>NW_006408547.1:12199251-12312725 GCF_000296735.1 Chrysochloris asiatica | reverse complement strand
ATACAGCGTAGACTGTACGCTTCTGAATGTAGTGTTTCCATGTTTCTAACTCTTCCCTGAAAGATTCTGAGTTCTTCAGTGTACACCACGTCAACTCAAACCATGTTTCTTTGAAGTGTTCTTTGAATTTTAGAAACAAAAAAAGATCAGAACTGCATAGTGGATTGAGTCAGGTTTCCCAATGAAATTCTTGTAGCTCAATCCTTAGTAGCCTCCAAGAATGAGCAGATACATTTTTATTACAGAAAAAATTCTTCGGCACAACTTATCCTTTTTTTCAAAAATAGTTGTTAATTTTCTTTAAAAGTCTCCCTAGTAAGTCCCTGTGATCACCCTGTGTCCTCAGAGGAAAATTTATCAAGATTAATGGTGGTAGATATGTTCTATTATGTCAGTTCCCACACATAGTGACCCTGTATAGTATTTCTGAGGCTGTAAATCTTTATAGAAGCAACTCTTTCTCCTTCAGATCAACTGGTATATTAGAAACTGCTGACCTTGAGATTAGCAGCCCAACTCATAATCCACTATGCCACCCAGGTTCCTTTTCAAAATTACCTTTTAGAATCCCCAAAATCCATCTCCATACCCCTCTGAGCTGACCTGTCTACTTTGAATTTAACTGGTACAGCAGATCCCCTTGGAAGTCACTTTTTTGATCGGACTTTTTTTCTTTTTTTTTTTTTAAGTCACCCTAAGGAGACAAAAAGGAGCTCTGGTAGCATAGTGGTTACGATTCGGGCTGCTAACCTCAAGGTCAACAGTTCGAAACTACCAGCTATTCCACGGGAGAAAGATGAGTCTTTCTGCTCCCATAAAGATTTCCAGCCTCGGAAACCCTGTACAGGGTCGCTATGAGTCAGAACTGACTCCATGGCACATAACAACAACAACAAGGAGACAAAGACAAATGACAAGTGTATTACTGAGAGAACTTGTCTATAACCATACATTGATTGAAGTGTCACGTCTAAACACATTTTGTTTGGAACATGTCTGTGCATATATGATCCGGAACTCCAGTAGCAATCACTGCCAATACACCCTCATACAAAAGTATTTCCCATGAGCTTGTCTCTGAGTTTGTGTAGGTGTGGTAATTAGTTCTGACAGTGGAGTGGTCAAATATAATGAAAATACTCTCATTTTACTAGCATTTATTGTTACATCTCACTTAGTACAAAAATATACACCGTATCAATACAAGCAAGATCCCTTCTCAACCCCACCCCGCCCCCCGAATTCAGAGCTAGTGCCATCTGTGTTCACAACAATATGAAGGAAAGATTAACAATTGATGTCGAAGATCTAAAAGGATTACCAGCAATAAAAGTATCCCCTGGATGAACCACCATCATGAAAGCAGACCACCGCTCAAAATCCATCTTCCTACTTCTAAAGGTAATGGCAGCATCTGTTTCTTGAAGTAGTTGAAACCAATAAACGCCTTGCTTCTATTCCCATGAATAGCAAGCAGCATCCAGTGAACTGGAAGGGTTTTGAACAGAGCTACACCAGAGTGCACCAGCGGGTCAGAAGTGAGGGCAGAAACAGCTGCTTTTTCAATAGACTCATCAGAGCTTCTCCATGCTGGTTGCACTTGTCCACAAGCTGCCAAGCAGGGGCTATTGTGCTATTTTTATGCTGTGGGAACCTCGGCTTTAAAAAACAAATGAACTCACCTAACTATTAAGTGTCAATCAAATCTGCTGGGGGAGGGAGCAGGGTAAAGATTGTAATTAGTTTAGGTAGATATTTTGTTTTATGGTTTTCTTTTTCTTTTAATTTTTAAAACCATTCCTTTGTTTCATTTATTACACTGAAATGAACAAAATTCCACAAGTTTTTTAACACTGGGTTTTTCTCTTTTTTTTCTCTTTTATAGCAGCACTGGCAACAATTTCAGATCTTGGGTGTAGATTTCCAGTCTTCTGGCAAGTACACACATGCATATACTGATACCTGTGAGAATCATGTATTCACTGATTCCATGGATGGACTACTCCTCGGAGTCTAAATCAAGTCCCGCACTTCGCTTCTGTGTTCTGTATTTTTTCATTAATGAGATTAGCTTTGAATGGAATATGGGAAAGGAACTACAAGTAATAAGTAATTGTTCATTTTCTATTTCACAAAACAGGAGATTTAGACATTAAAAAAAAAAAAAGATAAGAATGTATAAGGAGAATGCTTTGGTATTGCTTCCATATTCCTTTCTCCAAGTTGATGATGAAGACAGTAGGAAAAGCTTCTAGGAATGTGGCTCAGAAAATTCCAGGATTTTTCACTAAGCATGGAACCTGTTTCACATTTCATTGGTTATGTGAATGAACTGTGAGAAATTTCCCTTTTCCGTGAAAGTATCAGGATAAAGATTCATATAGCAATGAGTCTAACTGAGTACCAGGAATGAAGTTCTCCTGCAGAACTCATTTCCAAGTGACAAGCATGGCTTCCCATCACACATCTCTACAGCTATGCCTCTGTTCCTCATCAGCCCTATTTTTTCAGTTACTGGCATGAAATGGCTAACTTTAAAAATAATAATAATAATAACCTATTTAAAGGCAAAAAGGAGGAAAATAACAGGAAATCAAGCAGTCTTAGTGTTGTCAGATAAGTACAAAATAGGGTTTTTTTTGCAAATTGGAAGGAAACTGCTTTCAGGGTGTCCAAGGAAATCCGTACAAGGACAATCTATTTTAGTACTTCAGTGTTGAAGCTACACACCTAAAATGAGTGGAAACGCAAGCCCATGTGATCCAAACGGGATCACTAAGACAACTGCTTAGAAAAATGTTGTTACTTCAGCATTAAATCCAGAATACATTTAGCAGTTTGAAGTTATCGAATAGAAAAACACTGTGAGAGGGTCTAAGTGAGGAAATCTAGAAAGGACTCTTGGTAGAAATATTGGAAGGAGACCTTGAGAATTTTACTCTACAAAAAGATCTTTAGATGTAACATCTAACTGACCCTCCAACATAATTACCTTGAGAGGAGTCCAAAGTGGGCACTAGCAAGACAAACTCCCACTTCAGGGACCTCTTCTTAAACGATTGTAACCAAACTAAAAGTCCAGTAGCAGAGAGGGTGATTAAATAAAGTATAATGTGAGTTATGGAACAATAATGAAATTAGAAAATATTCTTGTTCTATTACGCAAAAACAATTACAAACAAAAATCTCAGTTTTTAGAGTTACTTAAGGATAGTTAAAATTAAGCAGCACAAACTGTGAGCAGAGCTATTGTAGGATGTGTTGATACTTCTCATTTTCTTCCATTTTCTGCCTTTTTCTCTTTTCAACATTTTCTAAATTGAATATATGTCTTACTTTTAAATCAAATGTTATTTTTTTTCAATTTGTAGTAATTTTGTCCTTCCTGAAAGTTGAAGCTCTATTGCTAATCATTAAGAAAGGATTTCTTTAATTAATTACAAACTTTCTATCCTCTAATATTCAAATGAAAATTAACATAATATGCTTAATTACTGCTATGTGCTAATAAGCTATTGCTTTCAGGATAACACAGAAATTATCTAATGAAATAATCTTTCATGCTAAGAATTATTTTAATATTCTTGTGATTTGGCATGTGAAAAATTTCTTACATTAGTAATAGTTTCATTGAAGATTAACAGGATTTAAAAGAATCAAATGCTTTAAAACTCTCTTCATGTACAATGTTGATATAGTTTCATTTTTATTTTTAAATAAATACCCAGATATGCAACTGTGAAAACACATGGGTATATATACTTCCAAAATTCTGAAAATTTTAAAAACTCTCATCCAACTTATATTCAAAGTCTTAAATGAGTCTTAGAAGCATCAGAAAAGCAACATGCATTGGGAATAAACGTACAATTCCATTATATAACAATTATTTATTCTGAAAAACAAAATGATTTTTTCAAGTAGATTTAATTATCTATTGCACCTCATTACCTTAACAAATATTAAATGCAACATAGAAACCTAAATTGAACACACATTAAATGAAGAACTGTAAGCCATCCACCAAGCTGGTATGAAGAAACTATTGTAGCAAAAGCCACAAAATCAATGTAAGCAGAAAAAACAAAAAACCAGCCACTCTCTCCTGAACCCATATACAGTTTACTTTCTTCAAATATTTACTTGTTTCCATTGGCAAAGATATTGTTTTGGAAAAATAAGAGTCTTTGCGATAGGCAATCACAAAGAGTAACATAAAATGCTTTATTTGGACTTAGAATATGCCTCCCTAAATTAACATCCTAAATCATATATCTTTTTCTTTCCACCAATCTCATTTTAATTACATATACAATATTAATGAATCAGTCCACTGATCTCAAAAGACAAAATTTTACTTTAACACAGAAATACTCGCATTCCCAACTTTGCGAACAATTACTTATCTGGTTTCTACTTGATGCCTCTTCCCTCTACTACTCCTCCTTGATTTCTTCCTATTTTTCTTCCTGACACGCACACAAATGACTGCTAATATTCTTTCTAGAAACTGACTCCTAGTTACATTTCTCTTCAGTTAATAACTTGAAGTAAGGAGGCATGAGACCATAAAAATATAATCTTTAATCTTAAGGACTTCCTGTCCAGGAAGGCGTAAGAGCAGACCAAATGGCACCAAATGAACAATGTGACCTGCAGAGGTTTTCAGTGTGAATAAACAACCCTGATTAAGAGTAACACTCTGTTAGGGATATTAGAAATATTTCTGAAACAGAAATAGTCATCTTGCCCACACTGAAATTGCACTTTGTTTCCCCCAGAATAAAATGAAGCTTGTTTGCAGGGTGAAGGCAGCCGAGTATTGAATTTCCTTTCCTGGGTTGGAGAAACACAATAACTCTGTCATGGCCCTTACCACTTGCACCTAGAAACCACCAAAAAGGAGAGAAGGAAAAATCACTGTCTTACTAAGGTCCAGCTGTTAGTTTTTCTTACAGCTCTGGTGTCTTGAAACATTCACTTAGCTGCTTCCCCATTGGCTTTTTAATGCTTGTACAATATCCTTCTATGCCACAATTTAAATAGTTCAACCTTAGCCACATGCTTATGAAATCTCATACCTTACCATATACTTTGAAATCATGCCAAACAGGACTGACTTCCCATTTCTCTTTAGCTTCTCTCTGGGATTCTCTCCTTTGCCCTTGGGAAACAGATACTCTTCTGAAAACAATGGGCTGTAAATTGTGGAAGAAGTTAAGAATCAGCATCAGTTTCTCATAAATCTAATTTCCAATTTCCCACAGTTTGAGTTCTATGTGTAAACTTGAACACACACTCCTCTGTAAGAAATGCTTGTTTAGGCTCACTGATCTACATCAGATTATTCAGCAAGCTTTTCTTCTTGGTGGGAAAAATATATATAATTCAGCAGCGAAATTGTAGAAGAAGGTTATTAGAAAACGATAGCTTTATTATAATGTCTTTGTTTTTCCTGGCTGGATGTAGGAAGGGAGATACACTTATCCACAGAAAAGGCATACGAATATTTTCAGTGCTAACTTGCAGCTTCCTGGAAAACATTTATTAAATCTATGCTCACCATTCTATAGGAAAACATAGTAAAAGCAATTTCAAAGAAAACATGTCAATATAAAATAGCACTTGTGGCTGATAACTTGAGAGGGTTTAATTCATTTTGCTATAGCAGGGAAATGTAAAACAAGATTTTGTAAATACTGGCAAAAACATGATACAGACATTGGAATGAATGCAGTTCCACCCATAACCGAAAACACTCCAGAAAGAGTTGCTAGCCTTAAAAGGTCAAGTCTAGTATAGAAGAAACAGCATCAAATAATGAGACCTCAGGACAGTATGGGAGAGCCTGAGGTCCCAGCCGGCCTAGACTATCATGTCTAAAGTCAATTCCCTTTTGTGGGCCTCAGTTTCCTCCTCTATGCTCCATAGGGTTTCAATGTTGGGTTTTTCTGAAGTTGATTGCCAAGACTTTCCTCTGAGGTGCTTCTGGGTAGACTCAAGTCTCCAATCTTTCATTCTGCTTCTAAGTGTATTAACTGAATTGGATGTGGGAAATCCATGCCAGACCCCAAAGCCAACACTCACGCACTGCATATCTAGCATTGTTCCAGGGGCGGTTGTATCCACTAACCCTCTCAAAAACCAATAGGTAATTACTAATAGATGAGAAAAATGAGGTAAAGAGTAATTTGTCAAAATGGCAGAGCTCTGATTCAAACGCAGGCAGATAAGGGGAACAGAACTGTGCTTACCACCTTTCATTCTGATCATCTCGGTTTTGTTTTGAAAGAGAACAAGACAGCAAATGAAAAGTCATAGTTGGCAAGATAGGTTTCCTGAGACACATTTACAAATGGTGAGACTTATTCTGTAAGCCAGACTTGTAACGGTCTCGTTTTAATATAGAGGAATAGTTACTGGGTTTGAGCTTTGTCCCACATAAGGAAGCTGCCTGGGTACATGCTGTGTCTCTCAGAGTAACATGAACTTCCGTTCAGTGAGCATGTCCCACCACCTTAACCTATGCCTTTAAATTTCACAAACCTAAAAACAGGTTGTGTAAATGATTTGCACTTGGCCACTAACGTAGGAATGTCAGTGTGGTGCTGTAGAATAAGCACTCGACTGCTAATGTCAAAGTTCAAATCCACCAGCTACTTCTCGGAAACCAACTATGAGACAGAACCAACTCAATGGCACTTAACAACTGTGGTGCTGTGGGTTAATGCGTCAGACTGAAAAGTCATTTGAACTGCAAGGTTGGTGGTTCAAGCTCACCAGCTGCTCCTTGGAAACCCTATACAGGGTCGCTATGGGTCAGAACCAACTTGATGGCACTTCACAACAACCACCATCACCTAAATGATGTTGCTTAGCCTCAAGTTGTGGAGCGCAGCAAGAGACCACATTTCCCCTGATTAGGTCTTGACTTGAGAACTGATTCAGGGCTCACAGGCTAAGAGCCATACAGCATCACAGCTGCCAACAACTTGTAACCCAATAGAAGTACAACACATGAAGTTCCCCTGTTATTTTCTTTGCCAATTAGTGGTATTCATAATCTTCTAGAAGATATCAATTAAACAGGCAAAAACAAAACCACTCACCATTAGTAACTTAATATGACTCATATTTTATCAGGATTACTAAGAGAATGATAAATTGCAGGTTCAAAGCAAAGCAGGATAGGTTTCTTCCACTCCCAAATTCCAAGGAAAAGCTCAGAATACCCAATATTCCTGGAGCTGATTACTGCCTACTTTTCTTTTAACTATTTTCCATTGTGATTTTGATGTAAGTTTACAGAGCAATTTGACTTTCCATTCAACAAGTCATGCACATTTTGTTTTGTGACATTGATTACAATCCCTCACTATAACAGCACAGGCCTGCTTCCATTCTGTATTTACCATTTCCCTTTTCCTTCCTTTCCCATCCCGTCCTGCCTTCTCAGTTTATCCCAAGGCAAATGCTGCCTTTTTAATCTCCTATGGTGAATTGTTCTAATAAGTGAGCATCTCACTGGTTTTGTTATTTACCTTAAAAATTATGGTGCTGTGGGTTAATGCTCCAGACTGCAAAGCTGTTTGAACTGCAAGGTTGGCAGTTCAAGCTCACCAGCTGCTCCTCAGAAACCCTATACAGGGACACTATGAGTTGGCATTGACTCAACAGCACTTAACAACAACAACAACAACAACAGGGCCATCGTTTCAGGGTGCTACCAGTCTCAATTGGAAGTTCTGGTTTGGTGCTGTAGAATAAGCACAGGACTACAAGGTCAGTATGAACCTTAAGGTCAGTGGTTAAAATTCATCAGCCTCTCCTGGGAAAAAGCCTATACTGGGTCACTATGAGTGGGAACTGATCCACTGTTGTTGTTGTTGTTAAGTGCCATCGAGTCGGTTCCGACCCATAGCGACCCAGTACAGGGTTTCCGAGGGTGTAAATCTTTACGGGAGTAGAAAGCTTCATCTTTCTCCCGCGGAGCGGCTGGTAGTTTCGAACCGCTGACCTTAAGGTTCGCAGCCCGATTCATAACCACTACGCTACCAGAGCTCCTTAAACTGATCCACTAGCACTTAAAAACAACAGTAACAAAAAAACAACCAGTCTCAATTAGCCCAGTAAGCCTATTCTTTTTTATGATACTAAGATCTGTTCCACAGTTTTCTCCTAGTCTATCCAGGATCTCCTATGGTGATCCTTTTCACAACAGTCAGCAGTGGTTTCCAGGCATTACTACTTCTTAGGTCTCAGGGTCATGTAGGCTGGGGTTCACATTAATACTCGGGACTAGCTGCTTTCTTGCATCTTTGATTTTCTTGCCTCTTGTTTTCTCTCGATGTGACAACCACTAGTTGCACCTTAGATGACTACTTAGAAGCCTTTAAGACCCTGAGCACTATTCACCAAAGGAGGATATAGAACATTATCTCTGTGGACTACGTGATGCTAACCAATCTCAGTGTCCTCCCAAGATTAGGGTCCTGAGCTCCCTCAAGGTGTTTGGTTATGGCTACAAAATGTTCATAGCTTAAGCCCCTGTATGCTTTACTGTATTTATTATGGTTATGCTCAGGGGCTTCAATGTGCATAGGAAAATTTAATGATCTTTTAACTCCATTTTCCATGAACATTTTGAAGGCCCCTCATATTTACAGCATCAGTAAACACATATAAAGAAATATTTTCTGTCAAACCTATATATATTTGTGGGTGATGATCTAAGCTTCCCCCTCTAAGATAAACCTATTTACTGATGGTCTTTCTTTCTTTCTTTTTTTTTCATGGACTATAGAGTCAGGCCTAGAAACTAAACTTTTCATTGTCATCAAGCCAAGTTGCTTTTCAAGGATTTACAAATAAAGATACAGACATACATTCTTTTTCATCTCTATCCCAGAATATTTTATTTCTTAAATTTGGATTATTTCATTTGCCTGATCTGTTTGTAGAAGATTAAGCTAATAGCTTGAATATTTAGGAGTTGATATATGGAGCTCTAGTAGCGTATTGGTTACGAATTGGGTTGCAAACCGCAAGGTCAGCAGTTCAAAACTACCAGCTGCTCCATGGAAGAAAGATGAGGTGTTCTGCTCCCGTAAAGATTAACAGTCTCAGAAATCCTGTACAGGGTCACTATGAGTCAGAACTGACTCCACGGCACACAGGCACCACCACCATATGGATAGAATTGCATTTTATATGTTGAGCCATATCTCTTTGTTAAATGAGTACACTGCGTCTCACAGCAGTTAGGAAGTGCATGTCCCTGATTTCAGTGCCACACTGGAGTTCTCCAAACTAAAGAATGACCAACTCAAAGTAACAAAGGATTCAATCACTTTTTCAGCAATGAGTAGACTCTGGCTGCTGTTCCTGCCCAGTGGATCTGACCTGGCATCATCTTGTCATGATGATAAATTGTATGTACAAGTTATAGTTGGAGCAGATGGGAGAGTGTAACTTACTAAACCACAAATCTGTTTCCCAAACAAAAAGAGGGTTGTTTACTTTTCAATGAAATATAGATTTTCTAATAAAGAATATTTTGAATATTCTAATTTTATTACCTAAAATACTTATGCAAGGCTAGACACCTACATTGTAACAGAATTAAGGTTGAATCTAAATATAATTAAATAAAAGGCACTTGTTCATTTATTCATTGAATTTATAGAATGTTTGCTAGCTTCCAGGAATAGAAAGGTTAATCAGAAATAAGTTATAAGAAATAAACAATATTTTCTCATCTCATTAAATACTTAATTTATGGGCAAATAAACCTTATATTGTGTTTTCTTAGCCAGACATATAGAGAGACTACTATGTTGTTGTTGTTAGGTGCCATCGAGTCAGTACTGATTCATAGTCACCCTATGCACAGCCCAGCACCAATCCTGGGCCAACCTCACTATCGTTGCCACGCTTGAGCCCATTGATGCTGCCACTTTGCCAATCCATCTCGCTGGGGGTCTTCCTCTTTTTCTCTGACCCTCCACCCTACTAAACATGATATCCTTTTCTAGTGACTGGTCCCTCCTAACAATATGTCCGAAGTCTGAGAGACACCGCCCTGGCCTCCAAGGAGCACCCTGGCTGCACTTCTTCCAGCACAGATCTGTTGGTTCTTTTGGCAGCTAATAGCACTTTGAATAATCTCATCCAATACCATAACTCAAAAGCATCAATTCTTCTACAGCCTTCTGACTATACAATATGGTAAACGATGGCAAAAGGAGCCCTCATAGAGGGCTGATAACCCCAAGATCAGTAGTTCAAACCTACCAGTCACTCCATGAGAGAAAGATAAAACTTTTTGCTTCCATAAAGATTTACAGCCTCTATACAGTGTTGTTGTAAGTTGGAATCGACTTGATGACAGTTGTTGTTTGTGGTGGTGGTGGTATGTTGTTTGGTACCATAAAGTCAGCTTATAGCAACCGTATGCACAACAGAACTAAACACTGCTCGCTCTTGCACCATCCTCCCATTGTTATTTCCACTTTGTCGAACCATCTTGTTGGAATTCTTCCTTTTGTCCGCTGGCCCTCCACTGCTGTAAGTACGATGTCCTTCTCTAAGGACAAGTCCCTCCTGACAGGAGCATTCTTGTTACACTTCTTCCAAAACAGATTTGTTTGTTCTTTGGGCAATCCATGATATTTTCAATATTCTTCTCTAATATTATAATTTAAATGCATCAATTCCTCTGTAGTTTCCCTTATTCACTGTTCAACATTCACATACATCTGACACTACTGAAAACACCACAGCATGGGTAAGGCACATGTTAATCCTCAAACTGCCATCTTAGCTCTTGAATACTTTAAAGAGATCTTTTGCAGCAGATTTGCCTAATTAATGCGTCATTGGATTTCTTGACTGCTGCTTCCAAGAGCAGCCATTTTGAATCCAAGTAAATTGAAGTTTTGACAGCTTTGATCTTTTCTCCATTTATCACAATGTTGTTGATTGCTCCAATGGTGAGTTTTTTTGTTTTCTTTACACTGAGGTTTGAATCCATACTGAAAGCTGTAGTCTTTGATCTTCATCAGTAAATACTTCAAGTTCTCTTTGCTTTCAGCAAGCAAGGTTGTATAATCTACATATCATAAGTTGTTAAGGATTTTTCCTCCAATTTTGATGCCACATTCTTCTTCACATAGTCCCTCTTCTCAGATTATTTATTCAGCATACAGATTGTGAAAGATACAAGCCTGACATACACCTTTCCTGATTTTAAACCACTGTGGGCTATTACATCAGACTGCAAAGTCATTTGAACTGCAAGGTTGGTGGTTCAAGCGCACCAGTTGCTCCTTGGCAACCCTATACAGGGTCGCTATGGGTTGGAATCGACTTGACAGCACTTAACAATAACAACAAGTATCCCCTTGTTATGTTCAAATGACTGCTTCTTGGTCTATGTACAAGTTCTTCATGAGTACAATTAAGTGTTCTGGAACACCCATTCTTCACAATGTTACCCATAACGTGTTATGCTCTACCTAATCATTTTTTTTTAATTTTGCATCGAAAATAAAGCACAAGTCAACACTGTACTGGTATCCTCTGGTTTCAGCAAACATCCATTTGATGTCAGCAACAATACCCCTTGTTTAATGTCCTATTTTGAATCAGACTTGACTTTCTGGCTGTTCCCTGTCGATGTACTGATACAATAATTTTGAATCACCTTCAGCAAAAATTTATTTACATGTGATATTAATCATATTGTTTGATGATTTGCATACTCTGTTTAGTCATCTTTCTTTGGAATGGATCAAAAAATGAATCATTTCCAATCAGTTGGGCAGGTTGTTGTTGCTGTTAAGTGCCATCGAGTTGATTCTGACCCATAGCGACCCTGTATAGGGTTTCCAAGGAGCAGTTGGTGAGCTTGAACTACTGACCTTGCAGTTCAAATAACTTTGCAGTCTGATGCATTAGCCCACAGCGCCACACCAAGAGTCCTAGTAGCTTTCTCCAAATTTACTGACATAGATGTGTAAGGGCCTCCAGTGAAGTATCAGTTTGTCTAAAGATTTCCTTTGTAGTCCACCAATCCTAGAAGCTTGTTTTTCACCCATGCCTTCAGTGCTACTTGAACTTCTTTCTTAAATCCATCAGTTCTTGATCATCTGGTACCTCTTGAAATGGATGTCCAACAACCAAATTTTTTTGGTACAGTGACTCTGTGCATTCTTTCCTTCTTCTTTTGATGTTTCCAGCATCATTTAATATTTTGCCCCTTTTTGTAACTATTGTTAAATATTGTAGAGTTACTTCTGACTTATATCTACCTTGTATAGGGTTTCTGATGGGGTCGAACCTTGAGGTTAACGGTGCAGTGCTTACCCTACAGAGCCACACCAGAACTCATTCCTTCATTATTGCAACCCGAGGCTTGATTTTTCTTTCACTCTTTCCAGTTGAGATATGCTGAACATGTTCTTCCCTTTTGGTTTTCCAAGTGTTGGTCTTTGCACATTTCATTATACTTGACTTTGTCATCTCAAGCTTCCATTTGAAATTTTCTGTTCAGCTTTTTTACTTCATTATTTCTTCCAGTCGCTCTTGCTTCTCTACACTCAAGAGCAAATTTCAGAGTCTCTTCTGCCAACTACTTTGGTATTTTCTTTCTTTTTTCCTGTCTTTCTAAAACCTTTTCTACCTTTATGTATTATGTTCCTAATGTCATCCCACATTTCTGGTTTTCAGACATTAGACAATTTCAGACAAAGAGCACAGCCTTCGGTATGGATTGCATCTCAATATCAAGAAAACAAAAATCCTCACCACTAGACCAATAAACAACATTTTTATCAACGGAGAAAAGATTGAAGTTGTTAAGGACTTCATTCTTCTTGGATCAACTATCAACACTTAATGGAAGCAGCAGTCAAGAGATCAGACGACATGTTGCATTGGATAAATCTTCTGCACAAGACCTTTTTAAAGTGTTGAAGAGCAAAGATGTCAGCTTGAGGACTACAGTATGCCTGACCCATGCCATGGTATTTTCAATAACCTCATATGGATACGAAAGCTAGACAGTGAATAAGAAAGACCATAGCAGAATTGATGCTTTTGAGTTACGGTATTGGAGGAGAATATTGAAAGTGCCGTGGGCTGCTAAAAGAACCAATAGATCCATTTTGGAAGAAGTGCATCCAGAATGCTCCTAGGAGGCCAAGATGGCCAAACTTTGTTTCTCATATTTCAGATATATTGTCAGGAAGGACCAGTCACTGGAGAAGGATGTCATGTTTGGTAAGGTGGAGGGTCAGAGAAAAAGAGGAAGACCCCCGACGTGATGGATTGGCCAGTAGCAGCATCGATGGACTCAAGTGTGGCAACAGTAGCGAGTTTTGCCCAGGATCGGGCAGTGTTTTGTTTTTGTTTTGCTGTGCATAAGGTCACTATGGGTCGGTACCAACTCGATGGCACCAAACAACAACAACAACAGACATTAGATTCTGAGTTCAGTTTGCCTCAACATTTAGTCTGCATCAAATCAGTTCTTGAATCAATCTCTAAATTCAGGTGTAAAATACTCAAGGTCATATTTTGTCTCTCGCAGCCTTGTTTTAATTTTCTTCAACTTTAGCCTGAACTTACAAATAGGCAACTATTTCACAATTGGCCCCTGATCTTGTTTTGGCAGATGATATTGATGGTAGTAGGTAGGTTTATATGATGGCAAGGGAGAAATGGAACATATCTTGGCTTTTAAAAACCTTATATCTTCCCTAATCTTCAAAGTTTTCACATCCTTAGATTTCAAGAGGTAAGTTCATAAATGGAGGGAAAAAAATGAAAAGTAAGATAAAAACCAACATTTGTTGGTCCCAGGGTTTTACACCTGCCCTTGTACTTTGCCAATGCCTTCAGTATACTTTTGACTTCTTAATTCAGTACCATTGGCTCTTGATAATGTGTTAACTCTTAGAATGGTTGAACATCAACCTTTTGGTACAGTGACTCTGTGTATTCCTTCCATCTTCTTTTGATGCTTTCTGCATCATTCAGGAATTTGCCCAGACAGTCCTTCAGTAACAAAAGCTGAGGCTTGAATTTTTTCTTCAGTTCCCTCAGCCTTCTTGAGAAATGCTGAGAGAGTTCTTCCCTTTTGGTTTTCTAACTCCAGGTCTTTGCACATTTCAATATAATATTTGACTATGTCCTCATGAGCTGCCCTTTGAAATTTTCTGTTCAGTTCTTTTACCTCCTCATTTCTTCCATTTGCTTTAGCATCTCTTTACTAGAGAGCAAGTTTCAGAGTCTCTTCTGACATCCATATTGGTCTTTTCCTTCATTCTTGTTTTCTTAATGACCTTTTGTTTTCTTCTTGTGTGATGTTAGTCCACAATTCTTCTGGTCTTAATTCATTAGTGTCTAATGCATCAAATCTGTTCCTGCGGTGATACCTAAATTTAGGTGAGATATGTTCAGTTTCCTGTTTTGGCTCTCTGGCATGTTATAATTTTCTTCAGCTTCGGCCTGAACTTTTATAGGAGCAATTGATAGTCTGGTCCATAGTCTACCCCTGGTCTTGAGCTTTTCCTCGGGCACTTTCACATATGTAGTCAATTTAACTTATGTGTATTCCATCTGGTGAGGTCCATGAGTCTTGTCATTTCAAAAAAGGAATTTGCAATGAATAAGTCATCAGTCTAACAAAATTCTATCATGCATTCTTCAGCATTGTTTCTATAATCAAGGCCAAATTTTCCAATTACTGATCCTTCTTTGTTTCCAACCTAAGCATTCCAATCACGAGTAATTATAAACATATTTGATCAAATTATTCAATTTCACCATCACTGGCTTTAGTTATTGCTGTTGTTGCTGTGTGTTATTGGGTCTGTTCTGATCCACAGCAACCCTTGCATAGATAGGGTTTTTGAGGAGTGGCTGGTGAGCTTGACCCACTGACTTTGTAATTCAATCCAATTTTGCAGTCTAGTGCATTAAACCACAGTGCCACACCAGGCGGTTGGTACATAAATCTGAATAATACTGTTATTAACTGGTCAGCCTTGTAGGCATCTGGATACTGTTCTATCACAGACAGCACTATACTTCAAGATAGATCTTGAATGTTCTTTCTGATGATGAATGTGGGGCCATTCCTGTTCAATTTGTCATCCCCATCATAGCAAACCATGTGATTATAATATACAAAATGGCCAATACCAGTCCATTTCAGCTCACTAATGGCTAGGACATCGATACTTATACACTCCATTTCATTTTTAACAACTTGCAGTTTTCCTGGGCCCATAATTAGTACATTCCATGCAGAACATAGAATAAATGAAGTTCTGCAGCTGTTTCTCTTCATTTTGAGTTGTGTCCCATCAACATATGAAGGTCTCAAAAATGTTATTCCTATTCACATTCTACTTTGAGGAGCCTGGTCCTCCCCAGTCGCATTTTTAGTGCCTTCTAACTTGTGGGACTTATCTTCCTGCACTATATCTGACAGTATTTTGTTTTTATTCATAAAGTGAGTCCTGGTGTGGCGCTGGACTGCAAAGATGGTTTGATCTGCCAGGCCAAGCTCACCAGCTGCTCCTCAGAGACCCTATACAGGGATACTATAGGTCAGAACCGACTCAATAGCACATAACAACAACAATTCATAAAGTTTCAATATTCAATATTCAAAAATGCTGACAATTTTCACTGATATTCTTAAGGTTTTCCCTGGCTAAACATTTGGAAGTAACCTGCCTATCCTTTTTCTTAGTCTGCATTTGTCTAGAAACTCAGTTGAAATCTGTCCACCGTGAGTGACCCTGCCAAGATTCAAAAGACTGGTGGCATAGCTTCCAGCATCACAACACACAAGCCACCAATGCATGACAAACTGACCAATTTTCATATTCTGTTAGGTTACCTTTCTTTGGAATGGGCACAACTAGGGATGTGTTCCAATCAGTTGGCCAGGTAGCTGTAGTCCAAATTTCTTGGCATAGACAAGTGAGGATCTCCAACACTTTTTGAAACATTTCCATCTGTTTTCTGTCAATCCCTGGAGCCTTGTTTTTCACCAATGCCTTCAGTGCAACTTGGACTTCTTCCTTTAGTACCATTGGTTCTTGATCATATGCCACCTCTTTAAATTGATTCATTGGCAACTAGTTTAGTTTATTTTGTTTGTTAGTGTTGGGTGAATATATTGAAAGCTACTGGAAATCTGCCAAAATTCATCTTGGTTCCAGAACTCCCCCCAGGGAACTAGGAATAACTCTGAGGAAGCCAAATAGCACTATTTGGTTATGTTAACTAGATGGTCTTCAAGAGAATCTCCATTAACTTCCCCCCCACCCCCACCCCATGTATTTCTCTACTGTGTGCTGGGCACTTTCCATTTATTGTCACTTCCCTCTGCAACATTTCAGAGAAGTGGATGGTATTACTGCTCCCATTTTACTACTAAGGAGCTTGTGGCTTAGACTAGGTGGTCTGCTCAATGTCACAAAGATATCAAATGGCAGAGCTGGGACTTGAATTTAGATTTGGCTGTTCTCCAAGCCCCTTTTTCATTTCAGTGTACCGCACTGTCTCCCAGGATAAGGGACATAGCTCTTCATCTAGTCAAGAATATCATCCAGACCTCTGAATTCTTACAGAACATTGTAGAATGTTAACTGTTCCATATTAATGTGGGTATAGATTTTTTTTAAGTGAATAACAACTCAAATATTTTGTTTTCAGAAAATTTAACTATGGAATACCATTTGCCAAAAACTTACCAGAAACCCCAAATGTTTGAAGAGATGATCTAAAGACATATAACTTATCTATTCTTCTAAGTTCTTGAAGCCATATTCCTAGGTAATCATACCATCAAAACTAAGACAATTAGATTTTATTATAATGAGCTCTGGCAGTGTAGTGGTTACGAATCAGGCTGCAAACGTCAAGGTCAGCAGTTCGAAACTACCAGCTGTTCTGCAGGAGAAAGATGAGGTTTTATGCTCCCATAAAAATTTACAGCCTTGGAAACCCTGTACAGGGTTGCTACGAGTCGGAACCGACTCCACAGCATATAACCAACCACCACCACTCTGCTATCGAACATGTATTACAGAAGTTAAAAATTAACAAAGTGTCCTGAGATCTGGAGAAATGGTATAGAAGGCGCTCATTAGTAGAATTCATTTGTTCATTTAATAGATTTTGACTGAATGTTTTTCTATGCCAGACCTATGCCTGAAATGCAATGATGAACAGAATAGATTCAGCCTCTACTCTGAAAGTTGCTCTGGTAGCATAGTGGATTACAAGTTGAGCTGTTAACCACAAGATCAGCAATTCATATCTACCAGCCACTCCACAGGAGAAAGATGAGGTTTTCTGCTCCCATAAGGATTTATAGCCTAGGAAATTCTATACAGTGTTGCCAGGAGTCAGAATCGACTCCACAGCACATAACCACCAACAACCACTCATGGAGCCTTGTGGCATAAGCACTGGACAAGCTAACTGTGAGATCGGTGGTTCACGCCCAACAGCCGCTCCTCAGAAACCCTACACAGGGTCACTAAGAGTCTGAACTAACTCGATGACACTAAACAACAACACGACTTGAAGCATTGTACTGCTAACCAAAGGTCAATGGTTCAAAACTACCAGTTGCTCCTTAGAATCTCTATATAGGGTCTCTATGAGTTGGAACTGACTCATTGGCTATTAACAATAACTCATAGAGCCCTGGAGTCCTGGTGTGGCACTGTAAGATAAGCACAGGGCTGCCAACCATAACGTCCATAGTTCAAACCCACCCATAGTTCCACTCCCTGGAAACCCTATACAGGGTCGCTAAGAGTTGGAACCTACTTGACGGCACTTAATAACAACTCATAGAACCCTGGTCTGACACTGTAAGATAAGCACTGGACTGCTAACCACATGATCAGTGGTTCAAATCTACCAGCTGCTCCTCTGAAATCCCATACCGGATTGCTATGAGTCAGAACCAATTCAATGGCACTTAAAAACAACTCATAAAGCTTACATTACTTTAGTAAACACACAGATACAACTAATCAAACATCTGTACAATTTTGATAGGAAATAAAACATGATGTCTGAGGATGGCTAGGAATGGGATTTGAGCTAGGCAGAATAGTCTCTTGGGAAATCATGGTCAAAAATGGCCCATCGGACTATATAACTATTTTTGTTAGGATCCATATACGAAGCACTTTTCATATAATTAAGACAATTAATTACTTGTTGTGGATTTATTTTTCCTTTCATCTGACAACAAGGACCACACATAGTGTAATCTAATCTAATCTACTTCTTTTCACTTTCCTGAAACTCAAGGTTAAATTTGCTGCTCAACATTATTAAGATGTGATTGATTGATTGATTTCTTTGTTATGTTAGCTTAGCTTTATTCTCGTTGCATTTTAATTATTATGTTTCAGATTTGCTTTACATTTAATTGGTATCAAACTTATTTCTAGTAAATTTGTGAGTATAAATACAAAATTAAGTTATTAATAAGTATTTTAACTGTCACATGATTTTTTACTGTAACCCTGTTGCTGTTGTTGTTATGTGCCGTGGAGTAGGTTCCAACCCATAGCAACCCTGAACAGGGTTTTCGAGGCTGGAAATCTTTACAGGGGCAGAAAGCCTCATCTTTCTCCTGCAGAACAGCTGGTAGTTTCAAACTGCTGACCTTGGGTTCGCAGCCCGATTCGTAACCACTATGCTACCAGAGCTCTTTACTGTAACCTTGGGTGGACTTCAATTGAGAAGGTGCAAATTCCTTTGATTTTTGAGATGTCTTCAAGTGACATTAATGGGTGACATCATAAAAAACTGCTGTGGGTTAATGCGCTAGACTGCAACATCAGTTTGAGCTGCAAGGTAAATGGTTCAAACCCACCAGTCACTCCTCAGAAACACTATACAGGGTCGCTATGAGTTGGCAGTAACTCGACAGCACTTAACAACAATATATGGTATGTTAGAACCTATGACTTTTTGTTTAATAGCCAAGCACTTTAACCACTATGTTATCAGGGTTTCCTCTCGCTACTATAAGGCATGTTGTTGTTGTTGTTAAGTGCCTTCAAGTGGGTTCTGACCCAAAACGACCTTGATTAGGGTTCCCGAGGAACAGATGATGAGCTTGAACCACTGATCTTGCAGTTCAAAGGACTTTAAATCCAGCGCATTAACCCACAGTGCCACACCAGGACTCCATGATAAGGGATAAAATTTGGAAATAAAAATGCAAACTCATTCAGTAAACATTCTACCACACTAGAGTAGTATAATCTGACCAAAGCAAACTGCTTTGTTGTACCTTGTCCACCCTGATTTACAATGAAAGATGAGACAACCAACTACACAGATGTCTATGGCAGCCAGTGAGACCTCTGCTAATGGGCGAGAACTCCGTTGAAAAAGCACATCATGTCAAGATACATCACGCAGACAGCCAGACCAAGAGCCAGGACACAGACAAGCCTCAAATTGCCCATACTTGAGTGTGCGTTTAGGCGGTTCTTAATACTTGAGAATTATACATGCTGTTTTTAGTCACATTTGGGAGGAATTTTAAGATTTGGTGCCTGCCTGTTTCATAATCTAACTTTACCCAGGTATTGTTTCTTGTATTGAAAATAGACATAATCACATTGATTTTCCCCCTGTGGTCTGTACCTTGTCCTGAGAAGTTCTATGCCCTTGTACCATGAGAGGCTGTTGATTTTTGACCATTTGCTGACTGAGAAGTGTGTCGATTAAAGAAAGCTTTCTTTCTTTTACCTGACAATAGTATTTTAAAATATTTGCTGTCCTTCATTTAGATACTTTATTAGAAACACAATGTCCAAATCAGCAAACTACAAGTTATTAAAAAAATAATAAAATCTTCCTTGAAAGTAAATGCACGCTTATAAAGTTCAAAGTCATTAGAGTAGAGTCAGGAAAGTTTGCATAGCTACAGCCTGTTTTATTCTTTAAATTCTCCTTCTACCCTGTTAAAATTACATTTTCGTCATTGACAGTGTGCTTCCAGTAATCTAGAGGGGCATGAAAGATGCTCCCTGCCTGTGAATTGTTCCCACACAGGTGGGATCTGAACATTTGCACAGAAGTATAATCCGGAACATTTTAATTAAGGAAATTGCTTCTAGTCTAATCAATCTTTGTGTTGCAAATCAGATTACTATCTGTCTAAATCCCTTTCTGTATTGTGTATAAGCTATTTTGAAGATTAACTGGTCATAATATATCTAGTCACATTAATAATATATCCAAATAGTCTTTTGTGCTATTCTTGTTATTTTACATATTTGCTTCTTGATAGTGAAAAATTTGAAACTACAGAATACTTATTGTCCATTTGTTTATTATATAGTAGAAAAAGAAATTTAAAACACATTTTATTGACACTGCAAGTAATTCAGAAATGGAAATACACCGGTCCATTGCACGATAGCACGATGTTTTAAAATAGAGTTAAACAAACAAGCAAATAAATCCACAGAGTCTAAAGTGGGATCTCGGTTTCAGCAGTGCCATCCAGCCATTCATCCCTCTGGTATTAGTTGGTCACACACCTTACAGGTAGCTTATTGCAACAGAGAATTCATTAGAAAAATGAGATTTCACCCTTCATGCATTACCCAAATTTGCTTCCTTTCTTTTCAGATCTGTGGTTTTTTGTTTTTTTGTTTTTTCCCAAAGTTGTTTTGCTTTTAAAGGCAGCTACTTTTATAATCATTCATATGTTTTAAGCGACACAAAAATAAAAACAAAAAGTCTGCCACTGTAATTTTCAAAAAGGCAAAAAACAATCGAACACACGAATGCATGGAACTCACAACAACTAACAACAAATCAGTATTTCATATCTAAGTCTTAGTGTCTTTGAATCAAGTGAACCAAAGTTTCAGATGTCTGTCAATCAAGTGCCCCAGTGTTTGTGATAGCTTCAGTGTAGCTGCCTCCCAGATAAACATATCTTCAATTTTTCTGAACTTTTCTGTAATGAAAGCTTGGGTTGTCTAAACATTGTCTATTGCTGAGTTTCTCTCCGGAGAATTTTTATTGCTTAATTACTGGTTCCAGAAAGGTGAGCTAATTTGATGAGGTTTCATTCTTTCTTTCTCTACTACTCAGTCTTCATTAATATGATTCTGTTGCTGCTGTTAAGTGTTGTTGAGTTGGTTCTGACTTAGTGTTCGGGGTCCTCTGTACAGGTAGGGTTTCTGAGAAGTGGCTGCTAGTGAACTGTTGATGTTAAAGTTTGCAGTCCAGTGCTTATCCTACAGCTCCACACATGGAGTCCAATGTGATTCTGTTGATTTTGTTAAGTGCCGTGGAGTCTGTTCAGACTCATAGCGATCCTGTATAGGATTTCTGAAGAGCGGCTGGGGAACGTGAACTGCCGACCTTGAGGTTCAACCCGACCTTGTGGTCCAGTGCATCATCCTGCAGTAGCACACTGTTGTTGTTGTTGTTGTTGTTGTTAGGTGCCATCGAGTCTGTGTCGACCCATAGTGACCTTATCCACAGCAGAACGAAACACTGGCCGATCCTGGGCCAACCTCACTACTGTTGCCACGCTTGAGTCCATTGATGCTGCCACTTGGCCAATCCATCTCCCTGGGAGTCTTCCTCTTTTCCTCTGACCCTCCACCTTACCAAACATGATATCCTTCTACAGTGACTGGTCCCTCTTGACAATATGTCCTGAAGCATGAGAGATGAAGTTTGGCCATCTTGGCCTCTAAGGAGCACTCTGGCTGCACTTCTTCCAACATAGATCTGTTGGTTCTTTTGGCAGCCCATGACACTTTCAATGTTCTCCTCCAACACTCTAGCACACTCTAGCACTATATAAATTTGTAGGTGATGATAGAGAAAATGGAGTCCTAGTGTGGTGCTGTATAGGATAAACACCGACTGCAAGGTTGGTTTGAGTCACAAGGTCAGCAGTTCAAACTCATGAGCCGCTCCTCAGCAACCTTCTACAGGGTGTCTATGAGTCAGAGTTGATTGGACAACACTTGACAACAACAACAACAACAACAGCAAAATTAAATAAGACTGTGGGTAACACTTGTACTGGTAGCATTGTAGAGTTGCTCACACAGAGGTCAACTAACAGAGGGGGGAAAGGGAGCTTCAGAGCAGTAAGAGAAAGAATAACAGAGGAAAAGATGGAAAGACTGAATGTGACAATACTGTCACGGAAGTCACCACTAGGTTTGAAAGGTTCCTCATGTTCATCCAGCTTGGAGCGTTTTGCCAAGCCAATCTAAGAAAATGAAACTCATCCTACATGAATGAAAGATATACATATGGAAAAGAATGACATGGGAAGTCAACAGGGAAAACAAACTCAGACAGCTGTGGTAGACAAAGGAAAACACAGGTGACAGTGAATAGCAAATTGCTTAAAAAGCTGTATAGTGACAAAATGGTAATGAACAGGCTGCATATGTAATCATCACATCACACCTCAGCAGGTGAGAGTTCCTCTTCTCCCCAGGGATGGTAACTGAATATCAAGGCATTGTCAATAGCAAACTCATCCGGAGGTCTCTTTTGGAATATTCTTTCCAGTGCAAACTTTTTTATGCCTATATATCACATGTTCTCACTTGTTAAAATTTCTGACCATTTTAGATTAAATGCAGACTTTGGTGTCAAATATTTTAAAATATGGTAACATGAATAGGAGACTGAATTTATAAATAATTTTTTAAACATTAAGGCAATCAATGACAGGACCTGATGGGTCTGGTTGGGTAAATCCTCTTTTAAAATTCACTACCTTCACATCAAGTATAGTTTGAATGAAAGAGCACTGTCCCTAGAGTTGAAACCCACCCTTTCTCTGTGAAATTCTGAAGAGAAAATGGAGATGTGAATATAGGGGAGGAAAAGTCATTTTATCCAAAGAATATTTTGTCCAGTTTAGTGCAAATGGTTAATAACTGCTGAGTTTGAAGTTCACTTACAGATACCTAAAAAAAAATTCAAGCCAAGATTAAATTCAATGAGTTTTGTCCACTAAACAAATGAATTTACCAGTATCATGAAAATTATTAATTTTCTGGGACTACCCAGTATTTGCTAGATGCCATATAAAGTTAACCAAGAAGACACAAGCCCTTAAGAATATTAAGATGTAAACAGAAGGAGAAATTAGCTCCATTTTTATTACAGCTAGAGAAAGTGGAAATTAACACAAATAGCTGCTGTTCTTATTAAGTGCCCTGAAGTTGGTTCCAACTCACAGGGTTTCTCAGGAGCAGCTGGTAAGTTTGAACTACCAACCTGCTGTTCAAACAGACCTTGAGGTTGTGTGCTTATCCTATGGTGCCACACCAGTATGCCTTTTTCTTTCCTTTAGTATGTTAATAAGGCTTTATTAAGCACAACACTAATTAAGATCCTTGTGTTATAAAACTAGTCAACAATGGGTTTGGGAAGAGGCTGATGGAACTAAGAAACCCATGTGAAGTTACATACAAATGTTTTCAGAAGAAAATAAAAACCAGGAATTTAAGAAAAGAATGAGCAATACAATCCACAGGGAGTAAACAAGGAAAACATCCTCTTTATGTGAAGTCTCTATTTGAAGGAAACAAGTGGGGGAAATTAAGGTAATTCTAGAAATTCCTCCTACTTGAAAATTACATTTCTGTGTGAAAGTCAACCATCGGCCCGGGTCCTTGAGAGTGGTATAATCTCTACATGCCTCTTACTGTGTTATTTCTGTCAAAACAGATCAACCGTATGATTTCTTTCACTACCTTTAAAGTTCTACTGAAAAAAAAAAAAAAAAAATGGCTTTGAAAGAATGCATAATACATTGGAAAGTATAATTTTTGATGAAGATATGTTATTGTTCTACAAAGGTGAATTTGTTACACTGGTTTGGGAACCAGAAGATGCAGGGTTAAAAGAGATTGGAAATCACTGAGGCTTCTAAAAGTTGGCAGGAGCCCCCTAGAAATATGCTTGTAGCTTTATTTAAATAAAAAGTATTGTCAAGCAGAGTCTTGACCTTTCCAAAAGTCTTACAGCAAGATAATTGACTTTAATGGGAATGGATGGCTCAGTTAAATTACAGAAAGGCTGACAGAAATGGTTTTAATTATTTTTCGGTAAGTACTTGTTTCTGCAGACACTTTGCCATGTATAAATTCAAAGGCAAAACACAAACACAAGTTGCATATGGCTCCCAGGTGTACTGGTGGTGGTTATGTGCCGTGGAGTCAGTTCTGACTCAAAGCAACCCTGTACAGGATTTCCGATGCTGTAAATCTTTACGGGAGCAGAACGCCTCATCTTTCTCCCACAGAACAGCTGGTAGTTTCGAACTGTTGACTTTGTAGTTCGCAGCCCAATTCGTAACCACTACACTACCAGAGCGCCTTAGGTGTACTAGTATGTCTTAACGAAATGCTATGGGATTTTATTCTTCTGTTTTTAAATTTGCTACTTGTTCTTAAAAGCAATCAGGTTTTCCACAGCTCTTTTAAGGAGTCCTTGCGTGGACTGGACTGCTAAGTGCAAGATTAATGGTTCAACCCATCAGCCACAGCATCGAAACCCTATATTCTTAGAAACCCTACATCCTCAAAAAACCTATACAGGGTCTCTACGAGTTGGAAGCAATTCCACCACACCTAACAAAAGCATAAGGACAAGCAGCTGAAACCCCAGCTTTTCCCTGGGATGTCTATGTTTTCTTTCTTCCTTTTTCTTTTTCATTTTGTGATTTTGCCATCAACTTAAACTCTGAAGTTCAGTGTCAAAGGGGATAGTAGAACTCTTTTCATACGAACTGTAAAAATCAAAGTGCAAATATGAACTATATTGTTGTTCTTGTTACGTGCCATCGAGTCGGTACCGACCCATAGTGACCTTATGCACAGCAGAACGAAACACTGCCCGATCCTGGGCCAACCTCACTACTGTTGCCACGCTTGAGTCCATCAATGCTGTCACCTGGCCAATCCATCTCGTTGGGGGTCTTCCTCTTTTTCTCTGACCCTCCACCTTACCAAACATGATGTTCTTCTCCAGCGACTGTTCCCTCCTGACAATATGTCCTAAGTATGAGAGACGAAGTTTGCCCATCTTGGCCTCCAAGGAGCACTCTGGCTGCACTTCTTCCAAAACAGATCTATTGGTTCTTTTATAGATGGTTTCTAATGGTTTATTTTTAAAAGATGGCAGATGTAAAACACTTGTTATTCCTTTTTCTTTTTTAAAAAAATAATAAAATGGTAAAAACACTGCATATTTTTAGAGCATAATTATCACCAGCTGTGTTCCTTTTTGATAATATGTCAGGGTTTGTTCCTGTTTACCTGAGTCAAGGAAAACAGATTATTGTGATGATAATCCATGGTTATTTACATAAAATACCTAATGATCCTGGAAATGCATATTGCTTCCTGCATAGAAGGGAAAAGAAATGGGACATGTTGTATTCTTACATAAATTTTTGCCACAGGAATGATCAAAACATTTTTAGGTTAAGTAACAGATATCATCTCTATGTATCGGTTTACCTTGAACAATATCAAATTAAACATGGTGTCTGAACTTGCCATTTATGTCCACAACTTTCTCCTGTCTGGAATAACATTCTCTTTTCCCCACTTTATCCTACTCATGAACATCTATTCATTTTTAAGTCTCAATTCAAAAGCCACCTCTTTGAAGAGATTTTCCCTGTGTCAAGTAAAGTAAGTTGTCTCTGAATTTCCAAAGCATTTATCTGCTAACAGCATTATGAAGCATCAGAATCATACATTTACATTTTGGACCCCCTGCTAGTCTGTATGTTTCCCAAGGGCAAAATGTATTTATCCCTATGTGGTGCTACAGGATAAGCACTGGACTGTTGGGTCGGCTCAAACTGCAGGGTTGGCAGTTCAAACTCACCAGCCACTCCTTAGAAACCCTACACAGGGTCCCTATGAGTTGGAACTGCCTTGACGGCACTTAACAACAATGATAACAACAGTGTCTATGGAAACTAGTGATACTGTAGTTGACCAACTGTGGTCATTTAATACCTATTTGTTAGAGAAATGGATGAATAAGTGAATAAGTCATTACATAGTAAGCTAATGATAGTTCACTTCACCTGGAATTAGAATTGCATCATAATCAGAAAATCTTATGAGATTCTTATGCATGAGGTAAGAATAGATAATCCTAAACAAAAATAAGCTGACCAATGTGATGTCTAAAATATTTTTCAGCTCTGATTTTAATGATATAGTAAGAATACTATACATTTTCCCACATTTATCTTTTAATAGTAAAATTATATCACCTATAATGGTCAAATAGGAGTCAGACCAATTTATAGGGGTCCTATAAATGGTTTATGTTCAACCATTTCAAGAGATACCATATGAACAAGAGCCAATGATACTCAGAGAGGTAGTCCAAAGTGCATTGAAAGAAGTGGCAAAGAACAAGGCACCATGAATTGAAATCTTTCAGGAAAGTGAGGCGGCACAGGAGGCACTCACTCATCTCTGCCAAGAAATTTGGAAGACAACTGTCTGGCTGACTGATTGGAAGAGATCAATGTTTATGCCCATTCCAAAGAGAGGTGACCCAAAAGAATGTGGAAATCATCGGACAATCTCTTTGATATCTCAAACGAGTAAAGTTTTGCTAAAGGTAATACAGAAACGGCTACAATCGTACATTGACAGAGAACTTCCAGAGGTTCAAGCTGGATTCAGAAGAGGCCATGAAACGAGAGATATCATTGCTGATGTCCGATGGATCTTGGCTGAAAGCAGAGAATATCAGAAGGATGTTTATTGACTACGCAAAGGCTTTCGATTGTGTGGATCATGACAAGCTATGGACAACATTGAGAAGTATGAGTATTCCAGAACACTTAATTGTACTTCTGAGAAATCTGTACCTAGACCAAGAAGCAGTTGTTCCAACAGAACATGGGAACACTGAATATTTTAAAATTGGGAAAGGTGTGAGACAGAGTTGCATTCTTTCACCATACTTATTCAACCTGTATGCTGAGCAAATAATACGAGAAGCTGGGTTCTATGAAGAAAAACGTGGCATCAGGATTGGAGGAAGATTCATTAACAACCTGGGATATGCAGATGATACTACCTTGATCGCTGAAAGTGAAGAGGACTTGAAACATTTACTTATGAAGATTAAAGAGCACAGCCTTCGATATGGATTACATCTCAATGTCAAGAAAACAAAAATCCTCACCACTGGACCAATAAACAACATCCTTATCAATGGAGAAAAGATTGAAGTTGTCAAGGACTTCATTCTTCTTGGATCAACTATCAACACTCGCGGAAGTAGCAGTCAAGAGATCAGACAACGTATTGCACTGGGCAAATCTGCTGCACAGGAACTTTTTAAAGTATTGAAGAACAGAGATGTCAGCTTGAGGACTAAGGTGCGCCTGACCCAAGCCATTGTGTTTTCAATAGCCTCATATGGATGCGAAAGCTGGACAGTGAATAAGGAAGATCATAGAAGAATTGATGCCTTTGAGTTGTGGTGTTGGAGGAGAATACGAAGGTGCCATGGACTGCCAAAAGAACCAATAGATCTGTTTTGGAAGAAGTGCAATCAGAGTGCTCCTTGGAGGCCGGGATGGCTAAGCTTCGTCTCTCATACTTTGGACACATTGTCCGGAGGAAACAATCGTTGGAGAAGGATATCATGCTGGGTAAGGTGGAGGGTCAGAGAAAAAGAGGAAGACCTTTAACTAGATAGATTGGCCAGGTGGCATCATTGATGGACTCAAGTGTGGCAGCGGTAGTGATGTTGGCCCAGGATTGGACATTGTTTCGTTCTGCTGTGCATGGGGTCGCTATGAGTCGGTTCCAACTCGAAGGCACCTGACAACAACAACAACAACATGATTAAAGCCGTTTGAACTGTAAGGTTGGCGGTTCAAGCCCACCAATCACTCCT
This sequence comes from Chrysochloris asiatica, assembly GCF_000296735.1. NCBI lineage: Eukaryota > Metazoa > Chordata > Mammalia > Afrosoricida > Chrysochloridae > Chrysochloris > Chrysochloris asiatica. The sequence goes on along the minus strand of NW_006408547.1, from coordinate 12,284,720 downwards.
CAGAAATCCTATACAGGGTAGCTATGGGTAGGAACCGATTTGATGGCACTTAACAACAACAACAATGATTTTTAGGAATCATAAAAGGATACTTAGAGGCAGTGTTGGATAAGCACTGGACTGCTAACCACAAGACTGGCAGTTCAAACCCACCAGCTGTTCCACAGGAGAAAGATGAGGCTTTCTGCTCCCGTAAAGATTTGCAGTGTTAGAAACCTTTCACGGGGTCTCTCTGAGTCAAAATTGGCTCACTGGCTCTGGGTTTGTTTTCTATGTGCCACAAGCATATATGTCTTTGTCTGAGTATCATGTAGCATATATGAAGGATAAGGGAGTCGTGCCATTATTTGTGCATAATTATTTCCTTCATCGGCTTTTTAAAATGTATCCTAAATACTAGTGAAATCAGTGAGCTACCATGCTGCAGAAGTATGTTGTGCTGCCAAATATTGAGCTCTTCTCCTCTGTCTTATAAAGCAAGCATAATAAAATAGCTGTTTTCTCTCATTCTCTTCCCCTACCTAACCTCAACATACTGAGTGCCAAATGAGTACATACAAATATTTGGGAGTGTTCAGAACAAGACAAAGCAGAAATATTGTCTCCATTTTGTATCTCACACAGGCCAGATCACTTGTGATTAAAGGTGACCATTGACCCCAAAACATACACATTTTTCCACATTTTTTTCAAATAGTAAAATCATATCACCTGTCGCAGTTCCTGTTTCCATAGAATCTTTATATGGCAAAGTTCTAAGAGTGGTCCAAGGAGCACCTTCTGTGGTGACTTTAGTCATTATCATCACATGCTTCAAGATCATCTGTAATTTCCAAGATAAAGCACTTCACTGATACTTTCTTACAAAGGAGATTTTGAAATTTGTACAGGAAAAGAAGATAGCTACCCAAACAGCCTCTCTGCAGAGAAAGGAAACCCACTAAGTGGTAAACATTTAAATTCTGCCTAAGGATGAGGAAGATGGCTATCAATACATTCATGAGCACAACAGAAATTCTGTCAGAGCAATGTCATCACACCAGCCTAAATCTCTTATTTTCTGTCCTAGCAGTCAAGATTAGTAGTGCTATTAAAGTGTATTTATCCAGAAATGTGTCTACCAGGGGATGAAATTATACTCTCATTGGAACCATGTTACTGGCCACAGAGAAAAGATCTTTCTCTATCAGGAATGAGTATGTACGCCTTGTGTAAGATCATCTTTACACCCAATCATGTATTTATTTCCTAAAAATCTTTTTTCATGCCAGGCTCCATACAGGGCTAGGGTACCCCTCAAGAACTGTTCAAGACATGGAGTAAAGAGCCAGAAAAAGCACATTTGGGGTATTCAAAAACATTTTCTCCATTTGAAACCACTCGTTGCTCATATCAGTCATGGCTAAAGGAAGCCATTGTCCTCAGTACACACACCACTCTCCTACATTTTTTTTTTTTTCTTTTTATAGCAATATTATTATCAGGAGCTCTGAAAGCATAGTGGTTACAAGTCGGGCTGCTAACTACACGGTCAGCAGTTTGAAACTACCAACTGTTCCGTGGGAGAAAGATGAGGCTTTCTTCCCTCTAAAGATTTACAGCCTCAGAAACCCTATGCAGAGTCGCTGTGAGTTGGATCTAACTCCACGACACAGAACCACCACCACCACCACCATAGCAATATTGTATCACCAGTATTTAAATATCTACTGATGCTATCTTATGTTGGGAGTTCTCGTTGGAAATATAACTGCAGTTCCTGCTTTCAAATAATTGACAAATGGATAAATTATAAAAGTAACATAAAACTACTTAAATAGTAATCAAGATGAAATAAAATGTTAAACTAATAACAAATGCAAAAAGGTGGGTTTTTTTTACATTTTGTTTTTGTTTTCCCAAAGATACATCTATTAGCTCAGAGTATCGTAGACTTTGGAACAACTTAGATATGATTTTGGACTCTGTTTTTCATTAGCCCTAAACACTTGCCTCTTTTTATCTGTGCAATGTTCACATTAAATATTGTAATGATGAGAAATAAAGCATTTAGCAGCCAATCATAGCCATTATTAGAAACAGAAAAAATTTTCATGGACGAGATACAGTCTTGGTTCATCCTTAAAGGATCACAGAAGTTATTATATTAAATAAAAGGCAGTGGGAAATGTTTCTATTTAAATAACATTATGAAACTAAGGTTCAGAAACAATTCTGCTTAGAATACAAAGGCTCACCTTCATCTTCATTGAGCTCTATACACTTAAAATCAGTAGTTTCCAAAATAAAACATCATTTGCAATCTCTCATCGAAATACAATATATAATGCTTAGCTGTTTCCTTGGGTTTAATGGTCTAATTACTAATCCTAGTTGAGTTGCTGCCTACATGGGGTTTCCCAGCTATTGATAAGATTTTTAAGTCTATTCACTCAGAACTGGATTGTCGTTTGTTGTTTCTTCCTAGAATATTTAAAGCATGATGGGTTCCAACAAAAACATCTTGTTGGAAATACACCCATATGCTCCTTAGAAGTAAGGATGGCACAACTTCATCTCACAGACTTTGTCCATGTTATCAGGAAGGATCGGTCCCTGAAGAAGAGCATTCGTCATAGGCTGGGTGTTCTAGAGAAGTAAAACCAGTGAAACATACGTGTGTGTGTGTGCATATATATACAGAGAAGTTTATTATAAAGAAAATGGCTTAAAACTGTAGAGTCCCAGGTCCCCAGTGGAAGAGATAAAGAGAGAAAGACTTTCTAACATGTCCGTTATGTTGGGAGCAGGCCACACCCCCAAAGAAACATCCTTTCAATTAATTGGCTGCTCATAGCCAATCATCACAGAGTTAAATATGCCTGTGTTAGGTTTCATCACCATGGGAATAAGCACATTCCCAACTGCTAAACCTCTGGAAATCCTGGCCAAGTCAAGTTGACATAGAAATCAAACTATTACAGTTTATAGGTGTCAACTAGACACCTATAAACTGTATGCATAATCTCTAAATACAAAAACTTGTAGTCCTACTTGCCCCTAACATAGTATAACTAAAACATACACAACCGAAAACACACTGGCTCCATTTACATTTTATATATCACAAATGAGCAAAGCAAAAATGTTTGATGCACACGTATAAACCAAAAATGTATATATTCATTTAAATATCCAAAGGGAGTCTTCTGCAAGCCAGTCTGCTGCTCACAGACACACAGCCTTACTCAGTTAGTGGACACACAGTTCAAAGCTGCTCTGTCTCTCCAGGCCACCACCTCTGCTGTGGCCACTTTTCCAGGGAGGGATCCCTGGCTCTACTCATGCTCTTCCTTAACGAGGGTCCTACTCCACCCTTAGAGTTACACATCTTCTACTATTAGAGTTTTGACAATCACAATGAATCCTAACAATTATTATTCACATTTGAAATCATAAAACCCTATCAACATCATCCCTCAATCCATTTCTCTAGACCCATCTGGAAAAGAAGAAAACTATTCAGTGAAGATTCTACCATATCTATTTCTTTCTGAAACTAAGCACATACCCGTGAAAGTTTGTTAGGCAGCCACTTCATGCCTTTATAGATCGCATTATTGATAGAAAATATCTAAATTTTTGGTACTTATACAAATCGGGCTGCAAACCTTAAGATCAGCAATTCGAAACTACCAGCTGTTCTGTGGGAGAAAGATGAGGCTTTCTGCTCCCATAAGGATTTACAGCCTCGGAAACCCTGTGTAGGGTTGCTATGAGTTGGAACCGACTCAGTGGCACATAACAACAACAACAACATCAACTCGTTACACTGAGGAGACAAGCTTGTTCCTTATATGAAGAATATTCCATTCTGGTTAGAAATTTGAGCAGCTGTATCCATAAGCAAAAGTCCAGTTCATCAAATTGTAGCAACTGACCCTTGCACACACTTTGTCTTCATCCAGTCGGGTTCTAGTCAGCTCAGCTGTAGCTATCCAAGCAAGGTCAATGGGTTCCAGCTGCAAGTTTGGGAGTTCACACACACCTCCCTGCACTTCAGACCAGTTGGCCCCTCCACTCTCAGCCCTAGTCCCCAGAAGTTTGACCAGTGCCCTTATGCTCAGGAGTTCACACAACTCCCTAAACATCAGACCAGCCAGACTCCCTCTTCTCTGTCTCTCATCTCAAGGTCAATGGGTGCCAAGAGAACATGTCCAAATTCAGCCATGTCTTCATTGCTGCATGCCCCCAATTCCGCACACACATTAAGCAAGTTATCACCAGCAAGCAGACTGCTCACTGGTTCCCTTTATCTTTCAGTACTAGGAGGGGATTTTCTCTGATGGGCTGACTTCCCTTGCTTTGATGTCTCCAAAGCCTCAAAAGTCAAACTGTCCAAATTTTTCTGCATGAATCACCTGTTCTCTCAGCAGTTCTGGGTTGGTCTGCATGTCTTTCCACATGCAAATACACCAGCTCTGAAGGTTCTGGGTGGGACTCAGGATTCCACCTAAGGCCCCATACTCTATAAAGACTTAAATGTTGTTGTTGTTAAGTGCCATTGAGTCGGTTCCGACCCATAGTGACCCTGTACAGGGTTTCCAAGCCTGTACATCTTTAAGGGAGCAGGAAGTCTCATCTTCTTCCCACAGAGCGGCTGGTAGTTTTGAACTGCTGACCTTAAGGTTTGCAGTCTGATTTGTAACCACTACACTACCAGAGCTCCTTATAAATAAGAAGCCTTTTTATCTGGACAAACTCTAACTCCCCTTTTAGCAAATCTATCCCGTAAGGATTTACACCCTCGGAAACCCTGTACAGTGTCGCTATGGGTCGGAACCGACTCGACGGCACTTAACAACAACAACAACAATCATGTATAGGCTAAAGGCGGGCTTACAAGCTCTCTGTGATCATATTTTCTAGTATTCATTTCTATCACATATGTAAATCTATTTTGCAATAAGGTAATCAAACACATAAACCTTTTAAGAACACTCAAGCCCCATTTTTCCTTCTCTCTTGGACTAACTCCATTCATATGCATATGGCCTTGGGTGTCTGGTAGGGTAGATACCTACCAGTAGGCCCTAGTCCCAAATCAGCCATCCTTTAACAAGCCTGACGTGGACTCCAGGCCACTCCAGAAGCTACCGCTCTCCCCACTTAAGCATTTTACTCCCTACATTCCTTTTAGCCATTCCAAGTAACAAAATACAAAACTTCATTCTTTCATGTGTCTGGAGCCATTGCAATGAACCCAGCTGCTGAGGCCAACTGGTTAAACCCAGTGGGGACCACATCTGACTTCCTCTGACTCCACAAGTGGGAAAGAGGAGCAAATTCAAAATCAGCCCAAGGCTGATTCCTCTGAAGTGGAGGTCAGACATACCTCCGCCCTGTATGTATCAGTGCCTTTAAAATGAGTCGGACTTGAGAATCAATTTATAAAGCACATCCTAACTGCTAAGCCTCTGGAAATTCTGGCCTAATCAAGTTGGCATCCTAACCATTCCAACATTATACTTGGTAAAGTAGAGGGTCAGTTAAGAGAAAGAACCCCAATCAAGATGTTTTAGCACAAAAGCTGCAAAAATGGGCTCAACCATAATAATTGTGAGGATGGCTCAGGATGGGGCAGTGTCTCCTTCTGGTGTGCCTAAGGTCGCTGTGAGTCTCAACTAAGTAGGTGGCACCCAACATAGGTGTACTTGATGTGATTCATTATTTCAGATGTTATAAGGATAACCAATCAATCTGGAACACCTTGTAAAAATTTGTCAGGCTTACTAATTCCTTTCTGAATTACTTCTTGTCCAGCCCACATTTTTACTACAATCCATTTTAAGCTACTTGTATAAATGTGGTACATCTGAACCAAATCGTCAAAATATGACCAGTCTGTTTATCTTGCATTATTTTAATATTGCAAAAGCAGCAAAAATCAGTGCATTCAAATTCTGCTTAGCAAAAAGAAAAGAAAACAAAAAACAAATTCTGCTTAGTAAGGTACTCCCCTGGGGTAACATTGCTTTGATGCTCTTAGAAGACAGATTTAGTATTGCTCCTCTCCCATTTAGTTGCACTTATGAACAAATCTATAAGCCACACACACACAAAAAAGCATTTAAAATCACAGGAAAATTAGTCTTTCTTGCTTTACTAACCTTGATTTTTAAGAGAACCTGAGGCTCTTTATTTGTTTGAGGTGGGGAATTTTTGGATGTGTAATGTGGAGGGTGTGATTAGACAAGAGAGAAGACTAAATTAGAGGCACTGCCTTACACAATCTTCCACTGTCTACTCTCTGAGAAGGCCTCAGATCATTCTGTAAGCAACTCAATTCAAGCAAGCACTTTGCAAATTGAGCTTTTCCCAACTGGAAATCGCCCAGACACACCTCACAGCAGAAAATCTTTTCCTTACTTATCAACTATTTCACTGACATTCTACGTTTACAATAGCGAAAATTCTACTGCCCATCTATTTTGTGCATTAACACCATGCACCTGGCAGTAATGAACGCCAAGGCATGAGGTGCGAGCAACACCGGCTGTGACAATGGTCACGTGCCTGGATTGTGACAGTCAGTGGCTAAGTAGTTAAGCAATGATAAAATTTGGTAGTCATATAATGATGTACTCATCCTCCAGTTTGTGATCTGATGTGGTCACCCTCCATTTTTGCATGAAACTGATTTTCACATAACAACCAAGTTTTTGGAACCTAATCGCGTCTATATGTGAGGAGTGAATGTTCTTGAATGCAAAACAAAGAATAAACCTAATACGCAAAAACTAATTTGCAGTAGATCCTGGGGGAAGAAAACAGAAAACGAAACCTACTTCTATGGAGTCAATACTGCCTCAAGGCTTGAGGAAGACAGGGAAGCAAGATGTGAGATTCTTGCAAATACTCCTTTTTACCCAAATGTGTAAATTTCCAGTTACAGAGTAACAAATGTATGTTACATTTGCATTTCTTTTGAAACTTCACCTGCTAATAGGAATAAAGTACATTTACTAGCAATATTTTTCATGCTGCAAAACTTTTCTATAATAACAGCCAAGAAAATCTCTAATTATAGTTTGGAGAAAAATTAAAAAGATTTGACTTTAAAGTTGTTGTTGCAAATGCCATTATGAGTCATTTCCAACTCATAGCGACCCTGTACAGGGTTTCCTATGCTTTTTTCTCTTGGTGGGATCAGAAAGCCTCATCTTTCTCCCAAGAAGCTGCTGTCGGGCTCGAACAACGGGACCTTGTGATTTGCAGTCCAGGTATGGAGCCACCGCACTTCCGGACCTTAAAGAAGCAATTCTATGATCGGCCGTTCACATTCACCAGCCACTCCTTGGAAACCCTATGCAGGTTCTCTGTGAGCCAAGTTGGTACCAACTCAATTGCACTTAACAACAGCAAGAAAATTATTTACAAGATAAACTACACTTCAAGACACAGTAGAGTGATGAATTGAAAAATAACTTGAATCCATCCTCTGTGTATTGTTACTAGTGATGACCAGAGAGCCTCCTTTTTCTTAGTATTCCGAGAGTAGAGCTAAGTGTATCAATACTAACAATATGTTAGGATTTTTTTCATTTAAGTTTATTCCCTTCAAGATTTATTTCCAACATAATATAAGCTCTAACGAAAAACATTGATAACAAGCTTGCATCCTGTTTCTTTACACGGGCCTAAAACTAATGAATTGATTCACAAAACCTTGTACAGGGATATCATGAATTTAACTTTTTAAATAAACCAAAGTTTCAAAATAGTTAAAGACAGACATGAATTTTAGCAAAAGAGCCCTGACAGAAGAAACAACAACAAAAAAGAAAAATTGTCAAAAGTTGCTAACCTAATTCCACCTCAAAAATCCAGAAAAGACTCAAAATGTTTGCACTGATTTGGCTCTCATTTTAAAGAATTGACTGCACTGGCAAAGTTGCTAACCTGAAAACCAACCACCCAACATAGTGAATCCCTCCTCTTCTCAGCGTAATGCAGAACTCTGCTCCATGAAGGAGAACTTATCTTATATCTCTGCTGACACTGGCTGGGTCAGAACACTCCTTTGAAGGGGTGTTTCAAAGTAAAACAAGATAAGAAGCACCTTTTCAAAAAGGATCCTTCTGACAGAATGGTATGATGTGAGAGAGTGAAGTACAAGTTCACTAGAATAGGATCTTCGAAAGAGCACTTCCTTGTCCTTTTAGGAGATAAGTAAACTTCCCAAGGGGGTGGGAGTGAGGAGAGCACTTGTAGATAACAAACAGAGGGTTTCTGTTTCTCACTGTCAGGAAATCATTCCTGGGAAGCCAATTCGTTGTTGGTGTGGATAGGGCAGGCAGACAGGTCGCCTTTTAACTCTTTGAGACCACCAGAAGTCCATGAAGGAAGGTGAAAAATAGAACAACCAAGTCCCTGAATCTATGAGTTATAACCAGTAGGCAATCTATAAACTAAAGAGAATCTAATTCAAGGAGTTTATGATGGTTTAATATTATCATGATAATGGTTTGAGATGAGGCTTTGGTGGTTCACTCATAGAATTCTCCCTTCCTGTGAGAGATCCATGTTGGATTCCCAATCAATGTACCTCATGTGCAAACACCACCTGTCACTGGTGACCAGATTTCAGTCGAGTTTCCAGATTAAGACAGAGTAGGAAGAAAGGACTGGACATCTAGTTTGAAAATCAGTCCACAAAACCAGACCCTGATGACCTTATCTGCAGTCCGTTGGGATGGCACAGGACTGGGCAGTCTCGCTGCCCAGGGGTCATCACAAGTCAGGAGTGACTCAACCACAGATGTTTTTGTTGTTGGCGGTTCCAATTTATAGCAACCCCGTATAGGGCTTCCAAGGAGCAGCTAATGGGTTTGATCCACTAACCTTGTGGTTAACAGCCAAGAGCTCATCCTACTGCGCCACACCAGGATTTTCAACAGCAGCTACAGCAATAATTACTCAATATAAGCAGTGTGATAGAAAGCATATATCAACATTGTCAATATAAAATTTTATATCAAGGTCCCCAGGCCTCCAAACTTAGAACATTGGTCCTAAGTCTTTACTATTTGAGGTTTACTCTTCCTTGACTTTTAAAGGAAAAAAATGTGATAGAATGAAAGGCCCATCAAGGAAGGTTCCATCTCTTTAACATGCTGGTTACTGACATTTGTCAAAGCCTTTTACCTCTTGGGTTGGCATTGCTTCTCCCATAAAATGCTTTAGCAGCCTTTACAGACAAGGAGCTAGATGGGCTGCTATCTTGAGAACTTTACAACTCCATGATCCCGAAGCCTGAACTTTCCTGACCGCCTTTGGCATAAATGAGATATAGCCGCCTGCCTCGGAGCTCTAATAATAATTTTTGTAAGTATTATTAATTTGGCAGTGGATCAAGAGCTGCCTTGTGACATCTCTTCCACAGTGAATGCTGGCTTACAAAGAGCTTACATGCTGATTTCCAAAACATGAGTTTATAAAGAAGCCATACAAGTGGAATTTGGAACACATTTTCCAATATATTTCACACTGAAACTGCAGTTTATTCTACCAATCAGTCCCCAAATATCTATTTGCCACAAATTGCAACCTAATTCGAATACAACACCGAATTAATCTCACAACTGCCACTTTTTTGGGGGTGGGGGGTGGGTATGTATCTATGTAAACATGTTTGCTGAATTTCAGTTTGGGATGCAGAAACACACAGTGCCTAAAGAAGTAAAAACCACCTTCTAGAAGTGACTCCAAACCTTCTTTGGGGATTTCAAGACAGTTCTGGGAAGCTCTCTAAAGAGTCTTTGTCTAAGTGTTTCTGGGCCAGACTGAATGGTTTCTAGAGTAGATGATGGCTTTATTGCACACAGGTCATGTGTCCGCTATTTCTAAAGCAGGGACTCTGTGTTAAACTCTTTTGTACCTTTTTCAGTGTTGTGTCATATTTTTGTTCTTGTTGTTTTCACGTCTTATCTCTGCAACTACACTGTATGCTCCTTGAAATCAGAAAATTATATTTCCTCATCTAACACTTGACGAACACAATGAGTTTAGAAAGATCCAGGTTAATTTGATTTTCATTTGTATCTTGTCTTGGAAAATGTTACTTGACCTATGAACTTACAACAAGCAATTACATAACAGAAATTTATATATTAAAGAAGGAGCACTATTGGAGTTATGCGTTTTTGGTTGAGCTGTTAACCACAGGGTCAGAAGTTTGAATCCTTTAACTACTGGGTGGGAGAAAGAGGATGTTTGCTCAGAAAGATTTACAATCTGGAAACCCTAGGGGGTAGTTTTACTTTATCCTGTGAGTCAAAATCAATACAATGGCAGTGTGAAGGGAAGAAATATATTAAAGAGCCCTCCTCCACCCATCTGCATGCATATATTTGTATATAAATAAAAGTCTGTCTTACTGGTGCAAAGTCAAATCTATCAAATCAGCTCACGTGGCAGCGTCTGCTGACCCATCTGCCCACACACTGCCGCTCCAAGCGGCCTTGTTCAGGAGCCTGAGGGTGCAGGAAGGCGGGGTCCCGGCCATGTGTGTGCTTTTCGCACCTGGCAGCTGTGCTGCAAATGGCGCCACAACCGGAAGCTACTTTGTTTATCCGAAGTGCACATCAGCTGTCCTTTGTCACCCTGACCCGTAATGCTCCAATTATGACTGCCAAGCCCGCTGTCGTCCTCTTCCCTCCGGTCAAGCATGCGCTTCTCTTTTAAAATGCCATTCATCAACGTCTGGCATCTGACCGGTGTTCTGGAGAGGAAGGGGGCTGGAGCTGACTTTCAGCATGTAGCTGGCCAGAACTGATGGCACCATATATGCCTCCATTTCTAGCAGAAGATTAAGAATTTCATCTTCTTACCTAGCGAAACGCAGAAACCCAACAAATTTCATTGAAAGGAGTTTTCTCCAGACATTCCCAGACTTTGAATCCTGAAGTACTTTATTATTACTATTATCGATCATTAGTAAAAGTTTTGGAGTTCAATGTAAACAGAAAATTTCACACCATTTAAAAATTCTTGAAAAGAGAGCTTACAACAACAGCAACAACAAATATATATATTTAATACACATATATAGTTCATAAAAGCTTTTGGGTACTATAATATAATTATACCACAATAGTTGTCCATCTTTAGCATCGTTCAACACATTACAAATATTAATTAGTGGAATAGTATTTGACATATTCCACTTATAAAATAACTACCATACCTAAAAACCAAGCAAAGTAATAGAACTCAACACTGTTTTGATTTCAAATTACACCCACACCACAACACAGCCCTACCATGCCTCACTAACTTCTTGGGGTCTCTTTCCCCAGGAGATGGGAAGGAGACGCCCCAGTCTGGAAACTGGTCATTATTACCCCAAGATCATGATACCATAACTAAAAACTAAACCCCCAGTCTTAGAGTGAATTCGGACTCAAAGCAACCCGGTTGGGCAGAGGAAAACTGCTCCTAAGGTTTCTGTATTGCCAATTTTTTACCAGAGCAGATAGCCTCATCGTTTTTCCATGGAGTGGCTCATGGGTTCAAACCACCAATTTTTCATTTAGCAGCCCAGCACATCACCAGGGCCCTTTAGATCAAGATTTGTTAAGTGCCGTTATATTGGTTCCTCTCATAGTAGCGCTGTATAAGGTTTCCAAAGGGTAGATTTGAACTGCCTTGCAGATCGCGGTACAGTGCTTATCCTACAGTACCATACCAGGACTTTCAGCATGTAGCTGGCCAGATCAAAAAATCAATTAATTAATTTTTGGGCTCTCTGTCTTCTAGTTTAATGACTATTTTGATCTCTGTCTCTGGATCAGAGAGGAGTATAGATCCGGTACGAAACAATAAGAGAAAAGAGGGGAAAATATGCTCTTCATTTGGAGGTTGTTGTTGTTAAATGCCACCAAGTTGGTTCTAACCCATAGCAACCCTGTATAGGGTTTCTAAGGAGCAGCTGGTGAGCTTGAACCCATAGCAAGCCTGTACAGGGTTTCTGAGGAGCAGCTAGTGAGTTCAAACTGACTTTGCAGTGCAGCATCAACACCAGGATTCCTCATTTGGAAGTAGAAAGGGGAAATGGGAGATGGGATAGATAAAAAGTAGATCTCAAAGGAAAGCCTGCTTGCAGGAAAATCTGGGTAAAAATGGCTATCCTTCATTGACTCTTTGCATCCTTACTGTTGTTGTTAGTTGTCACATAGATGCTTGGATTCTTGGAGAACCCAAGCACAACAGAACCAAACATTGCCTCGTCCTGCACCAATTTTACTATGTCTAGCATACTCGAGTCTATAATTGTGTTATGCCTCCTCTCTCCCAACTACCCCCATGCCTTCTGCCTAGTGCACAGCATTTGGGCATTGTTACAGGATCCTCCTTTCCTCCTTAGCATCTCCAGCCATTCAAAACAGGTCAGAAGGCAGGTAGCACAACCGGATGCAGAAGACACTACAAGTTAAGAGAGAGAGGACTGCACAGCAACAACCTCCAACCCTGGAAACATATACAAATACTGATCCTTCCCTGAGTGTCCTGAAATCTCACTGAGTGCCTACACACCTAACATAGTTGTTAGCTCCTTTTTTAATAAAGAAATTCGTTTTTGAACAAATGGAAAAATGAGTCAAATGATTTGCTAGAAATTCCATAAATCCAAAATGACATGCTTCATTCCAAACATGTGGAAGGTTAGGCTAAAGATCAATAATGAATGCATCATGCTAGAGGAAAGATGGGGTATCATTTTATTAAATATACTTCTTTAGGATTTGCATGGAAATTTTGTACAGGAAAAGAAAACTTGTAGATCTGCAAGTTAGCAATCATTCTCAACTTGAATCTTCCTAGCAAAATAAGTTTAAAAACAAACAAACTCCTCCTTGTAAAAGTGGCAGCTGGTACTGATAGCCTGGCATCCAGAGAAGGGGTCAAGGTGTGGATCAGGGAGGGAGAAAAAGGAGCGGTACCTTGACTGAATCAACAGAATGAAACAGGATGTAACAATCACATGAAGTTTTTGTTTTGTTTTTTTTCTGAGATTGACAGAAAGGGGCCTGGGCTTTTCTACCTTCCCTGGGGCTCTAATTGAGTGTGAGTAATGAATATACATGTTGAGTAGCTCCATCATTGTTGGCAGGTTTTGCATTTAGGCACTGCAATGCTGTTCTCAGTCTGGGCGCCATTGTTTGGGAGAAGGAAGGACAGCAGCCCAGATGCACAGGGCCACCCACAGAATCCAGTCAAAGGGTCATAAATTTTTGAGGGAAGGCAAAGATTTGCAAAAGAATTGGAGGTGACTACTAGAAGAGACTTGAATAAAAGGGACTCTGTTGGTGGTATGATTCCAGAAGATGGACAGCTAAGCATTACCTTGTGGTCACCAGTATTAACCAGGCTCACAGAGCCCATTGTGACTGAATGTTGGCTACCAACTTTCCCAACATGGGACAGTGTGGGCCAGAATTAAATTTATTTAAAATCCATGCTCATCACCCATTCGGCTGTGTTTTTCAATCAATAATTTATTCCCTTCATAAAAGACTGAGGGTTTCTTTTTTTTTTTTTTTTCCTGTTTCTGATATTTCAAAAGCTTCTAAAGCCATTATTAAGACTTGATAACCCTCTCCAATTACTTTTTCAAAATAAGTTTTCTTTATGTTTTTAATTTTAAATAGAAGAATCACATGGTTATGAAACAGATTCTTATAACTGGAACCAGTGTGAACTTTACTACATTCTCTGGAATTTGGTTTGTCAGTTTCCTCTGGCCCCTCCTATTTCTCCTCCTTTTGTGAAATACAAAATCTGAATGAAGAAATGCATTTTTTAATTATAAGATTACTTATGAGATTTCCTGCTATCTGGGTTTAATTCTCTGTAAGTTAGGCTGACCTACTAATTGTTGTTGTTGTTAAGACCAATTAATACCCTTATTTATTTCACAGCAACTGTAAACTTGGAAATCATTCTCATTTCTTCTATAATTATTTTTAAGCAATTCTGTAATATATTTCTGTCAAAGTTGAGTATATATATTTCAATGATCAGAAATGGTAAAGCCTATAATATGCATTATTAATTATAAGAATAAAGAAATTGATGCAATGAAAAAAGTTAAAACTTTGAAGACAAATACTTGCAATGATCTGTCCTGAGTTATGCAAACAATGAACCACTCATTAAAAGGTTAGCACTTCAAACCTACCCAGCCATATCTTTGATGTAAGGCCTGGGGATCTGCCTTGGAAACTGTATGGAGCAATTCTTTCTGCATGCATGGGGTCACCATCAGTCAGAATCTATTTGACAGAAAACAACAACTTGCTAGGATACCTTGGCTAAGTCAGTTATCCTCCCTGAGCCCGGCATTCTATACCAGAGACTGGTACATGGTAAGTACAGACTAAATATAAAACGAATTTAAAAATCTTTTTTTCACATCATTGCAAACGTTCCTGGAGAATAAATGGTGTACATAAAAAATTGGTCAGATTTACAATTATGAATCAGAACAAAATATACCAAGCATTTATGTAAGTCACATTTTTAGTAGCGTCAACGGTGTCTGATACAGCCAAAATCCAGAGGTGTATCAGTAAGTACTTCCAAAGACTCAATAGTGCTGCCACAAAGCTCTTTAATCCTCAGAGAATTGAGCTCAAGAATATTTACAGAACCCATTTGATCTAGCCTCCCTGATGACTTGATAATCAGAACTTGACTAGAGGAAGATAAATTCAAAAAATTTTTCTGATAAAGGAAATGAGGGTAAATTGCTATAATTTGATTAATTTGACCTATACTCATGAAGGTAGTAGCTCTAAATACCAACAGAGAGGGAAGGAGTCTTCACATCAAGTATCAATGCTATCCCCTCTGTACACAGGATAGATAGGTATGGGCAACATAGACATTGACTACCTAAAATGAGGGGGTGATAAAGGTTCAAAGCAACCAGCTTACAAGGTTTCAAGAGGGAGTTTAGTTTAAGCCTGTGGGGGGGGGAGGGCGGGGGTGGAGAGGTAGATAGAGTCCCCACTGAATAGTTTTCACCTTGTCTAGATGGGTCTGGTAAAAAGAAATTGTGGTAAGATTCTTATGATTCAGTAGTGAGTAATTGTTATCATGATTAATTGTGACTGTCACAATTGTAAAGGTAGAAGTTTTGTAACAAAAATGGGGGAGTAGTTAATCTTACAGTCCAGAAAAACAGAGTACCTAGGACCATCAAGGGAGAAGAGCGTAAGTGGAATGCAGGACCTTATCCAGAGAAGCAGCGACATCAGAGATGGAGGCAGAGATGGGGACATGGAGAGAGGAGGGAGCAACTGAGGATTGTAGATTCATGGAAAGAAAGGGACTGAGAGCTGGCGGCCAGGAGGCAGACTTGCAGAATGTGCTATTTGGTGGATTAAATTATTACATATGCTTGAGTGTTTAAAAAAAAAAAACTAAAATGAATAGAGAGAAGTACTGTTAACTAATGGTACATGGAGGGGATATAATCATTGTAATGAAACAAGGTGTATGATTTGCTGAATAGAAAACTGATGATCTGCCCTGTAAACTTTCACTAAATTCACAATAAAAACTTAAAAAAAAAAAAGAAAAGAAATTAGTCAGTCACAAAATAAAGAAAAATGTAATTTCATTTTAAACAGTTGTTTCTTGATCAAATAAATAAATATTCTATTTGTTGTTAAGTGCCATAGAGTCGGTTAGGTGCCATAGCAACTTATGCACAGCAGAACAAAACACTGCCTGATCCTGGGCCAACCCACTATTGTTGCCACGCTTGAGCTCACTGATGCTGCCACTTTGCCAATCCATCTTGATGGGGGTCTTCCTCTTTTTCTCTGACCTTCCACTTTACCAAACATAATATCCTTCTTCAGTGACTGGTCCCTCCTGACAACATGTCCAAAGTATGAGAGACAAAGTTTGGCCATCTTGGCCTCCAAGGAGCACTCTGGCTGCAATTCTTCCATAACGGATCTATTGGTTCTTTTGGCAGCCCACGGCTTTTTCAATATTCTCCTCCAACACCATAACTCAAAGGCATCAATTCTTCTACTGTCTTCCTTATGCATGAGGTGATTGAAAATACCATGGCTTGGGTCAGGCGCACCTCAAGCTGACATCTTTGCTTTTCAACACTTTAAATATTCTATTACCTCCTCAAAAAAAAAAAAAAAAAAAGAGAGAGAGAGAATATTTACAGAAAATATGGCCAAAATGTACATATAAAAATCTACTTGTTGTTGTTGTTAAGTGCTGTCGAGTCGGTTCATAAAAATCTACTATAGGTCAATAAAAGAAAAAAGAGCAGTAATTACAGATAATTTAACAGGAAGAAAAATAAATTGCTAAGAAACATTTGGGGAAAATGTCAATTTCAGCAGTATTGAAAGAATTATAGACTGAAATCTAAATTATTTTTTTATTTTAACTGTTAAATAAGCCAGTTTTTAATGATAATATTAAAAATGTACATGGTTAAGGTGGCACTGCTTCTCTCATATACTTGTAATGGAAATAAAATTGTAGCAGTAATTCTGAAAAGTAATATAGGATATGTTTCTTGAGTTCCTTTAAGAAAGGTTTTCCTCATGGACTTTCAACAAGATGGTGGACAAGGCAGATATAATACACAGACCTTCTATAGCAAAGCTACAGAAGACCAAATGAAACAGATGTAGATGATAGTCTTAGAACCCTGAACATCAGTGGAAGGGATAGAGAAATGGATTGAATGCTTTCTAGGAGAAGAAACTGAACATGCATAGTGAAAAAAGGAGATAGGTAAAGTGTGTTGGCCAGCCAGCTGTGGTGTGGCCATCTCGAACCCTTGTGGTAACTCACATGCCAGATGGTGGCCTAGCAGTGCAGGTGCACACTGGTGACTGGTGTTGAGAAGGGTGTGATTCTTTCTTGTTCTCCACATTCTCCTGGTGATGAGAGACATGGTCATCCCAGCCTCATCCTCCTCCAGAGCAGCTACTGCTCTCTAAGAGGTTGGAGCTGCACTGTGGTGATCTGCACAGTTGTGAGCCACATCATTGTGAGGTGAGTGCTATCTACATCACTTCTGGCACCAAGAATCAGGTGAGACCTGCTCCAGACTTGCAGAGCCAGTCCCAGCCAATCCTGCACTATCAGGAAGTCACATGACTGGCCACCCACCCGTGACTGCCTCAGGGCCTACAAAGCCTCGATCCCTGTTAGCTTTGGGGCCTGCACAAACTACTTCTGGATTGGATATCCTGAAGATAGACAACACCTTGACCTATAGGAGTTCCATATAGGACAGGGAAAGCCATTGTATCATCCCTCCCCCACCCATATTGTGATCTCCTTGGCGGGTACCTGCCCTGTACTTTTTCCTTTCAATATTTTTTGCTTGTTTATTCTTTCTTCTCATCTTCTCTTTTCCTTCCCTTGTTTTTTATCTTTTCTAGCTTCACTTTTACTTTTTCTTTTCTTCTGTTTCTTTTTCTATTCCTCTGTTTTCTTTTGTTCTTGACATTTCTTTACTATTCTCTCATCTCTTTGTCTTTTCTTCTCTCCTCTCCCTAGTTATGTTTAGTGCTTTTCCTTTCTTTTTATTTTCTCACTTATTTTTCTCTTCAGTGGGTTTATTTTCTTTCCCATCTTTTCTCTTTTTGGGTGATTGAATTTTTTTTTCTTGTTGCTGGCTGTTTTTTCCCTTTATTATTTTCTGTTTTGTTCTTGTTTGCTCTGTTTTTCACTTGTGCTTGTGTGTGATTTCTCTTCTTACGCCACCCCACAGGGACAGCAGCCTTGCCCATATGACCTAGTCACAACTGTATCCTCTGCTGCCCACTCACTGGGCAATAACCAATACCAGTATCTCGTGAACAATCATAGACAGCAGCCAACCCAATCAAAACCCATCCTAAACTGAACTGAATGTACAGTAAACAGAGAACTGCACACACATTTATTCTCTAATAACACCCACCAAGAAGCAGTTAGTGAGTGCCTAAGAACACATCAAGGCACATTAAACACAAATGTCACAAAACCGCAATGTCTGGGAAGCAACAAACAATTTCAGTTCACATAAAAAGATAAAACAGAGCATTTCTGTCTTGTTTCATCCGAAAAAGTAATGACGATGCAGAGCCAGAAAATGTTTCTGAGAAAGACAAAGCATTGGAACTACTTGAAAAGGAATTCAAAAGAATGATATTTAGATACATTCAACAGATTGAGAATAAGATAGAGAAAAGCAAGAAGCACACAGAAAAATGCTTTGGAAGAATTAAGGAAACACTACAGGAACAAATGGACAAAGGAAATTAAAGATTGGAGACAATAAAATACCTGCAAATAGAAATTCAGTATATTAATACTAAGATTTCTAAGATGGAAAACACATCGAAAGGACAATAGAATAGGCTGAGTCAATGGAAGCCTCAATTATTGAGCTTTAAGAAACATCTCCGAATATTAGTATGCTGGAAGAACAATCAGGAAATTAAAAGGATGGAAAAATCTACAAAAAAGCCTAAGATTTATCTGGCACACCATGAAGAAGAAGAATTTATGGGTGACTGGATTCCAGAACAGGAAGAGATAAAAAAAAAAAAAAAAAACAGATGGAAACTTGTCAGAGTTGTTGGAAGAAAACTTTCCTAACATCATGAAAGACAAGAAGGTAACCATTCAGGAAGCTAAACAAACCCCAAACAGGGCAGACTACAAAAGAAAAATCACCAAGACATATCATAATCCCAATTGCTAAAACCACAGATAAAGAATCCTGAAAACATCCTGAGATTGACTACAAAAGAGAAACAGTGAGATTAATCTCTGATTTCTCAGCAAAAACCTTGCAGGCAAGAAGACAATGGGAAGACATACACAAAACTCTGAGAAAAAAAAAAAAATTGCCAATCAAGAATCATATACCCAGAAAAAACTCTTTCTCATGTATGATGGAGAAATTAGGACATCTCCAGATAACAGAAATTAAAGGAATTTATAATAACCAGACAAAATTTACAAAAAATACTAAAGAGTTTTTGGAATGAAAACCTACAGCAGCAAACAGCTGAGATTAACATATATGACAGCACCACCCAAAACTCAATCCAGATATAGAAGCATCCAAAGTGAAACAAACTTATAAGACTGAAAATAGGGAACCAGCGATACCAATTTATAATGAGGACAGCTACAAAGCAAAATGAGGGAATAGTGAAATTACAGAACATCCAAATGGAAAGGAAGTCAAGTAGATTTCAAGATAAAACAAACTGCTTTAAACTGGGGAAGAAATTAATACATTACAGGGGAAGCTCAAAGAAATTAATACACCTTCACATCAAAATAAATAAGAGGTAAAACTATAAAGACTTAGTAGACATTACAAGGACGACAATGAAAAACATTACAAGAAAATCCACAAACAATATATACTCAGTAAAGAAAGTTAAGTGGAACAAAGAAAGCAGCAGCACCACACACACACACACACACACAACACAGAGCAAAATGACAGCAATCAATTCACTATTACTGTCATTTTTAAAAGCCGTTGAGTCTGTTACAACTCATATATAACAACACTACATAGGGTTTCCAAGCTGTAAATCTTTGCAGGAACAGAAAGCCTCATCTCTCTCCTGTAGAGCCATTAGTGACTAGAGTCACCAACTTTGTGGTTTGCAGTCTGTGTTTATTATACAGAGGCACTATGCTTCCAATCAATTCACACCTATTGACAATCACACTGAATGTAAGTAAATTAAATGCAGAATTCAATAGACATAAAGTAGCAGAATGAATAAGAAAAAAGGATCCTTCAATATGCTATGTACAAGAGACATAGCTTACAAAGGCTAAAAAAAAAAAATCAAAGAATGAAAAAAAAAATTCACTTATGACAATCAAAAGTGAGGAGGAATGGCAATATTATTTTCTGACAAAAATAGACTTTAAGGCAAAAATCTGCATAAAAGTCAAGGACATTATATCATGGTTAAAGGGGCAATTGAACAAGAGGGTTTAACCATAATATATATCTATGCTCAGAATTAAAAAAAGGACATAACAATAATATATATCTGTGTTCTTAGGATATATAAACTCCATTAGAACTGAAGAAAGAAACAGACAAAGCTACAATAATAGGATATTTTAATACAACACTTTTGATGCTGGACAGAACTAGAGAGAAACTAAACAAAAACATGAAAGAACTAAACGACATAGGCAACAAACATATGAAGGAATGTTCATTATCACTAGCTATTGGAGAAATACAAATCAGAAAAACAATGAGATGTCATCTCACCTCAGTATTAATAGCAAAGTTTAAAAAAAAAAAAAGCAGAAAAAAACAAATACAGACAAGGCTGTCAAGACACTGGGATACTTGTACACTTTTGGTGGGACTGTAAAATGGTGCAACCACTGTGGAAAACAGTATGCCACTTTCTGGAAAAATTGGAAATAGAAATACTGTATTACTCAGAAATCCCTCTACTTGGTATATATCCTCAAGAAATAAGAACCAAGACACAAATAGATATATGCACACCCATGTTCATTGCAGCACTATTCACAATAGCAAAAGATAGAGACAACTTAAATGTCCATCAAATGAAGAATGGATGAACAAATTTTGATTCATATCCTCAATGGAATTCCACACAATGATGAAGAATAACCAGGAATCTGCAAAACACCTCATAACATGGATGAACCAAAGGACATTATGCTGAGTAAAATTAGTCAATCGCAAAAGAAAAAATACTATATAACATCCATACTATAAAAATCAAGAGAAGTTTTTCATGTAAGGTTACCAGGGGTGAGAGAGAAGGGAAAATAATTCACAGGATAGAGGACAGGCAAATCTTTATTTGGGTGATGAGGAAGGCAATATACAGCAAGAGGGAAGCTGAAAGGAGAAGGATGAAGGTAGGGGAAGACACAGGGAAGAATGTGAAAGTTAATGGAGACAGAGGTAAAAAATGTTACATACATAATTCTGCAATAACAATGATCTAGTCATAGATATGTGGGCAGATACACAGGTTTAATGGGTATGGGAGAGAGAGTTATAATATATTCATAAATATATAAAGGTTTGACAGAAGATATTTGCACATGGTCATTTAACTTGACTGCAAATATATCGCCATTATTTGTCTGTCAGTTTGCCTTACAGTGGAGACTTGTGTGATGCTGTGATGTTTCGATGCTGTGAGTTATGCCATCATTATTCTAAATACCAGCAGGATCACCCACAGTGGAGAGGTTTCAGCCATGCTTTCAGATTAACACAGACCAGGAAGAAGGAGAGGTACACTAATTCTAAATGTTTAGTAACTGAAAAACCTTTTGAATATCCTCAGAACACTGTTATAGGGCCAGAAGATGAGCCCCTCAGGTTGGAAGGCACTCAAAATATGATTGGGAAAGAGCTGCCTCCTCAAAATAGAGTTGACCTTAATAAAGTATACAGAGTTAAGTTTTCAGGACCTTTATTTGCTGATAGTACACAATACAAAATGAGAAGAAATAGCTGAAAACATCTGTTAATAATAAGAACATGGAATGCACAAAGTGTGAATCCAGGTAAATTGGTAATTATCAGAAATGAAATACAACATATAAAGATTGACAGCCTAGACAATAATGAGCTGAAATGGATTGGTATTGGCTATTTTGAATCATACAATCATGTGATTTACTATGCCAGGAATGACAAATTCAAGATGAATGGTCTCACATTCATCATCAAAAAGAACATTTCAAGATTTATCTTGAAGTACAATGTTGTCAGTGACAGGGCACTATACTTATGCCTACAAGGAAGATCAGTTAATGCCACTATGAATAAAATTTACACACCAACCGCTAAACCAATGATGATTAATTTACATAGTTGTACAACTTCTTCAAGCCAAAATTGACAAAACATGCAATTTTTAGAATGTGAAAGTTGGAAACAAAGAAGATGGAGATGTAATTGGAAAACATGACCTTAGTGATAGAATTGATGCTGGAGATCATAGAACAGAATTTTGCAAGGCCAGTGACTTATTCATTGCAAAAGTAGTTTTATAACAACATAGAAGGACTTTACCATGTGGAATACATGTGGACTTTACCATGTGGAATACACAGAAATAAAATGGACTACATCTGTGGGAAGAGACAATGGAGAAACCAAACATCAGTCAACACAATGCCAGGGGTAGACTGTGTTACAGACCAACAGTTGCTCATGTGCAAGTTCAGACTGAAGCTGAATAAAACTAAAATAACTCTTGAGCCAAAATATGACTTTGAGCATCTTCCTTCTGAATTTAGAGACCATTTCAAGAACAGAATTGGTGCATTAGACACTAATGACCAAAGATCAGAAGAATCGTGGGATGTCATCAAGAACAACAGACAGAAAGAAAGTAAAAGATCATGAAAAAAACAGGAAAGAAACAAAAGACCCAAATGGATGCTAAAAGATACAATGAAACGTGTTCTTGAGTATGAAGAACCTAAAGTGACTAGAAGAAATGATTAAATAAAAGAGTGGAACAGAAAATTTCAAAGGGCAGCTTGAGAATACAAAGCAAAATATTATAATGAAATGTGTAAAAACCTGGAATTAGGAAACCAAAATGGAACATACTCAGTATGTCTCGAACAGAAAGAACTTAAGAAAAAATTCAAGCCTCAATTTGTTATATTGAAAGATTCTATGAGCAAAATATTGAATTGTGCTCAAAACATCAGAAGAAAAGGGAAGGAATACAGAGTTACTGTACCAAAAACAAATGGTCAATGTTCAGTCATTTCATGAGGTGCCATATTATCAAGAACCAATGGTATTTAAGTAGGAAGTCTAAGATTTACAGAAATCATTGGTGAAAAACAAAGTTCCAGGAATTGAAGGAATACAAACTGAAATATTTCAACAAACTGATGTCGCACTGGAGGCATTTACTCATCTATTTCAAAAAGTTTGGAAGTCAGCTACCTGGTCAATTGAATGGAAGAGATACCATATTTGTGCCCATTACAGAGATAGGTGACTCATTGGAACACAGAAACCATAAAACAGTATCATATGCTAGTAGAATTGTGTTGAAGATAATTTAAAAGGGTTGCAGCAATATATCAACAGGAATTTTCCAGAAACTCAAGCCATGTTTAGAAGAGGATATGGAATGAAAGACATCATTTCTAACATCAGATGGAGATATGTTAAAAGCATATATTTCAGAAAAAGATGCTTACTTGTACTTTATTGATTACACAAAGGCATTTGACTGTATAGATCACAGTAAAGCACAGATAACATTGTGAAGAATTGATATTCCAGAACACTTCATTGTACCCATGAAAAACCTAGACAAAGACCAAGAAGCAGTTGTTCAAATAGAAACACAAGATACTGAATGGCTTAAAATCAAGAAAAGTGTGCATCAGGGTTGTATCCTTTCACCATACTTACTCAATCTGTATACTGAGAGAAAACATCTGAGAAGCTAGAAAGTATGATGAAGAATGTGACATCAAGATTGGAGGAAGACTCATTAAGAATATGCAATATTGGTCTTGCCTTGTGTCTTGCCCTGTGTGGAGGAAAGAATAGTGATGAAAACTGAAGATGCTTGGAATCAAGTGGACTAATGGAACATGTGAACATCTGTCTCCACAGCCCAGAGACTGACCAGAATAACTTGATGGCCAATTGGTAGACAATAGGGGGACAACACTGGTAAGGTATGCTCACAATGGAAAGGTCAACCGTTCAAGATCAAAAGGGCAGCACTTACCTAAGGACAAGGTTCCAAAGGTTGGGAAGGAGGCTGGAATGGAAATAAAGGAGGAAGTGAGCTAACTGATGTTACATGGAGGGGATTGTAATCATTGAAATGAATGGAAGAATATTATCTGTTGACTGTAAAACTCAGGATCTGCTCTGTAAGCCTTTACTAAATTTACAAAAAGTTAAAAACAAAAACATGTTTTCCCCTTTAGCCTCGAAAATGTACTTCTAAAACACCATTTTAAAGAACTTATCTAAACTGGGAATAAAAATTTAGATACATTGATTTTTCTCCCAGGATGGTTTATAATAGCTAAAAATAGAAAACAAAATTCAAAGTAGGTTCATTTTTATGCAAATTGAAGTAAAGCTATGATTGAAAATTATGCCTGTAATTTTATTGAAAAAATGTTTTCAAAAATTAATATCATGGCTGAATACTCAGAGAATAATGTTAAATGAATAAAGAAAAAAGTAAAGTATTACAAATAGTACTGTAGCAATATAGTAAAACAGTATAATACAGATTATGCTGTTGTTGTTATATGCCATTGAGTTACTTCCAGTTTACAGCAACCCTGTATAGGGTTTTCAAGGCATGGCTGGTGGGTTTGAACCACCAACTTTGTGGTTAGCAGTCCAGTGCTTAACCTACAGCACTACACCAGACTCCTGTCTAGATTATACTGTGAACATTTGAATCTCTTTAAAATACTTTCTAAGTTCATAAATAAATATAGAATTGTACTTGTATGTATAAATATTTGGCATTCTTTGTACACATAATGCTATACATTATGTGCAGTCCTGTAGGAAAAGCACTGGATCTCAAGGTCAGTTTGAACCCAAGGTCGGTGGTACAAACTCACAAGCCACTCCTCAGAAACCCTATATAGGGTTGCTATGAGTTGGAATTGCCTTGATGGCACTTAAATAATACCAAATATTTATATTGTTGTTGTTGTTGGGTGCCATAATCAATTCTTCCGAGGTCTTCCTTATTCACCGTTCAATTTTCATAAGCATATGAAATATGCTAAAGAAAATACCATAACTTGGGTCAGGCCCACCTTAATCCTTAAACTGATATCGTTGCTCTTAAACACTTTAAAGACATCTTGTGGAGCAGATTTGCCCAAAGCAATACATCATTCTGATTCCTTGGTGGCTACTTCTGTGAGTGTTGATTGAGGATCCAAGGAAAATGAAGTCTTTGACAACTTCAGTCTTTTCTCCACTTACGATATTATTTATTGGCTCAGTTGTGAGGATATTTTTTTCTTTACATTGAGTATAATCTATACTGAATGCTGTGATCTTTTATTTTCATCAGTAGGTAGTTTAAGTTCTCTTTGCTTCCATCAAGCAAGGTTGTGTCATCTGCATAGCACAGATTGTTAATGAGTCTTCCTCCAATCCTGGTGTCATGCTCTACTTCATATAACCCAATTTCTTGGATTGTTTGCTCAGTATACAGTATAAGTTCATATTTTTATATTTACATGTAAATATAGAAACTATTTTAGATATTAAAATGTTCACCGTATTATAGCTGATTGATTTGCATATTATATTTCCATGATACTTTAAAAAATTTTCAAAATTTTCAGTGAACCCTCTTTTTATTATATAATCAGCATTAGACTCAATGAATGTAATTACTTTAAAATGCCACTCAAACCCTAGTTGCTTAGGTTATAGACTCACTTCTATCACAGATGATAATCCAATTTCTTAATCAGAAATAATTGCAAGGAAGAGGAAGGAGGACAAGTGAGCTTTCCAGCAACAGAGATTTTCACCATCCCCTCACCACCAGTTTGCTTCATGACACCTGATTAATAACACGTACTGTCAGTAGTGAGGCGGAGCCATAGGACGGTCCTAAAACCCGACATGGAGGATGGAAGAAACACATCTATCTACAAAAGGAAACTTGGAAACATTGCTCTCAGCTTATCTAAACCGGGTGGCATAGCATGGCGTCGCTAAACTCTGGCGTCAGACAGGCTGGTTTTGAACTGAACCACAGATGCAGCACTTAGTAGAGAGTTATCCCTGCGAAGTCACTTACAGCACTCTGCATCTCAACTCCAAATCAGAAAACTGAGACAAAAATAAATTTTAAAACAACTCACCTGATAGAGTTGTTTTAAGTGTTCAATGACTTAATCCAAAGAAGGAAGCAGAAAGACCTTGATAACGAGAGATATGATTGTTACGATTAATATAGTTTTCTACACAATGCTCATTGAGGTGGGGTTTCCCAAAGTGTGATTCCCCTGACCACTCACAGGGAGAACCACTTGCAAAGCTTGTAACAGATGCAGATTTCTGAATGTCACCCTCACCAAGTCAAATCAGTGGCCATCAAGTCAAGGCCAACTCACAGTGACTCATGTGCAGAGCAGAACTACACTCCAGAGACATTTCAAGGCTGTGCATTCAGAAGCAGGCCTTTCTTTCTGTAAGTTCAAACTGACCACCTTTTGGATAGCAGTCAAGTCCTTAATAATTTGGAACACCCAAGCACTCCGAACCTCAACTAACAATACCTACTGAATGAGAATTTCTGAAGTGAGTATTTATGATTGGCTCGGAGGTTGTTTAAACTTTATGGTACATGGTACTAAAAGTGTATTGCATCATTCTTCTCTATAAATGTTTCTAATTTTCCAAGGAAAAAACTTTTTAAATGTCAAGCATTTCTGTTTAGGTGCTGAGCAATGGTCTGTGGTGGTGGTTATGTGGCATAGAGTTGATTGCAACTCATAATGACCCTCATAAATAGGGTTTTGAGGCTGTAAATCTTTATGGGAACATAAAGCCTCATCTTTCTCCCAGAGAAGTACATATCACCTTGTAAATGGATATCTGACAAAAATAAAGAATTAAATTAAAACTTAATTTCTAAGTTTATTTCAACGAGAGAAGCTTTAGTTATTGGGAAAAGTTGGTGTAAAATGCCTCATTCCTTGAAGATGCTAGTTAAAGGATCTGTTACTGCAATTAATGTCTCTGTGTATGTGAGGTATAATTTTACTCATTATTTCATCAAATAAAAGATTATATTTGCTTCAATAAAGATGTGAAAGCGTCCAGATTTTCTAAGCTGTAGATAGATGATCTCTATCTATAACCAGCTCACCCAGGTGCTGCCAAACAAAAATGTTAGAGATGAGCAATACACACTCACAATACTACAAAATGCAGTAGGTCAATTTGTGTTTTACAACCCCAAATCCTCCCGATTGGTATGCTCTCGCCTCAAACTCAAAAGATAAGTAGATTTGAAAATGTTTTCAGAACATTCCTTGGTAACCCAATTTTTTCTATTCATGATCTAAAACTCAAACATCAGATACTCTTCTAGGATTTTACTAGTTGGCAAGAGGTCTAGGTTCTAGTCTATCTTCACCTGCTTTCCTTATCTGGGGAATGTGGAGCAAGTCATTTAATTCCACAGGGGCTCAGCTAACTCATTCATAATTTAATTCACTACATATTTACTGGCTGCCCACTATCAACCAAGCACCTGGCCAATTCAAGACAGGGGCCTATTCCAGTTATCCACAAAACATGCATCATTCATTTCCAGTACTCAATAGTTGACTATTATCCCCTTAAAATGTGACCACTGTTGCTGTTAAGTGTCAGTGCCACTGAGTTGGTTCCGACCCATAGAGACCCTGTATAGGGTTTTTGAGGAGCGAGTGAAAAGTTTGAACTGCCAACCTTGCAGTTCAAATGATTTTGCAGTCTAGCACGTTAATCCACAGTGCCACACCAGGACTCCTGGAATGTGACTAAGAAAATGAATTTTATATTCTATTTATTTTAGTGACAAAACAGATGCTTTCAGTGGGTAACTGCAAAATGTTTGATATGTTCGGAACAACTTGATCAGTAAAATCTAATTTTCAGCTATCTTAAGAAATCTAAATACAAACCAAGAATTTAATGGAAATTAATTATACAGCTTGAGATGTGCTTTAAGAATAGAAGAACATAAGCACTGGACAGACAGCTAACCACAAAGATGGTGGTTGAAACCCACCAGCCCCTCTCCAGAAACCCTACCCATAGTCTCTGTGAGTTGGAACCAACTCAATGTCACTTAACAACAAAGTATGGAAAAAGAGATTTTGAAATATCCTATTAATAATTTCAATATTCATTATATGAGCATATTGGAATAGCAATATTTTAGACTTTTTGGGTTATATAAAACATACTGTTAAAATTATTTCAATGATAACTGTGACTCACACTTTCATAGAAGTGTGTTTCTTCCAGATAACATTTTAGTTCCATTTCTTTCTAACTCCCCATGTACCATGGACTTGTTTAGATTTTTCACTTAATAAAACCATAAGGCTAGCAGTTCGAGCCCACCATTCATGCTGCAGGACAAAGATGAGGCTTTCTGCTCCAGCAAAGATTACCACCTCAGAAACCTTCCACAGGATCACTAAGAATCGGAACCAACTCCATGGTACTTAACAAACAACAACAATTAACTAATTCCTTTTATGTCTTTCAAAAAATGTCCCATTGGTGGCACTTAGTTTATTGCAATATATTTGCTCACTCTTCTGCTTCCTCCATTAAATTAAATTTCCATAAGGAGAGAAATGGAGTTTGGTTTGCTATTGCACTACCAGCACCTTGCTTGTCACTGTGCTAAACAGGGTAGGTACTTAGAGTAGATACTGTACTAAACAATGAATACAATTGTTCCTAAAAAGAGTCCTGGTATGGCACTGTGGGTTCATGTGCTAGACTGCAAGGTCAGTTTTAACAGCAAGGTTGGAGGTTCAAGTTCACCAGCTGCTCCTTGAAAAACCTTATACAGGGTCGCTATGAGTCAGAATCGACTAAAAGTCACTTAACAACAATAACAAAATGTCTAAATTAGAACATGAGTGTACTAACAAGTTGTGTTTTACATATATACATGTTATTGTTCAGTGCCATTGAGTTCCAACTCAGAGCAACCCTGTGTAAGGTTTCTGAGTATCAACTGGGGGGTTTGAATTACCAACCTTGTGGTTGAACAGTCCAGTGCTTAACCTACAGTACTATATGAGAACTCCTTATACACACACACACACACACACACACATGTATTTATAAAGAGATGAGAGTTAATAAAACAGCATTACTACTAAACCACAGAAACTTTCATAAAACAAAAATATGAAAATGTGAATCTTTAGTTTCTCAACACATCCTTGATCTGGGTCTATACCCCTCTGAAAGTAGTAGCTCCATCTCTCTGACACTTCCTGGAAGAATTCTACATTCTTTGATTTACACATCAAAACGGCAGTTTTGGCACCCTTGAGGGACTCAAATCCTGTTCCTTTGAAATGTTTTTTGAGTTTTAAGAACAAAGAAATCTGAAGGGGCAAGATCAGGGTGTTGGGTAGATGGAATAAGGTTTCCCAATGAAATTCTCATAGGACAACACTTGCTATCATCGAAGAGTAAGCAGATACATTTGTTATTATGGGAAAAAAAAATTCTTCAGTACCACATGTCTTTTTTTCACCAATGAAAACTTTCAATTTTCTTAAAGTTTTTTCCCAATAGGACTCTGATTATCCTGTGTCCTTAAGAAAATCTATCAAGTCGGCCCTTTGGAAGTCCCAGAAAGCAGTTGCCATAAGTTTCTGAACTGACCTCTCTACCTTGAAATGAACTGGCCTAGCAGAATCCTGCAGAAGCCGTTGTTCTCAGAGACTTTATTTTTGAAGATACCTTAACAAGACTAAGAGAAGTGCATCACTGAGAGAACTTGTCTGCAGCCGTCCTCCCCTGACCATAGAGGCAGCTTTAAGCACGTTTGTTTGGAATACACCCATGCACATTGGAAGTACTACACTAGTAACAATACTTTTTGGCTTACCCTGGTGCACATCTCTGTGTGTGCATGTATAAAACAACTGATTTAAAGAAAAAGCATTCATAATCCACATTAGAGATATTTCCCAGTTTTAAAAGATGGGCAGGGTAGGAGTTAGTCAGCAAAACTACAAATGACAGTCATTATTATTATTATTATTATTATTATTATTATTATTATTAATTATGCTTACCCCAATGTTTTTACTTAAACTGTCATATCACTAGGAACATGCAGACCATTTTCTCCACATTTGAAAATAAGTAAATAGACAAACTACAGTCTCCTATTGCAAGTCTATAAAGGGTCACATTCTACTGTTGTTGTTATTAAATGCCATTGAGTCAGTTCTGACTCATAGCAACCCTAATATGCAGGGGTGGGGAACCATTTTTATGCCAAAATTTATGACATTATCTGTGGGTCATACAAAATTATCAACTGAAAAATTAGCCTGCTGTATTTGTCCAAACATTTCATTAATTCACCCCTGATGTGATGGTGGTGGAGTCCTGGTGTGGCGCTGTGGGTTAATGCACCAGATTGCAAAGTCATTTGAACTGCAAGGTTGGCGGTTCAAGCTCACCAGCTGCTCCTCAGAAACCCTATATTAGGTCACTATGGGTCAGAACCAACTCTACAGTGCTTAACAACAACAACGTGATGGTGTGGGAGTCCTGGTGTGGCACTGTGGGCTAATATGACTGCAAAGTCTGTTTGATCTGTAAGGTTGGTGGTTCACACTCACCAGCCACTCCTCAGAAACCTTATACAAGGTCACTATGGGTGGAAACTGACTCGATGGCACTCCACGACAATAATGTGACGATATGGCTCTGTGGGTTAATGTGATGGATTGCAAGGTTGGTTTGATCTGCAAAGTCGGTGGTTCAAGTTCACCAGTCGCTCCTTGGAAAGCCTATACAGGGTCGCTAAGAGTACGCACTGACTTGACAACACTTAACAACAATAACAACAAATGTGAAGGCTGGAACTGTGGTCACCTTGACAGGACCAGACCAAATGATTTCTTGGGCTGGATGTTCCCCATTCCCGCTATGTAGGGTTTCCATGGAGTGGCTGGAGAGTTTGAACTGCCAACTTTGTGGTTAGCAGTCCAGTGCTTATCCTATAGTACCACACCAAGAGTCCAACAAACTCCTCAATAAAACTACGAATTAGTAAAGCAAACATGAAAACACACACTACAGTTCAGTCCTTTGTTTTCCTTCATTACATGTTATAACATGCAAAAGGTACAAAAATTACTTTCTAGGCATCTCTGACAGTTATTTATGGCTGACATAAAACATAGCTTGAGAATTGCTCAGCTATGTTTTAATGAGGCTGAAATGCCACTCATACTGTTATATGTATTTGCAGATTACTGCAAAAATATAAAAATAATAGAGCTGTATTCCTTGAAAATTTCTTTTGCAATCTTAGTTCCCACTGCTGAAGAGGTTTTGTTTTTATCTTTTAAGTCTATTGTAACAGCAATATCATCATTTAACGTAAAAGGAGGTTTGCGTACACACGTATGTATACTTACTGAGAACCCTCTCAACTATGACGGGAAACTATCTGAAAAAAATTCCAGCTCACAGCTATAGCAAGAGAAATATGAAAATCTATCATGTTCTTCATGGATGCTTCTGCCCCAAAAGTTAATAATTGATTCGATATAAAAATGTGAATTCCAGTCTAGGAAGTCAGAGCCAAAATTGGCATGATTTCAAAGTGCATCTAATTTTGTCCCTAATTCTTTGCCAAAGAAACTCAACAGGAGCTCATCACTTGGGATTCCAGAATCCCAAAGATTGCAGGAAATTTTATAGCTGGCTTTGCATTAAAAGAGAGAGACACTCAACTAATATGTAGAGCAAATCAGTAGAAACAAGAAAATATATTTCATAAGAATATACTGTTGTTGTTGTTATGTGCCATCGAGTCGGTTCCGACCCATAGCGACCCTGTATAGGGTTTCCGAGGGTGTAAATCTTTACAGGAGTAGAAAGCCTCATCTTTCTCCCGCGGAGCAGCTGGTAGTTTCGAACTGCTGACCTTAAGGTTCGCAGCCGATTCGTAACCACTACGCATACTAGAGGGCTCAAAACAGACTTGCGCTAACAGAAAAAAGACATAATGATCTTAAAAAAGGTCAAATGAAAATGGGGTTGTTGTCAAGTCAGTTCTTACTCATAGTGACCCTATATATAGGGTTTTCAAGAAATGACTGGTGACTTTGAACTGCAGTTAGCAGTCCAGTGCTTATCAGACAGTACCATACCAGAACTCCCAGTGTAAAATAATAAAGAGAGATAAAAAATAATTGTTGTTGTTGTTGTGAAGTGCCGTCGAGTCGGTTCCGACCCATAGCGACCCTGTACAGGGTTTCCAAGGGTGTAAATCTTTACGGGAGTAGAAAGCCTCATCTTTCTCCCGCGGAGCGGCTGGTAGTTTCGAACTGCTGACCTTAAGGTTCGCAGCCTGATTCGTAACCACTATGCTACCAGAGCTCCTTATATAAGTAACAATAAACAGGCCTTAGAAACCCATGCTATACCATTAAGCAAACCCGCATATGCATAATAAGAAAGAAAAGAAGCAGACAAAAATATATGGAGAAATAATGGCTGAAAACAAATTGTCAACTTGTAGAAGAAAATTATTTTTCACAACTACGAAGCTTAAAAAACTCCAAGTAGAATAAACTAAAGGGATTCACACATTTATAGAACATTTCAACAATCTGTTGAAAGTCAAAGACAGAAAGGAAATTTTGGAAATAGAGCAAGAGAAGTGATTCATCACATATAAGCTATCTTCAATAAAATTCAAATTTTGTTTTTTATCAGAAACCATGGACATCATAGGCAATAGGCTGGCATATTCAAAGAAGAAAGACTATCAAATAATCGTATATCCAGCAAATCTCTCGTTCAAAAAGGGGAAAGTAAGACACTCTAAGGTAAACAAACTGAGAGAACATTTTTATAGAAAATTTTCCCTGTAAGACATACTAACTAGAGTCCCTGAGACTGAAACAAACGGATTCTAGAGAGTAAGTCCAAACCACATGAAAAATAAAGAGCATCAGAATAGGTAACACATAAACATAAAAGGCAGCATAAATGCTTTTGTTTTTATTTGTAACTCTCCTTTTCTCGTATTGGATTTAAAATATGATTGCCTAAAACAATAATTATAAAGGTGTGGTACTGTGGGTTAAGGTGTTACACTGTAAATTCACTGTGAACTGCAAGGTCGGTGGTTCACGATCACCAGCTGCTCCATGGGAACCCAGTACATGGTGGCTATGGGTTGGAATAGATTCAACTGTACTTAACAATATAATGCATGAAGATGTAATTTGTCTGAAAAATAATAGCACAAATGAAAAGAGAGAAAACATCTTAGAAAACAGTAATTTTTGTGTCAACTTGATTGGGTTTGGCAGTTGAGACATATTGGTAGAGGTGGTGGAGGTGGTGGAGCTGGAGGTGGTGATGATGGTGGAGGTGGTGGTGATGGAAGTGGTGGTAGTGGCGGTGGTAGAGGTAGAGGTGGTGGTGGTAGAGGTAGAGGTGGTGGAGGTAGTGTTGGAGTTGGAGGTGGTGGTGGTGGTGGTGATGGTGATGGTAGTAGTGTGCCGTGGAGTCAGTTCTGACTCATAGCAACCCTGCATAGGGTTTCTGAAGCTATAAATCTTTAAGGGAGCAGTAAGCCTCATCTTTCTCCCATGGAATACTGATAGTTTCAATGTGCTGACATTGAGGTTCGCAGCCTGACTCATAACCACTATACTACCAGAACTCCTTAGTTCAGATGTATTTATCCCTATAGTGAGAACTAATATAATGTAATTACCTCAGTGAAAACTGACTCTGAGAGGTTAATCAATAGAAAGAATGTGTTCTCAGGAGTGTGATGGGCTTCTGACACTCAGGCAAAGCTCGTTTGGTTTCTCCTGGGTCTGGATCTTACAAGTGATTCATCCTCAAACCTCTGGTTCTTTGGACTTGAGCCAGTGGCCTACTCTATTATCTGCTGATCCTGGGACACGTCAGCAGTCTGTCTGCCAGACCTGCCTGCCTGCCAATCTTGGTTCATCTGACCCAGACTTGGGACTCTCTACCTCTACAACTGTAAGACATTTCCTTGATATAAACTTCTCTGCATATATTTATATATATTATTATTGTTAAGTGTTGTGAAGTCAGGTCAAACTCATAGTAACCCTGTATAGGGTTTCCAAGGAGCGACTGATGATCTTGACTTTTTGACCTTGCAGTTCAAACAGACTTTTCAGTCCAGGGAATTAATCCACAGCACCACTGTCCAGCGCATTAACCCATAGCATAGAGAGAGAGAAAGTTCTGGTAGCATAATGGTTATGAGTTGGGCTGCTAACTTCAAGGTCAGCAGTTCAAAACTATCAGCTGTTCTGCTGCAGAAAGATTAGGCTTTCTGTTTCCATAAAAACGTATAGCCTCGGAAACCCTCAACAGGGTGGTTAGGAGTCAGAACCGAACTCCACAGCACACCATCACCTATGAACCAATATGTTTCACTGGCTTTGCTTCTTCTCTAAAGAACTCAGTCTAAGAACTATACTATTGAAATCGTTGTTGTTGTTAGGTGCCATTGAGTTGGTGCTGACTCATAGTGACCCTGTGCACAACAGAACGAAACACTGCCCAGTGCTATGCCAACCTCACAATCATTGCTACAGTTGAGGCTGTCAATGATGCCACTGTGCCAATCTATCTCACTGAAATTAAGTTGGCATAAATTTGAACTAGATTGTCATGAATCAAGACATTTGTTATAGTCTGTCAGGCAACAACTAAGAAAGTAACTTAAAAATATAGTAAAAGCATAACTAGGGGATTAAAATGATACACTAGAAAGTATCTAGCTAACACAAAAGAAGACAATAAAGGAAGAATACAGAAACAAAGACAACAGGCATAAGAAAACAAATAGCAAAGTGACAGACATAATACCTACCTTACAGTCATTTCAATCAATGTAAATTAACATTCCAAGCAGATGGTAGAAGCACACTGGAAAGAAAACGTGGTCCACCTAACTATATACTACATCTAAGAGGCGTATTCTAGATGAAAGACATAAAGAGTTTTAATGGACAGGAAGAGAGATACCAAAGAGTAACAGAAAGAAAAGAAAAGTGACTATAACCGACAAAATATCCTTTAAGATGAAAATAGTTACTAGGGTAAAAAAAGAACATTTATAATAATAAAAGGATCAATTTATCAAAAAGGAATAATTACAAACAAATACACAGCTGACTCCAAAATATATAAAGCAAAAACTAACAGAATTGAAAAGGACAAATAAACAATTCACTAATTATATTTTTGTTTTTGTTAAGTGCCTTCAAGTTGGTTCCGACTCATAGCAATCCTTTATTGGGTTTCCAAGAAGCAGCTGGTGAGCTTGAACAGCCAACCTTGTAGTTCAAACTGACCTTGCAGTCCAACACATCAACCCATAGGATTCCCTATAGTAAAAGTTAGAGATGTAAATACTCAACTTACAATAACTGATATAAGAACTAAACAAAAGATTAGCAAGCAAATAGAACATTGGAACACCAATGTAAACTAGATCTAATGGATATCTATAGAATATTTTGCCTACCAATAGTAGCATACATACACTTTTCAATTGCACATGGGATATTCTCCAGTATGAACTATGTCTTAAAGAAGCAAAACCACTGAAACATATATACATGTATATGTGTGTATATGTGTATAGACAGATATATAGATGTTGTCATTGTTGTTAGGTGCAAAATCAGTGCCGACTCATAACAACCTTATGCACAGCAGAACGAAACACTGCCCAATCCTGGGCCAACCTCACTATTGTTGCCACGCTTGAGCCCATTGATGCAGCCACTTTGTCAACTCATCTTGATGGGGTCTTCCTCTTTTTCTCTGACCCTCCACCTTACCAAACATGAGATCCTTCTCCAGCAACTGGTCCCTCCTGACAATATGCCCGAAGTATAAAAGACGAAGTTTGGCCATCTTGGCCTCCAAGGAGCACTCTGGCTGCGCTTCTTCCAATACAGAACTTTTAGTTCTATGGGCAGTTCTAAAATGCTCTTCCAACACCATAACTGAAAGCATCAATTCTTCTATAGTCTTCCTTATTTACTGTCCAACTTTCACATGCATATGAGGTTATTGAAAATACCATGGCTTGGGTCAGGCACACCTTAGTCCTCAAGCTGACATCTTTGCTCTTCTTTAAAAAGGTCTTGTGCAGCAGATTTACCTAATGCAATATGTCATTTGATTTCTTGACTGCTGCTTCCGTGAGTGTTGATAGTTGATCCAAGAAGAATGAAGTTCTTGACAACTTCAATCTTTTCTCCATTGATAAGAACGTTGTTTGTTGGTCCAATGGTGAGGATTTTTGTTTTCTTGACATTGAGATGCAATCCATATAGAAACATTTATATCAAGGAAATGGCTCACAATTGTAGAGGTGGAAGGGTCCCAAGTCCAGGTCAAATGAACCAAGATTGGCAGGCAGGCCCGTCAGGAAATAAAAGAGCTCACTGGCTCAAATCCAAAGAAGTGGAGGTTAGAGAATGACCCAGATGCAAGATCCAGGTCCAGTAAACAGCATAAACTTTGCCTGAGTATCCATTATTGGATGCAGGCCACACCCACAAAGAAAAATTCTTTCAGTTGATTGGCTATGCCTGCTCATGGCCAATCATCATAGAGTTAAGTATGCTATGTTAGATATCATCAGTGGGATAATCACATCTCAACTGCCAAATTGATTCAGTGGGAATCCTGGCCCTGCCAAGTCCTCACAAAACCTTAGCTATCACAGAGTATCTACCAGGGCATAAAATCATTCTCAATTAATTTTAAAGGATTGAAATCGTTCAGAGAATGTGTTCCAACCACAATGGAATGTAATTAGAAATCATGTTGTTGTTGTTGTTGTTGTTGTTGTTGCTAAGTGCTGTTAAGTCAGTTCCAACTCATAGCAACCCTGTACAGGGTTGCCAAGGAGTGGCTCGTGGGTTTAAACTGCCTACCTTGAAGTAAAATATCCAGTGCTTATCCTACAGTGCCACATCAGGACTCTAGAAATCAACAGCAGGGGTAAATTTGAAAAATTTACTAGCATGTGGAAATTAAACTAGCCACTCCCAAATAGCCAATTGGCCAAAAAAGAAATTGCAAGGGTCATTAAAAATATTTTGAGACAACTGAAAATGAAAATACAACATACCAAAATTTATAGAATTTCAGCTAATGTTGTTAAAGGAAATGTTTAACTGTAAATTTCCACATTTTAAAAAGATTAAATATCTCAAATAAATAATCTAAATTTTACCTTAAGAAACTAGAAAGAGACAAGTATATAGCTGGAAATAAATACTAATGATTACAGTGGAAAGAAATGAAATCAATAATTTTTTAAAACAGAGGAAATAAACTATACCAAAAGTTAGTTTTCTGAAAAGATCAACTAACATTTTGCTAAACTGATAAAGAAACAAATGAAACAAGATTTAAGTAATTAAAATTAGAAATTTTAAAAAGGATAAACAAAGGGTGTGGAACAAAACTCAAAACTAGTTTTGTCGTCCCCTCTGGATAACTGTATATTGCTTGACTGAAAATGGATTAGTTACATTCCAGAACTGAAAGGGGGTCAAGAGCCATAATTTCCGCTTCCTCCAGGACCTTTCAGACCAGTAAGCCTGGTCTTCTTTAAAATTTTGAGTTTTGTTCCACATTGTCTCTTACTCTACCTGGGACCTTATAAAGTGATGCCTTTCAGAGTAGTGGTTGCCAGGCAGCATCTAGTTCTCTGATCTCAGAGTTGTGGAGACTGATGCTCACATGTTCTATTTGTTCGTTATGCTAATTGAATCCAAGCATCTTAAACTCTAGTCACTCTTCTGTCTTCCACATATGAAGAGACCAATAGTCAGTCATACCTTAGATGGCTGCTCATGAGCTTTTAAGATCCCAGCCACTACTCACCAAAGTAGGATGTAGAACATTGTCTTAGTGGACTATTTTATGCCAATTGACCATGGTGTCCCCCAAGACTATGGTCCTGAGGCCCTAGACCCAGCAACTTGTTGCCTCAAAACATTTGATAATTTCTAAGAAGTTTTCATCATATTGTCCCCTGTATGTTCCACCACTTTCATAGGTGTACTTGCAGCAAAGGTAAAATACCCCTGGAAAAATATCCTCTGTTCGACTTTTATATATTTGTGGGTATACTCCCACGCTCCTTCTCTTACCCATTCTGCCTGTGTGTCTGCCATGTATCTACCTGTAGAACACTAGTGGAGTCCTGGTGTGGCACTGTGGGCTAATGCATCAGACTGTAAAGTCCTGGTGTGGCACTGTGGGCTAATGCATCAGACTGTAAAGTCGTTTGAACTGCAAGGTCGGTAGTTCAAGCTCACCAGCTGCTCCTTGGAAACTCAATGCAGGGTCACTACGGGTTGGAATCGACTCGACGGCACTTAACAACAACACAACACTAATGAAGTACGCTCACCATGCAATGGTAAACCATTCAGGATTAAAAATAGGCAACATTTACCTGGGATAAGGGTCAAACTTGTTGGGAAAGAGGATGGAATGTAAATAGGAACCACAGAGAGAAGTGAGGTAACTGTTGTTACAAGGAAGAGATGGCAATCATTGAAATGAAACAAATTGTGTGATTTTTAGGATGGAAAACTGAAGATCTGCTCTGAAAACCTTCATTCAATTCACACACAAAAAAAGATTTTTAAAAAGGAGAAATACTAGGAACAATTATAGTCAAACAAAGCACATAACCTAGATAAAATTGGAAAATTCCTAGAAACTGCTAAAAGTGATTAAAAAGGTAATTGAAAATCTGAATGGACTAATAACAAATCAATAGATTGAAATAAATTTTTTTTAATTGCTACAAATAAAAGCTCAGGTGAATTCACTAGTTAATTCAAATAAATGTTTAAAGAGGAAGCAACACCACTATAAAAAAAAAAAAATCCAAAACATAGAAAGGAAGACTTCCCAACTCACTGTCAGAGGTCAAAATTACCTTGATCATAAAACCAGACAAAGGTAGCATGAGAAAAGAAAGCTATAGAATAATCTTCATTGAAAATATAGATACAATAATTCCCAATGCATGCTGGCAAACAGAATCCAGAAATATATTATTGTTGTTGTTAGGTGCTGTAGAGTCTGTACTGACTCATATTGACCTTATTGTACAACTGAACGAAACACTACCTAGTCCTGCACCAATCTCAGAATCGTTGATATGCTTGAGTCCATTACTGTTGCCACTGTGCCAATCCATCTCATTGGTGATCTTTCTCTTTTTCACTGACCCTCCACTTTACCAAGCATAATATCCATCTGCAGGGACTGGTCCCTCCTGATAATACGTCTAAAGTATGAGAGATGAGGTCTGGCCACCCTGGCTTCCAAGGGGCATTCTGGCTGCACTTCTTCAACACACATTTGTTTGTTCTGCTAACAGTCCATGATACGTTAATATTCTCTTCCAACACCATAGCTCAAATGTATCAATTTTTCTGCAGTCTTCCTTAATCATTGTCCAACTTTTACATACATATGGGGCTATTGAAAATATCATGAGTTGGATTAGGTGTTCCTTAGCCCATAAATTGAAATTTTGCTCTTGAACACGTCCAAGAGATCTTGTGCAGAAGATTTGCCTAATGTAATACATCGTTAGATTTCTTGACTGCTGTTTCCATGAGTGTTGAAGGTTGATCTGAGCCAAGCAAAGACTTTGAAAACTTTGGGGTTTTTCTTAAATTATATTAATGATATTTATTGGTCCAGTGGTGAGGATTTTTGTTTTCTTTACAACTGAAGTGCAACCCATACCAAAAGCTGTGGTCTTCAACAGTAAACATTTTAAGTTCTCTTCACTTCAGCAAGCAAGGTTGTATCATCTGCATATCATAGGTTTTTAATGAGTCTTCCTCCAATCCTGATGACATGTTCTTCTTCACATAATTCAGGTTCTCAGATTATTTGTTCATCACATAGATTGAATAAGTATAGTGAAAGAGTACAACCCTGGCTCACAACTTTTCCTGATTTTACACCATTCAGTGTCCCATTGGTCTGCTTGAAATATTGCCTCCTGGTCAGTACAGGTTCCTCATGAGCACAATTAAGTGTCCCAGAATAACCATTCTCCCCAGTGTTGTCCATAGCTGGTCATGATCTACACAACAGAAATCCCATGTGGAGTCAATAAATCTCTGCTTTCAACCAAGATCCATCTGACATCAGCAATGATATCCCTTATTTCATGCCCCGTCTGAATCCGGCATCTGGCAACACCCTGTCAATGGATTGTCGCAGCCATTTTTAAATTAAGGAATATATTAAAGGGAGTATTTATGCAACATGACCATTTAGAATTTATTCCATGAATTCAAGACTTGTTCAATATATAAAAATCAATCAATGCAATACTCACAAGAGAATAAAGGACAAAAGAAAGCAGTTCAAGAGATGCAGACAAAACATTTGACAAAATCTAAATGCCTTTCATGATGAACGCACTCAACCAACAAGATTAGAAGGGAAGTACTGCAAACTGATGAAAGACATTTACAAAACAAAAACAACCAAAGAAACAAAAAAACCAGCTATAGCATAAGCACTGATGTGGTGCTATAGGATAAGCACTGGACTGCTGACCACAAGGTTGGTGGTTCAAACCCACCAGTCACTCCTTGAAAACCCTATACAGGGTTGCTATGAGTCAGAACCAACTAGACAACACTTAAAAACAACAACTTCATACTTAATGGTTAAAGACTGAACACCTTCCCTCTAAAATGAAGAGCAAGACAAAGATGTCTACTCTTTTCATATCTATTCAACATTGGCTGTTCTAGCCAGGGAAATTAGGCAAGAAACAGTAATAAAAGGCATTAATACTAGAAAGGAAAAAGTAAAACTGTCTTTTCTTTCAGATTGTAAGATCTTAAATATAGAAAATCCTAAGGAATCACCCTTCAAAAATTATGAGAACTAATAAATCAGTAAAATATATGAAATCAATATACTACCAATTGCATTTCTATGCTTATTTCTATACAGTAAACGATAGAAAATTAAATTAATAAAAGAATCCATTTACAATAGTTTCAAAAATATATAGGAGTAAGTTTAACAAAGTAAGTATAATATTTCTATTCTGCAGACCAGAAAATATTATTGACTGAAAATTTAAAAGATGTAAATAACTGGAAAATCATCCCATAGTCATGGCTCAGAACATTTAATATTCTTAAGATATCAGCACTCCACAAATTGATCCACAGATACATTGCCATACCTATTAAACTCCAAGTTGGCTTTGATTTTTTTCAGAAATGAGTTGATCTTAATATTCATATGGAAACGCAAGGGAAGAACAACAGCCAAAAGAATCTTGAAAAACAAGAATAAATTTAGAAGATACACATCTACCAGTTTCATAATTCACTACAAAGCTACAGTAATCAAGACAGTAAAGTAGTGGTTGTTGTTGTTGTTAAGTACCGTGGAGTCGGTTAAGTGCCGTGGACTCATAGCGACCCTGCACAGGGTTTCCGAGGCTGTAAATTTTTACGGGAGCAGAAAGCCTCATCTTTCTCCCGCTGAACGGCTGGTAGTTTCGAACTGCCGACCTTGAGGTTAGCAGCCCGAGTTCTAATCGCTACGCTACCAGAGCTCCTTAAAGTAGCGGTATAAGGATATATATATATCAATGGAAAATAACTGAAAGTCCAGAAATAAACATTTACATTTATGGTCAATAGATTTTCAGGCAGGATGCCCAGACAAGCCAATGTGGAAAGCATATTCAAAATGGATCAAAACTTAAATGCAAGAGACAAAATTAAACTCCTAGAAGAAAATATGGGCTATGTCTTCATAATCTTGACTTAGACAATGGTTTCTTAGAGACGACATCAAAAGTACAGGCACCAAAAGAAAAAAGAGAATTGAACTTCTTCAAGATATAGAACGTTTGTATTTCAAATGTCACATCGAGAAAGTGAAAAAGCAACTCACAATATGACATAAGACACTGGCAAATTACATATTTGTCATAGTTCTTATGTTAAGAATATATTAAAAAAATATTCTTGAAACTCAGTAACAAAAAGACAAACCAATTTAAAAATGGGCAAAGAATGTGAACAGATGTTTTTTTTTTTTCCCCAAAGAAGATATATAAATGACAAATAGATGCATGAAATGGTTCTCAGCATCACTGTTGTTGTTAAGCTGGCTCTGAGTCATAGCTACCCTGTCCAGGACTTTTTGAGAAGCAGCTAGTGACTTTGAACCACCGACCTTATGATACAATGCAAATCAAAACCACAAGATGCTGTTTTATACTCAGCTCAAAACATTTCAAGCAATTGTATGAAAATAATTTGGTAGTTCTACAAAAAGTTAAGCATAGAACTACTGTACTAGGGTAAGTTACTGCTGGGATTCCAGTTCAGACATTCATGGGTTTATTACAAAGCCATGTATTTAAGTATGTCTCTGTGATGAGTGAATGGCTGCAGACACGTTCTGTCAATATTACACTTGTCTTAGTGTCATTAAGGTACCTTCAAAAAAAGGGATCTATCAAAACAGTGGTCTTACTAGGTATCTGCTCAGCCAATTAAATTTAAGGCAGAGAGGTCAGCTGAGAAAGTTATGATGACTATTTTTTAGGATTGCAAAGGAGTAATCTTGATAGATTTTTCATAGGACAAAGGACAATCACAGGGACTTAATACGATGATGTTTTGAGAAAATGGAAAAATACATTGGTGGGTAAAAAAGGCCAGGAACATTGCACTGAAGAACTGTTTTTCATCATGACATTTTTATGCTCATTCTTCAAGGACAGAGAAGGCTATCCTTATAGCATTTAATTAGAAAATCTTACCCCATCAACCCAAAAGCCCTGATCTTGCCCTCTCAGCCTTCATTTTGTTCCCCAAACTCAAAAAGCATTTAAAAGGAGCATGACCTTAGTCCCTCAATGATGCCCAATTTGCCATTATGATATGGTATAAATGGAAAAACACAGAATTCTTCAGGAAACAGTCAAAGAGATGGAAACACTACCTTTAGAAGTATATAGAACTGGATAGAGGCTATGTTGAGAAATAATAGTTTCACATTTTGAATTTTTACTTAATAAATTTTTCTATTACTTTATAACAATATTTTGTGGCTTATCCTTATGTGACTTAGCAAGTCCACTCTGAGAATCAAAAATATGTTTACACAAACACTTTTATGCAAACATTCATTTTAATTCATAATAGCCAAAAAATGTAAATTACACAAAAACAACGGATGAAGGGATAAACAAAATTTGGCCATACAATGGAATATTATTCAACAGTAAAAAAGGGGTGCAGTACAACCACATGCTACAACATGGGTGAATCTTGAAAATACTGTGCAAATTGAAAGATGCCAGTCATAAATGATCTTACTTTGTATGATTCCAT
Organism: Chrysochloris asiatica; assembly: GCF_000296735.1. Classification (NCBI taxonomy): domain Eukaryota; kingdom Metazoa; phylum Chordata; class Mammalia; order Afrosoricida; family Chrysochloridae; genus Chrysochloris; species Chrysochloris asiatica. The sequence continues at coordinate 12,241,397 of NW_006408547.1, read as the reverse complement.
AGAGACAGAAGGAGACTGGTGATTAACTCAGGCAGAGTGTGGAATATACTAAAGTTCACATTGTTTCTTATGTGAGGAAAATATTATGCAATTAGATAGTGGTGATGACTGTACAACTTTGAGTATTTTCTAAAAAATAACAGTAACAAAAATGGATACAACTAAGCAAAATAAAGCAGTGAGAAGAAACATGCGATAAGAGAAGCTATTGCTCTTTAAAAATTAATCCTGTAGAATTTGTATCATTTCGTTAGAGCAGAACATAGAATCAACAAAGACCTAGAGCAGAAAGCATTGGGCAATTTGGAAATTAGGGATGCTCTGATATGGCTAATTTGCAGCGCAATTTGGAATGATGAGGCTGGAGAGTTATAATGAAATGAGAATTCAGAGGACCCGGAACACTCAGGTAGAAGTTTCTACCACAGAATAAATGATGGTAGTCAGTACAGTCTTCCATGATGAATGATTTAAGACCATCATTGCAGGTCAGTCTGGTTACCCAAGTTACCAAAGTTCCAACCCATCAAGTCAGTTCCAACTCATAGCAACCCTGTATAGAGTTGCCAAGGAGCAGCTGGTGAGTTTGAAATGCTGACCTTCTGATTCATACCGACGTTTCAATCCGCTGCATTAACCCACAGGGCCACACCAGGACTCCAATCAATCACAGAATTGCCAAATTCTATACCCATAAGGGACGATGATAACATCTTAATTCTGTGACTTAGAAGCAGATTTTTTTTTTTTTTTTTAAGTTTTTAGTGTGAATTATGCAATAGTTTACATGGGAGAACATTTGCTTTACATTTATCCTATCATATTTCATTTCATTGCAATGATTACAATCCCCTGAATGCATCATTAAACAACCAAAGGGTACACCCCATACTTCTGCTCCCTAGCCGCCTGCACACAGCCCCTCTCCATCCTTGACGTCAGAGTCCCCAGCCGTTCCTTCTCTCCACATCATCATCTCTGCCTCCATCTCTGGTATCACTGCTTTTCTGCATAGGGTCCTGCACTTCACTCTTCTCCCTTGATGGTTGCAGGGATCTCCGCTCCTGGACTGCAAAACCAACCACTCCGCTCCTTTTGTTACAAAATGTCTACCTTTACCTTTCCAACACTCACAGTCAGTCCTGATGAAGAACTCATTTTTAAAGAGAAATATGAGGCAAAACTCTAAAATGTAAGACGAACCAAACGAAGCAGGCCTGTGAGCAGGCACCTAGATCTTGTATTCTTAGTCACCTTTGAAACATCCATTAGTGAAGCAAATGCACATAAACCTTTCATTTTAGAATGAAGACACCAAAAGTTCAAAAGGTTAGATTACATTCACAAGAATAGGAAGGGGGATGGAAGAACAAGGTAGATAGGGGAACACTTAGGTAGGTTAACATGGGTAAATGGGACAGAGGTAAATAATGATGTATGCTCAACCTTGCAACAACAGGGTTCTGTGACACAGGGATAGAGGCATAGTCTGAATGGTTAAAAGAAGAGAAATAATGTTAAGAGGCTTGACTGTCTTATGAATATTGGTTTCCCTTGCCTACTATTGTAAAATAGATACTTGAGTGGGATAGAAAGGAATATCGGGAAACATGATTACAGAAAGGAGGCAAGCCTGTCTTCAACGTATAACTGATTGGAATACCTAAAAGGGGTTCTAGAACTTTCCCAGTGACATAGGCTTCCTGAGGAGTTCTTGTAGTGTATAGGACCTTATGTGGAATCCTAAGCCCCATCCAGAACCTTCTGAGATGGTGCATTCCCACTTGAAAGGACATGCAGACCAACCCACAGCACCTAGAGGAACGGAAGATAGTTTGAAACAAAGACCAGCAGGAGAAAACAAAATCAAAAACAAAAACAGCAGTCTGTTTGGCTGTTACAAGAACAAGCAAGCTGCTCACCGGGGGCACAATCAAGTCCCTTTAGGACAAAACCCCGTCCAAGACTGAAATTCAAAGGTAATACATGAGCAGGCATGTAAGCTTTCTGGGGACCACATTGGTCTACTGGTTAGTGGAAGAGGGGGAAAGGCAACAATGAAAATAATGGGCTGAGTTGGACCATGTTCCAGAGACTCATATCAGCCTGGAGATGAGAGAGAGAAAAAGAAGGGTTGGTTGGTCCAAAGTCTGGGGAGACTTGGGAACTCCTGAGCCCATGGATACTGACCTAGCAATGGAGGGCTAGAGCCGAGAGTGAAGTGTCCAGATGAAATGAAGTGAGGGGACAAATACAAGAATGCCCAAACTTGTAGATAGTATCCATTTGAACTAGGTTCGATGGCTTGATGACCAGAACTTGACTAGAGGAAGATAAAGAAATTTGTTAAACGAAGCAAGTATAAATTGCTACAATATGATGAACATACTTATGGATGTAGTAGCTCAAAATACCAACAGAGAGAGGAGTCTTCACATCAAGGGTCCCTCAGTACACAGGGCTGATAGGGATGGGCAACTTAGACATTGGCTATCTAAAATGGTGAGAGCTATAGAGGAGTCCTGTTGTGGCAATGTGGGTTAATGTGCGAGACTACAAAGTCATTTGAGTCACAAAGTCAACTGTTCAAGCTCACCACTCACCAGTCACTCCTCGGAAACCCTATACAGGGTCGCTGTGGGTTGGAATCAACTCAATGACAATTAACAATAACAAGAACATAAATGCAGAAAGTGGCTGGCTTACAAGGTTTCAAGAGGGAGTTTAGTTTCAGAGTGTGCAGGCTAGATCCCCATTGAATAGTTTTCATTTTGTCTAGATGGGTCTGGTGAAAAGAAATGGTGATAAGATTCTTTTCATTCAATTGTGAGTAATTGTTATCAAGACTAATTGTGACTGTCACAACTGGGAAAGGTAGAAGTTTTGTAACATAAAGTGGGGGGAGTAGTTAACCTTACATTCCAGGAATAGAGGACCTTAGGACCATCCAGGGAGAAGAGCATGAGCATAATATGGGGCTCTAACCAGAGAAGCAACACTAGAGATGGAGGCAGAGATGATGGCATGGAGAGATAGAGCAGCTGAGGACTCTAGACACATGGAAGGAGAAAGGCTGTGTGCTGGTGGTCAGGAGGCAAGCTTAAAGAATGTGTCTTTTGGTTGTTCAAATAATTATATATTTCTGAATGTTTTTATGTACATAAAACAAAACAAAACAGAGGGAATCAAAACAAATACTGCTAAATGAAGATGCATGGAGGGGATTGCAATCATTGCAATGAAACAAAATACGATAGGATGAATGCAAAATCGATGTTCTCCCATGTAAACTATCACTCAATTCACAATAAAAGCTTTTTTTAAAAAAGGGTACAACTAATTACTGGTAAAATGTATCCCAGGTTTACAAAGAAACAGCAAAATCAGAGACAAAGAAGTATATGGAACATGTTAAGGAGAAAAAATAAAAAAAAGTTCAGTGTGGAGAGAGTGAAAACAGTTGTGTTTCTGTGATGATGTTATTTAGATGAGGAATCAGTTTAAATTAAGCTATGAACTAATCTTAAATTAGTTTAAATAAGTTTAAATTAAGCTATGAACATGAGACCATATCATAAACATGCTCCTAGCTTTCCCAATGCTGTGCCTATAATAAACATTTACTGATTGAATGAATAAGTGATTATTTTCCTTAGATCGGTTCAAGGGCAACCTCTGTGGTAGTGTGCACTGTTGTTGTTACATGGGTAACTTTGTGGTGACCCTATGTAAGACAGAACAGTGTGCTGCCTGATCCTGGGTCTGACCACTAGGATCAGTAAAGTTTTCACTAGCTGATCTTTGAAAGTATCTCAACCAAGCCTTTCTCGTTAGTTAGACCTGGTCTGGAAATTCTACTGAAACTTGTTCAGCATCACAACAAAGCACAAGCTTCCACTCACACATCAGAAGTGCATTGGCTGGGAATCAAACTCTGATCTCCCAAGTGCAAGGTGAGAATTCTCCCAATGATCCCCAATGCTGTCCCCTCTCCCACCCCTAGTGTACATGAGTGTACCATAAGATACAGATGACCAACAACATGGGGTAGAGGTGACCTTCAGAGGGAAACCAAGCCATTCTTTTCTTACCCAGCTGTGCACCTGAGTACACCTGGAACCTTTAGTGAAAACTTGTCTACACTCCAAGCTCAGGACGCAGCAGGGCAAGCTTGCCCTGCACACAGAACAGAACACAAGTCACTGTAAATCCCATTTCTTAATGGCCTGAAAACAATATAACAAAAATCTACATTTTTGTTCTCATTTTTCATGGTTTTGGTCAACAACAGAGGCAAAAAGGAATCATTTAGCTCTATGAATAGAACAAGCTGACAGTTCTATGGGGTCCCCACCTGTCCTGCCTGAACTTCACCCACACCTCCAACAATTGGTGCAAACTTCGGTACTGAGGATCATTGAACTTAGTCACAGTTTAGCTGAATGGTGAAAAAAACTCCATATATGAACTTATCTGAGAAACAAATGGTGAGAAAGAGACTTGTAGCCTGGAAATGAGAGAGACTCTTTGTCAAGACATTTCCCAATTTTGAATGCCCAGTGAAGACATGCACAATAGGGACAGCTCAAGTGAATAAGGAGGAGGAAATCTATTTATTTGTACTGTATTGTTTCTTGCATTAGATCATGATCCAAAGGAAGTGCTGTTGCTGCTATTCGAATTCTAATCATTTTAAGAAGCAGTTTATGCCTCAAGGAGTTTACTGGGAACACTAATAACAATGATAAAGTGTTATATTTTAATACATAATAATGACATTATTCAATAAAACCACTATCATACCTTTATCATGAAAAACAAAAAACAAAACAAAACAAAAAAACCCACTAGGCTTAAATTAGGGGACATTTCATAGGATCACAGGACTAATCCTTATTTAATAAAGCCAAGGAAAAAGTGTCCAAGCAAACGTGTTCTTCTTATAGTAGGGAGAGTTTGCTGGCTGTTTCTTTATTCAGCATTAAAGCTATTAAAGGGTTTGTATAAACAGTGGGCTCTCCCAGGTACAGTCTTCTATTGTTAAAGTTTATTTGAAGAAAGTATTTCTTTGAGGTAATCCATGCCAAAGTATCTTCCCTAAGGAAGTACACATGGAAATATGTACTACAACTGTCTGGGTATGAGGTAAAACAATCCTTACATCTGACATGATTCACTGTGTGTTCATTATTGTAAAATGCAATCATGGTCCATAAACTATGGAGAAGACATGGAATGAATGTTTCTGTCGCTAGGGGAAAATGACGCAGCTTCAGCTCACCAAGTTGCTGTCGGTTTGAGCATGAGGCAAACATGCAGAGGATGTTGCTGGTTGATCAAAGGCCAGCTGCCAAGGGTCAGCTTCTCCTCCAGCAGGGATGGGTCAGAGGTGTCCCTCGGAAGGAAGCTGGGTTGCTCCAGTTCTCCCAATGCACCTTGGATTGACACCACTCTCTGCTTCTGCTTCTCCAGGTTTGACCTCTGCCTTCCTCAGCTGTTTTGTCTTAAGCATTTTGTTTTTTGTTTTTTTTGGGGGGGGGGCGGGGTGCATGTGCTTTTCCACATTACAACAGCTGCAGTGAATTTTTGTTTAGATCCTTTACTTCACATGGCCCTCTCACCTCCCTCTGCCAAAAAAAAGTGTACCCCGATTTTTCAGAGGGTGAATTGAAACGATGTCCATGATTCCTTTGGACTTGAGGGCTAAATCTGTCCACTCCAGAGCATTCTCAGCAAGGGATCATGAAGAATCAAAACATGCTTCACAGTTTCAAAGAAAATGCCTACTCAAATAAGATTTCTGATGACTTTAATTTTCCCTTGGAGCCTCTAGTGGCATCATAGTTTCCTTTTTGTGGAGTAAAGGACATTGGCTCTGCTAACCAAAATACTACAAAGCCGCTGAGCGAAGGGCAGAGGAGAGTTTGACAATCAGATGCTTGTGTAAAAGGACTGTGTTTTATAGGAATCTGCTTCTAGCACTCATGACTCTGTGCCAACAAGTAAAATGGGCTCCATATATAAACCTTGTTATGATGTTATAATGAAACATCCTGGTCCATTAGCCCTCAAAGCATTAGACTTTTTGTTGTCTTTTTTTAGCTTGGTGGATTGTGCGTCTAAATGTGATGCACTTCTAAATCAAATTAAATTAAATTAAAAGAAACAAATAAAACTGAAGCTAATAAGAACAAGCCCCGCAGATTACCCTGTGACTTCTATATAGTCTAATTATTGCATTACTTAACTTTTTTTCTTTTTCAATACTGTGAAGGATGAGTAAACTGTGATGAATATAACAATAGCTGAAATCTTTTAGAGGTCAAAAAATAGCATCTTAAATATACGAAGGGGAAAAGTACTCCCCATTTTTCCCATTTTGATAGAAACTAAATTTTTCATTCAGATATAAATGAATGCTTTAAATAAATTAGATAGCACTGTATTATTTCCTAAGTCTGGAAAAATGCACTTTACTCTTTATATTAGACAAGAGAAGGAAGTTATTTTACCCTCTGTCTTTCACATTCTCTGGTCCCACCAGGTATGGGGACTTAGTGACAAACCGAGAGGATGGCCCCTAAACTTACCTATTCTAAAATCTTTATCTATCCAAGATAAAAATCCACATCACTTGCTGTCCTGTTGGTTTTGACTCAAGAAAGTTGAGTTGTGCTCCAGAGGTTTCCCAATCATTGATTTGTTTGGAAGTAAATTGCCAAGACTTTCTTCCGAGGCGCCTCTGTGGGGCTCAAACCTTCAACCTTTAAGTTAGCAATCAAGCATGTTAACTGTTCGCATCATCCATGGACTCCCTATCCAAGATGATGTTGTTGTCGTTGTTAAGTGCTGTGGCGTTTGTTCCTACTCTTATCGACCCTATGCAGGGTTTCCTAGGAGCGCCTGAGGCGGGGGGTGGGGGGTGGGGTGGATAACCCAGTATCCTCTGGTTCAAATTGACCTTGAAGTCCTGTGCTTTTCCTACAGTGCCACACTAGAACTTCAAGATTGTTGTTATTAAGTGCCATCAAGTTAGTTCCAACTCATAGCAACTGAGGAGTAGCAGGTGGGTTTGAACTGTCGACCTTGTGGTTCGCAGTCCAGTGCTGATTCTACAGCACCATACCAGAAGTCCACAAACTCCAAGATAAGTGGGGATACATTATACTGTGTTGTTCCATCCAAAGCATTGTTTTAACTGCCATTGTTTGTGAGCAAGCTTATAAAGACAAAGAAAAATGGACCAACAATTACACAGATGGCTGAGGTATTGGATGTAAATGTTCTTCATTCTGCATATGATTTCCTTCTGTGATCTTTACTGCCCTACGGCAGAGGATAGCACAGCAGAGACAGCATTAGCCTTGGAGTCTAAAGAAACTGAACTTGCATCTTGTCTGTGTATCTTGCTAACTGTGAGATTTGGGATAAATTATTTAACCACTCTGAGCCTCAACTGTGGATTCCTAAAAGGCAGAGCAATGGTTAAGTACTCAGCTACTAAGCAAAGGCTAATGGTTTGAACCAACCCAGGAGTCTTGGTGTGGTGCTGCAGGTTAATATGCTGGACTGCAAGGTTGTTTTGAACTGCAAGGTCGGTGGTTCAACCTCACCAGTCACTCCTTGGAAACCCTACACAGGGTCGCTATGAGTCGAAACCAGCTTGACAACAACAACAAAGAGGATCCGTGGAAGAGAAGATGTGGCCTTGTGCTCCCATAAAGATTACAGCCTAGGAAACCCTATGAGACAGTTCTACTCTAATCACATGTGGCCTCTGTGGGTCACCCAACAGCAGCAAAAACAAAGCAAAAAAACCCTCAAACCTTTGGTGTGAGGATTAAAAGAGAAAGTACTTTTAGAGTATGTTTTGCTGAATAAGAGATCAATTTATTTATAGTTTACATTGAATTGAACTCTTAGGAAAGCACAAGGAAATCATGGGTCTTCAAAAAAAAGTCTACGCCCTCTAGCTCCTGACTCCTAGACCTTAACTCCACCTACCACCACAACACATAAAAGGCAAATACCACAGTGGAGTTTCTGAATTCTGAACTATTTCTATATGTCATAAATTAGAATAGGGTTTCACAATGCACTTAGAAGCATTCTCTGTATCCTAGATGGCTTCAGCAAAATCTGAATTCCCCCTTATTTGTGCTACTCTGAAGTCCTTGAGAGCCATGGAATCCACCAGGAGATGCTGCTGCTGGCTATTTCATCAGGAGTTTATGCGGGTATTATTTTAAAACAAATTTCCAGTGGCTTCAAGTCTTTCCGTTTTGTAAACGTAAATTATATTTAATATGCCTGGGAACATACGAGGTTGCCAGAATCTGAGGCAAGACAGTCTTTATGACTTCAGTCCATTCTCAGCCCTTGATTACAATTTGATTTCCTTTGGCATGAAAAGACAAACTATTTTAGTGAACAATGTTCTTCCTTTAGCAAGAGTGAGATCTAGTTACTTGGCAAAGAACATGTCCAACCTCTTAGCAATAGCTAAAACACTGAATTTGATTTAAAAGCAACAAGGAGTAAGGAAAACAACTAAAAGTATACAGCTCCCTGAAGTGTTTAAGTTTAGAGTGTTACTGGGCTCATTATCATTTTACTAGTGTCTTCTCAAATGTATCCTTGCTGTGAGGCGGCATTTGAGAGTGAGAATTAAATAGCTATATCTTTCATCCATCCCTAGGCTGGCTATTTAAATTAATATATTTCAACATTTTCTATTCTGTGCAAAAAAAAAAATTCCCAAGTGTTTTTCTAGTGTCTCTTGATGTTTAAAACTCTTTGTGACTTCATTCTTCTCAATCAGCCCTTTCCCTCAAGAACCACCTAAGAGACCTCCCCTGTGTATTCCTTCAGTCTCTGATAAGCCATGCTCACACACACTTTGAGATTCTCTCAGCTACGTGAATGTCTTTCCTTTGGAGTTCATCTGAGGTTTCAAAGATTTCATACAATCTTACCTGATACCTTGAGTGATGCTGTGTAATACTATTTGGTAACTTCCTATCATTAAATGGTCTTACTTACCATTCTATCAGAAAGGAGTTTCTCCTTGTGGATGCGAATTTGGGAGTCCCTGGATGGTGTGAATGGTTAATGAATTCAGCTTCTAACCAAAAGTTCTATGGTTTAAATTCAACAAAGGCATCTCAGAAGAAAGGTCTGGCAATCTACTTTTAAAAAAATCAGCCTTGAAAACCTTATGGAGTGTAGTCCTACGACTCTGATGTACACGTGGGCACCATGAGTTAGTATCAGTGGCAGCTGGAGCCAGAGGCTGTGTGAATTAGGAGTATTACAGACTCCTGGTGTAGCACTGTAATCAGCACCAGACTGCGACCACAAGGTCAGCAGTTCAAACCCACCAGCTGCTTTTCGGAAACCCTATACAGGGTTGCTATGAGTTACAAAACTGACTTAACAGCACTTAACAACAACAATAGTGCTCTTACTAGGTGTAGAAAGAAACATGAGGACCCCAAGACTCCAAATGCTGCTATTAACATTTTGTGTTTCTCCACAAATCAGGCTGCAAAACGCAAGGTCAGCAGTTCGAAACTACCAGCTGCTCTGCGGGAGAAAAATGAGGCTTTCTGCTCCTGTAAAGATTTACAGCCTTGGAAACCCTTTACAGGGTCACTATGAGTGGGAACCGACTCCTCGGCACATAACCAAACAACCAACTTGAGAACACAGGCCACCTATCTTTGTCCCAAATACTTTCTACTTCCAAAGAGTGGGACTGTAATGAAAAGGAGTCCTGATGTGGCGCTGTGGGTTAATGAGCCAGACTGTACAGCCATTTGAACTGCAAGGTCGGCGGTTCAAGCTCACCAGCTGCTCCTCGGAAACCCTATACATTTAATTATTTGGGAAGTTAGAAAAGTGCTCCACAAAAATGTGTTGTTCATTGTCTAAAACTTGGAAAATGTTTAATGGCATTTGGAACAACATGTGAAACAGTCAAAATTCACCCTACTGTGATGTGATTAGTTCATTCCGCTCAGATAGCAAATTTAGTGATTACTTACATATGTGTGTGTACAGAATTGCTATTATATAGCTTAACATGATTTTTTTTAACTTAACATTAAATTATAAACTTTCCCCCTTAGCTCTACCATTGTAATGTTTTCAGAGACGTATGTCTCATGGTTTTGTCCAACCTGCTAGGTGTACCCAAGTGAATTAATGGGAGAGGATCAAGAGCAAGCCACATACAATGTTGGAAAGCACCATATATAGTTAAAGCCAATTCCTACTTAAGGAAGAAATACATGCAAAACTCACATAAACAATATCAAAATGGAAAGGAGGAGAGTACTGAAGAAGCCTATAAAGAAATACCAGGCAATCAGCAAATTGGAACATCATCTGAGGATTCAAAAGAAGACAGTATCTCTGAAAATTATTAAACAGAACCCATAAGAAATGCTTTCAAGTTCTTGCAATTCTTTATAACAATGATATTATTTACAGCTGTTGTTTCTGAACTTTTTTTTTTAGCAAAAGAATCTCATTTTTCATAAGACGGATCCCAATATAGAAAATTCAATAACGGGCAGGCTTGCAACTGGGTGACACTGGGTGGCCAAGAAAAAAGCTTAGCTTTGTGTTCAGATCAGTAACTTAAGAGTGAGCTCAGTCTTGCATTTTTATTATCCAGAACATTAGAATGTAGTCACCTCCGGGTCTTTCTGACCCTGTGCCGCAGACCCTCAATTTAGCATCCTCAGATCGCATGCAGGTAGTATACATTTCTGGAAGCTCCACATTCAAAGTGCCAGTAATACTTGAAAATGTCCTCACACAAGGGTCCTCACGTAATTTAAAACCAAAAAGCAGCAGCAAGGAGTGGGAATGTAGAAAATGGAATTTTGTCTATTGGCAAACTACAAGGAGATTGGCATTTGCCTTTCTATTGGTTCTCAGCTGTCCTTGGATGGGAAAAAGAGGAGAGTCCCAATGAGAAGGATTGGCTTTAGTAGCCCCAGCAATGGGCTCAAGTGTAGCAATGACTGTAAGCTTGGTTCAGGACCTGGAAGTGTTTCATTCTATTGTGCACAGAGTCACTATAAGTCGGAAATGACTCAACTGCACCCAACAACAACAATGAGGGAGATAAAACTATGTATTTGCCTTTCATGGGAGAAACTGAAACCTTGGACAGTTAAGTGTCTTTATCCAGGTGGTTGTTGTAGCTGTTAAATGCCCTCAAGTTACTTCCAACTCATAGCAACCTTGTATAGGCTGTCCAAGGGACAACTGGTGGGTTTGAACTGTCAACCTTGTGGTTCAAAATCCATATAACGTCCTATTTCCTTTATGTTTTGTACAGAGACAATGGTGGTAGTAAATGCTGTGGAGTCAGTTCCGACTCATAGCAACCCTGTATGGGGTTTCTGACGCTTTAAATCTTTACAGAAGCAGAAAGCCTCATCCTTCTGCCATGAAACAGTTGGTAGTTTTGAACTGCTGACCTCAAGGTTAGCAGTTCAACTCATAACCACCATGTTACCAGAGCTGCTTGTACAGAGACAGTAACAGTGATATAAACCTTTGCCATTCCAATTCATAGCAACCCTATGGTGGCGAACAGTGCGCTAGAGATACTAACTGCTTGTTGTTGTTGTTGTTAAGTGCCGTCGAGTCAGTTCTGACCCATAGCAACCCTGTATAGGGTTTCCAAGGAACAGCTGGTGAGCCTGAACCACCAATTTTGCATTTCAGATGGCTTTACAATCTGGCACATTAACCCACAGCGCCACACCAGAACTCCGCTGTTGTTGTTAAGCACCATCTAGTCGGTTCTGACCCATAGCCACCTTATAGAGACCCAAAATAGACTTGTTCAAGTCATTACAGATTCCTCCCAAGTAACATCACATTTCAAGATTGTAGGTTCCTATAGCCTGGGGTCCACACAAATGATGAGGCTGTTTACAAAACAGTGGTCTCTAGAATAAGGCTCTCAATGTTAGTAAACAATGAAAGCACCAATACATTCTGTATCAGCTTGCTTCCACACTTGATTCCTTTCCAGAAACTGGCTCAAAAGGAGAAAAAGAACAGAAAAAGGAAACGGAATATTTATAAAATTAAAAAGCTGAAATTTGACTAGGGAGGAACCATTGGCTGAATCAGCAGCCTTGCTTCGTTCAACACCTTGATAATGATTTAGAAAAGGAAAAAGGAACAACTACTATTTCACAATGTTCTTTCCATGGGAAAGGAAGATTAAATACCAAAATGGGAGAGAGAGACACGAACTGAGCACATGCTGTCGGCAAAATGGAGCCAACAGACTTTTTCACCCCAGCGTTGCCACAAAAACCTTCACTTTATAAGAAACACAGTACTTAGCAAGCACAATAAAACCAAGCACAGTGAGACAAGGTTTGCCTGTACTAATAGGGCTGGTAACACAGAGAGAGAAAACAAACACAGTGAAGAAACAAGAAAAGAGTCAGCCCGCTAATATTGGAAATGAAATGGTGAGTCAGTGAGATGAGGATGCAGGACAGCTGTGATGTTCTACATGACAGGTGTAGAAAGGGGCGTCCTGGCAAGGTTATGCTGCTAAGAAGCGATAAACACTGCACAAAGGGATGGAAAACGAAGGAGGTGAGAAATTGAAAGGTTAAAAATTCTAGTTTTTATTACATGGTGTTTCTAATATGTTGTAGGTAAAACCTTTGCTCAATTCTACTACAAAGATGTCTAGGATCTTGAAAGGGATCATTTTTTTCTTGAAACTAAGAAGTCATGTGTATTTTAATAAAAATGATCAAAGATTCATGCAAGAGTGTGTATATTTGCATTTTCCTATGCCTTCATTTTCTCTTTGTGAAAACATTTAGACACTGTACAAGTACTTGTGTGTGCACTTAACAATCAGCTAGCCCTACTCTTCCGCTGACTTAGGAAGAGCCAAACAAACACTGGGTTTCTGTTTCTCAATATTGGGCTGATAGGTCCCTCGTTCTATCATACAACAGTGATTGCTGTCTTCTTTTATCCTGTCTGTCACCCTTCACATTCTCTTTCTTCCATATTTGGGAAGTGAAGACCAAAGGAGCAAAATAATGGAAGTAAAATGATTCCAACAAGATCTGAAACTAGGGGAAAGTTTACAGGCCTAGAAAGTTGCGCTCAGTGTGTTGAATGAAGGTAAACCAAGTAAGATATTATATATTGGTAACATGTTGTTGTTGTTACTTAGTGCCGTCGAGTCAGTTCAGACTCAAAGTGACCCTGTATAGGGTGTCCAGTTGGTGGGTTTGAACTAACAACATTGTGGTTAGCAGTCCAGTGATTACCCTATAGCACCACATCAGGACTCCATGTTAGTAATTGTGTCTGCTACAAATGTATAAAACCTACTCTATGTGATTTTACATCCTACCTGAACATATGAATATCTGTAATAATTATGTTAATGCTGATATTATGCTAACAAAGCACCTATAAATTGTATTTCTTACTAAAACATGTGTAACTACTAAGGACATTAAAAAAAATTCTCAAGACTTTCTATGACCAATCAAAAAACAAGACCTCTAAGTAATATAATAGATAATTTTAAACGAGACATTATTTCCATGTGAAATGGTATTATGTATTTATGACCGCATCTGTCTGGTTTCACAGTTCATTAACAACATAGTCCGAGAGGAAATGTGCACTGTTATTGCTTATTGCACTGATCATTTAGGCCCCTGCAGTAGACATATAGATCCCAGCTTAAATATCATAACATCCTGATACCTTCAAAATCACTCATCCATCTTACATGCTGATAAATGTCTCTTCACATCACTGGGTAAATTTACATTGTCTAGAGCTAGGGGGAGCAGAGAGTATATGAGTATATGAGATAAAGCTGTTCATTTGGAATGGGAAAAAGGAGTGAAGGATGAATCTAGTAAACACTCCTTTCCCCATCATTAGAGGATATAGGCTAGGGAATATAGAAAGGCTTAAGACACATCTGGCGCGGGGTTTAACACTGACCAAGAATTGCTGGGAAAATAAAAGTTGATAAAGACCCTGCCCAGATCTTAACACAGAGATTAATCTTACTTCCTTTTGTAATATATAATTAATATATTCTTTGGTGTTGTTTGTTTGTTTGTTTTGATTTGATTTTTAAGGGAAGGGATGCCTGGGACTTGAACTTAACACTGAAAAGGTGAGCCAAATGTTAATCATCTGGTCTCCGCCTTTGCTCACACTGGCTCTTCACTTCCCTGGGAATCCCTGAGAAGGTTAAAGGAAATCGCCTTGTGGGCGTAGCTTCAAAGGGCTGGGGTGGACAGTGCGCAGCATTTCTTTTCCCATCAGTGTCTAAATTTGTCTCCATTGTTTCTTTTATTTCATTTTTTTTCTCTCAGACTAAAATGGGAACTGAGCCCAGTGAGAGACAACAATATCTTGACAGAGAACTCCATGCATCTAATACAGGGTCATCTACATTGTCTGAACTTCATGTGTATCAGAGATTACACTGGGAGAAAACAAAAGAACTACGTAACAGAAATGGCCACAGCCAAGTAAACAAGAGAAACGTGACCTGCTGTAACTGGCGTTTTCCTGCAGCAGTCGGAGGAGATGACAAATAATTGTTCTACTCCCACCCCACCCCCATCATTAGTCTATTTTCTCTGAAGACGAGAATCCAGAGAGCTAGATTTTCCGAAGGTTCAAGCTATTCTTTGGGTGTAGGTTAAGGATTTTCAGAAGCTGCATGAGCGGAAATGTAATAAGCATAGTCTCCTTGCACTAATGGGTACCCCAGTGGCTTCTAAGTATTAATGCAATTTACAGTAGCTGTTCTATTATGGTGGGAGAAATCTGACCCAACACACAACTGAGTACAGTACAGTCTAGTATCTTTCATTTAAACAGGACATCAGACTTACTAAAAAATGTAACGTATTTGGCTGACCCACTTGGTACACTTTTGTAGCTGAATATAGCAAATAATGTTGCATTTATTCATTCAACAAACTATTCTCTATGTCAGGCTTTAATTCAGCAATGGACTTCAATTTTTAACATTGTATTTCTCAGCACCTTTGCAAAAGCGAGCATTTTTAACCTTAGGAATCCCATTCATAAAAAAAGTGAAACACATACAAGTTTTTCTTTTGGTTGTTTTTTTGTTTTGTAAAGGGTACACTGCTTATTTTAGAAGAACTGGTTGTGCAACATTTTAGCGCTCGACGATGGTACAATCCACCCCAGCAGCCCTGGTAATCTGTTCCAATAAAGATTAAAGTCTGGAAAACCCTTTGTGGGCAACTCTACTCTATCACATGATTGATGTTGATTAGTGCCATCAAGTCAGTTTTGACTTATAGCGACCCTATATAGGCTTTCTGAGGAGCACCAACTGGTGGATTTGAACCACCTACCTTGTAGTTCAAACCAGTCTTGCTGTCCAGTGCTTATCCTACAGTACCATACCAGGACTGTTACATAGGATCATAATAAGTCCATACCAACTCAATGGTACCCAACAAAAACAAATATTTTTTTAATTTCAGAACAATGCTGGTCCTGTATTATCCTCACAAACATTGAGATATTGGAGCCCACTGTGGCAGCCACTGTGTCAATACATCGTATTGAAAGTCTTCATCTTTTTTCGATGACTCTGTACTTCACCAACCATGAGGTCATTTTCCAATGACTAGTCCCACCTGAGAACTTATCCAACGTAAGTAAACGAGACAGTCTCACCCTCCTCCTTTCTAAGGAGCATCCTGGCTGTCCTTCCAAAACAGATTCATTGGTTCTTCTGGCACTTCCTGGTATATGCAGTATTCAAATGTTTCAATTCTCAGGTCTTCCTTATTCACACAACTTTCCTATGCAGATGAGGCAATTGGAAACACCCTGGCTGACATCCGACATACCTTGGTCCTTAAGGTAACATTTTTTTGCTTTTGAGTCCTTTAAAGAGGTCTTTTGCAGCAGATTTTCCCAACGTATCATTTAATTTCTTATGTGCTGCTTCCCTGGGTGGATCCAAGTAAAATGAAATCTTTGACAACTTCAAGATTTTCTTCACTTATGATGTTGCTGATTGGTGTAGTTGTGAGTTTTGTTTTCTTTATGCTTTGTGGGGGAAGATGTGGCAGTCTGCTTCTGTAAAGATTTCTGGCTTGGAAACCCTCTAAGACAGTTCCATAGCATCACTCTGAGTCAAAATCAATTAGACAGTGATGGGTTTCTAGTCTTTTTTAACCCTCTGTTGTTGTTTTGTTTTTGTTTTTTTTTTTAGAAACTTTGGTGATTGTAATTTATAATATATAAAAAATGCAAATATCTATAGTCTTGTTAAACTGGTTCAAGGCTCTTCGTACTTTCAAGATACTTTTAAGATACCACTATTAAAACATGTCTGGAAATACAAACAGATCAAAGAGCTGAGGTTTACTCAGGCACACCAACTGAAATTCCCAGTATGCTGCTTACAGTGCAGCTGCCAGCACATAGCTGCTACGTCTCCTTTGTTTGCTGATGCTATCATTCTTGAAAGCCAGCTATGCACAACAAGCTGCTTCTAAAGAGCTGATTTCAAATTGATAAGTTAAAGACAAAGAAGATGTTGATGCTCTTTCCTAAAGTGAAATTCATAAAGATTTTACTGTTGTTTTTGCTGCTATTCAACTCCTTTCACTTAACTTATTGTGCAACACAATTCATGGACTTAAATAATGAGGCTGACATCTAGCATATGGGAGAATTGCAGGAAGGAATGGATGTGCATACAGAAGGTCAGGCTAAGTGAGAGAACAAAAGCTTTCAAGATGTCCTTTTTCACAGTGTTAGTCTGGCTCATTTCAAAATCCTATAATCAAGTTTCCCATCTTAATGTTATTAATCACCTCTTCCGGATGCCACGGAAGTAAAATACTTAGCAATAACAGCTCTAGGTCACTTTGCACCCACTCATGTGCCTGCGATAATATGATTTCTCTTTGATTTTTGAAGAGGTATGCTGAACCTGTCATCATCATGTATTTGGAAAGCAATTTGTAGCTGCTTGACAGTTGGTCTGTCTTTGAGATCCAGGGAAGTGTGCAGGTGAACGTGGGTTGATGAGGCCTAAATCAAGCAGAGGGCATGCTTCACAAACACAATGAAGTGCATATCAAAGTCATCTCACATGGGTGTTGAAAGTTAAGAGATAATATCAGAAAACCAATTTTACTGGCATTCTGAAATCAGACATAAATGGTTTAGGTGGAATGTGGATTTGGGTTAATTGTCCTCAGGGACCTGATGGACCATTTTCTTTCTTCCATATCAACTGCATTCCAAAGACAGAGCGAAATATAGACTTAAATGTCAATAAGAAATAGGACAAATGAAACTGAAAACACTCCATACCTATTTACCTGATCTTAGAGCAGAGAAAACCTTCCTTAGAATAAAACCAGTGGAAGAAAGCATTTTTTAGGAGTCCTAATGTGGTGCTACAAGGAGCTCTGGTAGCGTAGTGGTTACGAATTGGGCTGTGAACCTTAAGGTCAGCAGTTCGAAACTACCAGCTGCACCGCGGGAGAAAGATGAGGCTTACAGGTTAATGTGCTGGACTGCAAAGTCAGTTTGAAGTGCAAGGTCAGTGGTTCAAACTCACCAGCTGCTCCTCAGAAACCCTACACAGGGTCGCTATGGGTTGGAACCAACTCAACAGCACATAACAACTACAACATACTCATCCAGTGTTAATAATCTACTGCTGCTGCTAATATTGTTAGGTGCTGTGGAGGTAGTTCCAAATCATAGGGACCCTATGTACAACAAAACAACACATCACCCTGTCCTGGGCCATCCTCACCATCATTGCTATGTTTGTGCCTCTCATGAGCATTGTGCCAATCCATTTTGTTGAGGTTCTTCCTCTTTTTTACTGACTCTCCACTTTACCAAGCATGATGTCCTTCTTTGGAGACTGGTCCCTCCTGGTAATATGTTCAAAGTACATGAGACGAAGTCTCACCACCTCCCTTCTAAGGCGTCTTCTGGCTGTACTTCTTCTAAGACAGACTTGTCTACTTTTTTAACAGTCCGTGGTACACTCAGTGTTCTTCACAGACACCAGGACTCACAGGCATCAATACTTCCTCAGTTTTCCTTATGCATTGTCCAGCTTCTAAATGCATATGAAGTAAATGAAAAGATCTTGGCTTAGGTTAAATGCACCTTTGTCCTCAAACTGACATCTTGACTTTTCAACATTTTAATGAGGTATTTTGCAGCAAATTTGACTGATGCAATGTATCATTTGATTTCTTTGACTGCTGTTTCCCTGAGTGTTGAGAAACTGTTGGGGATTCATGGGGCCCCTTGTGGTCCTATTGTTGAAACACTCAATGGTCTGTATTTGTCAGCCACTCCACCAGAGAAAGACTTAGCAATCTGCTTCCATAAAGATTCCTAGCACTGGAAATCCTATGGTGCAGTGCTACTGTGCCCTACAGGATCATTAGGAGTCTGAACCGGCCTATAGGCCACAGGCTTGTTGGTGGTTCAGAAGTGAAATTCTCACATTCCAGAAGACTCAGCCATTTTGATGTTGGCCAATGCTGATCCCTGCACACCTCTTGTGAAGCCACCATCCATTTGTCACTGGAGGCTTGTGTGTTACTGTAATGCTGACAAGTTTCAGCAGAGCTTCCGGATTAGGAAGCAAGACCTTGTGATCTACTTCTGAAAATCCATTCATGAAAACTGTATAGCTCACAATGACCCTATCCACAAGACAGGCAGTGCTGTGTTCAGTTGGGCCTGGGGTCACCACAAGTCAGAAGTGACTTGAAGATGGCTCACCTTCATTCAAACTTCATATAAAAGGTAAATATGCATTGTATTAATGAATTCTTACATATCCAGAAGTATTCCCGGGGATCTTATTGAGATGTAGATTTTGATTCAGTATATCTGAGATAGAAATGCAAATTCTCTGGTGGGGCTCAAACCCTGATGAACCCATAAGACAAATTTGCATATCATTGATAAGCAACTACCAAATATCCATAACCAAATATCCACTGCCTGTATGTGAGGGGGCTTCTAATAGTTTGTGGGAAATGGAATTTGAAGATAATGAAATTTTTCCATGAAGCCCCTCATATATATATCCATGTTTTATTTTTTTTTAAATGTATCAATAAACCAATCACGGAAGCATTACAAATGGATAATGACACTAAAAGTCATCAACAGAGATATACACTTTCACACATTGGGTATCACGTATGCCTATCCAACAAACAAGAGTTGCTACTTAATTCTCTAATTGTGTGGATGATGATGATGACATCCTAGATTAGTAAAGAAACCATGAAACGGGCATGTTAGATCTATAATCTGACACAGTCTTCCTAGAAATAGTTAATGAACCTGCATTTAAACACTAAAATTGAATGAGTCTGCTTCTTCGAACCTGGCTTCAGAAAACAGATGTTGTTGTTTTTAGTTGCCATAGAGTTAGTACCAATTCATAGTGACCCTGTGTACAACAGAATAAAATACTGCCTGGTGCTGCACCAACCTCATATCCATTGCTACATTTGTGCCCACTGCTGCTGTCACTGTGCCAATCCATCTTGTTGCAGGTCTACCTCTTTTTCTCCGACCCTCTGCTTTACCAAACATGATATTCTTCTCTAGCGACTGGTCCCTCCTGATAATATGTCTAAAATATGAGAGACAAAGTCTGGTCATCCTGGCTTCCAAGGAGCATTGTGGCTATACTTCTTCCAACACACACTGGTTTGTTCTTTTAACAGTCCATGGTACTTTTAATATTCCCCTCCAACACCATAACTCAAATGCACCAATTATTCTATGATCTTCCTTATTCACTATCCAACTTTCTCATGCGTATGAGGTTATTGAAAATATCAAGAAACAGAGATGGGCAAGACATACAGGTACAAGCAAGTCTGCAATAACATTTATACTAGTGAAAAAAAGAGAAACCACATTAATGCCAAATAATAAATAAATCATTGGTAGTTTCAATTTCATGAATAGAGAATTGTTGTTGTTGTTATTGTTGTTACGTGCCGTCGAGTCGGTTCCGACCCATAGCGACCCTGTACAGGGTTTCCGAGGGTGTAAATCCTTACGGGAGTAGAAAGCCTCATCTTTCTCCCGCGGAGCAGCTGGTAGTTTCGAACCGCTGACCTTTAGGTTCGCAGCCCGATTCGTAACCACTACGCTACCAGAGAGAATATGCCTGTGAAATAATATTAAGTAAAAAAAGGTAGCAAAACTGTGTAAATAGGTCCTTAAAGGCATAGAAAGAATATAAACAAAACTTTCAAAATAGTTAACACTAAGTTTAAAAAAAAAACCTTTATAGTCTCATAAGCTACAATAAGTATAAAAGGAAGTGTTCAAATGACGTGGGTGATGGCTAATCTGAGAGGTCAAAGAAGTCATTCAGGTGCTGCTTAGATCATTCTGTTGAATAATTCTGAGACCCCCTAACAAATTCTGAGATATATGAAATGTTACCTTAGCCAGAAATCTAAGCGGTCTGCAGGTCCACGGTAAAGTAATCACCATGTCATGAGTTTTAGTGAAATATGAAAGGACTTCAAAAGTTCATGGGAAAAAATGGATACAATTTGATGAACTTGACCTACACCTATGTATGCAGTAGCTCAAAAGAGGGAAGAAATCCTTACAGCAAGAATCATTCCCACCCCCTCCACACACAGAGTAGACAGGGATGGGGGTGCTACAAAGGCAAGAAGTGACTGGCTTACAAGCTTTCATGAGGGAACCTAGAGTCAGGAGACCTGGAGGAAGGCAGAATCTCCAGGGAGTAGTATCCAATCTGTCTAGGCGGAGCTGCTGAAATGAAATGCAGATGAGTCTTTTGTGATACAATAGTGAATAATTGTTATCAGGACTGATTGTGAGGGTTAGAAATGTAAAGGTAGACATTTTATAGCAAGGAAGGAAGTGATTAACTTTCTAGTCTAGGAGCGGAGGTCCCTAGGACCATCAAGGGAGAAGAGCCAAGAGGAGGACCCTACCCAGAGAAGCAGTAATGCCTGAGGTGGAGGCAGAGACTATGACATGGAGCGGTGGAGCAGCTGGGGACTTTAGATCCAGAGAGGGAGAGCGACTGTGTGCTGAAGACTGGGGGGTGGGTTGGGGTAGTGTAGGGGGCAGGCTTGCAGGGTATACCCTTTGGTTGGTTGATGATGCATGGAGGGGATTGTAACCATGGCAATGAAACAATATATGATAGAATGAATGTAAAACTAATGTTCTCCCATGTAAACTATCATATAATTCACAATAAAACATTAAAAAAAAGAAAGAAAGAAAGAAAACTTATTTTCTGAAGCTTTGGTTTTCTGCCTGAACCTGTTCAGCCAGTAATACTATCCAACCAACATTACCTAGAAGCCACTAAGCACATTTCAGATAAAATTACTTTCACAGTGGGGACAAATCCTCCTCTCTTCAATGGGAAGTTAGAGCAAAGGAGGCACAGAGAGTTAGCCCAATCTCTGTACTTTCTGGTGTTTTCCCCACAATAACAAGTATCACAAGAGACAGCTAACAGCAATCAGAATTAAGAGAGAGCCTGGAGAATAGCACAATTCCATAGATAATCTTCTCCATTTATAGTAACACATCTATGGCTTGAACTTTGTGCAGAACCTGGGCTCATTTGTACAGCCATCTGTAAAGACATGGTAGGCCTGTGTGTAAGTCACTTGACTGTGTAGTGGCTCTCCTCTGCTTCCCTGTGCTTTATTCTGTGCTAACAAACTAAAAGGACCAATGAAGCAATGAAGAGATGCCCTGAAGAGCAGCAAGTATAAGGCCAGGGTTGCACATCATTGAAGAGCAGTCAAGCTGCAATTATCCCTTGTGGGTTGTTTCTCTTCCTACTTTAATAAGTGAACTAAGAGGAGAGCAAGTCAATCTCCATTGGAAAGTATGGGCAATGGGTTGGAGAAATGTTTTGATGTAATGAAGCACAATTCCACGTAATGCTGCCTAACTGTAGAATGTTGAGAATAAAGCAGCAAAATAGTTGACAAACAATAACCTGAAAGGCTGACTCTTTGGCTAAAGATGTTAGGTAGATGATTTGTAAGTGATTTTTGGAGGAACAAAAACTCAACCCAACTGTTGCTATGTTCGTTGGTATGAGCTATGCAGTTCAGCCAAGTCTGTGTGAATATTTTTTATTTTAAAAATTACATTAGGGACTTCCATTGAAAAACCCCATCATCTTTTAATTTCCATTTTCTACAACAGCAATCTACCAGTTATTAAATTCTCCTATGTGCTCAGAAATTAGATATGCATTTTAAAAGATGCCCAAAAAACATAAAATTATATTCCTAATTTCAAGGAGCTCACACTATAACTACAAAGAATAAGACTGAAGAAAATACTTAGCACTTAGATGTTTTTGCATCCACTATCACTTCATTTACTTTGGGATTAAAGAAAAAGAGCTTTTCTGGCTCTCCTGTTCAAGATCAACCCTTTCACCTGCACTCTACACATCATCCAAATAAATAGGGGCTAGCTCACCTACTGGAGTCCTGGTGTGGCGCTGTGGGTTAATGAGCCAGACTGCACAGCCATTTGAACTGCAAGGTCGGCATTTCAAGCTCACCAGCTGCTCCTCGGAAACCCTATACAGGGTCGCTATGGGTCGGAACCGACTCAACAGCACTTAACAACAACAACAAAGCTCACCTACTGGCCTCGTTCTTTCCTGTATATTCAACCATTTCCTATTAGATCCTTACCTCTCACAAAACAAGAACATGCGTTCAAGTTTTTCATTTTAAAATTAAAATCTTTTCTCAACCCTACAATGTACACTGGTTACCATGTCTCACTTTCCCTTGCTAGCCATGAATTGTCAACAGTTGCTTGACTCCACATTCTCATTTGGTCTGAAAACTTAAGTTATGTGTCTTCTGCCCTCAATGACTCAATAAATCTGTTTTTCAAAAGGACCCCTTGAGTTTGCAACCAGCAATGTACTCTGTATATTAGATGTCTTATCACCTTTGTTGTTGTTGTTGTTGTTGTTAAGTGCCATAGAATCACTTCCAACTCACAACAACCTTGTATAGGTTTCTGAGGAGAGGCTGGTGGGTTTGAACCACTGATCTTGCCATTAGCAGCCCAGTGCTTATTCAATATCCCCACACCAGGGCTCCTCAATTGGGACTCTCATTATTCTAGCTTCAAGATTACAATAGTTACCAGGGTAGTTCAGCTAGTTTTCAATTTTGCATTCTTGTCATCCATTCTCCAAACTTTTGCCAGTTAACTTTCCCAAACACCAATCCAATCATCAAAATCTTCCAGTGGTTCTCTATTAACCCAAACTGAAAGTAACACACTGTTGGTGTACATTCATTTAATACCATAGCATTCCGTGCCACATTGTACCAGGTATAGCGTTAGAGTTGGGGCACAATGCTATAAACAGATATGATCCTTGTCCCCAGGGAGCTTAGAGACCAGATAGGGAGACAAAGTATGAAGAAAGAGATTAAGTTGTGATGAGAAATTTAAGGAAACAAAATGCTAAATTTGAGATTAAAAGGAAGGAAAAATATAATAGATAAGAAATTTCTCCAAAGGTAGCATTAAAGAAATACCTAAAGGATGAGGGGTAGAACTTCAGGTGAAGACAAGGAGAACCCATTCTGTAGGCACATCTAAATCCCTGCTTGGGACAGTGCTTGGTATGGCTAAGAAATGCCAAAGAGACAGTAAAAGAGAAAGTTACAGCAGTAGTACTAAGAGTTGGTAACTGTGGTTGTTAGATGCCTTTCATTGGTTTCTAGTTCGTAGCAATCCTTTGTACAACAGAAGGAAATGCTGCCTGATTTGGTGCCATTCTCACAATCATTGTCATGTCTGAGCCCAGCATTTCAGCCTCTGTGTCAATTGCTCTCATTGAAGGCCTTCCCATTTTTCTCTGTCCTTCTCCAGAGAGTCCTGTGTGGTACTGTAGGATAAGAACTGGACTACAAGGTCAGTTTGAACCACATGGCTGGCATTTCAAACCCATCAACTGCTCCTCAGAAACCTTATACAGGATGACTATGAGTCGGAACCTACTAGACGGCACTTAACAACAAGAGCAACAGCAACAGTGTCCTCCTCCAAAGACTGGTCCCTCCTGATAACTGGTCCAAAGTGCTTTCGATGAAGTCTAAGGAGCATTCCGGTTGGACTTCTTCCAAGATAGAGGTGTTCACTCTTCTGGCAGTTCATGGTATATTCAAAATTCAAGAACTCAAAGGTATCAATTATTTTTTTATCTCACATATTAATTTTCCAGCTTTCACATGTATATGAGATCATTGAAAACACCTTGACTTGGTTCAGGTACACCTTAGTCCTCAAAGTGACATCAATAGCTGTTTTTCAGCAGACTTTCCTAATGCAATATGTTGTTTGATTTATCTACTGTTGCTTCCATGAACACTGATTGTGGCTTTAAATAAAATGAAACCCTTTTCATTTGAAGTAAAATGACAACTTCAATCTTTGCTCCATTTATCATGATGATGTTTATTGTTTGAATTGTGTGGATTTTTGTTTTCTTTATGTTGAGGAAATAGTCCATAATGAAGGCTATAGACTTTTATCTTAATCAGCAATTACTTAAAATCCTCTTCACTTTCAACAGGCAAGGCTGTGTCATCTGCTGTTTGCAGGTTGTTAATGACTCTTCTTCCAATCCCAATGCCACATTCTTCTTTCTATAGCCCAGTGTCTCAGATTATTTACTCAGCATACAGATTGAATAAGTATGGTGAAATAACACAACCTTGACAGACACTTTTCCTGATTTAAACGAATTCAGAATCCCCTTGATCTGTTCAAATGATTACCTCTTTCTTTGCACAAGATCCTTACGAACACAATTAAGTATTCTGGAATTCTGTCTTCACAATATTATCCACAATTTGTTATCATAAGCACAGTCATACGTCTTTCCATAGTTAGTAAAACACAGGCAAACATATAAGTGGTATCCTGTGCTTTCAACCAAGATCTACCTGAGATCAACAGTGTTACCCATTGTTCTGTTTCTTGTGAATCTAGCTTGACATTGTAGGAGTTCCCCGCTGATGTACTGCTGCAACTGCTTTTGAATTATCTTCAGCAATATTTTATTTGTGTGTGATATTACAGATATTGCTCAACAATTTCCACATTATTTTGGATCTCCTTTCTTTGGAATGGGCACCTTGGCTTTAGTGGACTTGTTTTAATTTTCTTCTGCTTTAAATTGAACTTCCACATAAGCAATTGATGGTTTGTTCCATAGTTGGTCCCTGGTCTTGTTCTGACGAATGATTTTGAGTTTTTCTATTGTCTCTTTCTATAGACATAGTTGATTTGATTCCTGTATATTCCATCTGGCATGGTCCACGTATACAGTCACCATTACTATTGAATTGAAATATGAGATTTCCAACGAATAAATGCTGGCCTTGCAGATTTCTGTCACACGCTCACCAGCATCTTTTCTATCACCAAGGCCATATTTTCTATCTACAATCCTTCTTGTTTCCAAATTTTCCATTCTAATCACTAATAATTATTAATACAACTTGATTGCTTGTATGGTGAGTTTCAGAAGGCAGAAGTTGGCAAAAGTCTTCACTTTGTTCATTTTTTGCATTAGAGGTTGGTGTTTAAGTTTAAATAATAATTTTGTTAACTGATTTTCCTTGAAAGCATTTGGATATTATCCTATCACTAACAGTGCTATGTTTAGGATAAATATTTACATTTTTCTTTTTGACAATTAATGTGACATCTTTTTTCCTTCAATTTGTCATTCCCACGAGTAATCAAAGAAGTTTAAAGATGAGCAGATTTACCTACCAAATTAGTGAAACAATTTCTAAATTTCTAATAAAAAAACGCCAGCCAAAATGCTGAGATTAATATTTTATACCTTGCTTTTGACATTATTAAAAAAAAAAACGTCACTCTTTTAAAACAAAAATAATTTGCCCCAGCAATTGCACTGATGTAAATCAACCTAAGAAACTAACCTAAAACACTTACACGCATGAAGCTATTTGTTTCAGCATAATTTACAACACACACACACAAAATAGAAAAATGAACTATCCCCAAATAATGACATTATTAAGTAAATTACACATTAGGCAAATGTTATTGGCCTTATTGTTGTTATTGTTGCTAAGTGCCTGGGAGTTTTGACTCATAGCAACACTATATAGGATTTCTAAAGCTTTATACCTTTTACAGGAGCAGAAAGCCTCATCTTTCTAAGTACAACTGGTGGGCTCGAACTGCCCACTCTGTGGTTAGTAGTCTATTGTTTATTTCATGAGACCATGGAACTCTCTTAGGGAAACTAGTAATAATGAAAAGTGTTTATGATATTCCTTGTTGTTATTAAGTGCCGTCAAGTCAGTTCTGACTAATAGCGACCCTGTTTAGGGTTTCCAAGGAGTAGCTGGTAAGTTTGAACCACTGAGCTTGTGGTTCAAAGAGACCATGTAGTCTAGCATATTATCACACAGTGCCACACCAGGACAGGTTGCAAATAATATATAAAAGCTAGTATATACTGTAATTACAATGAAAAAGTTCACTGATGCTTAAGAAAGAGAGACTAGAAAATATGGCATCCAAATATTAGGAGATTTACAAGGGATGTAGATGATTTATTTTCCTGCTTTCTATAGTACCTGGAATATAATTTTGCATTTTCAGCAACATTATTCCTTTTGGCCTTATAGATAAAAATTCTGTCATGAGAATCACTTTGAATCAGAAGAAAACGTTTTCATATTCATGATCTTTGTATCATAGTGTGGGTATTATTTAAATGAATGCAAAATATGCTGAGTCATATTTGTATTGAAGACTTAACTCCTTGGTTTAGTCCATTTATAAATATAGGAAACTTTTTCAGTTGTAAATGTCTACGAATTGAGTATGCTCAACAAGCAGCTGACAATCTTCTGAAAGTGATTTATTTTTGTCTTTTCCATTCCTATTTTGTCTAGTGATTGGTCTCTAATGTAACTGGCAGCTCCCACCTCCTTAAAATCCAGGACCCCAGACTCTTTGGAACAAGACAACAGTCCTCAATAAGTAAATGTTTTAAGAGATTAGGGGCCAACAGACTGTCAGTTCCTACCTGAAACTACACTATGAGAACAAAGATTCAGGTTTCAGAAAAGTGGCTTCAGGTAACAGATGGGAACCCCCACCCCCACCACTCCCCAGATTTCAGAGACTGGGCTGGACTGGGGGAAAAGTTGTTGTTAGGTACCTGTCAGGGCCTCGTTTGTCTCAAGTGCAAAAGGATACAGCAAACTGTGTTGAAATTTATCTAGAAACATTCCATTCAAACATTGTAATATTTTAAAAAAGAAAAATAAATATTAAAGGATGAATGCAAGTAAAAGAAAGTTGTGATAAAAGGAACAATCTATGATGGTTTGGGGAGAGGAGGAAATGATACAGGTACTAGAGGGTACACATGAGGCAGGCAATATACAACATACCATATACAATATAAAGTGAATAGAAGTAAATGCTGTTACCCGGTGGTGCCTGGAGGAGATTGCATCCATGTAATAAAGCAAAGTAGATGATTTGTTTGATATAAAACTGATGATCTGCTCTGTGGACTTTCACTTAATTCAAAAAGAAAAGTTTAAAAACCTTTAAATTATGGCCAAAATATGTCCAAATGAACTCCCAATTTTAATTTTAGAGAAGCTCTAATGATTTCAAATAAATTTAGCATTAGTTATTTTGATGAAAATTAAGGGATGGAGAGAAGTCTTAGAAGCAATGCATTCTATTCATATGTGAAACACCTAGACAGGGCATGGAAATTGAGGCTCTTATGAAGAAGAGGGCCAGGCACAGCTTAAAGAATTTGGAAATAGTAAGAAGGAAATCATTTTATTCTTTCAAGTCTAATCTGTAAATAGAATAACAGACTGCTTCTACATTTCTCATCAAGATGCAACAACACATTGTTAAGAACCCTAATGTAGAACTGTTTTCTAAGGACAAAACACTGTAATGCAATTTTTTAAACATGCTTTCTCCAAGGTGAACCCTGACTGGCTCAGTGACTACAACAACCAAAAAAAAAAAAAAATCTGATTGAAGCTAAAAATGACATAAATCACATAGAACTGTAATTTACAAACTCATTGTATAAAGTAATTAATCAAAGCATGGCTGAACTTTAGGAATTGAAACTTTGATCTGACAAGTAGAAGAAATACAGTGAAACTAGTGAGCATCAGGCTGCACTGCTAAAACTTAAAATGTCTTTCCATGTTAGTCACAAGCTTAATTCTTTTCTTTCCCCCCCAGCTAACAGTTCCAAATTAAAATAAATGGACCACATCCAGACAAATTTCAGATGTATGTAGTGCTTAAGAATATATTGTTCCTGATACAGGGATAGCTTGAAACCCATGAATTAGTTGGTTTCTTTTAAATGGTGAAGGTGGGGAGCAAAGGAAGAGATGGAAAATGAAGTCAAGTGAACTGTAAATCCTAACTCACTGGCTTGCTTGGGGATGTGGGAGTTGAGCTTGTGTTCTCTTTATCCACATCAGTGTGAAGATTTTAGAAGAGCCAAGAGCCAGTGGGGAAGTGGAGAAGACAAATGCCCTGTGGTCATGCAGTGTATTAAGTAAATTCCTTTCTGAGAGCAAGTAAATAGTTTTATATTTAGTAACAACAATCGACTATATTACAAATTAATGAGGGATAGGAAGCTTGATTGGAGAATGTCTGCCCACACATTTACCACCATCATAAAAAAAAAAAAAAAAAAGGTATTACTCATAATGTTCAGCAAGGAAATCTCTGAAGACATAAAGCTATAAAATTCTAGACATGATGCACTGCCCAGACCCATTTCAAGGATTCCTTTTGAAGAGTTTCTTTCAGGCTCCATGGCCTTGGCTTGAACTCCAGGTCAGTATTCTTAGAACCTGTCATTTAGAGCGTTCTCCTGTCACCCAGCCTTCTTGTTTTGAAGTTCCAGTTTCCTAGTATTTTCCCAAGACTCATTGTACCTTGTTTAGAATGACTCTGAAACAAGCAGTAGTTAGTACATTGCAGTGGTAAACAGGAAAAGTGCTACCTCTTCAGAACCACAGGCTACTACCCGGTGGTATTTAGGTTTGTGAAACTGAGATAAGAAGGTGACTAAATACAGTAGTGTACTTGTGAGAACTGGACCATGTACAACCAGCTGAGTGAACAAGGTTCAACAAACATTTCAAACGTGTTTAATTTAAGCAGCAATGTTCTTCCTGCGGATGCCCCATTTTCATAAGAAAACCATAGAAGAGACTGTAAAGTAGTGCGGCCCTTACATTAATTAGTTATCTACCACCAAACTTGAATAACACAATGCAAATGTGACAGCTCTTATCATCAGCTCCCTCTCCAGTTCACCACAGAGGCTGTTTCAAAACTTCTTAACTCTCCTCAGATCTCTGAACTACACTTCAAGAGATAACCTCTTCTATCTCACTGAAAAAATAGATGCAATGGGAGAGTAACATTAATTTCCTCACAACTAAGCCAATTAGGTGCAATGGTTCTTTCTTTCTGCTTGATCTCTGTAGGATGGGTCTCTGTTCTAAGGACCTTTCATCCTTCTATTCGCCACATTCCATCCTTCTTAATTCATTCCTAACTGATTACTAAAAGCTACTCTCACTTGACCATACCTGCTAGAACTTAAACACTTTTTTGCATCTTTGCAAAAAAGATGAGCTATAAAAAGACACTTCCTCTGGACCAGTGAAGCGGTACCTAAGGCTGGATCAGAATGCCTATGTTACTGCCTCACCAAGCATCTCAATATGATGCACGACTGTAGCTCTGCCCTCCCGGCACTATTATGAGCACCACTATCTCCCTCTTTCAAACATCAGTCTTCTAAAGAGTGCACTCTACTTAAGCCACTTTTTGTAAATGTCCACTCTATGTCAAACCACTTTTAAAAAATGTAAGTCATTCATATTGAAAAAAAAAAAAAAAGACCAAAACAGGGGAATCTACTATCAAAATGTTCTCCTTCCCTAAAAAATGCTTTTCTTTTACCATCAAACTTGATGACAATATTTCCTACCATCTTCCCCATCTTCCATTTAGTCCACAGCCCACCGCAATCTGCTTGTCACCTTGCTTTCTCTGAGGAATGTACTTTGACAAAAATTACAGTTCTAACCACTGATGTAGTTGGTGACTTCCTTTTCTTAGAGTTTTTATGACACTTCTTTCCTAATGTCCCGCCTATCTCTCTGATTGCTCATTCTTAGTCTCCTCCTTACATTTTATAACACTTCAAGTTTCTGTCCTAAAATCTCTTCTCTTTTCACTCTATACCTTCTCACTAGTTAGCCTAATTGATTTTAATAATTATAAGAATTACAATGATTCTCTCTCCACCAATGACTTTCTAAACTAAATTCTCATCCAAGAAGTTCCCAAACTTCAAATCAGAATAGCCAATTGCTCGATGGACAGCTTCACTTGAATATTCCAATCCAACAAGTCTCACTAAGAAACTTGTTCTAGCTCAGTGAACAATATAACAAGGCCAACACCTTGATTCTTAGCTGTTCCTTTCCCTTGCCTTCTCCAGCCAACCAAGTCTTATCTATTCTGTTTCCTAAGTGTCTCTTAAATCTATCCATGATTCTGATTATGCCCACTATCGGTATCTTTGGAATTATAAAAGTACTAACTGGTTCTCCAACCCCTATTCCTTCTCTTTTCCATTTCATTTTCCAGAATTTATCTTCCTAAAATAAAACACAAACATGACATTTTCTATTATTACTTAAAATTAGTTGCTCCTAGTTATTCAAATATGAACAGAAAAGCTCTTTTAAGTGACTTACAAGGCACTATAAAATTGGATCCCTATTTTCACTCTCCTCATAGCTCATCATTACTCTCTACATTAACTTCCTCTGGATTCTAATTTCTTTCGGTTTCCCACATACTGTTCAACCAACCTAGAGGCTCAGCTCTCTGATCCTCCCAAACCCTATACTACCCTAACCTACTCATCCTTCCCAGTTCAATGTGATCATCATATGCTCCGGAAAGCTTTTACCGATACTCCCAGTTTGATGTTATATGTTAACTTAGCTAGACTACAATGTCCAGTGATTTGACTAAACTCTAGACTAGTTATTGTTCCATAATGTAGTCCAAAGCAATGTAGTCACCTTCAAAACAGCTGAATCCATTTTCAACTGATTAATTATATTAATCAGTTGGGTGTGGTCTGCCTCCGGACTATAACTAGATAGTTTGACAGAACTAGCTATCTCTCTTCATGACTCTTCTTTCCTTCCATTGGCTGATCTACAGATCTTGGGATGTAAATTTACACAAGTCTCCAGTCAACTGTCTGTCCTATGACTCACAATTATGTGAGTCAATCCCTTGAAGTAAGGAAGTCTATCTTTCTCTCTCTGCTCTCTCTTTCTCTCGCCACACACACACATTCATCTCACTTGTTGTGTTTCCCTCAAGAACTTTGATTAAGACATCCACCATCGCATGACCTGCAAGTCTGCATAAATTAAGGAAATTTACAGGAGTGCATAAATTATAAATTCAATGCAGATTCTGTTTCTGTTTCTGTTAGGTGCTGTAAAGTCAGGTCTGACTCATACTCTATATACAACAGAACGAAACACTGCCCGGTCCTCTGACAGACTAATTTTTGCTGCCACTGTATCAATCCAACTTGTTGGAAGTCTTCCTCTTTTTTGTAGACTCTCCACATTACCAGGCATGATGTCTTTCTCCTGACACTGATGATTCCTGACAACATGTTTGAAGTATAAGAGATGAATTCTCAGCATGTTCACTTCTAAGGAGCATTCTGGCTGTACGTCTTCCAACACATTTTGTTTGTTCTTCTGGAAGACCATGGTACTTTCAATATTCTTCACCAACACCATAACTCAAATGCATTGATTCTTCTCTGATCTTCATTTACTATCCATTATTCACATACGTATGTCATTGCTGTTGTTACATGCTGTCAAGTTGGTTCTGATCCATCCATAGTGACCCTGTACAGGGTTTCTGAGGAACGGCTGGTGAGCTTGAACAGTCAACCTTGTGTTTCAAGCCAACTCTGTAGTCCAGCACATTAACCCACAACCACTACACCAGGGTTAATTATAAGTCAATTTAAAATACCATGGCTTGGGTCAGGCACACCTTAATCTGCATTGTAAGATCTTTACTCTTTAACACTTTAAAGAGGTCTTTTACAGCATATTTGCCTAATGCAATACATTCTTTGATTTCTTGACTGTTGCTTTCATGAGTGTTGATTGTGGATCCAAACAAAACGAAATCTTTGACAACAAACATTTGAACAAAAACTTCAATGTTTACTCTAATTTTCTCTGATTAATGAATGATGTCATTTATTGACCTAGTTCTGAGGATTTTTGTTTTCTTTAAATTGAGGTGCGATTCATATTGAAGGCTGTAGTTTTTTATCTTCATCAGCAAGTATTTTAAGTCCTATATTCTGTGTCATCGGCATATTGGAGGTTGTTAATGAGTCTTCCTCCAAGCCTGATGCCACATTCCTCTCCATATAATACAACTTCTTGGATTCTTTGCTCAGCACACAGACTGAATAGGTATGGGGGAAGAATACAACCCTGGTGCATACTTTTACTGATATAAAACCATTCAGAATCTGCTTGTAGGTTCTAGTTGGGATCATATAGATCCAGGGCTCTATTTCGCCCTCTGTTCAGTGATGCTTCCCTCTGGTGTGAATTTCATTTTTGTGGGACCACTCTTCAGGAGGCAAGAATAATACTCAATCTACATCCTCACAACTCACTGTCCAGAGGAAGTAAAAACGAAAATGGTGGTGGTGCTGTTAAAGTGCTGTCGAGTCAATTCTGACTCATAGCAACCCTGTATAGAATTTCCAAGGGGCAGCTGGTGAGTTTGAACCACTGACCTTGTGGTTCAAACTAGCTTTGTAGTCCAGTGCTTATCCTACAGTACCACACCAGGATTCCAATAACAACAATGAGTCAGTTCTGGCTCATAGTGACTGTGCATAGGGTTTCCAGTGCTGCAAATCTTTACGGGAGCAGAAAGTCTCATCTTTCTCCTGCAGAACAGCTGGTAGTTCTGAACTGCTGAGCCTGAGGTTAGCAGCCCAACTTTTAACCACTACACTACCAGAGCTCCTTAATAACAATAATTTGTTGTTGTTGTTGAGTGCCGTCGAGTCGGTTCCGACCCATAGCGACCCTGTACAGGGTTTCCGAGGGTATAAATCTTTACGGGAGTAGAAAGCCTCATCTTTCTCCCGCGGAGCGGCTGGTAGTTTCGAACCGCTGACCTTAAGGTTCGCAGCCCGATTCGTAACCACTACGCTACCAGAGCTCCTTAATAACAATAATAGGATAATAAAATATCAGGAGAACAAGGAACCAAATAAAACTATTTTTGCAGTAGTTTAAGCAAGTGTCATTTAAGCCTAGTAAATGACACTTTAAAAGTACTATGCACAAATCCCAGATCATCCTTGGAATCATCCCTTATCACCTCAGTCTAACAGGATCTTTCTTTCTCCCAGTCATCAGATGGCTACTAAGTACTTACCATGAACCAGGTACAAGCTTGGCACTGGAAATACATCTGTGAGCAGCACATAATTTTTTATGTTTCTGGACTGGGGATTTCAGGGAAGGAAGTAGATCCAATACAAAGTGTTGATAGGTACAGCAAAGGAAATGCCAGATATTGTACATGTTTATGTGAGAAGCAGGAGTCTCCAGTGTTGCCGACAGAGGTGAAATTTGAAAGATCAGGAAGAACCTCAATGAAAAGAATGATTTTAATCCTGTTATAGAGGTGACAAGGTCAGAGGTTCAAGCTCATCAGCTGCTCCTTGGAAACCCTATGTGGGTAGCTGTGAGTTGGAACCGACTCAGCGACAGTGAACAATAACAACAATAGAGGTGCCAAATAAGAGTTTAAGACTGGAAGATAGAGTTAGAGGAATAGTTTGAGTTCAGGAAAGAAGTAAAAATGGTCTGATTTTAGGTCAGGGCAGTCTGGAGGGAGAATGGAAATGAGTTAAACAGTTAGAAATGTGCGTTGTTGTTGTTGTTGTTGTTGTTGTTGTTGTTAAGCTCCACGGTATCAGTTCCAACTCATAGTGACTCTGTATAGGGTTTGTGAGGTGCAGCTGGTGAGTTTGCACCATCAACCTTGTAGTTCAAACTGACCTTGTAAGTTGAGTGCTTATTCTACAGTGCCACACCAGGACTCCAGAAATGTGCCTAAGAGGATAACTAGAGAGCGGTTTTGGCTTTTTAATTATTGATTTAGATTCACACAAAGAAGGAGAGGAAAGAATTTTTCTTAAATTTGGATTCTGCGAATGATTTTAAAATGAACTGAGTACAGAAAAAAGGCATAAAGAGCAAATTCCTTGTGATCCTTAGAGAAGAAACAGCAATTCTGGCCCCTGATTTAT
The DNA here is from genome assembly GCF_000296735.1 of Chrysochloris asiatica. Taxonomy (NCBI): domain Eukaryota; kingdom Metazoa; phylum Chordata; class Mammalia; order Afrosoricida; family Chrysochloridae; genus Chrysochloris; species Chrysochloris asiatica. Next base: position 12,206,767 of record NW_006408547.1, on the reverse strand, counting down.
AGGAATCATAAAAAAAATGTATCAATAAAGTGATCCATCTTTTGGGGGCTAGAAAAATGGTGAATTCTGATGCTGACAGTACTATCTATCCTATAATTCTATTGAGAAGAGATCACTACCTACCATAAAGGTTTTAGTTTAAAATCTTAGGGTAAGAATTAGGGGAACAAAAGGAATCAAAGAAGTTGCAGAAATTCTACAGCTTATAAATAAATACAGAGTTCTATCTACTCTTCAAGGTTCTTTTCTTTTTAATTATCTCTCTAAACTATTTGATTCTACAATTAAATTGGATTGCAGAAACCCTTGATGTGACCTTCAGATTTTTTAAGTGTTTTATTTATTGTACTTATTTGTTCCAGAACAGTTTTCTTTATCTCCAACATCATTTTCTTAGGAACTTAAACTATGAATTTTATATCACCACAATAGCACATTAATGAAGGAAAAGAACAACTATAAACAGCATTGAGGATGATGATAAGCAATCAATATAACAAGAATTCATTTCACTCAAATTATTTTAAATTATTTCTTTTTTTTAAAGTTTCAGAACGGCTAAAAATCAAGGTAAATATACCTTCATGAAATATCTAGAAAACTGCCTACATTTTAAGAAACTAAATGATAGCAACAAAGTCACCATGCAGCTAAAGCAAGATACTTGTTTCTAAACTAAAAATAAAATTGAAAAGGATTTGAAGAATAAATTTAAAAAATCATGTAAAGATACCTAAATTCTCTATGCTCCTAACTCAGTTGAGTCAATAATCCCTTCTCTCTTCAAAAGTAAAGGAATTCTTAATGGCAGCTTTGCTATTATCAGTTAAACTTACAGTTCTGTAGAAATGAAAAATGTATTTGTGCAAATACTATAAACTGGGAGACAATTGAGAGGATGGCGTTGGTACCCTGACAAAAGAGAATGAATGGGCATCAGAGGGAAGTACTGAAACTTTACAGGCTATTTGTCATGTCACTTTATTGTTTCCATATGGAGCTACTAAAATAGAACCACCTAGAAACAATACATTAAGGTACAGCTCAAGTTCAATCTTCAATTATGTTTTTGGATTGTGTGAAAAGCTGTATTCAAATGGCTCTTCAGTCGACTTCTTACTATCTGAATTGTATTTCTGTATTTCTGGACATAAGGAGAAAACTTTGTTGGGGTGACCACTTACTCCAGAAATCTTTGCTAAAGAGTATTGTAAGTGTACTTCCAGTAACTGCTCTCCTGTGGCTCACCTCTTCCATCAGAGTGTACCCTATGCAAATGCCCAAAGGAACAGTTTCCATGTAAGAGGAGAACAATGTGCATGTTGTTGTTGTTGTTAAGTGCCGTCGAGTTGGTTCTGACTCATAGTGACCCGGTACAGGCTATTCTAGACTGTAAATCTTTACAGGAGCAGATAGCCTCATCTTTCTCCTGAAGAACCGCTGTTAGTTTCGAACTGCTGACCTTGAGGTTAGCAGCCCAACTTGTAACCATTATGCTACCAGAGGTACATGTCTTATTTTCCTCTACCATTTGAAACAAAGCTTTGTGGCATATTTGCCAAAAAGGGCAGTGTGAGTATGTGTGTGTATGTAGAGTTAAATAAAGGCAAAGAACCAAATATGTTGTTGTTGTTAAGTGTTGTCAAGAACAAAATATATATAATGTCTTCTAAAGATTGAATGACTAGTGTCTTTCTCAAGCATAATTCAAGCATAAATCCACCAAAGCTATCATTTTGAATATAGCATTTTCACAACCAATGTGCCCATGTAAATAACACACACTTGCATATAATGGGCATGGTGCAGGTCGGAAACCAACACCGGAGGGAACGGTATAGTTTGCAAAACTATACAATGCATGCATCATTTGCATAAAAATAAGAGAAGCAGTCTATCTTATTTTTAAATGGTGGGATTTGAAAACTTTATCTAATACATCAAAATAGTTCACTAAAAGAGAAAATCACAAGAAACTAGGTGGGAAGGGAGAAGGCTGGCCCAATAACCACAAATAACCAATCCTATTTTTCTCCCTGAATTAACTAGATTCTTAACTGAATTGATCAACTGTCTTCATGTTTACAGGAAAGCAGCCAAGGTCAGCTCTGTGGTTATGATAGTCTCATATACACCATCCATTTCAGTGTCCTATATGAGGACGGCAGAGATTCTCCCAGAATAAATCAATATCAATACCTAACATATATTTTAAAACATTTTCCTTTCTATTTCACACAACTTTTCTTTTTTCTCTCTCTCTCCAGATACATTCTTCTCTTTCCTTCCACGTTTACTTTGGAAAGGTAAAAATATCTTGCTCTGTAAAAACAGTAAGAAAAAAACAACAACAACAAATAAGCACTGGTTAAATTCCAACAGTAAGTTAGACCCTTCACCTAGACATAGAACGAGTACAGGAATAACAGAAATACCTTGTAGAAAGTCAGGTAAGAGGAGGTCATCAGTGTAAAGGACTAGTGAAGATAATTCTTCTAGTAAGAACTGCATACATATCTGGGAGTCTTAGAACTGACTTAAAACTGATTCTGACTCATGTGTGACCCCATCTGTTTCCAAGCACAACTCTGCTCATAGAGTTTCCAATGACTGATTTTTCAGAAGTAGATCACCAGCCCTTTCTTTCAAGGTGCCTCTGATAGCACTCACACCTCCAGTGTTTTGGCAAGCAGTCGAGTGCATTCACTTTTTAGACCAACCAGGGACTCCAGAACTAAGAAGAATAATAGTCCATTTTAGAGTTAAGATCTTCAGACCCTGGGAATGAGGTCTCCTGTATTCAGGCATCCTATGAGGCAGGAGTCTAGAACAGTGCTTGTTGAACTTTAAAGTGCTTAAGAGTTACTTGGAGAGCTTGTTAATGTACAAATTCCTGGGCAATATTCCCAGAGAGTCTTATTCCATATGCCTGATATGGAATCTGAGATTCTGCATTTTTAACAAGCTTTCAGACGCTACTGATGCTACTGGCCTGACCTGAGAGATCTGTTCAACGGCAACACCATCTCCAGGCCTTGGAAGAAGACTGGGAACGGCTTGCATGGCTAAGTGACTGCTCTTGAATCAGCTTCCCCAGATCAATGGGACCTTGAAAGAGGTGATGTGATCTATCCCTTCTCCCAGACTTCTTACTATCCAATCAGCACTCGTTTCAAATCTGGTGTTACTATGCACATAGTCATTTCCCACTGATTCCTGACTCCAGAAATACCTTTCTTTTTTTTTGCTAAGTGTTATGATCTAAAGGGAAAAGCAAATAATTTTTGCATGGGCAACTCACTCTTGAACTCCAGTATCTTCAGTTACTATTTTCATGGACTTGGACAAATCAGGCTATCTCCCAGATCTCAGGTATGAAAACCATAGTGTAAATAACACATAATATATACCTATACAAGGTTATTGTGCAAGTCAGTGAGCTTGAAGGAAAGCCTGTTAGATTCTGTAAAACACTCTAAAATTTCCAGGGTCTGTTGTTATGATTCCCAAAATTGTTTTAATAAATGAAGCAAGTATATTTGGAACAAAGACACTGAAGGTTTACACATATAGCTATATTGAATGTGAGTGAATGACAACTAAGCAAAGTTGTTCAACGTGTAAACAAGGGTCAATATTGGGTTATCTGCGTGTTTCCTGCTTGAATGGTAAAGAAAGGCAGAAACCTAAAAACATAAGAGGAGAAAGAGTGCATACAAGGAAAACGAAGATGGTATGATGACCAACTTTGTCCACCTGAAAACTTTGCCAAAACATTAATCTTAAGCAGGACAAAGACCGAGAAAGCAGCAGTAAGTAATCCGGCTGGCAAGATCACATTTCACAATTTACTGAAGAATAATGGAGACTTTCATGCATTCTTTTTTAGAGTATGACTACTCCCCATACTGTAGCACTGTAGAATAAACACGGAGCTGCTAACTACAAGGTGGGCAGTTCAAACCCACCAGTTGCTCCTTGGAAACCCTATACAGGGCCGCTGTGAGTCAGAACCAACACTATAACAATTAAAAACAACAACTTAATATACAAAAACTTGGTTCCAGTGGGTTCATTCTTAAAGATTTGTTTTTAAAAGAAATATTCTCCTTTTAAAAGCATGACTTCATGGTTCATGCCCACATGATATTATTACTGACCTTTTTTTATAATCACATTTATTCTATTTCATGACAGTGGTGATGGCTGTATACTGTCAAGTTGATTCCGACTCTTAGCGCCCCCATATAGGGTTTTCTAGGCTGCGGCCCTATATAGGGTTTTCTAGGCTGCGCCCCTATATAGGCTTTTCTAGGCTGCGCCCCTATATAGGCTTTTCTAGGCTGCGCCCCTATATAGGCTTTTCTAGGCTGCGCCCCTATATAGGCTTTTCTAGGCTGTAAATCTTTACAGGAGCAGAAAGCTTCATCTTGCTCCCACAGAGCAGCCAGTGGATTTGAACTGCTGACCTTTTGGTTAGCAGCCCAACTCATAACGCACTACACTACCAGGATTCCTTTATTCTACTTCATAGAACTAGAAATTGCAGAAAACGATTTATGTTCCCATCTCTATCTCCTCTTATTCAATGATTTTTGTGTCTCAGATGATTCACTAATAATTTACCTTTTGCAATATTTGGGCCCTACTGTGGTGCTATAGGATAAGCACTGGACTAGTGACCACAAGTTTGGTAGTTCAAACCCACTACCTAGTCTTGGAAACCTTATTAGGGTCTCTATGAGTCAGAAATGGCTCAATGGCACACAATAACACAATATCTCACAGAGAGATTAGGAAATTTGGCCAATGTTTTTAAAACATTTAGAAAGTCCCTATTATAAGATCTAGAAGAAATAAAAATGATATTAATACATTACAAACAATCAAGAGTAGTTGCAAAAGAGGTAATTATATACCAAATATTTCCATTACATTTTTCAAAAATCTATTTTTAAGTAGATAAGCACCTGTACACATTTTCTTTATTGAGAGATCATTTTTCCATTAGTATAGTAATTTGCAAAGCAGAATCTTTGTATTTCTCCAATTAGCTTGGGTTTTTTCTTCTTTTTAAGTAGATAAAAGTTCTGTGCACAAGTTACTTAAAGAAAGAGCATGTGTGGTTCGAACAACACGGGAAGAGGAATTAAGTACAATGCCAAGAGAATAGACCCCTGAGACTTTTATCACAAGTCTGGTTCTGGGATCACTTTAACAACTTGCTTTGAATTCATATGAGCCCTGACTGCTAAATTTGCAAATGCTTCCACATAAAGGTTATGCACCGATTGTAAATGCAGCATCTCTTCAAAAAGATAGCCATATTGGTTGCTAGGAGATGGTGGGATCCTCTCAGAGAAAAATCAGCCCTGACAAAAAATTTTTTTTTTTTTTTTACATAAAGACCTTTTAAATATAAATACCTTTGACAGCAGCTATTATTATTCACTGAGTTCCCTCACATCTGAATAAATGGCAGAAAAATGATGATATTATTCATATGCCATTATACACTAAAGTGTTAACATAGAAAGGAGCCTTATTTCCTTCCCTCTCTCCCTTTCCCTTTGTTACTGCCAAAGAGAAAGAACACTTTTTCCTTTTTTTGTTTCTCTCAATTGAATCTCTCTACTTTCCTCCTTAGATTTCCAGTATATCAGAAACCTCTCAAAACCTGAGACCAAAGATTTGGATTATTGCATTTTTCTGCCAGATCAACATGCCTATCATTGAAATGGTCTAGAGGGATGTACAGGCAACACTGAAAGGGGTGCAACCAACTTCCCCCAAATGGAGGGCTCTGAGAAAGCAGGTGGGAGGCTATGCTCCTTGAAAGCAAGCATCCATCCAATTTCATTTCAATAATGTTTGCAATTTTCTTCCTACAGAGTTGACTGGAGACACAGCTGCCCTATATATGGGTCCATGTGCCTAGCTTTGGCTAAAAATGACCCTAACAAATAAAATGTGAAACAAGTAATATACTTGCTGTTTATAAATTGTATAGCCAATAAATGAAACAATAATCTTTCCTAATTGAGTGTGCCCTACTTGTGTATTGAAGACCTGGGAACCTTACAGCTGAGGTACACAAAGGCACTCTATGCTGCCAGCCACAATACTGGTGCCAACAGCTGCGCCCCCCTCTGACAAGAGCTTTGAGAAATGCTGTCCAGAATCTCACAGTAAGGATCAGTGTTGAAATACATTACATTACCATGAGAATGGCCACCCCAAACTCCAAGTGTATTAGTTTTGTTTTTATTGTTAATACTGTACAAAGTTTCTCAAGAATTTTTTTGTAGAGGACTTTAGAATCAGACGGAGACATGTTTCCTTATCCAAATATTGACATGAATCCCTCCGTTTATTTAGCATTTTCCGGTGAAAGGCTCAGTATGGTAATGTCCCTTCATCACTTTTCACACATTTGTTCTGACTTTTGGCACCAGGAAGTTCTTATTGTTCTTGTCAATGCTACTGGCCCATTGACATGTTTTTCCTTTTAGTGACAGACATGGTATGTTTCCTTTTTTGACATTCTCATGAGAGTTTTTTCTTCTGTGTTCAGTATACACCCACAAATAAAAGGACAATGGATTTGTGGTTCTCCTTTTTCTGGTTCTTTCTGCTTGCCTCCTTGTCAAAGCCACCCCAGCCAAAGACGTTGCTGTGTAAAGCAGTGGTATGCTAAGTAAGAAAATCCCTCAAAATTCCAATCACTTGCTGCTTTGAAATCAATCTACATGAATCCAATGCTGAATGTGGCATAATGCCTGTGAGAATTAGCCAAGAGAAGATACTTTTTGCTTTTTGGTGAACATTAACAAATCTAGAGAAACTTACTTGAACATCTATTTCTTTAGGTGTTCCAGATACTCTAACACTTTAATGCCGTTCCTCAATTAGATCATTTCCTAGTCACATACCATTCTCTCTGTTTGTGATGATTGCTTATTTTCAATCAATTGATTATTTTCAAGAGTTGATTAGTGTGCATTTGTTAGTATGTTGAAATAAGAAATACAAGTAGAAATAATAGTGAAACTGCTGAAATTGAAAACACCAGCTATACTGGGTTATCCACCATCCACATGTTAGTTTGTTACACTATAATGGCTTGCATGTTACTGTGATGCTCAGAACAATGCAACTGGTAGGCATTTAAATACCAAAAGACTCACTCGTGTTGGATGTGTTTTAGCAGAACTTCCAGACTAAGAGAGATTAAGAAGAAAGGTCTGGCATTCTACATCGGAAAACTGGCCACAACAGAACACTGTCTGGCACAACTTACTTTGGTACGTGATCAGGAGGGTTTTATGTCTGGAGGAGAACATCGTATTTGATGAAGTAGAGGGTCAGCAAGTTTGAAAGAGACATTTGGTGAGACAGATGGGCACAATAACCACACGCTAGACTCAAACACAACGGCCACCTTTCAGGATGAGGCAGAACCAGGTAACATTTTATAGGATCACACATCAAGTCACCATGAATCAGAATCAACTTG
>NW_006408547.1:12196250-12198796 GCF_000296735.1 Chrysochloris asiatica | reverse complement strand
AAAACACTCTGGGCCCACTTACATCCTATATTTCATAAATGAGCAAAGCAAAAATAGAAAACAAAAACTATATATTCATTTAAATGCCCAATGGGCACATTCTACAAGCCAGCCTCCTGCCTGTAAGCATGCAGCCTTACTCATTTCAAGTGCCTAGAGTCCAAAGCGGTTCTGTCTCTCCATGCCACTGCCTCTGCCACCATCTCTGCTCTCAGCTCTGCTGTCATTGCTTTTGCAGATAGGGAATATCATGTTCCACTCATCCTTTTCCTTCTTGAAGGTCCTGGGATCACCTGTTCCTGCTTCTGAAATGGCTCCTTCTAAACGTAGCTAAATGGCAAAACTAACAAATCCTGGCCTTAAAGTTTACAGTTTTGACAATCACAATAAATCTGCTAACAATTAGTCACAACTGAATCATAAAATCCCATCAGCATCATCCCCATTCCCTTTCACAACACCCATCAGGAAAAAAAGAAAACTACTCAGCAAGGATTCTCCCTTGTCCCCCTCATTCTGAGGCTAAACACACCCATGCCTTTACAGCACCCTATTTTGGATAGCCAATGTCTAACTTGCCCAACCCTAACAACCTAATACACTGAAGGGACAAGCGTCTTCCTTGATCTGAAGAATCTCCCATTCTGCTTGGAATCTTGAGCAACTACACCTATAAACAGAAGTCCAGGTCATCAAATTGTAGCAATTTATATTTGCTCATGGAATCCTGGTGTGGCGCTGTGGGCTAATGTGTCAGACTGAAAAGTCATTTGAACCGCAAGTTCAGTGGTTCAAGCTCACCAGCTTCTCCTTGGAAACCCTATACAGGGTCACTATGGGTCGGAACTGACTCTACAGCACTTAACAACAACAACAGTATCAAACATCTTTCTTTTCATCTAGTTGGGTTCTGGTCAACTCAGCTTTAGCCATCCAAGCTAGGTCAAGTTTAGAAATTCACAAGTTTTAGAGTTCGCACACACCTCCCTACACTTCAAACCTGCTGGCCCCTTCACTCTCAGCCCTAGCCTCCAGGGCCTAGGTCAGTGCCCAGGAACTCAGGGGTCTACACAATTCACTAAACTTCAAACCAGCAAACTATTCTTTTCTCTCTCATTGCAAGGTCAATGGATGCCAAAGGAGCATGTGCAAACACAGTCAGTCTCTTCATTACTGCATTTCCCCCACTTCCACTTAACAAGTAGACCCCAGGCGGTCACCAGCAAACACACTAGACTGTTCCCCACCAGCTCCATTCAACTTTTTGTACTATAAAGGGTTTTTCTCATATGGGCAGATTTTTTTATTGTTTTGATGACTCCAAGACAAAGAGCTTTCTTGAAACTCCAAAGACTTAACAGTCTGCTTATTTTCTCGCAGATTTTTCTTTTAATCTGAATCTCCAGTTCTCCCAGCAGTCCTGGGTTGGTCTGCATGTCTTTTCAAAAGCAAATATCCCAACTCAGAAGGTTCTGGGAGGAGTTAAAACTCCACTCAAGGCCCTATATTTTACAATGGCTTAAAACAAAATGCTTACTTCTTGGCAAATTCAAACTTCCCTTTTAGCAAATCATTCAAGCATAACAGGCTGAAGGCAGGCTTACAAGCACTCTGTAATCATAATTCCCAATATTCATTTCCATTACACATGTACTTCTATTTTACTAAAATAGGCAGGAGAAATCAGTATCCAAAAGGCAGTCAAACACATAATTTTTTTTAAATTACTCAAGTTCAAATTTTTTCTTCTCCACCCTTAGATTAACCCCATTCATGCTCATATGGCCTTGGGCCTCTGGCTTGGTGGATGTAGTAGACCCTGACCCCCATCAGCCCTCTTGTTTAACTAGTGTGACGTCTACTTTAGGCAACTCCAACAGCTGCTTTTCTGCTCTCAGCTGATGAATTGTATTAAGTGCTGTTATTAAGTGCTGTCGAGTCAATTCTAACCCATAGCAACCCTTTGTAGGGTTTCCAAGGAGCAGCTGGTGAGCTTGAATCACCAACCTTGCAGTTCAAATACTTTTGCAGTCTGACACATTAGCCCACAGTTCTATCCAGATAACAAAATTGAAACTAACCATCTAAAATCAAAAGTTTATCTTCACATGCACCTTCATTCTGTCTCTTAGTAAACCTCATGCTTCCATAAGTCTGGAGTCATTGCAATAAGCCCCACTTCTAATGCCAACTGCAAAAACCAAGTGGGAGCCATGTCTAACTTTCTCTGATTTCACTAGGAGGAAAGAGAACCAAACTCAAAATCAGATATGCCTTCTTTACCAGTGGTGGCAGAGTTAGCAGTGCCTTTAAAGTTAGTCAGACCTGAGAACCAATTTAGAAAACTCATACTTGTGATTTTGTTTCTCTAGACTCCACTCTCTGTACCACATGTCTTCTATAGAAACAAAACCAATGAAACTTACATATGTGTATATATATATATTTGTTGTTGTTTTTGTCAGGTGCCATCGAGTCGGAACTGACTCATAGCGACCCCATGCACAGCAAAACAAAACAATGTCCAATCCTGGGCCAACCTCACT
>NW_006408547.1:12186899-12194948 GCF_000296735.1 Chrysochloris asiatica | reverse complement strand
GTCAGCCAGATAGTTGTCTTCCAAATTTCTTGGCAGAGATGAGTGAGTGCCTCTTGTGCTGCCTCACTTTCTTGAAAGATTTCAATTTTTATTTTATATATAAATATAAAGAGAAATTTATATCAAGGAAATGGCTCACAATTATAGATTTCCCAAGTCCCCAGTGGAAAAAAGAAAATATGCTTTTCCTGCATGCCTATTATATTGGGAGTAGACCACACTGTCAAGGAAACATGCTTTTAGTTGATTGGCTGCCCATAGCCAATTAGCATAGCATTGACTATGCCTGTATTAGATTTCACCATGGAGATAACCACATCTCAAGTGCCAAACCACTGAGAATTCTGGCCCTGTCAAACTGATACAAAACCTTAGCGATCACACTACTTATAGTAGAATGTGCTGTATGACAAGCGCTGGACTTCAAATCACAAGATTGCCAGTTCAAACCCACCAGCAGTTCTTTGGAAATCCTATAGAAGGTCTCTATGAGTCAGAATAGACTTGGTGGCACTTAACAATAAAAACGTGAACCCAATGGTGTGCAAATCTAAAGAAGTCACTTGACCCACCCTGCTTTGCCATTTTTATCAGTTCTCTCACTTTTCTTGATGAACCCAGTCATTTCTGGATATGTTAAGTAGAGCAAACTACGGCCTGGAATCCCTCCTCAAAACTTCTGTATGGAAAGGAGTCTTTAATGAGAATGAAAGCTCTGTGCTGAATTCATCCACACAAGGGACACGCAGGAGGAAGCCCAACATCAAGGCTTCTTCTTAGCTTCTTTTTTACCTCAAAAACTTCACTTCTGTTTTTGAAAGTTGATTTGATATGGGGAAATTCCTGAGGTGAAGACTAGACTACTGAGGATTCGAGGCATGTTGATGGAGATCCAAAGGTCATTGAATGCTTCAGCCAAGTCTCAAATTTCACATGGACTTGGGAGTGAACTCAAGCCCATGCATGTACTCAGAGAATAGCAAGTTCTCCAACTCCAGGCTAATGTGGTCTGGGGCTGCCTAGACAGGAAGGATCCTAAAAAAGGATCAAGCAAAACACTTGTAGGGAATGTTGTCTAGCAAGACATCAACCCAAACCATGTCTGCATTGTCCTGTCTCTCCAGTACCACTCCAGGCTCACATCAACTGAGACTCCCTTCTGCTTCAAGAGGGTCCCGATGTGGCACAAATGATCTGCGCTCACCTATTAACCTAAACCACCACATTTCTCTTTGTCATACTGTGGTGGCTTGTGTGTTGCTGTGATGCTGGAAGCTATGCCACTGATATTTTAAATACCAGCAGGGTCAACCATGATGGACAGTTTTTAACAGAGTTTCCAGACTCAGGGAAAAAGGAGAGGCAGATCACTTCTGAGGGGTTAGCTACTGAAAAACTTATGAATAACATTGAAAGATTGTCTGATTTAGTACAAATGATGAGCCCCTCACATTGGAAGACATTCAAAATATGATTGGAGAAGAGCTGCCTCCTCAAAGTAGAGTTGACCATAATTACATTATTACATGAATGGAGTAAAGATTTAAGGACATTCATTTGCTGATGGGGCATAAATCTTAATGAGAAAAAAATAGCTGCAAGCATCCATTAGTAATCCAAATGTGGGATGTACAAAGTATGAATCTAGGAAAATTGGGATTTGTCAAAAGTGAAATGGAACAGAGAAAGGATAATGCTATCTATAACAGGATGATCTCCATATGCCTACAAGGAAGACCAGTTAATAAGGTTATTATTCAAATTTATGCACCTACCCTATATAGGGTCAGTTTGAGTCAGTACTAACTCGATGGCACTTAATAACCACAACCACTTAAGCCAGTGATGATGATATTGAAAAATTCTACCAACTTTTTAATTCTAAAAATTGATCAAACATTTAATCAAAATACATTCACAAATATTGGTGATTGGAATGTGAAAGTTGGAAACAAAAAGAAGGATCAGTAATTGGAAAACATGGTCTTGCTGATAGAAACTACACTGGAAATCACATGCCAAAATTTTGCAGCACCAACTTATACATTGCAAATATTTTTTTCAACAATATACCAGATATAACTTTACATGTGGACCTCAACAGAGGGAGTACACAGGAATTATATTGACAACATTTTTTGGAAGAGATGATGGAGAAGTTCAATATCATCAGCCAAAACAAGGTCAAGGGCTGACTGTGAAACAGACCATATGTGAGTTCAGGCTAAGGAGGAAAAAAATTACAAGCCCACAAGAGGCAAAATATGGCCTTGAGTATATCCCATCTGAATTTAAAGATCACCTCAAGAACAGATTTGATGACTGAAGACCATATGGTTATGGAATGACATCAAGAACAGTATACATGAAGAAAGCAAAAGGTCATTACAAAGACAGGAAAGAGAGAATAGACCAAAACGGATGTCAGGGAGACTCTGGAACACGTCTTGAACTTAGAGAAGCTCAAGCAACGAGATGAAATGATGAAGTAACAAAACTGCACAGAAAATTTCAAAGGGCAGCACAAGAAGACAAAGTAAAGTATTAGAAGGAAATATGCAAAGATGTAGTTAGGAAACCAAAAGGAAAGAACACACTGCATTTTTCAAGCTGAAAGAACTGAAGAACATATTCAACTCTCCGGTTGCAAAATATTGAATGACTCAGGAAGCATCAAAAGAAGATGGAAGGCCTTTGCTTATGGATGAAGTTGCCCAAATTCAAACTGAAAGGGAAGGTTTCTTCATATCAAGCACCAAGCTTGTGTCCTCAGCACTCTGGGTTGATAGGAACTGGCAACTTAGATTTTGGCTGTCAAATTTGGGGGTTATAAACGCATGAAGTGACTGGCTTACAAGCTTTCATGAGAGTGGCTAGGGTCAGAAGGAGGAGGTTAAGATAGAATCCTCACTGAGTAGTTTTCCACCAGGTCTAATGATGATGGAAATAGGATTTCATGATTCAATTGTGATCAATTATCATCAGGACTAATGGGGATTGTCACAACTGTAAATGTAGAAGTATAACAAATACGGGGCAGCAATTAATCTGTCATTTCAGGAACCGAGGGCCCTAGGACCATCAAGAGGGATGAGCATGAGAGGATCGAGGGATCCTAAACAGACACCAGAGAGGGTGGCAGAGACAATGGCATAAAGAGATAGAACAGCAGAGGACTATTGGCCCATTGACTGAGAAGGACAATGTGTCTGCGGGCAGGAGACTGGCTTGCAAAATGTGTCCTTTGGACATTTAAATGAATCTATATTTTCAATATGGTATGTGTACACATTTTTTTAAAGGGTAATAGAGGTAAATACTGTTAGTTTATGGGATATGGAGGGAATTGTAAGCATTGCAATAATGGGCTAAATGTAAAACTGATGATCTTCCCTGTAGACCTTCACTCAATTCACAAAAACACCTTTTAATAAAAAAAGAAGATGGAAGAAACAGAGAGTCACTGTACCAAAAAGAGTTAGCCATGTTCAGAACAAATGGGACTGAACAAAGAAACCAAACTGCACTAAAAACATTCGCAAAAACAGGACTCTAGGAACTGGTGAAACACAAATTGAAATGTTTCAACAAACTGATATTGCACTGGAGGTGCTCACTTGTCTATATCAAGAAATTTGGAAGACAGCTATGTGGCCTACCCATTGGAAGAGATCCATCCATATCTGTGCCCATTCCAAAGAAAGGTGACCCAACAGAATGTGGATATCATTGAACAATATCACCAATTTCACATGCAAGTAAAATTTTGCTGAAGATGATTCAAAAATGATTGTAGCAGTCCATTGACAGGGAGTTGCAAGAAACTCAAGCCGGGATTCAGAAGAGGATGAGGAATAAGGAATATCAGTGCTGATGTCAGATGGATCTTGGCAGAAAACAGAGAATACCAAAAAGAGCTTTACTTGTGCTTTATTGAATATATAAAGGCATTCAAATATGTAGATCTTAACAAACTGTGGATAAAATTGAGAAGAATGAGAATCACAGAAAACTTAATTGTTTTCTGTGGAAACTGTACACAGACCAAGAGGCAGTTGTTTGAACAGAAGAACAGGATACTGACTGGTTTAAAATCAAGAAAGTTTGTATTCTATCACTGTACTTATTCATTCTGTATGCTGAGCAAATACTCTGAGAAATTGGATTATCTGAAGAAGAATGGCATCAGGATTAAAAAAACTCATTAACACCCTGTGGTTTGCAAATGACACAATCTTGCTTGCTGGAATTGAAACAGATTAGAAATACTTACTGAGGTGTTGTTGTTGTTGTTGTTGTTAAGTGCCGTCGAGTCGGTTCCGACCCATAGCGACCCTGTACAGGGTTTCCGAGGGTGTAAATCCTTACGGGAGTAGAAAGCCTGATCTTTCTCCCGCGGAGCAGCTGGTAGTTTCGAACCGCTGACCTTAAGGTTCGCAGCCCGATTTGTAACCACTACGCTACCAGAGGTGCAGTAGGTAAAGAAAAAAAAATCCTAACAACTGGACCAATGCATTACATCATAATAAACCAAGAAAAGGTTGGCATTGCTAAAGACTTCATTTTGCTTGGGCCCACAATCATAGAAACAGCAGTCAAGGAATCGAAGGACGTAGTGCATTAGTCAAATCTGCTGCAAAACATCTCTTTAAAGTGTTCAAGAGTAAAGACGTCATGTTGCCAACTAACGTGTGCCTGATCCAAACTGTAGTGTTTTCTATCACGTCATATGCATGTGAAACTTGGACAATGAATCAGGAAGACTAGAAAATAATGGATGCATTTGAATTATGGTGTTGGAGGTGAATATTGAAAATACCATGGACTGTCCGAAGAACAAACAAATCTGACTTGAAAGAAGTACGACCAGGAGACTCCTTAGAAGGGAGAACAGTGAGACTACTCTTACTCTTTGGACGTGTTATTAGAAGGGATCAGTCCCTAAAGAAAGATATCATGCTTGCTAAAGTGGAGGGTCAGTGAGAAAGAGGATGACCCTCAACAAGATGGACTGACCCAGTGGCAGCAAAAATGGCCTCATAAAAACATAAAAACAATTGTGAGGATAGCACAGGACCAGGCATTGTTTTGTTCCATAGTGCATAGGGTTGCTAGGAATGAGAACAAACAGTTCTTCTAATGGTACCGTAGAAGAAAGGTCTGGTGATCTGTTTCTGTAAGGTTTGCAACCAAGTAAACCCCATGGAGTAGTCTACACGTGGGGTCTCCATCAGTTGTGATAGACTCAACAGCAAAAGTTTTAGCTTTCTGTTGGCGTCTTCCTAAAGAGTACACCAGAATGTATTGTCCTCCAGTATATAAAGTGCACAAAGCACAATAAAATCACCCCTCCCATTTGCTGCACTCTTTTTCAAGCTAAACTCCAGGTATGATTTATTTCGGGTTCATTTCCTGTTACTTGGTTACACCGGATGCAAAATTATGATAATAATGCTTGTCTCCAGATAATGGATAAGTGGTTCAGATTTCTCAGAGTGGAGATGTTATACAATATAAAGTATCATTATAGCTAAAATCCATGACTGAAGAAATTAGATTTCCTGGAATGTTTTATATCTAACAAGAATGTTTGTAATCCTCTGTATTTACTGCTAAACGAGGTGGACTACAAGAAAGAAGAAATTTAAAAGGAAAGAATGGGTTCCACGGGAAAAATTAACAAATGGGAAAATTGCAGCACTGAATTCTGTACTTTATGGTGAAAAAGGTTTTGATAAACATGCAACAGGAAACCCTGTTTGATTTCTGCAAAGAAAATTTAACCAGCAACAGACTCTTGTAGAATCTTCAAAGGCGAAGTTTCTATACTTGTTTACCTTTTGATACGCTGCTGAAAGGAAACACTGCGTCTGGATTTAAAAGAGGTAATGTCATGAATAGTTTACCCAGTTCTGCAAAAGCATATAACCGGAGCTATAGCAAATGAAAAGCTTTATCATAAAAAAGAAAAACTAAAACACACACATACAAAGTTATCCTGGGTCTTGTTTTTTAGGAGGGAATGTTTAAATAATCCCCTAAATTTAATATTCTTTGTTAGTTCATAAACACAAGACAGTCCATTTTGTTGTGAAGTACCAACCTCTGGCCTTACGAAGAAAGCAGACCAATGAAAGGATCTGTTTAGGACTCTATGCATTCTGATTTTGAAGTATTTCCTCTATGTAGGTGGTAAGTGGTATTGTCTCAATCCAGGAAGTGCCCACGGTCCCACCCCACCTTCATCAAAACCAATTATTCTACTAGAACCATTGCACGTCTCTATTTCTTGTGCTTCCTGACAGAGAGGTGCTGGTTACGTTAGGAGGAGAGTTGTTGGTGAGCATGGGAGCAGAAGGTACAGTGTGCTCAAAAATATACCTCGTAGCAACCAATTCTATTAACTTCCACCAACACCTGTTGACTCATCTAGCACCCTGCTCAAATGCCTCCAGCCCTGGCCATTTTCAGTACAAGCAATGCTCCCTGCCCATTCACCTGCACTTTCCCTGGATCTAAGCCTGGTGAAGTCCTATTTGCAGTCCCTCTGAAGGTGAAAAGGTTTGCTTACCTCTCCATTCTGGGCTTGGTTAGGCTGTGCCCAATAAACCGTAGACCCATGGGATCAAACATTTTCATCCTCCTTGCTCTCTCTGTTACCCTGTAAAGCATCTTCTAGTTCCTTAGACTGGGGATCTCAGGATCTGATATTTCCCTTCTCCTTTTAGGAACCTCACACTATTTGACCTGGGTAGACAGTTGGGGAGTGTTCTAAGGGGTCCCTAATAACTGCAACATACCTCAATGTACTGATGGTATTGCAATCAATCCTTCACCTACATAATCATATTTCATTTGGGAGGGTAAAGAGAATGAGGTTACATTTTTTATTGCTTAATTATGAGAAATTTCAAACTTATAGAAGAGTATTAAAAAAGGTAACAGCTATTCACCAACTACAGAGAATAAGCAAATATTTTTACTTTGTAATATTTGCTTAAAATATTTTATTTTTAAGAGAATGAAGTGTTATAAGATAAAACAAGCCTCTTTTTCTCACTCATCTATCTCTACCTCAAGCTAATTCCTAGTATGAGAATGGTATTTCCCATCCCATACTTGCCTTTGTATGTCATCTGGGTAAGAATGCATATACCAATAGATACACATTTCTTCCATGTTTAAAATTTTACATATATTGTCCCATACTGTTTAGTTCATTTTGTAGTTTGCTTTTTACACTCAAATTTGTTTGTTTGCTTGTTTGTTTTTTCATTTTGTCTATATTATTTTAGGTAGATCTAGTTTTATTTGTTTTATTCTGGTATACTACACAAGGTCC
Source organism: Chrysochloris asiatica (assembly GCF_000296735.1). Classification (NCBI taxonomy): domain Eukaryota; kingdom Metazoa; phylum Chordata; class Mammalia; order Afrosoricida; family Chrysochloridae; genus Chrysochloris; species Chrysochloris asiatica. The sequence goes on along the minus strand of NW_006408547.1, from coordinate 12,187,606 downwards.
CTGGGCAAATTATTGTAGGATTCTCTGGGCAAATTATTGAATGATGCAGAAAGCATCAATAGAAGATGTAAGAAATACACAGAGTCACTGTGCCAAAAGGAAATGGTTAATGTTCAGCCATTTCAAGAGGTAGCATGTGATCAAAAGCCAATGATACTGAAGGAAGAAGTCCAAGGTGCATTGAAGGAATTGGCAAAGAACAAGGCACCAAGAATTGATGGAATAAAAACAGAAATCTTTCAAGAAAGTCAGGTGGCACAGGAGGCACTCACTCATCTCTGCCAAGAAATTTGGAAGACAAATAACTATCGGGCTGACTGATTAGAAGAGATCCATATTTGTACACATTCCAAAGCAAAGTGACCCAATGGAATGCAGAAATCATCAGACAATATTTTTGATATCCCATGCAAGTAAAGTTTTACTAATGTTAATACAGAAATGGTACAATCATACATTGACAGAGAATTTCCAGAGGTTTAAGCTGGATTCAGAAGAGGCCGTGGAACAAGGGATATCACTGCTGATGTCCGATGGATCTTGGCTGAAAGCAGAGAATATAAAAAAGATGTTTACCTGTGCTTTACTGAATATGCAAAGGCTATCGATTGTATGGATTATGACAAGCTATGGACAACATTGTAAAGTATGAGTATTCCAGAACACTTAATTGTGTTCATGAGGAATCTGTACATGGACCAAGAGGC
>NW_006408547.1:12177620-12185074 GCF_000296735.1 Chrysochloris asiatica | reverse complement strand
AAGCCTCATCTTTCTCCCGCGGAGCGGCTGGTAGTTTCGAACCGCTGACCTTAAGGTTCGCAGCCCGATTCGTAACCACTACGCTACCAGAGCTCCTTTTTAGACAATGCTAAAGTTGCTTCACGCTTACTACATATTATAAGATGTTCAAGGGGAGATGTTATTAGTTGCCAAGTCTGCTTCAACTCATGGTCACCCCAAGAGAAGAAAATTCTGTCTGGACCTTCATTATGGCTGGTGGTTAGAGTCCACTGTTGGGGTCCTTGCATCAATCGTTGCATACAGGGTTTCTCTAATTTTTGCAGATGCTCCACTCCACCAAACATGATGTCATTCTCCAGTGATCTATCCTTCCTGATGTTGCATCAAAACTAAGCAAGTCAAACTCTCAGATAGTATTTTGTGACCTACAGAGTTTTTAATGGTTAGTTTTTAAAAGCAGATCACCCAGGCCTTTCTTCTAGTCTGTCTTATTATTGCCGCTCCACTGCAACCTGTCCATCATTAGTGACCCTGCTGGTATTTGAAATACTGTAGCATAGCTTCCAGCATCACAGCACCACATTAGCCACCACAGTACAACAAATGAGAAACAAGTGGTAGTGGTGGTGGTGGTTACGTGCCATGGAGTCGGTTTCAACTCACAGTGACCCTGCATAGGGTTTCCAAGACTGTAAATCTTTACTGGTGCAGAAAGCTTCATCCTTCTCCCATGCAACAGCTGGTAGTTTCTAACTGCTGACCTTGAGATTAACAGCCCAACTCGTAACCACTATGTTAACAGAGCTCTTAACAGGTGATGGAATTAGTATATATTTATAACAATTACAGCTCCAGTAATAGTATATTCCTATTTCCCTTATCAACCAACTGTTGCTATTGTTCAGTGTCATTAAGTTAGTTCTGACTCATTGCGACCCTGTATAGGGTCCTCAAGGATCAATTGGTGGGTTTGAATCGCTGACCTTGTGGTTAGCTGTCCAGCGCTTATCCTGCAGCACCATACCAGGACTCGTCACCAACCAACACAGGTGTGAAATCTCTGTTTCAGTTTTCATCACCCTGAATGCTAGTGTAATTGAGCACCCTCTGCTTATTGGTCCTTCATTATATTGCAATATTCAAATTCTCTGCCATTTTCTTCCTAGGTAAACTTAAGGTTTTATAGATTTTTATATGTACTAGATGCTAATCTTGAAAATGTCTTTTTCCAATCTGGTTATTCAATTAATATTAAAAGTAAAAAAAAAAAATGCTTGACATAGGATTACAATATTAATTTCAAGCCACTTAAAAATATCTAGAAATGTTTCATCTTTGGATAAAGGTTTTCATTTTAGAGTTGAAAATGAGACTACTAAATATTTTCCAAAGAAGTAATAATCTTTAATATGTTATCACTCTATTAATGTGTATGAATATTGCTCAAATCAATTTATGCAGTACAAAGCAAATTCTAAGTCAGCTAAATCTGAGTGTGAAAGATCATGAGTTCTAATGAAATATCTTCTAGTAACTACTTATCTTAGAAATCACTTTATAAAACAAATCTTGGTTTTGGAGACATAATTTTTCTATGTCTTAGTTCAACTGAGGACTTCACAAGAGATAAATGTGTATCTGTGTATATATGTGTATATTTGTATATGTCTATAGAATATCTTTATTTTAATCTTATACTCCAATTGATAAATTAAGCTTAGAGGAAACTATTTTTATGGCACCAGTGGAATATATACATCATGGAAAAGTAATTTGGTTATATCTTAATTCTTCACTCATTTCCACTAAAATAAATACAGAACAGATTCAGAAAATAGAAGTTAGGGACAGTCTTGGTGAATCTGTGGGCCCATGGCTGGAAGCCTAAAATATTATTTTGAATTAACCTATTAACTCATTTGAGATAATTCTATCCAGATTTTAGCTTGTATTTATTCAACTGATTTATTGTCTGTTTTTCTTTCTCCCAAATGGGACTCATTATGCCTCTTTAAAGCAATGTTTTCCATGTTTTCTCCCATTTTCATTTATCAGGGGTATTTTATATACTAATTACTGAGCTATGCATTGTGTAGTCTTAATTATGAAACTTAGATCTACTGTAGGTCCATTTTGGTGGATAACTTTGTATGTCTGTGCACATAACATAGCATCAAAATAGTCTTTTGGAAGAATGTTGATTAAAAGTTAGAAGCACTGAATCTCTTTAAATATTTCAGTGGATTTGTATAAGAATTTTGATTTCCTCATAGTATTGAAAATACTACCACCAATCAGACTTCATCAATCTACCATTTCTTACAGGCAATTGGCAGAAGAAGAAATAGAGGAGGGACTTCCTTTTTTAAAGTAAATCAGTAGCATGGGGAACTGAGCCTGTACTTTAGACTTGAGTTGGACTATTACCTCTGAAATTACTGGGTCCTTAAGCCACTACCCACTCAGATTCAAACCCATTACCACTGAGTGGCCTCCAACTGATAGTGGCCTTATATAAGGTTTCTGAGCCTATAAATTTTTAAGGAACAGAAAGCCTTATCTTTCTCCCAAGGAGCAACTGGTAGATTTGATCTGGCAACCTTGCAGTTAGCAGTTGAATACTTATCCTATAGTACCATCAAGGGCCCTTCTTAAATCACTAAGTGCTTGTTAAGCTAACTGTTTAAAATCAGAATATTTATCCTGTGAAATTATTGCATGGATAACTGTACTAGTTAAAAGCAATAGAGTTAGTACTAAGTAGTAATTCCCTTCCTAACCCCAACATGTCCTTATTAGCAGAGTACTCCCTCAGGTACCTCATGAAATTTTTATTATTATTAAATTCCTTTGAGATTATTCTGACTCATAGTGACCCTATGCACAACAGATAGAAATACTGTCCACATATGTTTGAACAACATAACAACTTAATCCACTATCTAAATCCACCTTGATGAATCTCTTCCTCATTTCCACTGACCCTCTACTTCACCAAGCATGACGTCCTTCTGCATGGACAGGTCTTTCCTGACAACATGTCAAAAAGTACAAGAGACCAAGTCTAACCATCTTCCTTCTAAAGAGCATTTTGGCTGTAGGTCTTCTAACTCAAATGCATTAAATCTTCTATGATTCATTGTACAACTTTCACATGCATGTGAGGTTATTGAAAATATCATGGCATGGACTAGAAGTATCCTAGCCCTCAAATTGACATCTTAGCTCTTGAACACTTTAAAGAGTCTTATGCAGCAGATTTGTCTAATTTACTATATCGTTTTATTTCTTGACTGTTGCTTTCATGAATTTTGATTATAGATCCAAGCAAAACGAATCCTTTGACAATTTTAATCTTTTCTCTATTTATCATGATGTTATTTATTGGTCCAGTTGTGAAGATTTTTAGTTTCTTTACATTGAGGTTGTAGTCTTTGATCTTCATCACTAAGTATTTCAGGTAGAGTCATCTGCTTATCATGGGTTATTTATGAGTCTTTCCCCAATCCTGATGCCACATTCTTCTTCAAACATTTCAGTTTGTCAGGTTATTTGCTCAGCATACTGACTGAATAAGTACAGCAATAGGATACAACTCTGCTGTACAAATTACTGATTTTGAACCATTCAGCATCCTCTGGTTCTGTTTGAACCTCTTGGTCTAGGTACAGGTTCCTCATGAGCACAATTAAGTTTTCTAGAATTTCTATCCTTCTCAATGTTATCCACAGTTTGTTAGGATGCACACAGTCGAAAGCCTTTGCATAATCAATAAAGCACAAGTAAACATCTTTCTGGTATTCTCTGCTTCCATCAAAGATACATCTGACATCAGGAATGACATTTCCTGTTCCATGTCCTCCTCGGAATCTGACTTGAATTTCTTGCAGCTCCCATTCAGTGTACTGCTGTAATAATTTTTTAATTATCTTCAAAAAGTTTTTAATTGCTTGTGATATTAATATTGTCTAGTGATTTCTGCATTCCATTGAGTCTCCTTTCTTTGGAATCTAGATCTCTTCCTGTCAGTTGGCCAGGTAGCTCTCTTCCAAATTTCTTGACATAGACAAGAGAGCACCTCCAGTACTACATCAGTTTCTTGAGACATTTCAATTTCTCCATCAATTCCTGGAATCTTGTGTTTTTTTGGCCGATGCCTTCAGTGCAACTTGGACTTCTTTCTTCAATACTATTGATTCTTGGTCATAGCTTCCTCTTGAAATGGTAGTATGTTGATCAGTTCTTTTTGGTACAGTGACTCCAAGTATTTCGTCCATCTTCTTTTGATGCTTCCTGCTTCATTAAATATTTTGACCAAACTGTTAAGTGTCATTGAGTTGGCTCCAACTCATAGTGACCCTATAAAGAGTTCTAAGGCTAGGCTGGTGGGTTTGAACCACCGACCTTGTGGTTGACAGTCCAGTATTTATCCTACAGCTCCACACTAGGACTCCCATAGACTTACAACCAAAGATTTGAATATTTTCTTCAGTTCTTATAGTTTTCTCAGCTTCAGACTGAACTTGCATATGAGTTATTGATGGTCTGTTTCACAGTCGGTACCTGGCCTCATTTTGGCTGATGCTATGGAACTTCTAGAGTCCTGGTGTGGCTCTGTGGGCTAATGCGCCAGAGTGCAAAGCCGTTTGAACTGCAAGGTCGGTGGTTCAAGCTCACCAGCTGCTCCTTGGAAACCCTATACAGGGTCACTATGGGTCAGAATCGACTCGACGGCACTTGACAACAACAACCATGGAGCTTCTAAAATTCTCTTTCTACATAAGCAGTCAACCAGATTCCTGAGCATTCTATCTTCAAGATCTATTTGCATATTCACTGTTCATGTCGCTGACAAATGAATTTGCAATGAGTAAGCCAGATTTGCAAAACCTTATCACACTACCTCTACATTGTAGTTAACTACCATTGTGTCAGTTCCAACTCATAGCGACTCTGTATAGGGTTTCCAAAGAGCTGCTGGTGAGTTAGAACTTCTGACACTGCGGTTCAAACTGGCCTTGAGGTTGAGTGCTTATCATATGCCACCACACCAGGACTTCATTTCTACCACAAAGAGCATATTTTCCAACTACTGACCCTACCTCTTCATTTCCAACTTTCACATTCCAAGTACCGGTAATCATCAATGCATCTCGATTTCATGTTTGATCAGTTTGAGACTGAAAAGGTTGGAAGGATTCCTCAGGTTCATCATCATTGCCTTCAGTCATTAATGCATAAATTTTCACATTAGTGATAGTAACTGGTTTTCCTTGTTGTTGTTATGTGTCATTGAGTCGGTTCTGACTCATATTGACACCACACAGCATTTTCAAAGCATTAAATCTCTGTGGGAGCAGAAAGCCTCATCTTTCTTCCCTGGAGCAGCTGACAGGCTCTGACTGCAGAGCTTGTGGCTCAAAGTCCAGTGCTTGTTGGATGGAGCCACCACACTTGTCTTCCTTGGAGCCACATAGATATTATCATATCACAGACAGAACATCTTAAGATAGACCTTAAAATGCTCCTTTTAATAATGAACGTGATGCCATTCCTCTTCAATCTGTCATTCCCAACATAATAATCCATATACTTGTCCTATTTAAAATGGCCAATACCAGTCCATTTCAGCCTACTAATTAATGCCTAGCAAAAGGAGCTCTGGTAGCGTAGTGGTTACAAATCGGGCTGCGAACAGCAAAGTCAGCAGTTCAAAACTACCAGCTGTTCCATGGGAGAAAGAAGAGGCTTTCTGCTCCCGTAAAGATTTACAGCCTTGAAAACCCTGTACAGGGTCGCTGTGAGTTGGAACCCACTCCAGGCACATAACAACAACAACAATATCTAGCATATTGATCTTTATGGGTTCCACTTTATCTTTGATAACTTTCAATTTTCCCAGATTCATGCTTTGTACATTCCACATTCTAGTTACTAATGGAGGTTTGCATCTGTTTCTTCTCAGTTTGAGTTGGGTCCCATCAGCAGATGAAGGTCCTGAAACCTTTATTCCATCCACATTATTCAAGTCAACGCTACTTTGAGAAGGTACTCTGCCCTAGTCATATTTCAAGTGCCTTCCAACCTGAGGGGTTCATCTTCCAGCAGTATATCTGATGTTTCCATGGTATTCACAAGGTTTTCAGTAGCTAATCATTCAGAAGTGGTTTGCCTCTCCTTCTTCCTAGTCTTTCTTAGTCTGTAAGTTCTAGTGAAAACTATCCATCATGGTTGACTGACTCTGTTGGTATTTAAATGTTATGGCATAGCTTCCGGTATGCTAGCAATACACAGGACACCACAGTACAACAAACTGACAGGTAAGTGATGGCCTCAGGAACCAAAAGCCATCAAAAAGTAAGGAAATCCTTTATCACTTCATTCTTACCAACTCTATTAGCTGCCAGGTATACTGATGAGACCCTTGGATTCCACAGAGATGGGGAGAAGATGTGTTTGTCATAAATCAGGGATTTATAACACTCTCAGGCAAACTTGGACATCTTTATAGACTAGCATAGGCCACCAAGTCCAATAATTGTTTAAGCATCACTGATAAGATTTCTTAATAAACTGTAACACATTTCATGGGACCAGATCTTCTAATCAGTAAAGATAGGTAAAGAGCAACATAATTTACAAAGGTTTACATGGGTTTTTATCTTATTCAAACTTCTCTACATATGGAGTCCTGGTGTGGCACTGTGGGTTAATGCGCTGGACAGCAAAGTCAGTTTGAACCACAAAGTCAGTGGTTCAAGCTCACCTCAGAAACCCTACGCAGGTTCGCTATGGGTCAGAATCAACTTGAAGACACTTAACAACAATGTGTGGAGGCCAGATAGTTATTTCTCTCTTTCAGGATGAAGACACTGAGGCTCAAAGTGGTAGATACAAAGTAATAGGAGGATACAGCACTTTAGAATCCTCATGCCATTGAATTATCTTTTGTGCTAGCATGAACCACATGAAATTGCCATTTTTATAGGTCAAATCCACACTCTTGCATGGTTTTCCCTATGCGCTCTTGTCTTAGAAACATTGTAGTAGTAAGTTATGTTAGGCAGACCCTAGCACAAGCTGTCATAAACAAAAATAGGGGATCTGGTTGTTAAGTAAGAATCCTGCAGTGTGACTGGGTTTAAACATCAACTGATCAGAGAATCAAACATTAGGACCCCATTTGTCTCTTCTTATTGGAGCTTTCTTTGTGCTGACTTAATGCCTGGGCAAGTTGGCCGCAAGTAGTACAAAACGGCTACTGAAAGCTTCAAGTTTGCTTTTTTCATCCAGAAACTTGAGCAAATACAGAATTCTCTTTTGTCTTTGACAAAAGTGACGATTTGAATCCGAGTCCCAGCTGTGGTCTCTGAATATGACATTTGTGCAGGATTTGGGGATATATGGTTATAGTCCTACCACGGATAAAGGAGAACCTTCCAAAATTAAAGAAAAAAGGTGAAAAGATGATG
>NW_006408547.1:12166287-12177306 GCF_000296735.1 Chrysochloris asiatica | reverse complement strand
CTACGAGTTGGGTTGGTTAACCACAAGGTTAGCAGTTCAAATCAACCAGTGACTCTATAGGAGAAAGATAAGGCTTTCTGCTGCCACAAAGTTCTATTGCCTTGGAAACTATATAAAGGGTCACTGTGGGTCAGACCCACTACCACTGCACACTACCACCACCACCACCACGAGTCTACCATTCTCCCCGGTTTTTTACTGCTAGACTTCATTAATGAGAAAATAAAAGGAATGAAATAGAAAAAGGTTAAATAGTCAAAGGACAAGTTAAAAACAAAATCAGCAGATGGCAAATAATATTTAATTCATTTGCAAAGTTTAAGAAATGTATTTCCTTGACATTAATAATAATTTTTATATTTAAAATAAGAACAATGCTTATATTTTAGGGGTGGTTTTCAAATACCAAAACTTTGCTTTTAACACACAAATACAGTGTTTCCCATTTCTTTTCCCAGTTTCTTACAATGACACTGGAAACTAAATTATATCCATCTACCCGACCAATGTCCACTATTTATCTTACTTAAACTTACATATTCCTTCCACTCTTATTACTCCAAGTTTCAATTAGCCAGGAAACAGTTTCAGTTCCGATTTGATCAAGTTATTTATTTCTAATCTACAAATTTTACTGGCAAAATAAATTAGAGTGATGATGAATTTTCAAAACACCTCACAACATGGATGAACTTGTAGGACATTATTACACTGAATGAAATTAGTCACAAAAGGACAAATATTGTATGAAACCACTGTTGTGAATAGTTAAGGGAAGGTTTTTCTTGGTAAAAGAAACATTCCATTATGATTAAGGGGTAGGGTGAGGGAAAATTATTTGTGGGCTAAGGGGTAGACACATGTCAACATGGGTCATGGCGCAAGCAATATACAAGAGGGAGGTTAGCAGAGGAAAGATGAAGGTAGCAGGAGAAACAAGGAAGAGAGAAAGAATTACTCTCACGAGAGATAAATAATGTTAACTGATGGTACTTGGAGTAGATTACAAACACTGTAATGAAGCAAAGTACATTTTGTTGATTGTAAAACTGATGACCTGCTCTGTAAAACTTCACACAATCACAATGAAGTTATAGTGTCACCACCTTCGAGACGACTTCAATTGTTACTTAGTAAGACAGAGAGAGCCTTGATAAAGACTCTTTTCTTGGTATTTACTTGGCATCGGTCACTCCTTGGGAATCCTATAAAGAGTTGCTATGAGTCAGAATGGACTTGGAGCACTTAACAACAACAGCAACAACATGCGTTGTTAGTATTAGCTTCAATCTTTAATATATTTGTAAAAACTTTTTAAAGTCCTTTCATTTTTAACATTAACTACAAATATGTAATAACGCTGATTCTGCTTAATCAGGTACACCTGAGCTGTCAGCGTTGTAATAAACTGTCACCAACTGAAAAGGATCAGAGTTGAGTGGGTTCCATTACAATCCTTGTTGGGGAGTTGTGGTATAGTGAATTTTTCATAAGTCTCTTCTAGCCTTAGTCTTTGTAACTGCCGCCAAACAACTCTTTTCCGAATGGATCCGAGTAAGAAAAAAACATAGAAGATCCTGATGCAATGGCATGGTTCACCTGTAGCTATTAACAAAGTTCATTATATTCGTAAAAACTTGGTACTCTAGCATGGATGTAAGGGAATCATCTCAGAAGCAGTAAGGTCATCTCATTACCATCAGAGAAGAAGATCCAGGAGGCGAGTGTGCCCCTTGGATCCCTAGATCCCTAAGCATTGAACCTCCTGGTTCCAGTGAGACTGGAGGAGCAGCAGCAGCAGAACCAAGAGCCAGAGCACAAAACAGAACAGTGAGCTTCCCAGTCTACAGAGCAAAGAAAGATGAGTGACTTTGTACAGGAGGCTGGTTTGCAGAGTGAGGTGTCTCCAGGCAGGCTACTTTTGCTAACCCATAGAGATAGAGCCAACTGCCTTCAGGCTGAGGTTTATGGTGGAGTGATGTGCCCTGCGAGCATTTATCAGCAGTCCTACAGGACCTTTGTTGCCCAGGCAGAGAAAGCTTTGTCTGTGTGCAGGGTTGAAGAGAAGTTGTCTTGAGTGGAACAACTATGCCCTGAATATTTCTGACTCTGAATTGTAACCTGTTAACGTCCCTAATAAAGTCCATGACTATAAGTATTGTGGCTGAGGTCTCTGTGGCCCTTGCAACGAATTTTCTAACCCAGTTGAATAGAAAATGGTCTGGGAAGAAAGACTGGTGCATTTTTTGCAGGAGCCCACTCCTCTTTCAGAACACGTTAGTTATTGCATGTAATCACAACTAGCTAATATCAGAACTAAAGTGAAGGTATCAGTGTCAACAAATTTAATACTTAATATACTTGATTTCTTCCCTTTTACATAAAAGTATAAATAAATGTTCTACAGTGTACACAGTTTTATGTGTGGACCACTGATGTGGGCATACGATGAGTAGGGGATAGTTGCCAGGCCTAGTGCTCTGTGAAAGCTTGCATAAAACGATGGTGTAGTGCTGTTTTAGACAATATTGTGACAGAGTGGAAGAGCAAATGAGAAAATGTCAATGCCTGAAGATTTATCACTTGTTTTCAAATTTGAAGAACTAAATGACTCATGTAATGCACCAGGAAATCACAGTATTCAGAAAGCACAGTCCTCATTTCTCAATCCCTTAGTATATACATTTTTTTAAAATTAGTAATTTTCAAAGTATTTTAGCAGAATATGTTCATTGAATCAGCTATTTAACACAAAATCTAAGTCATTTCTTTAATAAAAAATTTTCATTTAAATACTGTAACACCTAATTTTGCTAAAAACACATCAGGGATGGGGTGGGGCAGTGGGAAGGAAGCACATTTTCCTTTTATTTTTTAAAAAAATTTCAATTGATTCATATAGCATCCAGTGCTTTTCCTTCCATCAGTATCATATTATTACTAAGAAATTCATTTGAACTGTATTCTAACAAAATGTTGACAACGATCTACATGTTTCAGAGGGGACTTTCTGTTAGTAAATAAAGAGGAATTTCCATTCATAAATATATAGTATCCATTTCCAACCAAATACAAAATCAATTGTGGGTTGGTGGTGTTTTTTTTTAATTAGACTTGTAACTATTAAATCGATTCTTCAGTTTGAAAAAACTAACAAACTTTAAGGCTATTTAAGAATCTGCTTTAATTATTTTTACGATGGCTCATGAAATCTCAAAAGCATTTCAAAATATCTACCACACCCCTCCACAGATGTGTAAATTTCATTGTCTCATGGGCAACCCCAGTGTGGCACCTTAGGATAAACACTGGACCACAAGATCGGTTTGAACCGCGAGGTCAGCGGTTCAAACTCATCAGCAGCTTCTTGGAAACTCTATACTGAGTCATTATGAATCTGGCCCAACTCCAATAATGCCAGTAGTATCTAGCATTTAGGTTTACTATTATTATTTATTGGAGTCCTGGGGTAGCACAGTGGGTTAGCAACAGCAAAAACATAAACAGTAATAGTAATGCTTTTAACTTCCAGGGAGTGGCCTTCAGACATGGGTTAGCCATACAGTGTTACAGTCACTGCACTTGAGGACTCTGTGCATTAACCACAAAGGGAAAATTCAAAATTCAAAATTCAAAAAAAAAGGTTAAAAAAATTTTTTAAATGATTTACCATCTGTTTGCAGTCAGAAAATTGAAAATAAGTTGAACCTAATTAGCATTTAGGTTCATTATTATTATAAATTAGAGTCCTGGTGTAGTACTGTAGGATAAACATTGGACTACCAACTGCAAGGTCGGCAGTTCAAACCAACCAGAAGTTCCTTAAAAACCTTATACAGGGTGACTATGAGTCAGAACTGAATTGACGGCACACAACAACAATATTATTATATAATGGTGATGGTGGTTATGTGTCATGGAGTTGTTTCTGACTCATAGCGACCCTGTAGTGGGTTTCAAGGCTATAAATCTTTAAGGGAGTAGAAAGCCTCATCTTTCTCCAGTGGAGCAGCTGGTAGACCCCTTGAGGTTAGGAGCCCAGCTCATAATCCATTGTACCACACCAGGACTCCAATGAATAATCATAAACCTACATGCTAAATATTACTGTGATTATTGGGGTCCTGGTGTGGCACTGTGGGTTAATGTGCCAGACTGCAAAGGCATTTGATCTATAAGGTTGATGATTCAAGCTCACCAGCTGCTCCTCAGAAATTCTATTTTGAGAGTTGCTATGGATCAGAACCAACTCGACAGTACATAACAACAACAACAACACTGTGATTATTTAATTAGGAACCCTGGTGTCACTGTAGGATAAGCATTGGACTGCTAACCACAAGCCTGGAAAGTCAAACCCAACAGCTGTTCTGTGGAAAAGATGAGGCTTTCTGCTTTTGTAAAGATTTGTCATGGTTAACATGTTGTTAAGTTGGTTCCGACTCATAATGACCCTTGATAGGGTTTCCTTGGAACGGCCCACCAGCCTTGTGTTTTGCAGTCTAGTGCTTATCTTACAGAGCCACTGCATACCCTGGTAAAGATTTACAGCTTCAGAAACCCTAGACAGCATCACTGTGAGTTGGAATCAACTCATGGCAGGGAATTTGTGTTTTGTTTTTTAATTAGTATTAGGCAAAAAAAAAAAAGACAGTTTGCCATGTTTTTGTTTTTGCTACTAACAGACACTATTTAAATAACACAGTAAAACCAGAGATTTTAAAACATATTTGCAAGAATCATTTACTTATTTCAACTATCTTTAATTTCAAGGAAATTTGTTTGCTTCGTAAGAGGAACTAATGGAGAGACAACGGACAGATTGAGTTCTAGTTCAGGATTCAGTTGCAAGGGAGGAATGAGAGAAGGAAAGAGAGGCAAAAGTACAAAATGATCATGTGTTCCAAAAGAAATCCATCATCCAACTTTTTCTGCAGGGTATCAGTTGATAGCATCAAAAGATGAAAGTCTCATTTGCCAATCACATCTCCTAAATAGGAAAACATTTTAAGTGCCAGGCAGAATGCAGTTTTTAAAATGTTCAGAAGTGCTCCAGATTACATCCTCTAGTTTCATGTTCTTCTAACGGAAATCTTAAAAGGAATAATTATTGGAATGACTTTATCCTGACTTTTGCCAGACTTTTAATATCCATACAAAATTCTCCTGTAAATTATGTTCCCACCCTCAACTGGCTACTTAATGCTGGCTTTCCAGTTTTCTTTTCCTAACATCTAATTGTAAAATGGTTTTCATTTGCTTTTCATGTAAAACTCAAATTGGAATAGTTTTCCAGTATTTGCTCACTTCTAACCAAATAGGAGAAATCCGTATGGCAAGAGGACAGGAAATCATATTATCTAAACAATAGTTGAAGAACTTTAAATAGAACAGATTTAAGAACATCATTACAGTTTTCTTAAAATATTTAAAGAATTGTCAAGTGACAGAGATATTGTTATTTATCTTGTTAAACTCCAGAGGGCTTGATTAGCACCAACAGATGCCAACTACCAAGGGTGGTTTTCAGTCCAGTAGTGGGGGTGGAAATTAACAGTCTCTGTAGTCAAAAAATAGACTAGGCTGTCTTGTGAAGACTCTGGCAAACGTAGAAAAACAATACAAGGATATCTCATTTGGGAAAAAGTTAATTAACCTGAATCATTGCTAAGGCATTTTTCGATTCTAAGATGTTATAATTCTGTAGTTCTGTTTTGTTTTTCCCAGTCCTCCATCCCACTTATTATCCATTATATCCTGGTCTGATAAACCAACGTACATAAGACTTTCTGTTCCTGTTTATTATGCTTTAAATGATCTCTGTGCCAGAGTCTAAACACCCTTCAAACTACCTGATCATAGGCAAATTATTGAACAGCTCATGTCTGTAGTTCCCTCGTCCATAAAATAGAAATAATAATAATATATATCTCAAGGGATTGTTGGGAATAAATGAGATAATTTATGTACTGCAGTTAGCACAACTCCTAGCACAGAGTAATTGCTAAATAATGTTTGCTGTTATTAGCCATTATTATTGCACCCTAACTCCCAAATCACTGTCTCCATGACGCATCCATTGACTAATCAGATCCAGATTTGTTCTACACACTGAAGCAATTTCTCTCACTCTTAGGCATGCAGTTATTTCCAGCTGTTTTGAATTTGCTTTCAGGCTTTTAGATAGAGTAGTAGAATTGCAAGTAATCATAAGAAGAAAATCTATGCCTCTAAAAAGCACAGATCTCCTGAACTGGGTGTCACTCAATCTCAAAGTCTTCTGAGATACAAAATACCTGCCAAGGGAACATCGGGCTAATGGATAGTCCAATATCTGGCCATGCTTATTTCTAACAGCAGATCATAAGGTGGCAGGAACACTTAGTGAATTTTTCCCTTAAAAGGTAAAGGAACAATAAATCCAAATCAGGGACATCCACCAAAATAATTGACCAGTGTTCTTCAAAGGTTTCAGAAAGATGACAGACAAGGAGAGACTGAGAAATGGTCAGAATTTAGTGAAGAGTGTTCCCTGACTTTGACATATCATCACAAGGAATCAATGACAAGAAAATGACACTGTGTTTGGTAAAGTAGAGGGTCAGTGAGTGCAAGGGAACCCCTCAATGCAATGGAATGACAAAGTAGTTACAGCAATGAACGTGGATGGGATGCCGGACCTGGCAACATTTCGTGTTGTTCATGATGCCGCCAGCACTCAGAGCTGACTGAGCAGTAGCTCACAACAGGGAGCCAGGATCTCTGTAAGAGGACTCCTGGAATGAATCCTAGAACAGAAAAAGGGCATGACTTGACAAATTGGTCACATTTTCATAAAGTCTATTATAATTTAGAGTTCTGACGTGGTACTGTAGGATAAGCTCAGGACTGTTAACCTCAAGGTTGGTGGTTCAAATTCACCAGCCACTCCTTGGAAATCCTATTGTCATTAAGTGCCATGGAGTCGGTTCTGACTCATAGCAACCCTGTACAGGGTATCCAAGGAGTGGCTGGTGAATTTGAGCCACTGATCTTTCAGTTCAAACTGACCTTGCAGTCCAGTGCATTATCCCACAGTGCTACACCAGGATTCCTGGAAACCCTATCTAGGGTTACTATGAGTCAGAACTGATTCATCAACACTTAACAATAACAGCAATGTCATTTAGTTGTTGGAGTTCTGGTAACCACAAGCTTAGTGGTCAAACCTGCCAGCCACTCTTTGGAAATCCAATACAGGGTCACTATGACTTGAATTAACTTGACAAGACACAACAACAACTATATTAACATCATTTAGTTAATAGTATTATATTAATAATTGCCTCAGTTTCATAATTTAATTGGCTATACAAGTTGCTGGAGTCCTGGTGCGGTGCTGTGGGTTAAAGCACTGCACCACAAGGTCTGCTTAAACCAAAAGGTCTGTGGTTCAAACTCATCAGCCATTCCTTGGAAACCCTATACAAGGTCTCTATGAGTTGGAGCCGACTTGACAGCACTCAACAATAGCATTTCCAAGGAGGTGCTGGTGAGTTTGAACCAGCAACCTTGTAGTTCAAGCTGACCTTTGGGTCCAGTGCTTTATCCCACAGTGCCACACCAGGACTCTGAGTCAGAAATAGGAGAAGAAATAGAATGAGTGACTAATGGCCTCTATGAACAACTGTCTCCTTTGTGACAACTCCAGAAGAACTAGATGGTGCCAAGCTATCATTACTCAACAGATTGATCAAAGATTCTATAGAAGAATCATGATTAAAAGGAAGAAAATGCAAAACAAATTTACAAATGCATAAAAATCCTATCTTTCTAAACCCAAGGAAGCTGGATGAACCCCCCAAACTATTGCCATAAAATAATCTTTAAGCGTTAACCCAAAAATAGTCCTTGATGTCTTCTTAGAACCAAACAATACAAGGGGGCTTAAAAAAATTCACTGAAAATTTCTATTATCTTTCACTTCCAGAAATCTTGAAAGCCCCTTTTACATACCTAAGTAGTAAACAATGTCTGCCTTGAGTATTGTATTCTAGCTTATCTGGGATCAAAATGACATCAGCAACTTCAAAGATCAGTTAGGAAACTTAGGTGGCAGTGACTTGATGTTAATGAAAGAGGGACAACTTGGAAAAGACAGGTAGGAATGGTTATACAACTTGAAGAATGTAAGCAATGTCACTGAATTGTACACTTAGAAACTTTTGAATTGGTATATGTTCTGCTATGTATATTCCCAACAACAGCAAAAAATTAATTCGATTAATTTTAAGTACTAATTACTCCTATTGAGTTCTGGTTTGGCACTGTAGGATCAACACTGGACTCTGGACTGCTAACCACAAGGTTGTCCGTTCAAACCCACGCTATTCCTTAGAATTCCTATATAGGGTCTCTATGAGTCAGAATAGACTCAGCAACACTAAACAACAATTACTCCTATACACTCCCCACTGAAATAAAAACAAAGTAAAAAAATGTAAAACTAATACATTCATTTTCTGTTACTGTCATAACAAACTGCCACAAACTTCAAATAACACAAATTTATCCTTCAGTTTTGAAGGTCAGAAGTCTGAAATGGGATTCAATGGACTAAAATCAAGATATCAAAACAGCTGCATTTCTAACTGGAGGCAGTAGTGGGAATCTTTGCTTTGCTCTTCCCAGTTTCTACAGGCCATCCATAGTCCTTGCATTATGACCACACTTCCTCCATCTTTAAAGCCTCCAATGTTGAGGATCCGACATATCGTTTTCTTTGCCCACACATGGAAAAAGTTCTCCCTTTTTCAGAATTCATATGATGAAATTGGACCTACCTGGATAATCTAGGATCATTTTCCTATTTCAAAGCCTATGAAAGTTAATCACATCTGCATAATTCCTTTTGTAGCATAAGGTAGCGTATTTCCAAGTCCCTGGGATGAGAGTCTGGACATCTTTGTTGGACCATTATCCTGCCTACAATAATTAATCTCTGTTGACACAAGGAAACTCACCAAAGTTGAAACCCACAAAACTATCAGAAAGATATTAAACTATTTAAAACAAAACAAGGTTATTGGAATTCTCCACGTAACTTCCCCAACACATGGCCATAGGATACGTTAGCTAGTAATGTGCTAATGACAGACTCCAGCATGAAAGATAAGGCTGGAGAAGTAAGAGAAAGCAAAGACTGTAGTACCTGTTCACATACCACGTGAGTATGAGATGAACTGCTGGTTAGCTAGGAGGAAACAGAAAACCTGTGAAGTCAAACAACATGTGTCTTTTTCTTTCTGATCAAAGTTCCTAACTTGGAGTTACAAGGCCTACATTTTACAGTTGTTCTCAAGAGCTGACTAGTGAAAAAACTTAGAGAATATCCCACCTGAATTTAGAGACTATATTAAGAATAGATTTGACACATCAAACACTAATGATAAAAGACCAGGTAAGTTACAGGAAGACATCACAAACATCATAAATGAAGAAGGCAAAAGGTCATTAAAAAATAAAAATAAAAAAGATCGAAATGGATATGAGAAGAGACTCTAAAACTTTCTTTTGAATGTAGAGTAGCTAAATCAAAGAGAAAAAATGATGGCATAAAAGAGATGAACAGGAAATTCCAAAGGGCAGCTCAAGAAGACAAAGTCAAATATTATGATGAAATATACAAAGACTTAGAGTTAGAAAGCCAAAACGGAAAAACACATTCAGCATCTGTCAAGCTGAAAGAAGTAAAGAAAAAAATTCAAGCCTCCATCTATAATACTGAAGGATAATATGGGCAAAATGTTGGACAATACAGGAAGCATCAAAAGAATATGGAACAAACACACAGTCACTGTTGTTGTTAAGTACAATTGAGTCTGTTCTGACTGTATAAGTATTCCGAAGAGCAACTGGTGGGTTTGAACTCCCAGCCTTAAAGTTAGCAGTGCAGTGCTTATCCTACAGTGCCACACTAAGACTCTATTATGTGTCAAGAATTTTGTAAGGTATATACACAGCTGTTTTCTTGAGCATAACCAGAGATAAACTATCCCACTCCATTACTTTGTTATGTAAAGTTTTCATGTATGAACCTCAGTTCTCATTATATATATTTAAACCTCAAAAGATAGGAACATTTGTTATTATAAAGCCTCATGAAACATAGTCCAATTCCATCATGTTAATATTCCAAATTATTTGATAATGCATAATTGGTCATTGATAATAAGTATTTCCCATTTGGAAAGACAACTAGTTGACTGATTGGAAGAGATCCGTATTTGTGCCCATTCCAAAGAGAGGTGACCCAACGGAATGCGGAAATCATTGGACAATCTCTTTGATATCTCATGCGAGTAAAGTTTTACTAAAGGTAATACAGAAACAGCTGCAAGCATACATTGACAGAGAACTGCCAGAGGTTCCAGCCAGATTCAGAAGAGGACATGGAACAAGGGATATCATTGCTGATGTCTGATGGATCTTGGAGGAAAGCAGAGAATACCAGGAAGATGTTTGCCTGTGCTTTATTGACTATGCAAAGGCTTTTGATTGTGTAGATCATGACAAAGTATGGACAACATTGTGCCATATATGTATTCCAGAACACTTAACTGTTCTCATGAGGAATCTGTACCTGTACCAAGAGGCAGTTGTTTGAACAGTACATAGGAATACTGAATGGCTTAAAATGAAGAAAGGTGTGCAACAAAGTTGTATTCTTTCACCATACTTATTCAACCTGCATGCTGAGCAAATAATCTGAGAAGCTCTGTTCTATGAAGAAAAATGTGGCATCAGGATTGGAGGAAGACTCATTAACAACCTGCAATATACAGGTGATACAACCTTGCTTGCTGAAAGTTAAGAGGACTTAAAACATTTACTGATGAAGATCAAAGAGCACAGCCTTTGGTATGGATTATATCTCAATGTAAAGAAAATAAAAATCCTCATCCCTGGACCAATAAACAGCATTCTGATCAACAGAGATAAGATTGAAGTTGTCAAGGATTTCATTCTTCTTGGATCAAC
>NW_006408547.1:12077416-12164767 GCF_000296735.1 Chrysochloris asiatica | reverse complement strand
CCCAAAAAACAAAAACAAAAAAACACTTAAATGAAGTTAAAGGAGTTATAGGGTGTTAACACAACTCCTTTAATATAATCATATAGTCAAGTTGTGGCATAGTTGCTTGTCATACAGTTATTATTTTAAAGATTTATGAAAACTACCCACCTTTTTACCTAATCTGACACAAAACTCCACAGACCACAGAGCATAAAGGAAGAGAAATCATCAAAGGACAGGTAAAGTGGAAAAAATAAGACATTAAAAGTGAGAAAAGAAGCATCAGTACTTGAGAGAGTCAAAGCAATATGAGACATGGAAAAAAATGAAAAACTGAAGCAAATAGATACACACTTGATAGTATGACTCACTCAGCTGAGTGTTGCAGGGCTGGGTCACGGTGGAGGCCATTCCCCTGACTTCATTGACGTTAGGCGCCATGGAGTTGGTTCTGACTCAGTGTCTCCATGAACAGCAGAATGAAACACTGCCAATCTTGCATCATCCACAAAAGTGTTGTTACTCTTGAGCCTTTTGCTATTGCCAGCATGCCAATTCATCTCATTATGGGTCATCTTCCTTTTCACTGACCTTCTACCTTCCATGAAGCATGATGTCCTTCTGTGGGGACTGGTCCCTCCAGATAATTTGTCCAAAGTATGAGAGATGCAATCTCACCATCCTCACTTCTGGCTGTCTGTGGTACTTTTATTATTCTTCTCTATTACTATTATTCTATGGTCTGCTTTATTCATTGTCCAACTTTCACAAGCATATGAAGCAAATGAAATGCCATGGCTTGGGTCAGGCATACCTTAGTCCTCTAACTGATATCTTTGCTCTTGAACACATTAAAGAGGTCTCGTGAAGCCTAATGCATTATGTCATTTGATTTTTTAATTACTTCTTCCATGAGTGTTGATTGTGTATCCAGGCAAAAATGAAGAGTTTGAGAACTTCAATCTTCTCTCCATTTATCATTAAACGTTATTCATTGATCCAGTGGTGAGGATCTTTGTTTTCTTTACATTGAGGTGCAAACCATACTGAAGGCTGTGGTCTTTGGTCTTCATTAGTAAGTATTTTAAGTCCTCTTCGCTTCTAGCAAACAAGGTAGTATCTATCATGTTACAGGTTGTTAGTCCTGATGGCACGTTCACCTTCATATATTCCAGGTACTTGAATTATTTGCTCAGCATACAGATTAAGTAACTGTGGTGAAAGGATACAACACTGGTGCATACCTTTTCCCTGACTAAGAGGAGAAACTTAAAAACTTTGCTTCTTCTATAAAATATAAGAGAAATATTAAAATGTCTTCCATTGTATATATTTTCAACAACAGCAAGAAAATAAATATAATTTAAGAAAAAAAAATAACTTGTTCAGTATGTACCTCTCAATATGGGTAACATTTCAAAAATATTTATGTCTGTGAAACCTGGTTGTTTTCTGTATGCCAATGCAGCTTGGCCAATGTTGGGAAACCTGAAATCCAGATAAAAATAAGGTGAGAATCCAAACATTCTTTGAGGCTTCTCTAAAACCATGCATATGTGTATGTGTGTGTGTAGTATCCTTGTTGAGATGAAGTAGAATTCATTCTTTCACACAGGACCAAGCACTCTTTTCTCCTTGCTCTCACCTAGAGCAACTGGCCCAAGCAAGATCAAAGTCAAGCGTTCTTGTGCACATGGGGAAGGAGAGAACCCACTACTTCATTTGTCCATTTCCCCTGTTTATTTCGCTGGGGACTTTCAGTGTAACTTAGAGTGTGTGGAAAAGATAGAAATACTATTTCAGAACATATTCAGTTGAAATGTTGGTTGTGAGAATCTTTGGTCCAGGAGTATTTTTTTTTTTTTTTTTGACATCTAATCAAGTAATATGTGCTTAAATTAACAGGATTTGATCCTTTCCTTGTGAGACCATTTCATCTTGATGCCCAAAAAACAGGTGGACACAAAGGCAAAAAAGTAACTGGGTATTGCTGGACTGACCCAACTATGATTGTTGTTGTTAAGTGCCGTCGAGTCGGTTCTGACCCATAGCGACCCAGTACAGGGTTTCCGAGGGTGTAAATCCTTACGGGAGTAGAAAGCCTCATCTTTCTCCCGCAGAGCGGCTGGTAGTTTCGAACCGCTGACCTTAAGGTTCGCAGCCCGATTCGTAACCACTACACTACCAGAGCTCCAGCCAAAGCACCAAGTCATAATCCTATTCAGAAAGAAATATATGTTGGTGAGTCTGAGATAAACATCAAAAACCATGGATGTTATTGGTCACTTCACTCAAAAACTATCAGTGCAAATAGTATATTAGAAACCCAGTGAGCTGTGGGAAGGAAATAACTACTAAGATAACAGGTGATGAGAAGAAGGACAAAGTGTCATGAAAAAGTTTTCAATCCTATGAAGATTTAAAATTTTTTTGTTTGCTAAAAACGCCACTTCTAAAGGATTTTAAGAACTGCAAGGGTCTATAAGAATATACTAAGCATAAGCAGATAGATCATATAAAGGCATTGCACCCACAGATCTAAGAATGCTCCCATGTGTCACTGGTGTGGCACTGTGGTTAATGCACTGGACTACAATGTTGGTTTGAACCACAAGATTGGTGGTTCAAGCTCACCAGCTGCTTCTTGGAAACCCTATACAGAGTTTCTGAGTTGGAACCGACTCGACAGCATTTAACAAGCACAACAACTGAGGTTTTCAGAGACTGGGAAGAAAAAGAAAAATAGAAAATGATTGAAACATACATATTAACCTCAACTGATTAAGTCTTCATTCTGCTCCTCTTGATTCTTCTTCCTTGTTTTTTGCAACTGACTCTTGACTTCTTGTCATTGTTGTTGTTGAGTGCTGTCGAGTCAGTACTGACCCATAATGACCCTTTGCAGAACTTCCAAAGAGCAGCTGTCGAGTTTGAACCACCAACCTTGCGGTTCAAACCGACTTTGCAGTCCAGCACATCAATCCACAGCGCTACACCTGGACTTGCCAGTGGTCCCTTTGTTGTTGTAGTTAAGTACCATGGAGTCAGTTCCGACTCATAGTGACCCTGCACAGGGTTTTCCAGGCAGTGAATCTTAACGGGAGCAGAAAACCTCATCTTTCTCCCGCAGGACAGCTGGTAGTTTCAAACTGCCGAACTTGAGGTGAGCAGCCCGACTCATAACCACTAGGTTTCCCCAAAGACCCTCACTACTCTAATAAGTTATTTATCACCTGCATCATCAAATGATCTTTCCACATAAAATAGTTTCACAAGTAACGTGAGAGGTTTTTGTTTTTTTTTTTTTCCAGGTATATAAATGCTCTAAATAATACTCTATTTTATTTAACATTTATGTTGGTAGCTTTGTTTTTGTTTTATTTTGTTGCATTTCTGGAATTATTGTTGTTGTTGTGTACCGTGGAGAAAGTTCCGACTCATAGCCACCCTGTACAGGGTTTCCGAGGCTGCAAATCTTTACCGGAGCAGAAAGCCTCATCTTTCTCCCGTAGAACAGCTGGTAGTTTCGAACTGCTGACCTTGCAGTTCACAGCCCGATTCGTAACCACTACGCTACCTTTCTGGAATTATAGGGGAAGGGGGCGGGGGAAACTGCCTCTTTACTTATGTTCCATTAAAGTCAGAACAACTATCTTGCAAACATGTAAGGAAGTTAATTACAGAAGCATTTTTTTTCTTTGTTAGGCATTTATTAGTGTAAAACTGTTATTGTTAAATGTTATTGAGTTATTAACAGCTCATAGTAACCTAGTATAGAAAGTTTCCATACTAGGAGCAGAAAGCCTCATCTTTCTTCATTGGAACAGCTCATGAGCTGAAACTGCTGACCTTGTGGTTCACAGTCCAGTGCTTACCCTGCAGAGTCACAGCATTCTTCAGTGTAAAACGGGACCATCTCAGAGCTGCTGGTTTTACTTTAAAGCATTTAGTTGTGCAGGAAGGACACAAGGGAAGGAGGAAGGGAAGGAGGGGAGATGAAGGGAAAAGCAGACTCCTCATTAGATGCCCTTGTGGTACAGAACTTCTTGAGCACTTTCCTTATGAAACTACTCTTTCCAGAAGAGCTCCTCAGTCCCAGTTGTTGTTGTAAAGTGCCGTCAAGTCGGTTCCAACACATAGTGACCCTGTACAGGGTGTCCAAGGAGTGGCTCGTGAGTTTGAAGCACCAACCTTGTGGTTAGCAGTCCAGTGCTTATCCCACAGCATTGCACCAGGACTCCCAGACCCAGGAAATGATTCCCCATGCAGTAGCCTTCCCTGACAGGACTCCACTACTCTGTCTACCAGATTGTCCTCTTAACACCCTTTTCACAGAATTCCAGAGGAGTTCAGGGGATAGCCAGATGAAATTACAAGTATTAAACCTTGATCTCTCCTGAATATAATTCATTCCAAACACTCTGCTTTTAATCCTTAAATCCCAAATAGCATAATGTTTTAAATCCTCTAATTGATATCCTTTTAATTATTATTCCCAGGATTTGAGAAAAATCAGCCAAGCCCAAGCTACCTCTCACCTTGTCTCTTTACTTTTCCTTTTGTTCAAGAAGAAGCTCGTGGTCTTTTTCTGACATGAGTCTATTATGCATGTTCGCCATGAGGCCATATTCCCATCTGTACGTGATACAATGTGTCATTGTCCCTAGGTTACCTACATCAGCCTATTCTGGGGGAGAAAGAGCTTTTGCCACACACACAAATAATTCTGTTCACTGATTGCCCACTTTAATCACTTGGTTAACTATAGTGCAAGGAATGACAATACATTTTTTTTTTTATTCTCACTAGGGACCAAATGGTGTTTAATTAGCCATTTAAAAGCGACTGTTAACTTATACAGACCTCATCACAAATGGTTTTTCAACCAGCTCAGTGATCTGAAACACCAATTAGTTTCAATTCACACTTATTATCTGTCGCTCATTAAAGCATTTAGTTCACAATCTAAATTTCTTCCTATTCCAGAAAGTGTTGATGTTTTACTTTAGATAGGAAGATTTTTGTGTGTGTGTGTGTCCTTTGGAAAAGGCATACTGTGAAATATCTTCCTATACATTTTCTTTTTTAAATTATATCAGCTTTCAGCACTTCTCTCCTGAACATGCCCTTTGTCAAGACTGAGGCTCTTGTTCCTAAATCCTATTGATTCCACCGAGGGCGCCAATGATTTCTCTCTTACTGCTGCTGCTTCCACCAGCAGAGCAGCTGTGTCTTTCACAGTCCTACAGACTCCAAGGCCTTGCCACCCTGCTTCTTTCCCTTTGTGATACAGATCTCTCTGAATAGCTGTCTCTCAATTGGATGCCACAACTAGACAGATCATGCTCCTTGCAAGGGCTCGTGGTCCCCACAAATAGAGTCTCCTGTTCACTCTCAAGTCCATCCTTAAGGCAAGTGCTTTTGTTAGGTATCGTGTCGACTCAGAGTGGCCCCATGTGACAGACTAGAACTATCTCATAGGATTTTCGAGGCTGTCATTTTCACGGGAATCAATCACCAGGTCTTTTGTCCACAGAGCTGCTAGATGGTTCAAACCACCAGTCTTCCCATGAACAATCAATCAATCTGTGTGCCACCAGAATGCCTTAGAGCAACTGCTACCCCTATGTTGGGGCTCACACTTCAATCAGACTACTCAGACCAGTTGTCAGTGATTGTGAGAGTTGAGTGTGATTAAAGGGAAAGCTTTTAGTATGGTTTTGTTTTTCTTTTAAGAAAAAAATTTAACATTTTCTATTAGAAGGAAATCCAATTAGAGAAAAGACATTCAACTATGCGTATCATAACAAACCACAGATAACACTGAGACGAATAGGTATTCCCAAACTCTTAGGTAGTTGTTCAGACCGAACAAGGGGATGCTATTTAAACTGAATAGTTTAAAATCAGGAAAGGTATGCACCAGGGTTATATTCTCTCACTATATTTATTCAGTCTGTATTCTGAACAAGTAACCTGAGAAGCTGGGCTATATGAAGAAGCACATGGCACTGGGATAGAAGGAAACTCATTAACAAGCTGCGATATGCAGATGACATGACTTTGCTTGCTGGAAACCAGAGGACTTGAAGTACATGCTGATGAAGATCAAAGACTTCAGCCTTCAGTAGGGATTGCACCTCAATGTAAATAAAATGAAAATCCACACAAGCAAACCAATAAATAACATCATAATTAATGGAGAGAAGATTGAAGTTGTCAAAGGCTTCATTGTGCTTGGATCCACAATTTAACACCCATGGAAGCAACAGTCAAGAAATCAACAGCATATTGCATTAGGCACATCTGCTGCACAAGACCTCTTTAAACTGTTCAAGAGAAGAGATACCAGTTTGAGGATTAAGGTACACCTGACCCAAGACATGGAATTTTCCATCTTCTTAGATATGTAAAAATTGGACAATGAATAAGCAAAACCATAAAAGAATTGATGCATTTGAATTACGATGTTAGAGAAAAATATTGAAAATACTATGCACTGCTAGGAGAACAAGCAAATCTATCTTGGAAGAAATACAGACTGTTCCTTAGAAGCCAGGACGGTGAGATTTCATCTCTCATTCTTTGAGTATATTTTCAGCGGTTCCTGGTGAAGGACATCTTTCTTGGCAAAGCGAGGGTCGGCGAAAAAAAAGAAAGTACCCCCCCCCCAATGAGACATTGTGACACAGTGACTATCAACAGTGGGTCCCAACATAACAATTGTGAGGATGGCACAGGACCGGGAAGTGTTTCACACCTAACAACAACAATAAGAAGGAAGTCCTCTGTCTAAGCAAAAAGGTTCCAGGTCTGCATGCAAATAGTCATGAATGTAATAACGGTATATTAGCTGGTTACGAGCTAATAGCTACCACTACAGGCATATCCCATCCTCATCTGTAGTTTCTACTGCTCACATGCTATGGCACTGTAGGATAGATAACACTAGACTGCTAACTGTATGGCTAAAGGTTCACATCCACCCGCCACTCCTAAGAAGCCCTATAAAGGATCACTATGAGCTGGAAGCAACTGGACAGGATAACAACAGCAAAGAAAAATCTCATTGTTTCGTCTTGTGCAATATATCTGATGATTAAAACCAATACCTGCCCATGTAAGGTAGAATCCTGTGCAAGCAGTTCATGTTTGCATCCATAGATGACCTGGGGCCTGATGACCTACTTCTGAGAAATTAGTCATCAAGAACCTTCTGGAGCACAGATTCACTCATAGGATCACCATGTATTGGAATCGATTTGATGGTAAGTGGTGATGATAATGGTCAACCCTATATGGTAGGCAGCTTCTAAAATTCTCTATCTTCTGGTATTCATGCCCTTATATACTTCTGCCCCCTTGAGTGTGAGCTGGACCGAGTGGTTTTCTTCTCATGAACAGAGTATGTATGGAGAAGCAATGGAATGTCACTGCTGGGATTTGATTACAATAGAATGCAAATTCAGTCTTGCTCACTCTGGCTTGTCCTCCTTGCCCTGATGAGGTCAGCTGTCATCTTGTGAATTGCCTTATGAAGAAGCTCATGTGAACAAGAATCAAAAGAGGCCTCCGGTTGAGAAAGCCCTGAGTCCTACAATCTATGAAGACCTGAATTCTTCCAATAACCAAGTGAATGAGCTTGAAAGTGGTTTTATCTCAGCTTTAATCACAAACTTCTGAGAGACTCTGAAAAACAGCTTGGCTAAACCACTCATGATTCCTGACCCACAGAAATTGTGATAGTGAGTATTCATTGGTTTCAGCTGCTAAATTTCAGAGTAGGTTTTTATGAAATGATAGATCATTAATATGTGCTTCGGTGACAATTCTCAGTAAATCTTTACCCACCCAATATCTTGAAGTACTGGCATTAAGCTAGGCGAGACTCCCACCCATAAACCCAGTCTACCAGCTGAGCAATGGACTCGAGTGTGACAGCAATTATGAGATCGGTGCAGAACCCGGTGGTGTTTCATTCTGTTGTGCATAGGGCCACTATGAGTCAGTAATGACTTGATGGCACCTAACAGCAATAACTGCCAGTGACTAGTGTTGAAGAACACATCTGTCATCAGCAAGTGAAGGCCTAGTGAGAACAACCTCCTAGCCTAAGAATCACCAGAAGACTGACTGTGTTGAATGAAGAAAGAAGAGTTGGGGAGCTGCTGGAGCAGGCAAATGGTACTTTCTAGAATGCAGATCACTGTTCGAAGAATGATTATTCTTAAAGACTGGCTGCTGAGCTTCTCTGTAATTTCTGTGAGACTTTATTGTCTCTCTGCAGCAATTTTCACTTACAAACATACTTTTAAAAGGTAGGGCTAGAAATGGGTCAGGTGAACGGTGATGGGGATAAGAGTCCTATGATTCAATAGTAATTGTTACCATGACTAATTCCAATTGGCACAATTGCAAAGGTAGAAGTTTTTTAACTCAAAGTGGGGAGTAGTTAATCTTACATTCCAGGAATGGAGGACCCTCGGACCATCAAAGAAGAAGAGCATGAGTGGAATGTAGGACCCTATCTAGAGAAGCAGCAACATCAGATATTGGAGGCAAAGATGATGATACAGAAAGACAGAGCAGCTGAGAACCCCAGACTCATGGAAAGAGAAAAGTTGGGTGCTGACGGCCAGGAGTAAGGCTTGCAGAATGTGCCCTTGGGTTGTTTAAATGATCATGTATTCCTGAGTGTTTTGAATGGTGTTGCATGGAGGAGATTGTAATAATTACAATAATATAAAATACGATAGGATGAGTGCAAAACTGATTTTCTTGCATGCAAACTATCATTCAATGCACAATAAAAACTTTAAAAATAATTTTTTTTTAAATTAGGGCTAGAGTGTGCCCCTTGCAATCAATAAGCCCTGACCAAAATTATTTTTTCCATGTCCTAAGCTATCTCCCTCAGACTTTCAGCACAGTGAAGAGGAGTGCTGAAGAAGGAGTCTGCAGACTTGAATGTGAATGCCATCTCTGCACAGAAACCTTCCTTGAACATCTCATTCCTCATCTGTAACATGGTTTCCCAGATTGAATCAATGAGGATAACTATGTCTTAGGAATATCTCAGTAGAGCACTTGGCTCATAAGGATGGCTGTCCTCTAATTGACTTGGCATCAATAATATACAAAGAGGAAAGAAGTAATTTTTTGAGCCAATTTAATTTAAGTCCAGATACTTATCAGACTAGCTATATTTTGTTATATTAAAAGAAGTAGTGTCTGGCAGTAGGATCCAGGTGAATTCCAGTTGATTCTGCATTTTTGGGGATGCTTAGACTTCAGTGTTTGGAGTAATAACATAGTGAACTCATTGAGTTAATGTATGCTAGATTGCTTGGTACCAGGAAGATAATTTATTAATGTATAATGGATGTATGACCATACAGTGTTAAGAACGCTATAGTAGAATTGATGTGCCCTAGTCGCATAACATTGAAGCAGTTAGTTGACCTTTTAGGCCTCAATTTCTTTCCTATAAGATATTAAATTACTTTAGTTTCCTTCTAACCTCAAATTGGAATCTATAGTGATTCATATTTTTCCTTCCTGCTTGGTTTATATTCATTAAGGAGTATTTACTATGTTTATGTCCAATACCTTAGAATGCTTAAACTATTAAAGCACAAAGGCAATCTGAAACTTTAAGGCTAAAAGATTCTATTCTGCTGGGCTCCAGGCCACATAGCCTAATAAGTATATTAGCAACTGCAATGAAATCAGTGAATAGCTGTATTGTCACATTGTCTTTTCAAACTTTTTATTAACAAAAGATCTTATGACTAAATCTTCCTTTGGCCAATTTGGTATCAGCTATTTCCCTTTGACAGAATCTAAGGTGATATTTATTAGATTCATTATTTCTACAATCTAATACTCCTTAGTGGAATACTTCTACTTTTTAGGATTAATGGTCCATATTATCACATCCTTTTGATCAGTTTCGACCCTTCTTGCCATTTTTTATGACTCAGTCTTTGCTTGTACACTAGGGTTCATTAAAGGACAACCTTTAAAACAGAATTATTTTCAGAAACAAAATCCAATAGTCATCCTTAGTCTTAGAAAAGGAAAAACAAATGTTTGTTAAGAAGGTACATAAAGAAATGTATGAAGACAAATAAGGAAATAGTGCAAAGACTTTAAATTTGCTTATTTATTGCTCTATGTCCCTTAGCACCTCATGGTGGTAGTAGTTATGTGCCGTGGAGTTGGTTCCGACTCATAGAGACCCTGTACAGGGTTTCTGAGGCTGTAAATCTTTATGGGAGCAGAAAGCCTCATCTTTCTCCTGCAGAACAGCTGGTAGCTTCAAACTGCTGACCATGAGATTAGCAGCCCGACTTGTAACCACTGTGCTACCAGAGCTCCTTGATCACCTAGTACTGGATCTTAAAAAATAGGTTTAAAAGATTAAATAAAACACATACTTAAAAAAATAAGTCTAAAAGATTAGAGTGTTGACTCTACAGCCACATACCAAGCCTTGTCTGAATGTTTCCCTCATATACCTAGCATCTGTTTAACAAATATTGACCAAACATTGTCTATGTGACAGGAGCCAGGGAATAGTGGTAAGGGGAACCCACTCTCACTGCTCCTTTGGTTTTCACAACTGGTAAATGTTTACAGAAACTGTCTTCATTATCTAGTGCTGCTAAAATAGAAACACCACAAATGTATGACTTTAACAAATGGATTTTCTCACAGTTTAGGAGGCAGAAGTCCAAATGCAGAGAGCAGGCTCTAGAGGAAGTCTTTCTTTCTTTGTAAGTTCTGGGGGAAAGGTCCTTGTCACCTTACAACAGCTGTAGTCCCAACACTCATTGGAGATCTCCATGAGACTTAGTATTAGACTTCCTCTGGATCTAAAACTTTCCTAGTGCAGGTTGACCAGGTTCCAAGGTTCTCCACTTCTGGCCCTTCTTTCTTGGTGGTAGTAGGCTCCTCTGAGCTTTGTTTGCCAGTTTAATCTCTTTTATATCTCAAAAGAAATTGACTCAAGAAACAACCTAATCCTTTAAATTGCATCAGGCCTCATCATAAAAGTGAATATCTACAACACATAGGAAAATCACATCAGATCACATCACATGGTGGGGTGGTTGATTACAGTATATCAGACCTCATTGTGGGACATTATTGTCTTAAATGTCAAACCACTGAGAACCCAGGTCCAGCCAAAGTCTTAACTATCAAAGGAGAAGGCAGTATCATCTTTCTTTCATAGAGCTGCTAGTGGATTTGAACCACTAATCTCACTATTAGAAGCCCAACAACTAATTCAAGCGTCACCAGAGCTTCTTAGAACCCTGTTGTTGTTAAGTGCCGTCAAGTCGATTCTGATTCACAGTGAACCTATACAGGGTTTCCAAGGAGCAGGTGGTAGATTTGAACAGCTGAACTTTTGCCTCACAGTCCAGTGACCCTGACGGTACTTAAAATACTGGTAGCATAGCTTCAAGCCTCACAGCAACATGCAAGCCACCACCGTATGACAAATTGACAGATGAGTGGGGGAACCAGTAGTGACGATAAATAAAGATGATGTTTTTGTAAGGAATCCTGGTGGCACAACAGTTAAGCAATCAGTTGCAAACCCAAAAGGTTGGTGATTGGAACCCACCTACCACGCACACATAAAGAACACCCAGTTATATTCAGTCACATGGATGGATATGAGTTAGGATTGACTCAAAGGCACCCAACAACAGCAACAACCAAAAACCAGAGAGTTTAAAAAATAAAGGTAGAGCTGCTTATTGGATGTTTAATAAAATGTTCAACATATACTTAGTCTTCTGGCCACCATTTTTTTCCCTTGAAATAAAGAATGTGGACCACAAGGAAGCTGACCACTTTATACATGTGATATATAATTAGCACTCAGCAACTGACCTACAGCCAAAACTGATTGGCGGGTGAGAGAGTATCTTAGGAATCATTATAGTAACAGTTTCATAGGATTCATTATAGTAACAATTTCATAAGCTTTGGGGCCCAGGAATCATTCAATAAGAAGGCCTCCTTCTAGACATCTTGAAAGTATCTACTTGGGGTAAAACTTTGTGCTGGACAGTTCAAATTTGTAATGGATGGTAAGACCACTGGATTCAGCATGTAGACATATTCATTCACAAAGCCATTTATTTGAGGCTGTTCTTTTTTCATTTTTGACTGTCATATATATTGGTACCAAAAAGCATTTTAAGAACAAAATAATTGACTCTGAGTCTTCATAAAGATGATGTCAAAAAAGAGATGAA
This sequence comes from Chrysochloris asiatica, assembly GCF_000296735.1. Lineage (NCBI taxonomy): Eukaryota > Metazoa > Chordata > Mammalia > Afrosoricida > Chrysochloridae > Chrysochloris > Chrysochloris asiatica. The sequence goes on along the minus strand of NW_006408547.1, from coordinate 12,152,510 downwards.
TTTCAAACTACTCTGTTGAAACAGGTTTTGAGTTCATGAATAAAAGATTTAGTTGGAATCATGAGCTAAAATCAGATTCGGGAATTTTCTATGATTGAAAATTATTTGTGCTGGTTAGCAATCATTGATGTAGATATTGCTATTTGCCACATAGTGCTAGCCCCTTGTGGGTATAGCTCCTGCCTTGTGGGCAATCCTCAAACACCAAATTTGGTCTTAACATGCTGAAATTAACCATGTAAATATTTTTATTTCTCATGAGCCAGGAAACCGTAGCCTTTGCAAGTATGACTGTCTCAGTTGCAACATTTCCCCTTGTTTATGATGAACGTTTATTAAAATGTTCAGCGCATAGGTTTCATTCCAATTCCTATTTGAAAATGGATAATTCATGCTTGGTGCTAATCAAAACATTAAATTAACTACATCTTCCTGAGCAGTTTTAATAACAAAAGAACACTAGCGTGTTTCAAAAATGTGGTATTGTATAAAAACTTTTTTGCTGTGAAAATTCCCAAGCATTTAATTTGTAGACTTGTGTTATATCCTCCTCAGTCCTGAAATGAAGATATTGTCCAAGTTATTTCTTTAACTGCACAAGACCGTGGGATCACCTCCCAGCACATAAATGTACATCATGTACTTCTGTCATGCCTGAAACCTCTTCTACTGATTACATCAGTCAGATGAGATGGCTGCTGATCCTCATCTCAAAAGCAGTTCAAGAAAAACGATTTTGAAGACTCTTGATAATCCTCCTCAAAATTTCACTCACAACTCTAAATATTAAGTATTTCTCCTTTGCAGAAAAAATACAAATGAATATTTATGAATACTCTCCATCAAACACTATTTCCTCTTTCTTATTTCTGTAAGGTTCTATGCTGTTGCTGTTGTTAAGTGTTGTCAAGTGGGTTCTGACTCATAGCGACCCTGCATAGGATTTCAGAGGAGCAACTGGTGGGTTTGAACTGCCAACCTTATGGTTAGCCATCTATTGCTGATCCTCTACATAAATCTCAAAGCTGCAAAGCCATCTACCAGGAAGGAAGAGCTCTGTGTTGTTTGGCTCAAACTTTATTGGTATATTTTAAACTAAGGCATCCAGGTGGTAGAGTTGGTTAAGCATTAGACTGCTAACAAAATGTCTGGCAGTTCAAGTCCACCAGCCGCTCCTTGAGAGAAATATTAGGCAGTCTGCTCCCATAAAGATTTATAGCCTTGGAAACCCTAGGATGTAGTTCTACTCTGCTCTACAGGGCGGCTGTGGATCAGAATCCACTCAATGGTAGTAAGTTTGTAATTCAAATCAAACATAATTCATAACCAATATGGATAGTATTGTAAAGAATGAACTTGTAGGGTGGTTCTATAGGATCAGCTCTGGACTGAGAACCACAAGGTCGGCAGTTCAAACCCACTAGCTGCTCCTGAGAAACCCTATACAGGGTCACTATGGTTACTTAACTCAACTCTACGGTACTTAACAACAACAACAACAGCAATTGTAAAGAATGGGAACTCCAAAATCATTGGGCCCATGTGGAATGTGTACACAGAGGTAATCGCGTTGTAACTGAACAAAGGGATACTCAGTAGGTTAAAATCAGGAAAAGTGTCAGTCAGGGTTGTATACTTCAACCACATTTATTCAATCTATATGATGAACAAACAGTCTAAGAAGCTGGACTACATGAAAAAGAATACAGCTTCAGGTTTGGAGGAAGACTCATTCACAACCTGTAATATGCAGATGGTACAAACTTATTTACTGAAAGCAAAGAGAACTTGGTGAAAATCAAACTACAGCCTTCAGTATGGATTACATCTAAAAGGAAAAAAACAAAAAACCCAAAAGCCTCACAATTTTACCAATAAACAACATCATGACTAATAGAGTAAACATTGAAGTTGTCAAGGATTTCATTTTACTTGGCTCCTAAGGCAATGGCTTGGAAACATCAAAAAAGAAATCCAGTGGAGTATTTTATTGGGCAAATCTGCTGCAAAAACTTCACCTTAACGTGTTAAAAAAATAAAGGTGTCACTTTGAGGGTTAAGGTGCCCCTAGCCCAAACTGCTGGGGTTTTCAGTTGCCTCATATGCTGGAAAATAAATAAAGAAGACCAAAGAAGAACTGATGTTTCTGAATTATGGTGTTGCTAAAGAATATTAAATATACCATGGATTGCCCGAAAAACTAACAATCTGGTTTAGAAGAAGTACTACCAGAATGTTCCTTAAAAGCAAAGATGGCTAGACTTCATCTCACATACTTGGGACATATTATCAGGAGGTACCAGTCCCTGAAAGGAGTTCTGGTAGCGTAGTGGTTACGAATCGGGCTGCGAACCTTAAGGCCAGGAGTTCGAAACTACCAGCCGCTCCACGGGAGAACGATGAGGCGTTCTGCTCCCGTAAAGATTTACAGCCTCGGAAACCCTGTACAGGGTTGCTATGGGTTGGAAACGACTCGACGGCACTTAACAACAACAACAAACCAGTCCCTGAAGAAGGATATCATGTTTAGGAAAACTGAGAGCCAAGGACCCTTTAACAAGATGGATTGGCACAGTGGTTACAATGGGCTCAAACAGAGCAGTGTAGGAACCAACTCGATGGCACCTTACAGCAATGACACAATTCAACTGCATCTTCCTTAATCTATTTTATTCATTTCTCTGTCATCTAGTCTACCTCTACAATTTAACAGGCATAGCTTTAACTTTCCTGATACAAAGAAACACACTAACTTCCATAGAAAGTAGTACTAATGCACCTACACAATCAATTCAAATATTCTGAAAGCCTTCCCGGTCATTAGTAAATACAACAAGTAAAAGAAACAGATTGCTAATCTTTGTAATATTAATAGCTCAACAGGTAGCAAAATAGAAAACATATAGAAAGTAAATTTATGTATTTGTTTAGTAGGACGTTTACCTACTCTGTTTAATTTCAAAATGAATTTCAAGCAGCATCAGTAATTTCTAAACTGTATTCATATTCAGTTGTTGAAAGGAAATTAACTGATAATTTATGTAAACGTTGGGTCGAAATTTGGGCAAAATATAGCCAAGGCACTTAGAGCAAATACAACACTCTACACAGTAAAAAGGAGGATATCCTGGTTGAGCAGAAAGCAGGGAACTCTGAAAATGGTTGGGTTTCTTCAGACTTTCATAATTACTTTCAATTGCATAGTTAGTCTGGCATCTGAAATCTCTTCTGTTAGCATTACATAATGCTGCAACTGTAGCTGTCCAGTGATTCTTGCCTCCCATCCAAAGCTTTACAATTGCAAAGAATTGTTCCCTTTTCACTTCGTACCACTTTAGGGATAAGCATTTAAAGACCTCAAAAACAATGCTCACATTTATCCAGTCCTTTGGTCTCTATGTGATCTAGACTAACACGGTCCCTCTCACTTTATTCACACACAAAAAATTGTAACACACACAGGTGGGATGTCTTGTTTATACCAAGTCATATAATTTGTCAGGGACTGAGTGAGAGAGAAAAAGATTACCACTGACTGTCTTGTCTTCCATCTTTTTCATTAATCAGTACATCCAGCTTTCCATCACATACATTAATGACAGATACGCTAGGTAGCACAAATATTTTAAATCCTCAGAAAATTCAAAATCTTTTTCTCATGACAGTTTCATGTTTCTTCCTTATAAGATATTTTACATTATTCACTGGAAAATAGCTCAAGGAATGTATTGAGTTTTAGCTTCTCTCCAGTTTTGAATCTTTTATAAGTTGTATCTCTTTTGAAGTATAAAAGATTAAACTAGCAAGCAGAGCTCAGAGGAAGCTACTACCACCAAGAAAGAAGAGCCAGAAGTGGAGTACATCTTTGGATCCAGAGTCCGTGCACTGTGAAGCTCTTAAATCCAGAGTGAGATGCCAAGATGCATGGAGATTTCCAAGGACTCTTGGAGCTAGAGACGCTGAGAGGAAACAAGGACCTTTCTTCAGAGCTAACAGAGAGAGAAAGTCTTCTTGTTGACCTGGCACTCTAAATTTGAACTCCTAGCCTCCTAAACTGTGAGGCCATAAATTTCTATTTGTTAAATGCTTGTGGTATTTGTGCTATCACAGCACCAGATAACTAGACATGGACCCAAACCCTGCACTCTGCCATCAAGTCAATTACAGCTCATAGCAACTCTATAAGACAGAGTAGAACTCCTCCATATCGTTTCTAAGTCTACAAATCTTTACAGACGCAAACTGCCTTATCGTTCTGCAGCAGAGTGGCTGGTGGATTTGAACCAACAAACCCTTTAGTTAGCAACCCAATGCTTAACCCACTGTACCACCATGGATCCTGTCTAAGGGAAGACACCAACAATAGTGTGTTAATGTTGTTAGCTGCTATTCAGTTGACTCCCAACTCCTGATGACACCAAGCCCAATGGAACAAAACGCTACACTTCCTGCTGTGCTCCCTAAGGTTTTCATTGGCTGATTTTCACCACGTGTAGTGCAGTGGTTATGATTCGGGCTGCGAACCGCCAAGGTCAGCAGTTCGAAACTACCAGCTGCTCTGCGGGAAAAAAATGAGACTTTCTGCTCCCATATTTACAGCCTCGGAAACCCTGTACAGGGTTGCTATGAATTGGAACCAACTCCACGGCACATAACAGCAACAACAATCTTACTAATTGGACTCCCAATGTGGCACTGTGGATCTGCAGTGGACTGCAAACCACAAGGTCAGCAGTTCAAACCTACGAGCTGCTCCTAGGAAACCCTATATAGAGTTGCTACAAGTTGAAGTCAACTCAACAGCACTTAACAACATCTTACTAATTGCTCTTAGTCTACAAACTCTGATGAAACCTGTTACATACACATCATAGCAACACACAGCCTCCACGACACATAAGTGATAGCTATGTTCAAGGTGCATTGGTTGGAAATTGAACTGGGGCTCCCACATGAAAGGTAGAAGTTCTCTTCCTGAGCCATCACTGCCTCTAACTATAATGTGGAGATGGAAAATGTAAAGCATGATTAGGAAATACCCACTAAGAAACTTCAGGGAATACAAACAACACAGATGAACGTTCAATCTATACTACTTAGGTAATAATCCCCACTCTGCCAGTCTTTGGTGTGTGACTTCAAAGAAGTTGTTTTGTGGATGTGTTCTCTGTGGTCAGGTTCAATGAGCTCCTTGAATTCCTGCTTTCTCTTGATCTCTCCAAATTGTATGCTGCTCTTTCCCTTTGTTTTCCAGTATACTAGAATTTTTTTTTTCTCATTCTCCTTTGGGTTTTGCTCCAAGTCTTCCTGAAACATAGAACTTCTCTAAAGTTCTGTCCTAAGCCATCTTCTCTGTACCTATATCCTTTCTGAGGGAACTCAGAAAGTTATAGAATCTTTTATGCAGATGACTCAAAATTGGTGTCTTTTGAGTAGGACCTTTGACCTTAAAAGCTCATGAGTAGCCATCTAAAATGCAATTATTGGTCTCTAAAGTAAAGAGTGATGAAAACTGACAATACTTGGAAACAATGAGTCCAATAGACTAATGGACCATAAGAACACCAGTCTCTTCTCTCCAGGACCCTGAGACCAGAAGAACTAGATGGTGTCTGGCTACCACTGCCAATTGCTGTGAAAGAATTGCATTAAAAAGTCCTAGACTGAATGGAAGAAAATGTGGAACAAAACTCAAATTTATAAAAAAAAAAAAAAGACCAGGCTTCATGGTCAGTTAAAGATGGGTGGAAACCTGAGACTCTGGCTCTTCATCACCCCTTTCAGTTCTGGAACTGAACTCACCCCTGTGGCTCAACTGTCAGCCAAGTAATAGTTGGGTATATAGGGGCCAACAACACTAATGAGGTATGCACAACATAGACTTATCCAGCATTCAAGGTCAAAAGCGCAGTATTTACCTAAAGACAAAATTCAGAATGGTGTGTAAAGAAGGAAGAATGGAAATGAGAAACAGGGAGGAAGAGGAATTTGTGATGCTATACTGAGAGGATGGCAAATAGAGAGGAAACGGAGTGTTTAATCTGTTGGATGTAAACCTGATGATCTGCTCTGTAAACCTTCACTCGATTCACAATAAAAAGGTAAGAAAAATAACTGGTGTCTTTAACTCCTCTCTTTCTCAAGCCCAAGACCTAAATTTCCAACTTTGTCTGTCATCTGACCATCCTCACACATTCAACATGTTTACAAGGAATCTAATCATTAAGTCCCACCAGCACTTACAGTCTTTGCTAAACACTCAGGTTCAAAATACACATCCCAACTGTAGAAAGATCCTATAGGTTTCTTCACTTGCATTTTTCTTACATCAGGCCTCTCCTATGCTGACATCTGACATGTCCCTGGAGCAGAACTCCTTTTCTTCTCACTGAGCGAGACTGAAGATTGCCTCCAACAGGTTTCCCCACCTCCAGTTTTTCTCTGCTTTTTTCCACCCCCACACTGCTGCCACTTAATAAGCTTAAATCTTGGCTCTGCACATTTATGGAGGAGTGTGGGAACCAAGTTAGACTGACAGTGTTGGAAAAGGGAACAGGAGATAAGGAATTGAGACACAGGATGCTTAAGTGACATCTGCAAAAAGGAAGTTTTTGATAGTGAAAGCAAAGAAAGCGATGGGTTGTATTTGAAGAGTCAAAGACATGATATTGTATTTATAAAAACATAAATTTGAATTTTTACTTATACATTATTTCATCTTTAATAAATGAAACAGAAGAACCCAGAAAGAGAGAAAGTAATGGTGCAAAAGATGGGATGGTGGATTAAGCAAGACTGTAGGCAGAAACAGGGAGCACATTGGCTCAATGTAATAAGTACTGGACTGTGAACCATGAGGTCAGAAGTTCAAGCCCACCAGCTGTTCCTCAGAAGAAAGATGAGGGTTTCTGCTCCCACAAAGATTTACAGCCTTGAAAACCTATTTAGGGTCATTGTGAATCAGAACCGACTCAGCAGCACCCAACAACAACAACAACAACAACATGGGGGGAAATGGGAGCAAACGGGCAGTAACTAATTAACCCAATGCCATTATGTCGATTCCAACTCACAGAGACTTTACATGGCCACATAGATTGCTCCATAGGGTTTCCAAGACTATAAATCTGTATGGCAGCAGACAGCCTCGTGCATCTCCCGAGGTGCAGATGGTGGGTTCAAACTGCCAACTTTTCGCTGACCACCCCAACACTTAACCCATTGTGCCACTATTGCTCCTTATCTAGATAGCACAAATGGTTAATGAGCGTAATGCTAACCAAAGGATTGGAGACTTGAGGTCACCTAGAAGTGCTTCTGAAAAACGATCTGAAGATATATCTCCAAAAAAACCATCCATTGAAACCCCTATGGAGCACAGCTGTACTCTGATGCACACGGGTCACCATGCATCAGAGTCTGCTTGAGAGGTTTCTTTACTGGAGAGGTTAGGCCATAAGCTCAGGTGGGTTCTCTGTGGAAATGGAAAAAAAAAAAAAAAAAAGCATGTCCTGAGCTTAAGGTCACCGCAGTGGAGACAGGACCAATGTGGGGGGATTCTGAGGTAGAGGCAAAAACCTAAAGGAACGTTGTTGAGATGACTTCAGGCTTCACACTGAAGTGGGTAAATGATTCATCCTGGAAGGCGTGGGTTGAATTGAGGACTTGAGAAAAGCAGGGAGGAAAGGTCTTGTGATAGAGCCTTTGAGGAGCCCATTAAGAAACAAACAGTATTGTGTTCTGGGGCAATGTTAATTACGTCATTCAGTCATCAGACACATGTTCACAACGTTCTAAGCCCTAGAATATTGTGTCAGACCCTTGAAAGAATTTTCATGGGAAAAGATTTGAAAATAAAAGAAAAGCTGTAGCAAGAATTGTTTATGACACAAACAAGCAAGTTGCTGCTTCCCACATATTAGGGAAACAGTTGGATTACACATCAGGGCTTGGAGACTTTGAACAATGCTACCAGGAAGCTAATGGAACTGGGACAAGGAAATTACTCTGACTCCACACTCCATAAAACAAACAAATAAATAAATAAAAGTTCAGCTTCTCACTGGAGAAACAATGGGCACTAGGCTGGTAAAATAACAAAAGAAAATGTCAGCATGGTGTGCCAAAGCTGGAAGACAGTAGCTCATTTTTGTATTTAAGATTACTCTGTTCTCTAGACTGTGCAGGCAATCCAAAATTAGTGGGAGGAAATGTAATTTTATAGCACATTTCTGACTGTAACTCAACCACCATGTGTGTAGGTGTTATGGTCTAGAAAGTAAAGAACATATGTTGTCACCTTTAGAAAAAAACCATTTTATGATTTTTTTCATCCACCTTCCTTGACTGTATATAAATGAATTTTGAGTGAGTTAAATAGCAGAGTCTACCCAGGAATTGAGTTTTTGTTTTTGAAATTGTATAAAATAAACTGTTTTTTCTAACAGATGATTAACATTTCAGGGGTCTGGTTGCTTGCCCTAAAGGGAGAGGGCTGACTCACAGAACCACAGTGGTATCACACACTCCTCCTCTCCCTCCCACCAACAGAGTGGTTTTATAGAAAGCTAAAGAGGTGGCCTTGGACAAAACTGCAAACAAGGCAGTTTCTCCTTAGTCTCATTCTTCCTTCTTCTCATGAGATGTCTGGTATCCTCTTATTCTCCTCTCTGCTCTCACAAAACCATCCTGTGAGGCCATTTACTTGTACCAAGACACAGATCATAAACTATAAGCAAAAATGGTTTTCCCTTTATCACCGTTTATCCATTCAAATGATTGCTGAACACTTCTCAGTACTTATCCAAAATGTTCTGTTCTTCTTCCCAGTGTATCTACAACTTCTTTGGAATTATCTGCCAAGATTGGTTGTTGGTAAGTGCTGTCAAATTGGTTCCAAGGCATAGTGACCCCGGATAGTGTTCCTGAGGTGGGAGCAGAAAGTCTCATCTTTCTCCCAAGGAGTGGCTGGTAGTAGGCTTGACCCGCTGACCTTGTGGTTTGCAGTCCTACAGTGCTTCTTCTACAGAGACACCACTTTCTTCCTTCCAAGCCTATACCTTATTTTTTTCAAACAGACTGTGTGAGGACAAAATGTCTTCCTTTGGGTTTTGAGAATGAAAGCCTGTCTTAATCTTCTGGGAATCCAGATTTCTGGATCCATGGAGTTGGGAGGATTTCCATTTGCCTTTAGTTTTCATTTTGAACCTTGAGCTTTGAAGGAATTGCTTTCCCTGGAGTCACCTTCAGATCAAACATAGCAGCTGATTGGAGACCATTTTAGCCTAAGTGTTGGGCTCATTGGGAGAGTTATGTATGTGAGGTCAGTTTCAAGAAGCAGGAACTCCAGGGTCTGACGGGAAGCTGTGTTTTAGGCTATATGGCCTGCTTTTAATGATTCTGTTTTTATATAAAAGACTGACCTTAAAACTCTGAATGTATTGTAACACTTCCTACAGAGTAGACAACACGGAAGGAATTTCCAGTGACCCTCGGGAGGTTCCCCTGATCTGACCCTGCCTGTAGAAACTGATTTCCTGATCCCCTTTTAAGAGTGCCTTCCCGATACTTTCCGTTTTGCGCTGTCTGATCCTAATCATATCTACTCACAATAAATATATTCTATTACATTCATTTCTGGTGTTTCTCTATGAATTTCTGCTTTTAACAAGAGTGGTTTTGATTTCTGGAAAGTTACTCTGAACCCAGTCTGCTGCATCAATTGGATAATGGCTTTTTAGGTCCAAGATGATTTTGTAGAAATTTTCCTGCGCTTGAAAGCACTTGAGGATCAAGATGCCAAGCAGTAGTGAAGACCCACTACAAGAACTGTGTGGGAGCCATGTCTGGCATTCCCTAACTTCACGGGGGGGGGGGGGGGAAAGAAAGTCAAACTCACAACCTGCCCAAAACAGATTCCTATGAAGCTGAGGTTAGACACGCCTCCACCCTACAACCTTCTTGACTCTATTCTGACACCAGCCGTCTCTCCCACAACACCCTCTGCTTCCCATCTGGGTTTGATAATCATTGCAGTGGCCACACAGAACTCATAACAATACTGATGATTATGGGGTTTATGAGGGAAGTGAACAGGGGGCAATTCAGATCAGAAAAAACTCAGATGCAGCAAGTTTCCAATCAAGAACATCTCGCCTCGGCAGCACTACAGGCACACATTGCTGATCTTGGACCTCTCAGTCATGTGACCCTCTGCCTTTGACATGGTAGAGTATTAGAAAGCTCCGTTAGCCTGTCTGAGTGCCCAAAGGGCACATTCTGTGAGAGAGACTGCTACCTGTAAGCACTCAGCTTTACTCAGTCCCTGGGCACAGAGCCTGAAGGTACTCTGTCTCTCCCTGTCACTGCCTCTGCCACAGACTCTGCTGTCGCTCCTTTTCTAGGTGGGGACCTCACACTCTACTCATGCGCTTCTTTCTTGATAGTCCTGGAGTCATCGTTCAGTCCTTTTTCTGAGATGATTCCTTTTAAACCTAGCAAGATAGCATGCATAACTAACCAACCCTAACATCAGTTCTGCACATCCTATTTGCCTGGTCCTACCCAATCATTCCATGGGATGAAGACAATGTTGGAGAGGAAATCCATATCAAGTAAACTCAAGGCACTACACCCACACACTGCTTGCAGTTGTTATTTTCCTAACTACCCCTATCAAAAACGAGCTATGGTAGCGTAGTGGTTACGAATTGGGCTGCTAACCTCAGGGCTGGCTGTTTGAAACTATCAGCCGTTCCACAGGAGAAAGATGAGGCTTTCTGCTCCCATAAAGATTTACAGCATCAGAAACCCTGTGCAGGGTCACTATGAGTTGGAACCGACTCCATGGTACATAACAACAACAACGACACCCCTATCAGAAGTCAGAGGCGATTTCTACCTGTCCTCATTACTGGCTTTCCAAGTCCATTCCAACTCAGATGAATATAGGCTTTCCAAGGCTGTGACCTCCCATCTTTCTGAGATACCTCTGGGTGGGTTGGCAGTGCTAACATTTTACCTAGTAGACCATAAGAACTTTTTATGCTACCCAAGGTCATTCTAGTTTGGTGGTCTGAGTTTGAAGCACTTTACTACTCTGCAGTTTCATCCTCCCTCAGGACACCCCCCTGTACTCCATCACTCAGGGACATGCGCCTCCCTGCTTCTGAGTCAGTGTTGTTGTTGTTATATACCATCGAGTCGGTTCCCACTCATAGCGATCCAGTACAGGGTTTCCGAGGCTGTAATCTTTTCGGGAGCAGAAAGCCTCATCTTTCTCCCACGGAACAGCTGGTAGTTTTGAACTGCTGACTGCAATTAGCAGCCTGATTTGTGGTCCCTGCCTTTCTCACTGCTGCCCTTGCCCTCTTCCCACCTCTGGTGATGTTGCCTACGCTTAGGACCAGGTGCTCCTAGGTTAAAGAAAGTTTTCTCTCCGAAATTGCAATTCTCTTGATCACACTTAAATATTTGATCTTCAAAGTGTTGTGGCCCATGGACCAACAGCAAAGGCAGAACCCCAAATTCTACCCCACTGTACTGAGTGGGAAGTTGCATTTTATTAAGATCTCCAAGTGATTTTTATGTAAACCAAAGCTAAATATGTAATGCCTTAGATCTGTTTTCTGAAACCTTAGCATGCATCAAAATCACCTGGAGAATCAGTTAAAAACAAGATGTACGACATAGATTGTTGGGTCCCAACCCCAGAGTTTCTGATTCAGTAACTAAGCCCCCCAAACTTTAATTTTAGTTACCTCTGTAGAAGTTGGGTAATTTTCTTGGTCCTGTGGGCTTTTAAGAAAACAGAGGGAGCTTTTCCTAAGGAGTCCATTCTAAATCTTAATGACCCTATATGACAGAGGAGAACTGCCCCATAGGGGTTTCCAAGGCTGTGATCTTAGTGCTGCTATAGGATAAGTACTGGCAACAAACAAGGTCAGCGGTTCAAATTCACCAAGTACTCCTTGGAAACCGCATACAGGGTCACTATGCGTTGGCACTGGGGACTTTGATGCTTTGTTTGTAGGTTCTAGTTTCCAGCATATTTCATCGTATACTATCATCTTAGTCATCTAATGCTGCTGTAACCAAAATACCCCAAGTGGATGGCTTTAACAAACAGAAATTTACTTTCTCACCGTTTAGGAGACTAGAAGTCCAAATCCGGAGCTACAACTGCAGGAAAGGGCTTTCTCTCTCCGTCAGCCATGAAGGTCCTTGTCTCCTCAGTTTCTGTTTCCTAGTTCCTTGACAATCTCCACGTGGCTTGGCATTTATTTTACCACACCTCTGCTTATTAACTTGTTTGTTATTGTTAAGTGTCATCCAGTCCACTCCGACCCTTAGCAACCCTGTATAGGGTTTCCGAGGAACAGCTAGCTGGTGAGCCTGAACTTGCTTGTTTAATCTCCTTTAAAATCTCAAAAGAGATTAATCAGAACACACCTTACACGATTCCTGCTCCATTAACCCTAACAAGGAGCACCCGTTCCTAAAGGGGCTTCTAAGCAGAGACACGGAGACAGAGAGGTTAGGATCTGTTGAGTTGAGGGGACACAACTCAAGCCATAACAGCTTTTAAAAACAGTCTTTTAAAAGAACATTCTAAAGGCAAGGGTGATACAAACAGATTTCAACCTGAGTGCTAATTCCAAGACATCCGCTGCAGATAGCTGTGATTCTGTGTTGAGAATGATTTTCAGGCTGACACTGGAGTCTGTCAGCATCGAGGAGGGTAATGATGGATTAGTGTGTGTGCTGTTGGAAGGAGACTAACTAAACCAAATCAAATCCACTGTGACAAGTCCATTTCTACACGTAGTAGTCCTGTAAGACAGAAGAGTGCTACTCTACAATTTCCAAGGCTGTAAATCTTTACAGAAGTCAACTGTCACATCTTTCTCCTGTGGAGTGGCAGATGAATTTGAACCGCTAACCTTTGGATTAACAGCTGAGTGCTTTAACCACTGTGCCATCAGGGCTCCTTGGAAGGAAAAGAGGCAGCTGGCTTTTCAACATACACGCAGCTGAATTTTTCACAGAGATTCACATCTGAAGTATAAGAATGCATCTTCATGAAAGTGAACCAGCCTTTTAGAAAATAGTCACATCATATTGTTCTTAAAGAGTATCGTAGTGGTTACGAGTTGGGCTGCTAATCTCATGGTCAGCAGTTCGAAACTACCAGTTCTTGCGCGAGAGAAAGATGAGGCTTTCTGCTCCCGTCAAGATTTATAGCCTCGGAAACCCTGTGCAGGGTCACTATGAGTCGGAACTGTCTCCACGGCAGGCACACCACCACCACCCACCATTGTTGTTGTTGTTAAGTGCTGTTGAGTCTATTCCGGCTCCTAGTGCCTCATACAGGGTTTCCAGGGCTTTAAATCTTCAAGGGAGCACAAAACCTCATTGTTCTCCCATGGAGCGGCTGGCAGGATCAAACTGTGGACCTTGTGATTTATAGTCCAGTGCTTATCATATGGAGTGAAAAATCCTAGAGTTTGTGAAATCTTATCAAAGTTATGAATGCCTTGAGCTCTACCCTGGGTGGGTACATGGTTGCCAAAATCCATTCTAGAACTAATTGCAATCCTTTTTATGCCCATTAGTAATATTCAGCTCCCATGAATGGAGTTCATGGCATGGACCCATGAAAAGAAAGTTACTCTGGGGTCTACTGAGGCCCTAAAAGCAGGACTTAGTAAACTCATAATTAAATATAAATTAAATCTAGTTCAGCAGTTCTGAACTGGGTTTCTCCAGCCTACTCCCTACCCCCAGGGACATTTGGCAATGTCTGGAGACATTTTTGGTTGCCTACATGCGGGGAGAGGTTGAACTACTGGCTTCTAGTGGGTTGTTAGTGTTAAGGGCCATCAAGTCAGTTCCCACTTATACAGACCCTGTATAGGGTTTCCAAAGAGTGACGACTGGTGGGTTTAAATTGCTAACCCTGTGGTTAACAGTCTAGTGCTTATCCTACAATGCCTGATTATCCTAGTTATCGTGTAATGCCAATGCAGAAATGCCACAAGTGAGTGGCTTTAGAGAAGAGAAATGTATTTTCTCACAGGGCTGGAGGAAAATGTCATACTCAGACTTTGAACCATGACAGTTCCTTTCATGGACCTCTCTCCTAGTTTCTTGTGACTCTCAATAATGCTTGGCATTTTGCTTGTTTGTTTGGAGACGATCCTCACATGTTCTCTGTCTTCCCCTGTGTGTGTGTGTCAAAGTCTATTCTGGTTGTTTTGTAACTCAGAAGTGATATGTTTTACTCTACTCTGTTATGATCTCATTAACAGAGCAAAAACTCTACTTCCAAAGAGTGTTGTACCTATAGGTACAGGGGTTAGGATACCAACACTGTTAAATCTATAACGCTGTTAGATAGTCCATAATGTACAGGAACGCATCCTACACCAAAGATTTACTCGACCCAGAATGTCAGCAGTGCAGAGACTGAAATATGTTGGTCTACAGCATTGAAATTTAGGTCTCTAAATTAAACCAGTGCTAAGTCTTGTACTTGTGACTCACCAAATGGAGAATTTAACCTACTGTAATTTTTCCAGTAAGAGGGAAATGAACTGAATTCTTGCTTTGACCCAAGGAAAATGTTATCTAATTTGTCTGTAACAAATTAGAGGAAACCGTATTTATAAACACCTCTGCTCCTTGTATTTCTGCAAAACCTGGCACGTGACTTACACTTTTTTATATGAACACAACACCTGTAGCCAGAACAAATGTGTCAAGAGACATGACTGGAAGGGTAGGTAGCCTGCCATTCTCCTTACCGCAAGCAAGGATCAGATGAAATGAATCACTCCTTGTGGTCTGCAGTTTATCTGCAGTAAATGATCATTGTAGTTGATGCTGTTGTTTTATCTTTAAGATTAAAATATTTTAGTAACTTACGATTCCCACACCTCGCGAAAATAAATGATGTGCTGACAATGCTGTACTCTTTAAAAATAAATTATTAAAATTCCAGTTCATTTAAGACTTTAGAAAAACAAGATTTGTGGGGGTTTTTTTTTTCCTGATCAAATAATGAACAAAATCAGCTACAATACTAGACATTTAAAACATTTCTAACTGTACTATTTTGCTGTAATGGGTCTGTGGCTTTGCAAGGCAAGCTCAAAAGTTATGACAATCAACTAAATCCCAGAGGAAAACGTTTCGGTCTGTAAGCACTGGTTTGGGGAAAAGCATATTCTCTAGTATCAAAGATCCTAATGGTAGCTGGGTTTTCTCAACCCTTAATTCTCCTAAGATGCATAATTGGATATTATGCAGCTAACTGAGAAGGACCTTTGGAGAAAACAAAAACCGAGGTTCTTTCAGATCTCCATGAACATTAAAAACTAGGCTTTCAACTCTAGCCAAATGCCATTACCATGAGTTCTTTCCAATATATTGTTTAGTCACAAATGCTAGGGCCTTGATATTACATGTGGTCCTGAAAGTTCAAAATTATAAACCAAGACTCCAGGCCTGGCAATGCTGGAGACAGACTGTGACTAACACATGGCATGTGATATGTATATGCTATAAAATGCTCCTAATGATAAGGTTGAACTGTGTGGGATGTGATCAAAGTCTCTACTGAAAGGTTTGTGAAAGGTGGCAGGGACTAAAGTGGTTAGGTCCCCCCAAGGTCCCCCCTCAGTGGATGGAATAACAAGGTGAAGTACAAATGGTTATTATACAATTACAAGAAGGCTAGTGTGTGTCCTGATTAAAACCGCCAGTTTTTAGAAGAATGTTGGGCTCTTCTAGGCTCCAGAATCATCCTTTCCTTGGACACTTCATATCACATTATCAAAGGTTCAGTTACTCCCCATCACTGACAACTGTTGTAAGGATCTAGTAACAACTGCTTCACTGCATTCTAAGACAATTTGTTAAAAGGATGGTCACCCTGGTTACTCACTGTACTTATGACTCGCACCCTTTCCTTTCTCTGACCTCAAACTCAAGGTGTCTTGGAGGTACAGTGGGTTAAGCATCGGGCTGCTAACTGTAAGTTTGATGGTTCAAACCCACCAGCAGCTCCATGGGAGAGAGACGAGACTACCTGCTTCTGTAAAGATTCAGTCTCAGGATCTCTGCCCGATAGCACTGTTGTGAGTCATCTTACCACCCATCTCACGAGATCTCTCCATCTTTTCCACATAATCTCCCTGTGTCCTTTCTCAACACCTCTTTTCATCAATACTTGCTGACTGTGACATCATCAGGAAATCGCTGTGGTGCTAGAGGATAAGCACTGAACTGCTAACCACAAAGTCAGCTGCTCTGTGAGAGAAAAATGAGACTTTTTGCTCCCATAAAGATTTACAGCCTTGGAAACCCTATATAGGGTCACTACAAGTCAGAACTGACTTGACAGCATCGTAGTATAAGCACTCGACTGTTAGGTGCAAGTTTCGCAATTCAAACCCACTGTTCACTCCACTGAGGAAAACTGAGGCTTTCTGCTCCTGTAAAGATTTCCAGCCTCAGAAACCCTATTCAGGGTCGCTGTGAGGCAGAATCCGTGCCATGACAGACTACAATGTCATCAAACTCTCGCTCCAGTTCCTCCTGAGGGTTGCTGACACTGGGATAGGTTATCTCTGGATGATACAAACAGTTAGCACACTTAACTTCTACCCCAAGGATTGAAAGTCAGAGTTCACCCAGAGGTACGTCAGAAGAAAGGCCTGGCAATCCTTTTTCAAATTCTAGCCATTGAAAAGTCTGATGGAGCACAGTTGTACTCTGACATACATGAAATCATCGTGAGTCAGAATCAAACCCAACAGCACCGGCAGTTGGTATCTTGGGCTTCAACTGTTGGAGGTGGGCCTTTCCAAATTGGAACACTTAAGTACTTAATTAAACCATAAGCGGCAACTTGAGGGTGGAGGTGAGTTTTAATTTGGCTTTGAAAATTTGGTCTCATGCATATTACACAGAGAAAAGTGGAGACTTTTGCCTCAAGAAACTGTATGAGTAAAAAAACAGTCGAGATGTTTCTAGCAAATACCTATAGTTTAGCTAGAGACAAGCCAAGGAAAATGAGATTAAAAGGTCAAAATCATTTGAATGCAATGCTGGAAAAAGTTCTATTTTATAGAATAGGCAAGAGGAGTTATTAATACTTTGAGGTCAGAATGGTTACATGGTCAAAGAAGTATTTCCAGGAAATTTCTGAAATGGTGTGTTGGTTGGGAATGCATTAGGTGGGAAAGAGTCCAAAAAAAGAAAACAAAATCAGTTGAGATGAAGAAGGCCTAAACTTGAACGGAATTAAAAGTACCCAAAAAAATATAAACTCAGCAATACATATGACTCTTTAGATATCAGGTGACAGGGGGAATTAAAAAGACCAATCAGAGACGATTAAGAAGAAATGAAGTTAGAGTTCAAAACACCATTGTTGTTGTTAGGGGCCATTGAGTCAGTACTAGCGACCTTATGCACAGCAGAACGAAACACTGCCCGATCCTGGACCAACCTCACAATTGTTGCCATGCTTGAGCCCATTGATGCTACCACTTGGCCAGTCCATCTCACTGGGTGTCTTCCTGTTTTTTCTCTGACCCTCCACCTTACCAAACATGATCTCCTTTTCCAGCGACTGGTACCTCCTGACAATATGTCCGAAGAATGAGAGACGGAGTTTGGCCATCCTGGACTCCAAGGATCACTCTGGCTGTACTTCTTCCAACACAGATCTGTTGGTTCTTTTGGCAGCCCATGGCACTTTCAGTATTCTGCTCCAACACCATAACTCAAAAGCATTAAGTCTTCTACAGTCTTCCTTATTCACTGTCCAACTTTCGCATGCATATTAGGTTATTGAAAATACCATGGCTTGCATCAGGCACAGCTTAGTCCTCAAACTGATATCTTTGCTCTTCAACATTTTAAAAAGCTCTTGTGCAGCACATTTGCCTAATGTAATACGTCGTTTGATTTCTTGACTGCTGCTTCCATGAGTGTAGATAGTTGATCCAAGAAGAATGAAGTCCTTGATGGGATCCTTCAAATCACCTGCTTTCTATTAGCATGTCAGTCATGTCTCTTCTACTGATTGTTGTTGTTAAGTGCCCCCAATCAAAATGGGAATCGCACACTGTCCATCAGTAATGGAGGTCAGCGGTAGCTTGGGGGTAGCATTCTGTCCTTCTGTGTGCAAGACCCAGGTTTGACTCAAAGTAAATGTACCTTAAGTGAAGCCACTACCATCTGTCACTGGAGATTTGGCTGTTGTGATGTTAAACAGCTTTCAGGAGAGCTTCCAAACTAAGACCAGGAAGAAAGGAGTGGCAATCTGCTTCCAAAAATCAGCCATAAATAACACTGTGGATCACAATGATCCAGTCCCAGAAGTGTTTCCAGGACATTAATTAAATGGTGCATTGGTTGGGAATTAAAACAGAAAAGAAAATCAGTTCAGTGTCATCATAATGGGTCAGGAATGAGATGATAAAGGCCTAAACTTGGATGGAACTAAAAGCACCAAAAAAAACCCCAAAAACTCAGTAACACATACGGCTGTTGGAGGTCACCTGCAAAAGGTCACCATGAATTGGGGGCTGACTAGACAGAAGTTAACGGTACCACCACCAGTAACTGTAGCATCAGGGATGCGCATGCTTCTGATTCTCAACACATTCCAATATGTCACTTCTGTTGAATTGGATCCAATTAAACACAATATTTTATAACTGATTTTCTGTTTGTCTTTACAGGCATGTAGTCTTGTTTTCTAAAATACTGGAGGAGACACCCTTAGCCCTTTTATTTGATCCCTTCAAGGCAGATTAAAGAACATAGTGAAAACTGTAGATTTTGGAGTCCTGACTTTTTCGCTTTCTGTCTAGATGATCTGGACCTCAGTATTCCCATTGGAAATACAAGGCTGATAACACCAATGGTTTAGAAATGGTAGAAAAATCAAATAACACATGAAAGTGGCCGTGTTAGATAAGCTCTGGATTGCTACCACAAGGTTGGCAGTACAAATCCATCAACTGGTTGGAACCCCTATACAGGGTCACTATGAATCAGAATGGACTTGACAGCACTTAACAACAACATGACATAGCAGAACGATTATTTATTTGGTTTTAAAATCATGATGAAATAGGGGTTTTGTTGTCATTGTGACAACACCTGGAGAACACTCAGAAATAAAAGTTAACTTGACTGTAACTTAGAAACACTGTAACATCGAGTAAATTTAATCCAGACAATGCAGGGGATTTGGAAGTGGAGTACATACCATACTTCTGTGTCTTCTGTATAGTTGAATACACACAAAATAAAGGCTCAGTAGCTGGTGTGGCGCTGTAGGGTAAGCATGCGACCATAAGGTCCGTCCTTCCCAGAAATCAGAACTTAAATCAGAAAAACAAGGCTTGTTGAATTTCTTCAGCTACTCAACCCTCGCTTTCTGCTTTCTGAGACCACAAGGAAACTACACCAGACCAGTGTTTTCTGTTTACCTTTACTAAGGAGAAGAAAACTGAAGATGGTGAGTTTTTATCATTTATTTACAAAAAAAGCTATGCTTATGATTGTTTGTATATATGTGGTAAAGTTTGGATTTCTGCTTGTTCCATATTTTTAAAGCTCATTTTAAAAGTAGTCTTACTGGATATCGCTTTTTACCCCTGGCGAAACAGAAAGCTTTCTTCCTCATCAAAGTTTGAAGCTTTTGATCTCCCTAATCTCCTACTTGTTCATAGTCTATGCATACACAAGTAAGTGATGTCCTCTTCAGTGTCGGATGAATCTCTTAAAACTCACGGAAATGTGCTTTATTTCAATCTCAGTCCCCAGGGGCACCTGATCGTGATAGAATTCTGAAGAGATGTGGTTGATATAAATAGGCAATTCATACCCATTTTTATTACTGCTTAAGTTTTGAATTAAAGATTCAGTATTTCAAAAAAGCAGCTTGATGCGTTAGTGTCTGACCTGAATTTTTATTGTGTAGCTTAACTGTTATATACTCAACCAACTCTATTCATGTCTTCAAGCCCAGCCGAGCCTCAGCAACATGTTCTAGAAGAGCCTTCCTCAGTCCCGAGGTTCAGTCCATCAATTGTCCTATAGATAACTACATAGACTTCCCAGAAAAATGCTGTGATAGCAAGATTTTTAAAGTTAATGTTCATTTAAATAAAATATTGATATTGAATATCATTCCATTTTGTATAGTAGAAAACTTAGAAAATCTATCACCCCCGCCCCTGAGAAATAACTGCTCTTAACATACTGGAATAATCTATTCTAGTCTTTTTATTTGCATTTTCTACATACTTGAGATTCTATTTTATATAAAATGCCATATCCTACATTTTTGCTTAAAAGTCATATCATTAGACAGGTTATTAACCACTGCACAATTATTTTAATGGTTAGATGGCATTTTGTTATGTGGAACCCTTACGCTGGGTATTCAATTTGGATGACTGCATCATTTCTGATTTATAAAGAATACTGCAATAAAATATTTACTCATAAATTTATACCTGTATTTCTAAATATTTCCATAGGATAGGAAACATTTAAAAGTTTAACCTCAGGATGAAAAGATCATGGATCATAAGAATTTCTCCCCCACATTTTAATATGAAGGCTTTTTGGTTTAATAAAATATGTTATTTCCCAATTGTAAAATAGAATATGCCGAGCTACCAGTTTGAAGCTAAAAACATTTAGGCCTCATTATAAAACATGACGAAGTTCTGGTGTGGTGCTATAGAATCAGTACTATATTGCCAGGAACAAGGTTCAAACCCACCAGCTGCTCCTCACCAGCCTTATAAAGGGTCACTATGGGTCAGAACAGACTCAATGGCACTTAATAACAACATAAAGCATCATAAATTTCTAGCTAAGTGAGCCTCATATCTCTAGGTATATTCTTCTCTTGTCCACATGTGCAACTGTAGCTCTCTTTTCTACCCTGTTTCATACAACTGTTTCTAACAACACAAGTTTAAATATATATACTTATTTAATATATTAATTTAAATATATATATTATATATTATATTATATATTGTTGTTGTTGTTAAGTGCCGTCGAGTCGGTTCCGACCCATAGCGACCCTGTACAGGGTTTCCGAGGGTGTAAATCTTTACGGGAGTAGAAAGCCTCATCTTTCTCCCGTGGAGTGGCTGGTAGTTTCGAACCGCTGACCTTAAGGTTCGCAGCCCGATTCATAACCACTACACTAACAGTAATATGTATATAATATATATTAAATATACACATATATACACACCATTTGTTAAGTCTTTTTTTTTAACAATACAAAAGAAACTGGAAGTGATTCAATAGTGAGTAATTGTTAGCATGACTAATTGTGACTGTCACAATTATCAAAGTAGAAGAAGTTTTGTAGCAAAAACAGGGGAGTAGTTAATCTTACAGTCCAGAAACAAAGGACCCTAGGACCATCAAGGGAGAAGAGCACAAGCGGAATGCAAGACATTATCCAGAGAAGCAGTGACACCAGAGATGGAGGGAGAGATGGGGACATGGAGAGATGGAACAGCTGAGCACTCTAGATTCATGGAAAGAGAGGTACTGAGAGCCAGTGGCCAGGAGGCAGACTTGCAGAATGTACCCTTGGGTGGTATAAATTATTATACATGCCTGAGAGTTTAAAAACAACAACAACAACAAAAGAGCTAAAGTTAATAGACAGATACTGCTAATTGATGGTGCATGGAGGGGGATTATAATCATTGTAATGAAACAAGGTGTATGATTCGTTGAATGTAAAACTGATGATCTGCCCTGTAAAAAAAATAGAAAGAAAAGAAACTGTAAGTGATCATCCACGAGGAGATCAACATAGGAGGACAGGAAAACGAGACTTTTATTTTATATCTTTCTATGCTATTTGGAAGGAGCTCTGCTAGCGTAGTGGTTACGAATCAGGCTGCACATCGCAAGGTCAGCAGTTCGAAACTACCAGCTGCTCCGTGGAAGAAAGATGAGGCTTTCTGCTCCCATAAAGATTTACAGCCTCGGAAACCCTGTACTGGGTCGCTGTGAGTTGGACCCGACTCCACGGCACTTAACAACAACAACATGCTATTTGGATTTTCCAACTAAGTGTACATATTGTTGTGGTTGTTAAGTGCCATAGAGGTCATTTCTGATTCATAGCGACCCTAAACAGGGTTTCCCAGGAGCTGCTGGTGAGTTTGAACCAATGACCTTGCAGTTAGCAGTCCAGTATTTATCATACAGCAACACACACATTGGGCCTTCAGAATGTAGGAGGCGTGAGTTTTCATTACAGATTTCTTTTTATTTCTTTCCTTAGGCTTTCTCCGTATGTAAAGAAAACAGGTTATGTGAAAAAAATAATTGTCCATTATTCAATTCAAAAAGAAAATTATAAATAGAACTGAATTAATAAAGTGAAACTGTTGACGCTAAAGGACTCTTGGTAGCACAGTGGATTATGAGCTCAATTCTAAACAAGGTACTTTGAATCTACCCGTGGCTCCATGAGAGAGAAAGATGGGGCTTTCTGCTCCGGTAAACATTTACAGCCTCGGAAACCCTAAGAACAGTCACTATGAGTTGGAACCAACGAGGTAGTACATCACCACCACCACTGACAGTTAAAATTCTATATAAGGAGCTCTGGTAGCGTAGTGGTTACGAATCGGGCTGCGAACCTTAAGGTCAGCGGTTCAAAACTACCAGCCGCTGCTCCACGGGAGAAAGATGGGGCTTTCTACTCCGGTAAAGATTTACACCCTAGGAAACCCTGTACAGGGTCGCTATGGGTCGGTACCGACTCAACGGCACTTAACAACAACAACATGGTGAAATATATTATTGGGGGGAAAAAAAGAATCTTCTTAATTTAATGTGGTGGTGGTGACGTGCTGCTGAGCCGGTTCTGACGCATATGACCCATACAGGGTTTCTAAGGAATGGCTAGTGAATTTGAACTGCCCACCTTGTGTTCAAATTGACCTTGTGGTGTCGTGCTTATCCTATAGTGCCATATCAGCTCTTCTTAATTAAATGTTGTTGTTGTTGTTATTGTTAGGTGCCATCTAGTCGGTACCGACCCATAGCGACCTTATGCACAGCAGAACGAAACACTGCCCAATCCTGGACCAACTTCACTACTGTTGCCACACTTGATTTAGCAGGAGAAATTGCACTTTGTTGAATAAATGACTAAGAAAAAATTTTAAGTATAGAAAAAGTAATTTAAGTATTAAAAAAGTACGTTTTTTTCTTTTGCATCATATTTTCATGTTTATTAACCTATTTTCTTTCTTAAAAATTGTTCATGTGTGATATGGTTTAAATACTAGCTTCTTGGTGTTTTTCTTATTGACTTGCCCGATTTCTTTGTATTACAAATCTATTAACCATTCATAGCATGTTTGCTGTAATTTTTTTTTTTTTTGTCAGTTGTTTCCTGAAGCATTCTTCCTAAGCATTAAGAATGCCTGCTTTATCTATCGTATCGTTGTCACGCAAATCCTGCTGGAAGTTCCAAGACTTAACCACACTTATTGACAATTTACTGCGCCTCTACAACACCTGATGAGGAGCTCAGATAGCCTAGTGGATATGAATCGGGCTGCGAATCTTAAGGTCAGAAGTTCTTTACTACCAGCTTTTTCGCAGGAGAAAGATGAGGCTTTCAGCTCCCGTAAAGATTTGCAGCCTCAGAAACCCTATACAGGGTTGCTATGAGTCGGAACCGACTCCATGGCACATAACAACAACAACCACACCTTATACAGATATGATGCTTTCAGTAGTGGGCATCAGAACTATCCTCTGAGCTTTGCTATCCTACCTTCTCAACCATAACAGAACAACATATCTCAAGATGATTCTTAGTGGCATATAGAACTCACTCTAGCTATTTTTAACAGAAAAAAGAAATGTGTTAAAAGGTATAAGATAACTCTCAAAATCTCTGAGAGGGCAAAAAGTCAGGCTTGGGTGCTTACGACCAAAAAGAACCTAGTAGAGAAACACCTAATAGTGGGACCACTCGGGCTGTGCAGTCACACAATGGCTTACCTTCAGAAGGACCCCACACTTGGTTTAATACTTGGCTCTCAGAAATTCCTTACAACTTTTTCTTTGAAGATGTGTCTTGTAAGTAAAGTTTGATGAGACAACGGAGGATGTGTATGATCAAAGGAAATAAGCAAGATGATGGGCATGTTCTTCATTCTTAGCTGTCTTATTTGCATAGAGCATTCCTGATGCCTTATAAGCGCAAAATCTGGTGGGTCCATGGCACTCAAAGAGAGTAGGAATGAAGGGTGTTATGTCTAGGACTGAGCAAGCAGAGCGGCTGACAGTCCAAGAGATCATGTTTTTCATTCAAACTAAAACCTATTTCCAGTGCAGAAAGGAGGAACAAATCACCAAGGGACCTTAGAGGTGGAACCCTAAAAATGGTGCCTTTCTTACTGCTGCTTCTTCTCTGTGCTGGTTACACACTTACGTTGAGAAGTGATGACATAGGAGAGAAGGGGATAGTAGAGAAACTGGTCATCCCTTTTCCTTTCAGTCCTTCCTCACTCCTCAGTAGCTGAAGGTAAAGAGTGGTAGTAGAAAAATGTATACTTGTCAAGAAATGAAATAAAACAGTTGTGTTCATTTTGTGCAGTGTTTCTAGTTTTCTGGTAAGAGCAAAATGTGTATATAAAGAACAAGCTGCAAATTACAAATTGTGCAATTCTGCTGATTCTTCAAACAAGTTAAATGCTCAATTTACATTTGAAACTGACAGAATACAATATGGAAGAACAGAAAAATTCATACGAATATGGGCAGTTCCCAGGTTACACACAAGATCCATTCCTAAGTGTGTCTTCAAGTGTTTGTAGGTAAATTTGAAATAGGTGCATAAGGTTTGCATTTAACCCTACTTTAGCTAGTGCAGGATAAAGGAACTCTGGTGATGCTGTAGGATAAGCTCTGGACCACGAGAACAATGTCGACAGTTCAAACCCACCAACCACTCTCTGGGAGAACAAAGAGGCTTTCTGCTCAGTAAAGATTTATAGCCTCAGAAATCCATACCGTGTCTCTCTGAGCAGAATCGAATCAATGGCAATGACTTTGGTTTGGTTTGGGGGTTTAGTGCAAGAAAAGGATCCCTGGTGGTGATGTGGGTTAGGCATTAGAATTTCTAAGTGAAAAGTCTGCAGTTAAAACCCATCAGGTGCTCCTCAGAAGAAAGATGAAGCTACAAGCGCAGGACCACAAGATTAATTTGAACCACAAAGTAAGTGGTTCAGACTTACTAGTCGTTGCTCAGAAACTGTTTACTGGGTTGCTCTAAGTCAGAACATATTCAACAGCACTTAACAACAACAATCTGTTCTCATAAATATTTACGGTCTTAGAAACCTACAGAGCAGTTCTACTCCACTCTGAATGAACCTGTAGGATTGCTATGAATTAGAATTAACTTGGTGGCAGTAGGTTTGGGTTTTATACTTAGAAGAACGCTCAGTATCAAATAGACAATACCCTGAAAAATTGGTACCACTCTTCAGTCTGTTTGTTTTCTGTGGTGGCTCATGTGTTGTTGTCATGCTGAAAGCTACGCCACCATTATTTTAAATCTCATAAAAGCCATCTATGGTGAACAGGTTTCAATGGAGCTTCCAGCCTAAAACTTACTAGGAAGAAGGAGAGTCAGACTACTTCTGAATGTTTAACCACTGAAAACCCTTATGAATAACAGTAGAACCTTGTCTGATACACAACCACAAGATGAGCCCCTCAGATGAGAAGTCATTCTAAATAAGACTGGGGAAAAGCTGCCTCCTCAAAGTAGAGTCAAATGACATGTTGCATTAGACAAATCTGTTGCAAAAGACCTCTTTAAAGTGTTAAAGAGCAAAGAAATCACTTTGAGTAGTAAGGTGCACCGGACCCAAGCCATGGTGTTTTCAATTGCCTAGTGTGCGTGTGAAAGTTGGACAATGAACAAGAAGGCCATAGAAGAATTGATGCATTTGAATTAGGGTTTGGGAGAACAATATCAAAAGTACTATGGATTGCCAGAAGAACAAACAAATCTGTTTTGGAAGACGTACAGAATTTTCCTTAAAAGCAAGATGGCTAGGTTTCCTCTCTCATACTTTGGATGTATTATCAGAAGGAACCAGTCCCTGGAGAAGAACATCATGCTTGGTAAAGTGGTGGGTCAGCGAAAGAGGAAGACCCCTAGTGAGATGGATTGGCACAGTGGCAGCTGCAGTGGGCTCAAATATAAAAACAGTGAGGATAGCGTAGAACTGGGCAGTGTTTTTTTCCACTGTGCACAGGACAACTGTGAGTCAGAAACCACTCAGTGTCCCCTAACAATAACAGCAACATGACTAGTTGAGAAAAAGACTGCTGTTAGAAATGGAAAAACTAAAACTGCGTATTTTATATCTTCAACAGTACATGTTCCCTGCCTTTTGAATAAGGGGATTTATGTTTTCCTTTTTCACTAGACCCCATAAATTATTAGTTAGTCCTGTGTAGTACAAAGGAGTCCTGATGTGGTGCTATAGGATAAGCACTGGACTGCTAACTGCAAGGCCTGAAGTTCAAACCCACTGCCTGCTTCTCAGAAATAGGGTTGCTATGAGTTGGAATCGACTCAAAGGCACATGACAACTATACCATGTAGTCAGAAAGTACAACCTACCACTGAATTGGAGTCCTGATGTGGGACTGTTGGACAGATAAGCACTAGACTGTTCATCTCAAGATGGGTGGTTCAAACCCACTAGCCCCTCCTTGGAAGAAGTATGAGGTTGTTTGCTCCCATAAAATCTACAAAATCCTAAGTCATAATTCTACTCTGTGCTAAATACGGTTGCTATGTGTCCAAAGGGATCCTATGGCAGTGGGTTTGGTTTGGTTTTTAGTGTGTAGAGCAGCCTACCTGGGTAATCCAGGATAATCACTGCTCCCTGGTACCCAGAAGATTTAATCTCTCCACTCACAAACATGCCCTCAAATGTACCATCCACCTCCTGGGTCTCATGGAAGGGCAACCTGGGTCTCATGGTAGGACTTAGAAATCATGTGGAACGCTAACAACAAGGAATTAAGGACCAGAAATCTTCAGCAATCCTGCCTAGGATGTAAAAGAAGTTAAAGCCTAAGGACTTGACACAAGAGTTGAGTGAGACAACATACAGTGTCTACCACAGCATGTTAGTTAGGGGGTATAAGACCACAAGAACTCCATGTGATGTTGGTTCCAAAGTAACATCAAATAATGCAGTGGGAGCTTAGTTTGAACAGGACCCCTCTACCACGCCTGCACTGTTGTCTACAAAGCCTTCATGTTGATTTTAACAGGATTGGATTGATAATCTCTTGCCATGCTCCTAATTGAGTAATTAACTTTGTCATCTTAAATTCTCTCTGCATTTTCCACTGAGTATGAGATTACTCTTTATTTTCTCTGCTCTTTGCAGATGAATATTTCTTTTGCCTTGTTAAATACCAGCAGTAATCTTGTCAGAGAACAGATTCAGATACTATAGAAAATATGAAATTCATTTATAGCGTTTTATTTCTTTAAGTTCAAAAATGTAATGTTAAAATCTGGTTATTATTTGTGGTGATATTAATTTTGGTTGTTGTTTTAATGTGCTTTAAATTGCAACAGAGACATAAAATAAGAAGAAAAAAAATATATATATATATATATACATATATATTTTAGAAATACCTAACAAGGAGACAATGTGATTTAGGCTAAAAACCTAAAATTTAATTAACTCTGCCTCAATATAGCAAAGGCTGTGGACCATGTGTTAAAGAAATAAAAGAGAATGGGGAAAAACTTATGCCAACATCAATTGCAATAGCAGTTTTACACTGCTGGCTTCTGAGTAAGCAAAACATTAGAATCCAAGAGTATCTCCATTTTTAGTTTGCACATAATTTTTGAGGAAATAAAATATTTTCGGCTAGAAAGAACATGCAACCATTTTTAAAAAGAAAATTACTGTAAATGCTTTCATCTAAAATTCGAACTTTCAGACAGCCTAGCTCTAGATATACCACACAGTAAAATGTTATAGTGAGATAAAGTGTTCTGCATACAGATAAAGCCTTTTATTAGAGAAGCCATGGAAGGAAGGAGGAAATTAAGAAAATTAGTAAACATAATGAATTTGGTTTGCTGTTCAGCCCAGGTAGCATAGTGAGTTATGAATTGGGCTACTAAATGCAAGGTCAGAAGTTCAAATCCACCAACAGCTCCACAGGAGTTTTTTGTTTTTCTTTTTTGCTCCTGTGTATATTTACAGACTCGGAAACCCTATATGGGGCTACTATGAGTCAGAAACCTACTCAACGGCACACCCCCACCACCAGACAGACATTGGTGGGGAGTGGGGTGGGAGGAATCAGAATTTAGAAAGAAAAAAAATGGGAAAGGAAAATCACTTCCCGGAAAATTCTCTCAGACCACAGAGAATTTTACAGGAAGTGTTTTTTGTTTTTGTTTTTTTTAAATGTAAAGACAAATTCTGCCCTGTGTTTCAATGGTAATGTCAAATTAATTTCTTAAATTATACTGAAGGATGAATCTAAATGTTTCCTCCTTCAGTTTCTGATGAAAGCACACTGGTTCTTGGCCTGTTCCTCACTGTCTGTGGTAACCTCGCTGAACGTGGGGTCAGAGTGTGGAGCTGGTAAGGGTCACGTGAAGGGGCTCCCACCTCGTAAGGCCTTCCCATCTACCTCTGATTGTATGTTCAAGTTTCAGCCTACGTAAAAGCTTTTGATTAGTAATCACACCATCAGAACCAAATTGTAACAGTAACAAAGTGGCTCCCGGGAGACCCCTAAGAAGGAGTTGAAGATGAAAGAAGAGAACAGGGTACATTAAATTCAATCCTTTTCTCTTTGTGGAATATATCTTAATGCCATAATGGGGCACAAACAGGGTGCTATCCAAAAGTAAGTAAATTTCTGTTAAGGTACTCACAACCACCAAGGATGCGTATGCGATCAGAATATCACACAGGGCCTACGAGACCTCCTTATTCAGATAGTTACTGCTTTGTTTTATTTCAGACTTTACCTTCTTGATCCATTTCTTGCAGATGAATGATAATATGCTATCCTTTCCAGGAAAAATGTGAACAATCCGTTTAAAAGATAAGTCTCCAAAAGATCTTTAGGGCTGTATCTAGTAGCAGAACTAAGGGGTAGTGGTTAATAGATTGGCTGCTAACTGAAACGTCAGCCGTTCAAGCCCACCAGCCATTTTCAGCGTCAGGTGGCAATCTGCTTCTGAAAAGATGATAGCCTTGGAAATCCTGTGGGGCAGTTCTACTCTCTCCTACAGGGTTGATCTGAATCAGAATCAACTTGAAGGCAAGTGTGGTTTTCATGACAGGCCAGTAACAGATCATTTTAACCAGGGGGCTCTTTCTGTGTCCCCTAAAATCATATCATTTAGCCATAATTATGCATTTTGTCAACTGCTTTACAGTATGTTCCTTTGTGCACTATTTGATTTGATCTAATTTTATTCCTGCAGGACTTTAGTAAGCAACTAAGGGGTGTGTGGGAGAGAAGTGACATCATTCCTACCTCCAAACGCACTCATGCAAAGGAAGAAGGATGAGTAGAAATGTGCACAGTTGAGGCCCCACGAGGAAACTGGGGAATTGTAGCTGAAAAGGCAATTATTTCAGACTCAGGCATGATGTCTGGGGATGGTCAGAAGAAGAATGGGGCCAGGGGGGTTAGTGGTTTAAGAAACTGCACAGACATAACTTGAAGATGTCCCTAGTGTGTTGCCGTAGGATACGCACTAAGCTGCTAACTGCAAGGTCAGTGGTTCAAGCCCACCAGCCACTCCTTGGAAACCCTATACAGGGTCACTATGAGTCAGAACTGACTCAACAGCACTTAACAACAACAAATTAAATAAACAAACAACAGGAACCCCCCTCCCCACCGTTATTGAATCAATTCTGACTGATCGTGAACCTAGAACACAGTCACACTGTCCCTGAGGGTTTCCAAGGCTGCATATCTTGATAGAAGCAGACAGGCTGACACAACTTTTTCCTACTAAGCAGCTTAGTGGGTTTGAACCAACAACCTTTCAGTTAGCAGCCAATTGTTTTAACTAACTGCTGCACCACCAGGGCTCCTTTGTATCATAAATTAAAAGATACATTTAAAGATGCTATGTAAGGAGCTCTGGTAGTGTAGTGGTTACAAATCGGGCTGCCAACTTCATGGTCAGCAGTTCAAAACTACCAGTGGTTCCACAGGAGAAAGATGAGGTGTTCTGCTCCCGTAAAGATTTACAGCCTTGGAAACCCTAACAGGGTCGCTATGGGTCAGAACCGACTCCACGGTATTTAACAACAACAACAACATTATAAAGGTAATTTGGAGCCATATTATGAAGATTTGAATATGATATCTAGATTTTATGTAGGGAAAACAAACATCACCACTCTTTTTCATAGCTAAGGGACCTGGAAGGCCAAATCATGTAGCTACATGGTATGTTGCTGTGGTGAGCTGTCATCTAGTCAGCTCTGACTCAGCGTGACTCCAAGCACAGTGGGACCAACCAAACCAATGTGGCCCATACAGTTTTCACAGCCAATTTTCAGAAGTCTGTTGACCAAATTTTCTTCCTAGTATGTTCGTCTAGTAATTGCGCTGAAACCTACTCAGCATTTTAGTAACACTCAAACCTCTAGAGACAGAGTGGTTTGGGCTGTGCTTGGGATGCATTGTCTGCGAGTCTTACATTTTGCTATTGTTGTTAGGTGCCATGGAGTCAGTGTCGACTCATAGTGACCCCTACGTACAACAGAACAAAACACTGCCCAGTCCTGAGTCAACCTCACAATCGTTGCTACACTTGAACCCACTGCTGCTGCCACTTTGCCAATCCAGCCATCTCGTTGAGGTCTTCCTCTTTTTCTCCAACCCTCCACTGTATCAAACATGATGTCCTTCTCCAGCGACTGGTCCCTGCTGATAATATGTCTAAAGTATGAGAAATGAAGTCAGGTCATCCTGGCTTCCAAGGAGTGTTCTGTCTGTACTTCTCCCAACACACAATTGTTTGTTCTTCTAGCAGTCCATGGTACTTTTAGTATTTTCTTCCAACACCTTAACTTACGTGTATCAATTCTATGGTCTTCCTTATTCACTGTCCAACTTTCACATGCATATGAAGCTACTGAAAGCCCATGGTTTGGGTCAGGTATACCTTAGTCTTTAAACTGACAACTTTGCTCTTGGATACTTTAAAAAAGTGTTGTATAGCAGATGTACTGGCCTCTCATATGTAAAGCTAGAATTCTACCATCGAACCACCAGTGGCTCCAGCTATACAAATGTTGTTGTTAAGTGCCATAAAATCAGTTCCAACCCACAGTGACCCTGTATAGGGTTTCTGAAGAGTGACTGGTGTTTCTGAACCTCTGACCTTGCAGTTAGCAGTCCAGTGCTTATCCTATAGCACTACATCAAGACTCTGTACTGTTGCTATTGTTGTTAAGGGCTGTAGAGTCGGTTCCAACTCACAGCGATCCTGTATAGGGTTTCCAAGAATCAATTGGTGCATTTGAACTGCCAACCTTGCGGTTAGCAATCCAGCACTTATCCTGTAGCACCACACCAGGACTCCATATTGTTGTTGTTATAGTTGTAATGTGCCGTGGAGTTGGTTCCGACTCATAGCGACCCTGTACAGGGTTTCCGAGGCTGTAAATCTTTACAGAAGCAGAAAGCCTCATCTTTCTCCCATGGAACAGCTGGTACTTTCAAACTGCTGACCTTGAGGTTCGCAGCCTGATTCCTAACCACTACGCTACCAGAGCTCCTTATGGTGGTATTAAAATCCAGGCCTTCTACCTTCAATGTGCTCCTCAATTCACATGGTCTTACCATGTATACAACCATCTAGGGCAGTAAACACATTCCTCTAAGTGTCCAGAGCAATTCTAAACATGTCTAAAGCAATTCTGGAGCAAATACACAGCTCTCTGGGTGTCTGGGTTAGCTTAAAGATGAAATGTAAAAAGAATCTGTCAGGCTTCCATATTTAAAGCAATTCAAATCTGGATGTCGCTTCTGCCTTCACTTCCCACTCCTGCTGATGAGGTTTCTCCGCAGGGGCCATGGTCCCCTCCGGACAGTGCAACGTTTCCTGCCTTTAAGAAGAAAACATTGCTTCCCTCTCCAGCTCTTTATTTCTAAAGTGGGATACAGGTAAGCTGAGTCGTTTTTGAAATTGAGCTCATTCTAGGCCCCTATAATTTGTACAAGTATTTTAAACCAGAAAGGAAAAGAAGAGTTTGAGTCAAAACTTTCTGAAAAGAAACTAAAAGGGCTTTGCTATTCCTTCTAAACTTCCTGTGCCCCTTTTCCTTCCTCTAGTGAAAAAGATACTGGGTGATTTAAATTACCTGATGTTTATAAACAAACTTTGTCCCAGAAGCACATTTTAGAGTTAGTCAACCTATAAAGTTGCCAGGACAGAAAATTTAGAAGGCAGCGAGTTAAAGGAAAAGGGCTGACTTTGCTAAAAAGTATAGAAACCAAGACCAAATAACAAGGATTGTTCTAGAATTCAAAACAGCTTGGGAGAAAGTTTCTTTGCCAACAATGGAAAACTCAATAAAGAGACAGAACTGAGGAAAATGCTAATAAAATGAAGAATAGAAAGAAGAATAGGAGAGGAAGCGCCTATTAAGTTGGGATTATGCCAAGTAACATTCCAGCGGATCTAAATGTGATATCCTATATACTTCTCTGGTAGCATAGTGGTTACGAATCGGGCTGCGAACCTTAAGGTCAGCGGTTCGAAACTACCAGCTGCTCCGCGGGAGAAAGATCAGGCTTTCTACTCCTGTAAAGATTTACACCCTCAGAAACCCTGTACAGGGTCGCTATGGGTCGGAACCTACTCTAGGGCACTTAACAACAACAATATACTTCTCTTAAGAAGTCTATGAAATGGGCATTATTAAACTTCATTTTACAGTTGAAAAAACAGAGACTTGACCTTATTTGCCATACCACACAGCTAAGTGGCAAGACTCTATATCAAACTCCTGATTGCCAAGCTAGTTGTTGCTTTGGTTTGCTTTGTTTTTTCAGAAATTCCACAGCCATAGCATCACGAGTGGACTCTTGACATATTGATTAAGCTTATCTGTAGGAGATGAAAGATCAAAGGCACTAAACTGAAGACTGTATACATAGCCTTTTGTTTGGCTTTTAATCTGGATTGTTGCAAATGAGAGATTCTCAGTAAGACACAAAAAACCTTAAAAGTTGTTAAAGTTTTTGTTCTTTACAGTGTGAGTAAATGAGGCAATCATGTAAAAGGGAAAATTTTTTTTCTGAGGAAAATGACAATTTATTGTCTGCCTTTACATCTTAAAATATTTGGCACCAAACTTGAGATTAATTCACAGATTTTTAGACTAACTGTAAATTAGAATTAGAAGTGAATATCCTCATTATGAATACAAACATGAACGCAAGAACCTAAAACTGTTAGTTTCAAAGAAGACTCTACTACTTATACAGACAGCATTTTATGAAAAACACACACACACTTGGTTCTTTTCTTTTTTCTCATTTGTAACTCTTGTGTTGAGGTGCCCAAGCCCTAAAGTGAGATGGTACACAGCAGGAGGAATAACACAATTTTTTCTTAACTCAAAGCATGCATAGAGGGCAGGACAGGGGTCTCTGGATTAAAAATACTAATGTTTTCATCCTCACTTGGCCTCTAACCTGGACTGAAGTAGTCCGTCTCTTTGTCTAAGTGTGCTATCTAGAAAATGGAGATAACACAGAGTTATTAGAAAGATTAAATGTGAACTGTAGGACCTACAAGGAAGAGGAGCATGAGCAGAATGTGGAACCCAATCCAGAGAAACAGCGACACCAAAGATGGAGGCAGAGATGAAGACATGGAGAGATAGAGCAGCTGAGGACTCTAGACTCATGGAAAGAGAAAGGCTGTGTGCTGACGTCCAGGAGGCAGGCTTGCAGAATGTGCCCTTTGATTGTTTAAATGATTATATATTCCTGAGTGTTTGTGTGTACATCTCCCCCATCAAAAAAAAAACAAACACAGAGTGAATAGCAGCAAATACTGTTGAATGCTGATACACAAAGGAGATTGTAATCATTACAATAAAATGATGAGTGTAAAACTGCTGTTCCCCCATGTAAGCTAATCATTATATTCACAACAAAAACTTTTTTAAAAGACTAAATGTGGTGCATTGAATTATTTAACATTACCTCTAGCCATAAGCTTTGTCAACTCCCACCAAACAACTTTTTCCTGATGGGTCTGAATAAGAAAAAGTAAGGGAAGATAACTGGGTTATATGATTCTGTTGTAATTGGTAACAGGGCTAATTGTGACTGCAGAAACTTGGAACTCCAATGTGGGTATAAAATAAGCCATCTCAGAAGAAGAACGCACCTAGAGTGGAGCTCATCCTTTGGACCTCAAGATCCCTGTGCATTGAACGAACCTCCTTAACCCAGGGACAGAAGACTGTGACACCAGAGGAGTGGCAAGGAAGCCGCAGCAGCAGAACCAGGACCCAGAGCACAGGACAGAACATGGGCTGCCCAGACCACAAACAAGTAAAGCTGAGAGACTTGGCGCAGGAGGCTTGCCTGCAGAGTGGGTTGTCT
Organism: Chrysochloris asiatica; assembly: GCF_000296735.1. NCBI lineage: Eukaryota > Metazoa > Chordata > Mammalia > Afrosoricida > Chrysochloridae > Chrysochloris > Chrysochloris asiatica. The sequence continues at coordinate 12,117,749 of NW_006408547.1, read as the reverse complement.
CCAGCACTTAATTGGGAGAGCTGGCTTTGCTGACCCATGGAGCGAGATCATAGTACCTTCAGGCTGAGTCTTGCAGTAGATTGAAGTAGCCTGTAGGGATTTATCAGCAGCCTTGTAACACTGCCCAGGTAGAAAGAGGTCAGCTGTCCTGACTGAAATAACTATGCCGCGAGCATGTTTGATCCCGAATTGTAACCTGTAATTTCCCTAATAAATCCCATCACTGTGAGTATGGTGCCTGAGTTGTGTGTGATCATTTCAATGACTTCTCAAACCCAGTTGAGTAGAGAGAGCTGGGGGTGATGGATGCTTGATGCCACTTTTTTTTTTTTTTTTTTTGCACACTATTAGTTACTTCATATAAAATACCTGGTGTAGTGAGCTGCATTTATTAAGTGCTGTCAAGTTGCTTCCGACTCATAGTGACCCTATGTAGGGAATCTGAGGAGTGGCTGGAGAGGTGAACCACCCACGATGCAATTGACCTTGTAGTCCAGTGTTTATCCTACAGTGCCACACACCAGGACTCCTAGTGATATGCCCACATTCTGAAACCTGTGAAAGTGACCTTATTTGGAAAAAGGGTTTTTGCAGATGTAATTAAGTTAAGGATCTTGGATGATATCAGGTTGGACTACCCAGATGAGGCCTGGGTAATCCTTATAAGAAACAAAAGAGGAGAAGCCACGGCACCTTCAGGAAGTCTGACCCAGGAGGAGGTATCTCATGCTCAGGTTCTACAGTCTGCTGTGACTGCCCCTTGGTCCCTCCGCTGGTATCATAGCTTTCTGTCCCTGGATTGAAGAGGTTCAATGCACAAGGGTCTTGGGGCTAAAAGACACATGCAGATTGCCTTAAAGCAACTGTCTCCTAAGCAGTCACTAGAACACTGGGATGAGAATTCCTAGTGGCACCAACCATTCCACAGGTGTTAGGTTTAGGAATTCATTTAGACAAATGGAATGGTCATGTTGCTGTTAGTTACCATTGATTGGTTCTGATTCATGGCGACCCAGTGTGTTACAGAGTAGAACTGCTAGATATGACTTTCTTGTCTTTAATCATAATGAAATTAGATCTCAATGAACCCTGGTGGCACAGTGACTAAGCGCTCAGCTCACCAAAAGATCAGTGATTTGAACTTACTAGCCAACCTTGAGAAAAATATGTCACATTCAGGTTCCATCAAGAGTGCAGCCTTGGAAACTCTGTGGCTGGTCTACTCTGTTCTATACGGGAACTCTGAGTGAGATTCAGCCCCATGGCAGAAGTTAGTATTCTGGTTTGGGGTAAAAATGCAAGTTTTTGGTCGGAGGTCAAGCCATAAAGAATTGGTTTGAAGCCCAAGTCCTTTCAGTCTCATCTTACAGATGAGAAAACTGAAGCACAGAGAAATTGAATACTTTACTTTTCTTCAGTTCTCAAAAAATGGAATAGAAAATTGAGGAAATGCCCAAGCTGAGGGATTCATAGCCATTCTGATTCTGGAATTTGTACTTTTAATTACTACACCTTTTTGACTTTCATAAACTTAAAAAAAAAAAAAAAAAACAGGATGAGAAGGTGAATGAACACCTTTCCCTATCGAAAGTCATCAGTTCTGAAGAATCCCCCAATGCTAAGTTCTGCTAGGCTCTTCCTATTTTTCATTGCAGTCCACTGCTGTTACAGAATCATCAGGTCAGACAGCATCAGCCAGCAGATAGGGTTACAGACTGGTGGAATACAAATCCTGGCTCTGATACTTTTTAACTATGTGACTTCCGGCAACTTTCTCAATTTCTGAGGCTCTCTGTCTCCTCTTGTGATGAGATAAAAATCACAATTCCTACCTCACCGGGCAGTTAGGAAAATTAGAGTGCTTTTAAAGAAAAGTTCAAGGAGAGTAGGTACTGCCCTGAGCCACTGTCACCTCTGTCTGTATCTCATGACACCCTCTCCTCATTTCCTGTGCTGAACTCATCCCTAGTCTAGTGTCTGTAATGGAATGAATTGAATTGTCACCAAAAAATATGTGTTATAAATCCTAACCTCTGTGTTTGCAGTTACACAGTTGACCCTTGAACAACACAGATAGATGTGAATGGTATAAATCCACTTATATTTGAATTTTTTTATTTTTTAATGCTGTAAGGTTTTGACTGCATGTCTGTCCGACCCCTAAGCCAAAGTTATTTAAGCATCAACTGTAATTCTATTAGGAAATGGGTTTCTTTGTTATGTTAATGAGGCAGGATTGGTGTAGGATGTGTTTTGAGTCAATCTCTTTTGAGATATAAAAGAGAATCAACAAGCAAGAGAAAGAAGCAGACATCCTGGAAGAGAGAGGTCAGGCCATGTGGAAATGCCCAGAAGCAGAAGTGTTTTCAAAGCTAACAGAAATAAAGTCTTTCCCTAGAGCCGGCATCCTGAATTCAGACTTGTAGTCAACAAAACTGTGAGAAAATAAAGTTCTGTTTGTTAAAACCACCCATTTGTGATATTTCTGTTTTAATAGCCCTGGATAACTAAGTCTCATCCCCAGCATCTACAATTTTTCAGTGTTTGCTTATCATGCCTTTTTACCATCAATGTGAATTAGGACTTCCCCAGGAACTGTTCTCAGTGGAGAAGACAGAGAGCAGGTCTGGAGCGAGATCCAGTGCTGGAGAGCCAAGATCATCAGATTTCCTCAAAACAGGAAGCAAGTTGTCCAAACTCCAGAGTTCAGTAAGACAAAGTGAACCCAGGCTTGACTCAAACTAGGGTCAACATCCAAAGGGGTTCCTTTCTGCATTCCTCATTTGATCAACAAAAGTCCTGCCAGAATGATTTTAAAAAAATAATCAGTGTTGTCATTTTCACTAGAGAGGTGTGTGACTGACTTGTTCAGTGTATAGCGTATGTCAGTAACAGTACAAATGCCAGGATGAATGTCAGTTCAATCGGTTCAGTAAACATTTACTGAAAATCAAGACATCAGACCCTGGGCCCGGACACAGTGGCACCCAAGGAGAGAACTTGGTTCACTGCACTTTGAGAACTCCGACTGAAGAAGAAAGCAGATGTGTGAATACAATGATGGAAAGTGTGCACAGGACAGCATGGCAGACCTGCAGAGGGAGTGACGAGCTCAGTCAAGAGGCTCAGGGAAAGCTACATGGAACCAGTGACAATATAGCAGGCTTTTGAAAAATGAAAGCATTTTCTAGGCAGAAAATGGCAAAAGGAAACTATCACAATGGCATCGTCAGCCTTTGTAGGCAGAGGAAAGAGCCATGGAAACTTACAAAAAAAAAAACAACAAAAGCATATTATGTTCAGGAAAACCGTTTGTTTCTATGACTAACTAGAAAACAAATTATGAGCAAGAGCACTGTAGTAATAGAACGTACACTGTAAAAGGAGGCAGGGGCCAGATGAGGAAGGGTTTAGAACTCCATGCTAAATCAGAAAGCTCTCTTATGAGTAATGTGAAAAGTTAAGGTGTTTTAAGTCAGGAGACACAAAGTCTGATGTGACTTTTGATGAACAACTCACAGTTCAGGATGGAATGTTGTTTGTTGTTAAGTGCCATCAAGTCATTTCTGACTCATAGCGACCCTGTATAGGGTTTCCAAGGAGCAGCTGCTGAATTTGAACCGCCTACCTAGCGAACCAGTGTTTATCCTACCGGGCCACACCAGGACTGAGGTCCAGGAAACTTTTAATAAGCTCTTCAGGTAATTCCACTGGGTGGAAAAAACCTGTGGAATTGCCTGAAAGGTTTATTCAAAACTTCCTGGACCCCACTCATAAGTTACTACTTCAGTAAGGGCTGGGGTAATATCTGAGAATTTACATTTTAGTACATTCCCAGTTGGTGCTGCTAGTCCAAGGACAATGCTTTTTAAGCCTCTAGTATTGACCAAGGAGCTCTGGTGGCGTAGTGGTTACGAATCAGGCTGCAAACTGCAAGGTCAGCAGTTTGAAACTACCAGCGGTTCCGCAGGAGAAAGATGAGGCATTCTGCTCCGGTAAACATTTACAGCCTTGGAAACCCTGGACAGGGTCGCTATGAGTCGGAACTGAGTCCATGGTACTTAACAACAACAATGCTAACCAAAAACCTAAGTACATAGCAGACAACTTAATTCTGGCTCATGGTAACCCCATGTTACTATGTAACCCTACTGCTCCATTGGGGTCAACCCTAGATTGCAAACCACAAGGTCGGCAGTTCAAACTCACCAGCTGCTCCTTGGAAATCCTATACAGGGTCAGTATGAGTCAGAACCGACTCAACAGCTGTTAACGATCATTACAGAAGCAAGAGGGCTTTCTTCCAAGGTCCTGCCACTGGGTTGTTTCAAACCGCCAACTTTTAGGTTAGTAGTTGTTGTTGTTAAGTGCCGTGGAGTTGGTTCCCACTCATAGCGAGGCTGTAAATCTTTATGGGAGCAGAAAGCCTCATCTTTCTCCCACAGAACAGCTGGTAGTTTTGAACTGCTGACCATGAGGTTCGCAGCCCAATTCATAACCACTACGCTACCAGAGCTCCTTAGGTTAGTAGTTGACTGCATGGTAATTTTGGGTGTAGAGAGGCCATTTGAAAGGCTATTGCTCCAGAAGGGTGAGAGAGAAGGCTCTGCGCTAAGACAATATCCATGGAGATGAAAAAGGTGGAATCTGGTGACCAGTTGAATATAAGAGCCTGAGCCTGCCAGATTTCTAGTTCAAGCCCACTGGGTATGTTTGTTGTTAAGTACCGTGGAGTCGGTTCTGACTCGTAGTGAGCCTGCACAGGGTTTCCGAGGCTGTAAATTTTTACGGGAGCAGAAAGCCTCATCTTTCTCCCTTGGAACCGCTGGTAGTTTTGAACGGCCAACCTAAAGGTTAGCAGCCCAATTCGTAACCACTACTCTGGGTACATTAGGGTTCAAAGGTTGGACAGTGAAGGTGTGTGTGATAGGGAAGAAGGTGTGCGAGGGGAGAGGAAAAAGGCAAAATAATGATTTAGGTTTTGAAGATCTCATGGTGCTTTAGGATAAGCATTGGACTTCTAACAAGGTTGGCATTTCAAACCCACCACAGCTCCTGGGAGCTGGTTTAATGGTACTTAACAACAACAAATGTCAGAGATAACTTTCCTATCAGTGGGTAAAATATCTAATCTATGCAAACTCATGGATTGAATTCAGGAAGGGTGTCTGTACTAAAAGATTAGCCTCATTTTACAGCCATCTTCAAAGTCCTTGGTATGCCTCTGTAGGATAAGCACTCAATTGCAAGGCTGGTTTGAACCACAAGGTGGGTGGTTCAAACTCACCAGCCGCTTCTCAGAAACCCTATAGATGGTTGCTACGAGTCAGAACCGACTTGATGGCACTTTAACAACAACCATAACCCCTTTTTTTTTTTTTCTATTGGCAACGTTGTAAATTTCATTTCTGTTTATTAGAAATACATCAACTTTTTTATTTACTAGAAAACTACTAAAATACGAAATATAAATAAGCAAAAAACATCCAACTATTATCATGCTAGTTTTGCAAATATCAGTGCTTATGTGACACCTCTGACTCAAAATACTGACCTTTTCTGTTGTATCAGATTGTAATTGTTAAGATTTTTGAGAGAAAGTTTTGGGTATGTATTTCATTTCTTCATATTACTATTGAAAATATACAAATGTCTCTTTTATTAGAAGACAATTATAATATGGAATATAAACAAGCAAAAAGCAACCAACAAATGTAGTCCTGGTGTGGCAGTTGTAGGATCAGCATTGGACCAAAGGTGGGAAATTCAAGTTCACCAGCCACTTCTTGGAAACACTATACAGAGTCACTATGAGTTGGAACCTACTTGACTGCACTTAACAAGTATGGCAAATATCCATTTGGATGTGGCGCTGCTGGTTAATGCACTGGACTGCAAGGTCAGTTTGAACAACAAAGTCAGCAGTTCAAATTCATCAGTCACTCCTTGGAAACCGTGCACAGGGTCGCTAGGAGTCAGAACTGATGGCACTCAACAACAACAACAACAAATATGGTGCCTAGGATCTCTACTATGTAATTTGAATCAGATTACAATTTTGTAGATTTTTAAAATATTTGCGCCATATTCTTTCATGAAAAAAGCCACTTCTTATATATCAAAATGTCTTAGCAACCTAGGATTTCTGTCATCAAATGAACGACACTGTTCAGTAGATTCCTGTGGTTTCCCTTGGCCCTGAATTGTGGGATGGAGATGTCCTACACTGAGCTCTCCTTCAAGAAAGACCTGGGGGGACTGGGGTGAAGTCGTTGAAGTCATCATGTAAAGTGCAGGTAGCAGACCGCAATGGCACCTTCAAAAGACACTTCAACTTTTAACCAAGGCCACTCTCTACTGAGTAAATCCCAAGCTCAACAGGGATATAAAATATGGCCTGATCATTTCCATTCAATTCAGGACACCTGTAATGAGAAATCATTCCTCCGGAGCCCCCACAGTGTTGTCTGATAGTTTGCCACATCAACATGATTTGAGCCTTGCCCTGCCCTATCCAGCTTGCGCTCCCCTTTCCCGTCATAAGAAACAGATCCGCATGTAACCCAAAGCTTCCCCAGTCTAATCCTGCATCCCTTTGTTCATCTTTTGCTAGTGATGTCGCACAATCAACCTCATCATACATCTCACACCACCCTTAAAACATTTTAGTGACTTTGGATTAGGACAATGATTAAAATCTTTAGTGTGGCCCATAAAGCATGGCATGGTTCAATTTACTTCCCTCTTCAGCCTCATCCCAAACCTCCTCCTTCCTCTCTCCTTCTTCTCTCTCTCTCCATCTCTGACTTTGTGTATTCTAACCACACCAGTGTCTTTCAGATTTGTAAAATGCACCACACAGCTTTGCAAAGTCTGTTCCCTCATCACTCCTGCATCTAGCTAATCTGGCTCTTCCTTCAGAGCTCAGCTCAAGTAACCCTCTCCTCAAAATGCTTTCTATAACCTCTCTGATTGTACAATTTCTCTTAGACTGTTCTTATGGAAAGGATCTCTGCTGGTACTGTAAAATAAGCCACAACATTAGTGGTTCAAACCCACCAACAGCTCTGTGGGAGAAAGATGAGGCTGTCTAATTCATGTAGATTTCCAGTCTCAGAAACCCTATCGAGGGTCCTTATGAATAGGAATTCACTCAATTACAGTGAATTTCGCTGGCTTGGTTCTTATAGAAGATCAGTGTCCTTATTCAGATTGTTCATTCTTTCTGGATTATTAATACTTTCTTAAGGATTTATAGGTTTAATGCGACTGTGCTGGAAGCTGAAAGGATCTCTTCCTAGACTTACTCTGCTTGTACATTTTACACCTATGATTGCAATATAGTTCATTAATATCTGTGTCTCCCACTAAATTATAATCTCCACAAGGGTAGAACCAAGTCTTTTTGGTGTTAATGTGATTGTTTTACTCACTGTGATATCTCCAGCACAAATAAAACACCAGGAAAAAAAGTGCACTCTCAAAAAGCATTTGATGAATGAATGAAGAAGCTTTGGAACAAACATGAAAAAACTGAGATTCTACCATGTCAAGTTCCATAATTAAAATATTGAGAAAATTTGTTGGTGTTTGTTCTTTTCTCTTTTTCTCAATTACTTTTCCTGGAATCAGTTAATACAACTAAAGAATATGTGATCTGAACGCCTCTAAGCTCTAGCCCTACAAAGTACAGCGTTTTGTAAACATTTCATCCTGAGCACTATGCCAAAAAGCGTATGTTGAAGTGAATTACAGCCATGTGCCTTGGAGCTGTGGTGAGTTTCTTTGTGTGTTTAAGTTGAAACGGAGGTTCAACTTAAACTCGGCAAAAAATAAAAACGGTTTTTAAACCTCTTGAAAACATCCATGTTTGAACCAACTCTCAACTTTCACTCTTTCCTATTGCAAAGTTCAAAAGTTGCAAGTTCTTGCTTAACTTACAAAATTCCATTTTGTTGTAAACTGGGTATTTTGTTGTAGTTGTTTTTTCCAGTTCAATGGTTAAATAGGCTTTCAGTTAAACTTCCAATCCCCAGTTCAGTAGTGTTGAACCCATAAATTCTCAAGAAAACATTAGCAATTCAGAAAGAATGAACAATTGTACTAGGGGCATAGATCTGCTTTCAGTCTCATCTAGGAATCAGCAAAGTATAGCACCAGCCAAGCTAGTAAGGCCTGTGAACAGCTTCAAGCCCATAACCTATGCATCTTTGTGGCACAAAAGGAGTGTTTGATCTAAATAAAAGGATTAAATTATAAAGATCTTTATGCCCTTAATCAATAGCTCCATGTGGGTACATACTGTCACCTGTTTATACAAATCTGTGTTCTCACATGCACAACACTCCCTAGAACATAACATGGATGAATGAGTGAAGGAATGGATTAAAAGCCTAAATCCCATGGAGCAGTTCACTTCATTTTCACAATCATGTTATGAGGTGGCATTTATTATAAAATAAGCCCAAGTAGCACAGTGATTAAGCATTTGGTGAAAGGTTGGCAGTTCAAACACAGCAACGGCTTCACAGGAGACTGCTTCTGCCAAGAGTGAAGCCTTGGTAACTCTGAGCCAATTCTGCTCTGTGCTGTTGAGCTTCTATGAGTGGGCAATGGGGTTACTACTGCTGTGCCTGTTTTCAGATGAAGAAACTACTGAGAAAATTGTTTGTGCAAAACTCCGAAGTTTGACAGCTTTACAGGGTAGGGTTAATCCATAGCCTAAGCAGACCATGAAGCCAACTCAGCACATTTTCATAATAACCAAACTGAGACCTGGAGTCTACCTTTGATACCATCTGGACCCCTGATCCTGTAAGCCTTCGTAGAGTTCTAAACTGAGGATAAAACAGTCGGGCAGGTTCTCCACCACACTTTTCTTTCTAAGAGAATTTGTCTGTTAATGCGTTTTCTTGACTAAGTTTTTAACCATCTATAAAGGATTTCTCTACCAACCACCTGTTTGTCTGTCATACTCTGGTAGCTGATGCCGAAAGCTATACCCCTGGTGTTTCAAATACCAGCACAGTCACCCACCCATGGTGGACAGGTTTCAGTGGTGTTTCAAGATTAAGACATAGCAGGAAGAACGACCAGGCTATCTACTTCAGAAAGGTAGCTAGTGAAAGTCCTAGGAATCACAATAGAATATTGTCAGATATAATGCTGGAAGATGAGCATCGTATGGTGATTGAAATGCTCTGGACAATAGCTGATAACAATGGACTCAAATGTACCAAGGATCACTGTTGCAGTGCGTGGCAATGCTTTGTTCAGTTGTTGACAGCAGCAAACAACATCGAAATGATCTATTAAGTAAAGCAAGTAACTGGTGGAAACAGCAAGATATCTGAAACCAAACAAGAACAAGTTGTGTTTTGCTAATGTAGATTTGACACATATACAGCAGGTTTCACTAGCTTATGACTGTGAAGGACATCTTTTAAATGCCTACGTAATGAAGGCACATGCCTCTAGGACCTCCATGCCCACCTGGATGGTGCCGCATGTGGCTCTTCCATTCTGCCTTATTTTTGCTGTCATGTTACCTCTGCTCTTCTGAACTCAACATTTTCCAAAGACCAATGCCCCACTCCACCCCCAGTGACCTGCGTTATCTTAAAGAGGTAATATTACTCCTTCTCAGTGCCCCCAGCACAAATGACAGCAACTGTGACTTTTAACAAGAAGCTATGGAGGGTGGGCGATCTCACAAACACAGCGGAGTGTGTTCCATTTAGAAGCACATGGAACACATTCTTCTGTGTTTGGTTTGCTTCTAAATGCGGGTACTTTCAGAGTCCATAGGCCCCAACTAGACTTCAGCATCCCTGTCCAGATTCCAGCAGGCCCCTGCCTGATGCAACCAATGGGAAAATCTCTTGGTAGCTCTATACTTCCTCTGAGCCCCAAAGAGAGTTCTCTATTCCAGTTCAAGGCTCTTGTCATTTAAAGTAGCCACAGCTATTTTCCTTCAGGATATATATCATTTCCTACCCTCTAGAATGTAATTCAGAAAGTCTGAATCAAACAATCGCAATAATTCACAGAGAAATATCCAAAGTATGACTTATTCAGTTTTAAATAACACCATGTGTGCAAATCCACCAGCTCACTTCCAAAAAGTTTGTGCTGAGCCCAGTCTCATTGTCTTTTCTTCCATACAAGGAAAGAAAATATCAAGACTGCCTTTCCCACATACCATCGTCCAGTTTTCCAATTTGCCACTCAAAGGATTATGCAAGAACTCTCTCTCACTGACACACACACACAACCTTTAAGGAAAAACAATAACATTCAGACATGGAGTACTTTAAATCATGACTCAAAGGGGGAAAAGAATGCAATCATGGCTATGGTTATTGTTGTTAGGTGTCATCGAGGCAGTACCCACTCAGAGCAACCTTACGCGCAGCAGAATGAAACACTGCCCGATCCTGGGCCAACCTCACTATTGTTGTCATGCTTGACTCCATCGATGCTGCCACTTGGCCAATCCATCTCGTTGGGGGTCTTCCTCTTTTTCTCTGACCCTCCACCTTACTAAACATGAGATCCTTCTCCAGTAACTGGTCCCTCCTGACAATATATCTGAAGTATGAGCGACGAATTCTGGCCATCTTGGCCTCCAAGGAGCACTCTGGCTGGACTTCTTCCAAAATTAATTTATTGGTTCTTTTGGCAGCCCATGGCCCTTTTAATATTCTCTTCCAACATCATAACTCAAAAGCATCAATTCTTCTACAGTATTCCTTATTTACTGTCCAGCTTTTGCATGCATATGATGAGGTTATTGAAAATACCATGGCTTGGGTCAGGCACACCTTAGTCCTCAAGCTGACATTTTTGCTCTTCAACACTTTAAAAAGGTCTTGTGCATCAGATTTGACTAATGCGATACGTCATTTGATTTCTTGACTGCTGCTTCTGTGAGTGTTGATCCAAGAAGAATGAAGTCCTTGACAACTTCAATCTTTTCTCCATTGATAAGAATGTTGTTTATTGGTCCAGTGGTGAGGATTTTTGTTTTCTTTACACTGAGATATAATCCATACCAAAGGCTGTGCTCTTTGATCTTCATCAGTAAGTGTTTTAAGTCCTCTTCACTTTCAGCAAGCAAGGGTGGATCATCTGCATATCACAGGTTGTTAATGAGTCTTCCTCCAATCCTGATGCCAGGTTTTTCTTCATACAACCCAGCTTCTCAGATTATTGCTCAGCACACAGGTTGAATAAGTATGGTGAAAAAATGCAACCTTGTCACACACCGTTCTCGTTTTAAAACATTCAGTGTTCCCATGTTCTGTTCAAACAACGTCTCTTGGTCCAGGTACAGATTCCTCATGAGCACAATTCAGTGTTCATATTTCGCAATGTTGTCCAATCATGGTAAAGCCTACAATTTATGTTACTAAACAGAACTCAGCATGAAACATCTGCCTTGATGTTACACCAGGATATTGTGTACAGTGCCAGGTATCTGTCATTTGCCCTTTCAAATCCAATCCCCTGGCTTGTCTCTGCTAGAGGAAGCTGAGCTGTTAGGATTTAAATAGGCTTCCTTGCCTCTTGGCTTCCAGTTAGGATTTGTCAGTGAGGAATCCTGAGAAGAAATTGGTCAAAGAGTTGCCCAGCCTTCCTCTCATGATTTGTCCACATTTCGGTACCACTCTCTTTCCTTTCTTTTTGGTATTAGGGTGGTAATGGGTCTGATTGTGTTAGCACTGGGTTATTGCACTGTTCTCTGGGGCTCCCAACAACCTGTCCACATCTTTGTTTCATTCAACCTCTTATTCAATCCTCCTTGAATCACACTAACTTGAGATGCCAGCTGTTTCCTGTTGGGCCATTGACTGACACAGTACATTTGCAAGAATAGAGCTGCATGACTAAAGGGCTAGACATTGTGGGCCCATTTTAGAGCAAAGGAAGGGACTTCTGGTAGTTCTGTTAAACGCTTAAATGCTTCAGTTCCTGTGTTGTAGGGTTTCTGTATCCAGCTCTTTTCTCTTGTCCTATCTGCAACCAACACTCTCCTCCTCATGCTAAAGGCAGGCTTTTGTTTCCAAACACAATAAACAAGTGTCTGAAAGGAAACAATGCAAGTGTTAGCACCTATAGGCAAAATATATTATATATTACTATACTTGTTTTCATATAACCTGGAAAAGAAACAACGTGAAAAGAAGAGAAATTTTATTATAAGTCAGACCACCTCTGTCCTAGGCTTTCTAGACTAAGATTCAGGACTTACTATTTTCAAGCCTGTTTTATATAGATCATTGTCTACATGCATGTTTTTTTAGCCCTCCTAGACACTTGCTTTGTATAAAATATTACGCATTTAACCATTGACTGAGATTCCATTGTATTTCTAAACTTTTATGTTTCTCAAATATTTGAAAGTTTCCATTTAGAGCAACGTTAAAAAAGAGCCACAGTTTACGATATCCTTAGCCAAGAAAGAGTCCTGGTGTAATGTTGCAGGATAAACATTTGACTGCTAACCACAAGGTTGTTGTTGTTGTTGTTATGTGCCATGGAGTCGGTTCCAACTCATAGCAACCCTGTACAGGGTTTCTGAGGCTGTAGATCATTACTGGAGCAGAAACCTTCATCTTTCTCCTGCGGAACAACTGGTAGTTTCGAACTGCTGACTGTGAGATTAGCAGCCCGATTTGTAACCACTATGCTACCAGAGCTGCTCAAACCCACCAGCTGCTCCTCGGAAACCCTATCCAGGGTTGCTTTGAGTCACACCTGTTTCCACGGCACTAAACAACTATAACAATAACAGCCTAGGAAGACTAATTCAGTTTTGTTTTGTTTTTTAGTTTTTATTGTGAATTATGTGATTTACAGAGCAGATCATCAGTTTTATATTCAACAAATCATACACTTTTGCTTCATTGCAGTCCAATATTGTTAACATACCAACAGTTAACAATATTGACCGCTTCTCACTTTAACTACTACGATCTTCCCTGTCTCCCACTTCCTTCATCTTTCCTCTAACCTCTTTCTTGTTGTATACTGCCTGCCCTGTCACCCATGTTAACATGTGTCTACTCTCTAGCCTGTGAATAATTTTCCTTCCCTTCCACTTATAACCATCACAGATCGCTTATTTTATCAGGAAAACATTTTCTTAACTTTTTACAGCATTGCTGCTGTTGTTGTTGCTACAGACCATCGAGTCGGTACTGACTCATAGTGACCTTATGCACAGCGGAACGAAACACTGCCCGATCCTGGGCCAACCTCACTATTGTTGCCACGCTTGAGTCCATTGATGCTTGAATCCATCTCATTGGGGGTCTTCCTCTTTTTCTCTGACTCTCTACCTTACCAAACATGATATCCTTCTCCAGAAACTGGTCCCTCCTGATGATAATACGTCCGAAGTACAAAAGATGAAGTTTGGTCATCCTGGCCTCCAAGGAGCACTCTGGCTGCACATCTTTCAACACAGATCTGTTGGTTCTTTCTACAACATTAGTTCACACTCAATATTTGACCTTTTGTCATTGACTAATTTCACTCAGCATAGTGTCCTCCCAGTTCAACCATGTTATAAGGTGTTTGACAGATTCATCGTTATTCTTCAATAGTGCGTAGTATTCCATTGTGTGTTTGTACCAAAGTTTAACCATTCTTATGTGATGGACATTTAAATTGTCTCCATCTTTTTGGTGTGTCTCTTATAGAGTGCATATTGAAGAATTCTGTTTTCTTATCCATTTTTCTCTCTCTCTTTACTGGTGCATTTAATACATTTATGTTCAGTGTAATTATCAATAGGTATGAAGTGACTGCTGTCATTTTGCTCTACGTGTGTGTGTGTGTGTGTGTGCATGTGTGCTCCTGGATTCTTTGTTCCTGCATTGAGTTCATTTTATTTGTGGATTTTCTTTTTCTTTTCATTTCTGTTAATGTTTACTAAATCTTTCTGATTTTCCTCTATGTGCAGGTATATTAATTTTCTTTGCAGTTACCCTGTAATGTACTATTTTTTCCCTATTTAAAACAATCTGTTTTATCTTGAAATCTACTTGACTTTCTAGCCATTTGGAAGTTCTGTATCTATGTCATTCCCTCTTTTTGCATTGGAGCTGACTTCATTATAAATTGATATCTCTAGGTCCTTATTTTCAGTCTATATCTGGATTCAGTTCCAGGTAGCGTTGTCATGTATGGTAATCTCAGGTTGTTGTCTGCTGTTTTTGGTTTGCAGTCAAAAGAATACCCATTAGAATTTGTTATAAAGTTGGTCTTGTCACTACAAATTCCTTTAATTCCTGTTTATAAGGAAATGCCTTGATTTTACCATTGTATTTGAGGGTTAGTTTTACTGGGTAAATGATTCTTGGTTGGTATTTTTTTTTTCTTTCAGAGTTTTGTATATGCCATCCCATTGCCTTCTTTCCTTCATGGTTTCTGAGAAATCAGCTTAGTCTTATTGGTTCTCCTTTGTAGGTAACTTTTTGTTTTTCCCGAGCTGCTCTCAGGATTCTTTCCTTGTCTTTGGATTGGGAAAGTTTGATTATGGTAAGTCTTAGTGATATTCTTTTGGGATCTGTCTTGTTTGGGGGTTCAGTCAGTTTTTTGTAAGCTTATCTTCTCATCTTTCATGATAGTAGGAAAGATTTCGTTTAAAAACTCTGACCATTTTCTCTGTGCTTTTTATTGTCTTACCTTGTTCTGGAATTCCAGTCAGCCATACGTTGTTCTTCTTCATGGCGTCCCACATATCTCAGGCTCTCTTCAGATTTTTTTTCATTCTCTTTTCTGATTCTCATTCTAGCATTCTAGTACTGAGAGATTTATCTTCAAGCTCACTAATTTGGGCTTCCATTGATTTGTATCTACTCCTTTGCCCTTTCAATGTAGTGTCCATTTCTGAAATCTCAGAATTTATCTTCTGAATTTCTAATTGCATAGTTTGTATTGTTTCAAAGTCTATATTTATTTTGTCTATTTGCTCTTGTACAGTTTTCCTGAATTCTTCTGAAGTATTTTCAGTTTTCTCCTTATTTTCCTTGATCTTTCTATCAATGATACTTGGAGATACTTAAATATCATTCTTTTGAATGATTTTTCAATTAGTTCCCTCCCATTACCTTTCCTTCCTTAGACTCATTGTCTGGCTCTGGATCTTGGTCATTTGTTTAAGCCATTTTCTTTTTTTCTTTTTTTTTTTTAAGCTTTCATTGTGAATGAAAGGTAAAAGGTAAACCATCAGTTTTAAAAGGTAAACCATCAGTTTTACATTCAACAAATCATTGCAAGGATTACAATCCCCTCCATTCACCATCTGCTAACAGTATTTACCTCTATTACCTTTTTGTAAAATTTTTGATGTACACATACCACATTGAAAATATATATTCATTTAAACAATCGAAGGGCACTTTTTGTAAGCCATTCTCTGTTGTTTTTTCACCTGAGCTTAAATTGTCTGTTGTTTTTGTGGCATTGTGGAGGTGCCACATTTGTACTTAATTGATGACTGTACACTGATTTGTTCTTAGGCTCTCACCAACTGTCTCCTTTGGGTGTAATTAGAGACTGGAAGGGTGTATCCTGTTCTCATTCACCGTTAGTGCACCTTGGTTTAGGGTGGGTTTGGCTGGTGTTGGCTGTTGTCTGTCGTTGATCACGTGGTCTAGGAGCTAATATTGGCTCTTATTCCATAGGTGGAGATGCGGAGGGTACAGCTGTGGCTGGGCTGTATGGGCATGGTTACTGTGTCCTGTGGGAAAGAGAAAACCCCTCCTTACCCCACAACTCACACAAGAGAACAAAACAGAACAAACAAACAAGGGGCCAACAACGAAAATACATAACAACAGGAAACAATGAGAAAAAAAGAACCCAGTAAGTATAAAGACAAAAGAGGGGCAGGAAATGGAGCTACAGAAGAGAAAAATAAATGAGGAAACACAAGGAAGAAACAACAGCAACAACAAATAAATAAATAAATAAAATTAAGACTAGTTAAGAAGGCAAAAGAGGGGCAGGAAATGGTACTGCTGAAGAGAAGAATAAAAGAGGAAATAAAAGGAATAAATTGTTTTAAATACTCAGGAAAAAAAACAGGAAAAGACAAGATGATGAATAGAGAGAAAGAGTAGTAAAGAAAGATTTTTAAAGTGGGGGGGCAGGGGGAGGAGAGGAGAGAAATAAGAAACAGAAGAAAAAACAAAAGTGGAAATAGAAAGGATAAAATCCAAGGGGATGTATAGAGATGTAGAAGGAGGAGAAGGAATAAACAAACTAAGGCAAGAAAATAAAACAAACCAAATCCAATAACAACAGCAATGAAAGTACAGGTGTTGGACCCAGTGAGGAGAAAATTCTAGGGGGCTTCAGCAAGCCAAGGAGCTCACAAGGTGGGTGTGGGAGGAATGTGACAGCGGAGTTCCTGGCCCTAGATGGAGTTCCTATAGACCTAGGTGTTATCTATGTTCTGGGCACTCAGTGCAAAGGCAGTTCATGGAGGCCCTTGATGGAGATGGCTTCAGTGTCTGTTAGGAACTCAGAGCAGCTGGGGGGCCAGGTGACTGGTTAAATGCTCGTCTGGTGACCCTGCAGGTTCTGGAGGTCTGGATCCAAGGCCACTTGAATCCAGGCACCAAAGCAGCACAGCATGCCCCTGCCTCACACTACCATGCTGAGGATAGATAAGGGTGGGAGCTGGCTACCCCTGTGGTCACCAGCAAAATGGAATCACACCTTTCCTGTCACCTGTGTGAATCTGCTCTGCCAAGATGACTTCTGCTGCCAAAGCTGCTCACAAGATGGTCATGCCGTGTCTGGCCCGCTGCTCACCAGTCAGTCTCCCTCTCTTTCTGACCCTGCTCAGCTTCTTCTCCCAGCAAGCACTTACTATACTTGTCTAACTTGTCCTCTGTAGTTTGGGGTTCCTAAATTTTTCATCTGTGTCTGTTTCATTTGATCTCCCATATCTGTGCAGTAGAGGGTCTGTGCAGAACATCTGCCTAGTGCACCATCTTGCTAGAAGTTCCCCCTAATTCAGTTTTGTCTTATGAAATGTTTTAATATTTAAATTACCTTCAACATAAATACCACAAGTTAATGGCTATAAAAAAAACAGAAATGCCATTTTCTCACAGTTCTGAAAGATAACAGTCCAAATCAGGTTCTAAGCTGTATACATTCCTTTCTTATCAGTAGCCTTGGGTTTTCCTGGGTTCCTTGGCTTGTATATAATCCTCACATGGTGTCTCTTCTCAGAAATGGTGAGGCTTAGGATCCATCCCACGCTGGTATGACCTCATAACAAAACAAAACTGAACATAGCAACAAAAAGCCCTATTTCCAAATAGAACTACCTTCAAAAGTACATGGGGGAGGAATTCAACACACTTTTCATGGGGACACCATTCATTCTATAACAATAACTTCTGGGGACTGGAAGTCTGCTTGCTGTATTGGGGAAGTATTCAAGAGAATCTTTGTAACTAGTGAGATGCAAAGCAAAAGTTTGAAGCAATGTGGGAAAAGGTAGGATCTAACTCCCGGTGTGGTGCTATAGTATAAGCACTGGACTGCTAACTTCTAGGTTGATGGTTCAAATCCACCATCTGCTCCTTGGAAACCCTATTCAGGGTCTCTATGGGTTGGAACCAAGTCTAAAGTTGACGACATTTGACAACAACAAGCTGCCATACTTGTGAGCAATGTTGCTGATGAAATGAGGTCAGGCAGATTGAGACAATGCTGACCCATGTTTGGAGGTGCTCTTTCACTTTGCTTATCCCCATTTGTCTTTCAGTGACAAAGGTCTATGGGTAGTGGACACAACAGAGATAAGAAGAGAGGATACTCTCTGCTCCTCTCTGGACTCTTCATTTCTCCAGAAACGATTCGTGCAACTGAGCTTTAAGAGCATGCACCAGGCACTTTGATTCTGTGCTGCTAGCAGAAGACTTTCACTTCATTGTTTTTTTGTGTGCTGATTGAATTGGGCTCACGTCAGAATTGCCTGAAAAGTAACTAATGCAATTTTTTCATTTGTTTTCAAGACACTGACATCACCCCATTCACTGATAGGGTTCTCTGAACCAGACCAGTACCACTTGGCCCTGAATTGTTGAGCTAAGGAGGCAGCAAAGCCTTCACCTTCACCACAGCCCCTTTCTCTCAAGATAGAAAAAGGAAGAGGAGAACAGCAAGAGGGAGACAGATCAGAGCTGAGGATGAAAAGCAATCCGAACTTTCACCCCATTAGTTGAAACTGTGGGCTCTCTGCATGAACTACAGAGGAAAGGTCCAGACTAGAGCAAAGATGCCCCATCAGTGAAATCCAGAATATAACACTTCTATTTCCTCAACATTTAAATAAGAAATCTTTGCATCACAGGTCTGATACTAGAAGTCAACAAGACAATGAAATATGTAGGTGTCTTGCTAAAGACTAACACAAAAGCATTCCTACTGTTGTTGTTAAGTGCTGTTGAGTCCATTTTGACTCACAGCCTCCCTGTGTAGGATTTTCAAGGAGCAGCTGGTGGGTTTGAACCTCCGACCTTTCAGTTAGCAGTCCAGTGCTAATCCTACAGTGTCACTCCAGCACTATATAAGAGCATAATATTTTAAAGCCTGAAGTTTCTATTATTTCTGTTATTTTATGAAACGCCTACTATCCATCCAACAGCATTTTACTGAGCTCTCTGAAAGGATTTGCACCACATGAGGGTACCAGCAATTTCAGTTGTCAGTGGCCCAACTCCTGAGGCTCCCCAGTGGACAGCACACATGAGGAATGATGGAAGTGTACTGGACAAGACTACAGTGACCGGGAAGGTGCAGAGGCCCCAAACTACAAAATAGAAAAGATGGACACTAACTAGCCTCACAAAAAGAAGTGGAAACTAATAGGTTACTTTCACTAATGCCTTTAAGTACTATCTTCAATGGTAATTACAGTGCCAATCTGTTTCTGAGTCCCTATTATGTGCGAGGCACTTTGTGCTCATCTTCTTGAGCCTTCACAATAACCCTATAACTTAGACTTTATAATCACCATTTTACAGCTGAGAAAACTAAAGTCCAAAGAAAGTAAAGCCTGGCCTGTCTGCTCAGAAATCTTTCTCACTCTACCACACCACTTCCCATCTGAGAGTCAACTTGCTGCTCCTGGGTGAAAAACACTCCAGTTTGTTCTGGGTCTGAGGCACACAGCTAGGAACAATGAGTGGAAATCACAGGAAGACAGATTTCAGCTTGATATCAGAAAAAAAGACTTTCACATTGGAATGGTTCACAGACGAAAGGCGTTACCTTTGGAGACAGTGAATTTCCCATCACTGGAGATCTTTAAAAATTGTTTGGAAGTGGGGATTTAGAGAAGAAAATTCAGTAGCTTTCAACGACTTCTAAGGTTCCTTTTGAACAGTTACACACACACACACACACACACACACAAATTAGATCTGGACTGCAGAACAATCATTCCTCAAATTCAGGGGACTTTTACTTTGTCCCTCATGTAGTTCTCTGATTACTGAACTAAACATTCTGTAATATGTGATTGCTCCCAACAGCATGCTTTCTCCAAGAATATCTCTAGACCACACCATCAACTGCAAGATTCTCAGTTCAGGTCGAAATAAACTCACCCACAGATTCCAGTATCTTAGCACTTAAAACGTGTGTGCATGCTTGACTTAAATGTGTCTTGGGTTCTCGCCATGGAGAATAGGACTCACATAGCAGTACCACTTTCTGGGCTTTTTAGTTCGTCCATTCGTGCATCTGGTAGTAGTCATTAAATACATGACAAACCCTCAGAAAAAGAAAACAACTTTCTTCCATACAAAGCTTCAGTGTTTTAAACATCTCACAAAGTTCACATTGTGTTGTGGAATTATTTTTAATGAAGCTATTATGTTACAAGAATGCAATAAAACATCTGAAACCTGAAATTTCCTATTTTTATCACCTCCTGTAAATTTTTCAAAAAGGCCAAAATGATTTGTTTCACAATGTGTACAAAAATAATTGGATTGAGAAGTTCCATGCCAATTTTCCATTTGGAGTGAAACCTAGAAGCTATTACTTCATAAACCACTGAAAATATGAGTACAAAATGAAAATAGTAAAAGATTATGGAATATACGTGTAATCAAACATAACATGTACTGGAAGGAAACACTGATTTACCATCTCCTAGTGCAAGATTCAGTACAGGGGCCCCTTTTATAACAACGTGTTCACGAATCATAGGTTTTACCTGAATCCCCTAATTGCTTTGCGAAAGAGAAAGGTTATATATATGAACTTCCGTAAGTGAACACATAATACAAAATGCTAATCCTACATT
This sequence comes from Chrysochloris asiatica, assembly GCF_000296735.1. Classification (NCBI taxonomy): domain Eukaryota; kingdom Metazoa; phylum Chordata; class Mammalia; order Afrosoricida; family Chrysochloridae; genus Chrysochloris; species Chrysochloris asiatica. The sequence continues at coordinate 12,097,402 of NW_006408547.1, read as the reverse complement.
GGTTAATTTTTAAGCATAATATTATTCTGGATTGTTTATGAAGGTGATATATCAGCTCTCTTGACTTTCTCTTTGCAATATAAATCTTAACTAAACTTCATTACAAGCTCAGGCAAAAATCTCATCCTTGGGTGCTAAGCAAACATTTTAGCACACAAATTATATAGAAGTTGTTTATTATAGACTGTGATTTGTTGTAAAAATCCTGTGAATAACCAGAATTAATCATATGCCCAAACACATAAGCATATACCGGAAGATGTTACTTATTTCATGATGCTGGTTTTAATTTTCAATTTGCACCTTTCTTAAAGCCATTCTTGAAGATTGGTCAATGAACACACCCTCCTTAATTGTAAATCAAGTTTCTGTTGTCCATGAAAGTTCTCTCCAAAGCATTAATCTCTGTCAGTACAGCCGCCGCACATTCTTTCATGAACAGCCTCCAGCATTAAGTAGAGCAATTCTGTCTACCATCTGGCTGTGTGAGAGAAAAGTGTTTTCTCTGTGAAAATATAAAACTGATTTGCCCCTGGTCTAGACTTATAATCTTTCTAAGGATATCATCCATCTTCATATCTATTCCAAATGGAGAGAATTGTAGATAGGCTAGTAATAAGAGGTGAAGGGTTTGGAATCTCATTTAATATGTTTACTTAAATTATTTTTTAAAAAAACATAAAAATTGGAATCACTTTTTTAAGAGCACCACTGTCTCTGGGAACCAACCCAATATTTACTTTTTACTAGGTGACAATTGAACACATTTTTCAAAAATACAGTAGGAAAACACTGCATAACAGAAGGAGTGCAGATCATACTTAGCTGTTGCAGATGTTGGTGGGTAAAACTATCTGGTTTTCACTGGTCGATCTGGAAACTACATCTCTTACTCTTTGGTTGGTAACAGTTTTTAACCACATCGGTTTATGCTAACATACTAGATAAAATCAGTTTCTTTTTTAAAGAAAGCATAAAATATCACTATGTTGTTACGTTGGTTCCGACTCATAGTGACCCTATACAGTGTTTCTGTGGCTGTAAATTGTTTCAGAAGCAGAAAGTCTCATCTTTCTCCCAAGGAGCAGCTGATGGCAACCTTGTAATTAGCAGTCCAGTCTTACCCTACAGAGCCACTGTGTACCCCAAAAAGTCAATATACCTAGAGTGAATTTGCTTGACCTCTAATTGTTCTTTTAATTCAATTGATTGCATTCATGTGCAAAGTGAGTTTGGGTTTAATCAGGGAGCTGTTTCCTTCACCGTCTTGCTTGTGGCCTCTGCTATAGACAACACCCTGTGTACTGAGCTGCTCATATGCAAGGTCACATAGTCTGAATTACATCTAGTCCTACCACTAGGACAATTTTCAATTGTAGTGCTTTTAAAGCACTCTATGATACCACACAAAAAGAAATCTTGTTTTAGCTGTAAAAAATCGTTATCTGTTAGAGGACTATATCTCTACTTGTGTTGTTGTTGTTGTTAAGTGCTGTCGAGTTGGTACCAACTCATAGCGATCCTGTACAGGGTTTCCAAGGAGTGGCTGGTGAGCTTGAACTGCCAATCTTACAGTTCAAAGCAACCTTGTACTCCAGTGAATTAGGGTACAAGGATTTGTGATTGAATTGGACCCCAACTCTCTAGCAGCAAATTCCTGAAAGGTAATAGCTAATTCTATGTGCTAAATTAAGCTTCAGCTTAATTAATTAATTAATTAATTAATTCAGGACAGTCCTCTTTCAGAATGAATTGCTCTAACAATCAATCAATGTTGCCTAAATGCTCATGGTAGATCTGAAGTATGGGCACTGAAATGTGTTAGAGTCGTCTAGTTTAATGTCATTCAATCAGAAAAACTGATGCTTCCAAATGCCAGCTATCCATTTCTGCATCTGGAAAAGAAACTCTGGAGTATAGTCAGAGTTTACTTGGTCATAACTCTGGACAAGTTGTTTGCCTTTTCTGTGGCTCCGTTTACCTGTACAGCATTTATTATAATAGCACCTACTTCATAATGTTGCTAGGAGGACTTGAAAGATTTAGCATTTAGTATATAAAACAATGAATGAAATCTGACTTTATGTCCCAGACCTGCTGCCATTTTAAGAAGAACAAATTTTAAATAGACTCATAAAATAAACATTTTTAAGGCTATGCCCGAAGTCAAGAGGAGATAAACCTATAAGCTCCCTAGTCATGGCCTTCTTTTACCTTTTAGAATGTTTCTCATTCTCTGTCCTAACTTTGCTCTGTGTTCCTTAACATGTAATGAAAATTAACCCAAGCTCCAATTTCCCACTCTTTGCCAACTCTTTAGTTAGGTTTTTAAAATCTTAACAAGGGAAAGGATAAAAAGCTAAAACGTTGATTGGCTTTAATTATACTAATGATATCTGCCTATTAATGTAGAACATTTGACTTTTGTCCAAGGTAATTATATCATTTTAGGGTCCATGACTCTGAGTAAAATGTTTAACAATTTTCCAGTCATCTTCATATCATTTGACTCAACCTACAAGTCCTGGTGTGGCGCTGTGGGTTAATGCGCCAGACTGCAAAGTTGGTTTGAAATGCAAGGTCAGTGGTTCAAGCTCACCAGCCACTCCTAGGAAACCCTATACAGGGTCATTATGGGTTGGAACTGACTTAACGCCAATTAAAAACAGCAACAACCCTTCTTAAGACTATTGTGAGCCTCAGAAACAAGAATAACTACAATCTTGCACAGTTGTTGGTTTTTCAATAAAACATGTTGATTTCACTATGAAGGGCAGTGATTGGGGCCAATACTAACTTTACAATATCGATTTTATTTACATCTCAATTGAGATATAAATTTGAAATATGGTTTCAATATTGATCAATGAAATTGTGATATCTTTGATCAATGATATGTAATAACAGGAAATATCTAGGAAACTTAATGTATAAATTGTGAAACATGATTTACATAGTTTAAATTTTTCATATGTATGTTACATTCAAATCATAAAGGACAAATATCCTTGCTTTTTTTTTTTCATGGAACCATATGTTGTAGAAAAGACAAAATGTAACCTTCTCTGTATGACTAATGTTTATCTTCTCTCCATTGTAACATCTTTTCAGTATATAGTAGAGCATGTTGTTAAGTGCCCACAGTCCAGTGGGTAATTTGCCTTACTTGCCGCTAGGGGGAGATCAAGGTAAAATCAGTGACAAAGATACGCAAAAACTAAAGGAAGGAAAAAGAGAAGTGGAGAAAAGATATTAAAGATAATGCCCCAACAAGATTTTATGATTCAACTGTGAGCAACTGCTATCAGAATTAATCACAATGGTCACAACTGTAATTGCAGAAGGTGTGTCACTAGAAGGAGAGAGTAGTTAAGTTTTCATTTCAGGAAGAGAGGACCCCAAGTTCATCAAGAAGGTAGAGCATGAGTGAAGTGTGAGATTCCACCCAGAAAAGCAGCGACAATGGCAGAGGCGGTAGTGGAGGTGATGGCATAGAGAGACTGAGCAGCTGAGGACTCCAGGCCCAGGGACTGAGAAAGGTAGTGTGCCCGCAGGCAGGAGGCAGGCTTACAAAATGTGTTCTTTAGACATTTAAATGAATATATATTTTTTGTTTTGTATGTGTACATCAAGTATGTTTGCTTTGTTCACTTGTGAGAAATAAGATGTAAAAAGGAAGACAAAGGGTAGAAGCAGGATTACTGCTGCTACAGGGAGGGGAGTGTAATAGAGTTAAAACAAAACATGATTGGTTGAAAGTAAGGCTGATGATCTTGTTTGTTTACCTTCATTCAATACACAATTAAAAAAACATATATATTTTTTAAGACAATATCCCAAGTAAAGAAAAAAGAGAGGAAGGCAGGGGGTTGTTCCTGCTGGACACAGGCTATGAACACCCCATAGAGGCAAAGAATCCATCACACATTTCTCCAGATTAATGAGTCTCTGCCCTGATGAGTAAACATGGCAGTCTAGAGGGGAAACCCAAAGTACAATTATAAGGAATTTCTGCTTTCTGAGCAAAGGGGAGTTTCTGTTCCTTCTGGCATTGATGGCCTTTAGCTATGAGCCTAGTGAAGCCATGCATGTCACAAGGTCCTGATAAGGACTGGGAGCTTCTGAGGAATTATCAGCCATGACATGTAACCCACATATAATATGCTTTATTTCCTTATACTTGCATTGGTTTTCAAAAGCTTTGTTTTCTAACTTAACAAAATGTCCTTCCATATCATCAGATAGGTTAGCAGGTAGTGGGGACTGAACTAGGAGAGATCAGAGTTGAGTATGACTGTTACAACAGTTAAATCAAACCCCAGTGTGAGGGTTTAGTATAAATGAACACTACACCTTTGTGCTAAAAAAAAAAAAAAAAATTTCCTCGAAAGGCATACCCATTTCTGCATTTTCCAAAATTAATGGCAATTTCACTGCTGAAATTGATTGCAAGTTGTATTTGTCAGTGATGAGAACAAATCTGCCGAGGCCAACCATGTTCCTTTGGTTTATAAACAACACTGTCCAAGCAAGTGGGGACTTTGGGAGGATTCAAACAGGAAGGAAACTGGGGAAGAAGGCCTGTCCCCTCCAAAACATCTATTGCCCAAATAACCATGCCCCAAAGGATTCCAGTCTAATCTCTGCCAGGACCCAGAATTTGTCTCCATGTGAGTTCTTTGCATCTAGCTAGAGTCTGAGCTTTGTCCTGAAGACAATGAGAAACTTTAGATAGATTTTATACCCAGGCAACTGGTTTTAATATAAAGTAGCCATCTCATCACTCTATCTTAGCGCTCTAATTCTCAGCATAGCATTTATCCCTATCTGATATGCATGTATGTGCATATATACTTAAATTGCATTCTTTCCCCATTAAAGTGTACACTCTATGAGAGCAAGTACTTGATGGCATCACTCACCACTGTATGTCTAAATAAAGTCCAGGGAAGACATGGTAAGGGTTCAATAAATATTTATGAAAGAATGAAAATTTGCATTTTAGAAAACTTCCCCCACCAGCAGTGTGGGTGATGGATTAGGGTTGTGGGTGAAGGAAAGGGTTTCAGGGAGAAAGCAAAACTGGACCTGGAAGCAAAAATTAGTAACAGATCACATTTCCTCTTCCAGACAGGTTATGATGTTATTACTGGCAGATGGAATGACAGAAACTTGAGTCAAGTGTCATTCTTTGGAGCATGCAACAGGAGGTAGTTAAGGCACAGATACAGAAGTAGTATGAGTATTTAGCGAATGTTTTAGTTACCTACTGCTGCTATAACAGAAATAGCACACAAATGCTATAAGAAACTGGCATTGATTTTCTCTCTGTTGTGGAGGCTACACGTCGGATGTCAGAGTGCTGACTCTAGAGAAAGATTTTCTCTCTCTGTGGGCTCTGAGGGGAGGCCCCTGTCTCTTCACCTTGTTTCCCGGTTCCTTGGAGATCTCCATGTGGTTTGTCAGCTGTCTTTCCCATCTTTGCTTGCTTGCTCACTTGCTTAATTTCTTTTATAACTCAAAACAGACTGATTTAAGAAGCTCCCTATACTAACCCAGGAGCCCAGGAGTCCTGGTGTGGCGCTGTGGGTTAACGCGCCAGACTGCAAAGCCGTTTGAACTGCAAGGTCGGTGGTGGTTCAACCTCACCAGCTGTTCCTCAGAAATCCTACACAGGATCACTATGGGTCGGAACCAACTCTACGGCACTTAACAACAACAGCATCCTAACCCTGCCACATTAACGTAACAAAGATAATCTATTCCCAGATGGATTTATAACCACCAGCATTGAAGTTAGGATTCACAACATATGGTTTGGGGGGACATCATTCTATGTGTAGGAGTCTTGGTGCCGTGTTGTAGGTTAATGAGCTGGACTGTAAGGTCGGTTTGAACCACAAGTTCCTTGGAACTTGGAAACCCTATACAGGGTTGTTATGGGTGGAACTGACTCCATGGCACACAACAACAACAACAACAATTCAATCTGTAACAGAGGGTACTGCAGAAAGTAGAGCAGGTGATGCAAACAAGTGGAGAGTCCACAGAGGTGAGGTTCATGACACAAGTCTGAACAGACAGGAGGGAAATGATGGGGATCAAAGGGCAGAGAGTAAAGCCAAAAAAGTACCATTGTTCTCCCTTCTTGCCTCCCCGCCTCCAAAACATGTGTCAAAGAACAAAAGGTCTGAGAATGCAAACCTGGAAGAACCAGTGTCTAAAAAAAGGAAAGATGAATTAAGAGGAGTTTTAAAAAGAGACTTCAGTGGCTGCTGTGGTGCCCAGCCCAGATTCCACTCTGAGGATGGGTCCCTCACTCCCAGGGCTGTGGGAGCATTGGCTGATTATGGCTCTTGGCTGAGATCCTCTCTGGGATTTAAGAAAGCCACCTTGCTCAAGTTCATGGTCTCTCTCTAGGAGCAACCCACATACAATAACTAATCATTGAAGGTTGGCTATAGAGACCTGTCCCCTTGCCTCCCAGAATTCTCAGGAGTCATCCCAGCTCAAAATGCCCAGTGGAAGTGACTGGGACTTTTCTTGAGACTGCAACAAAACCCAGTTTCTCCTTCACTTGTTACTCACTTTACTTAGAGGTATGGACGTTGATGACAAGGTCATTACCCAGAATCAACTTCTTTCATCCAAATCTTCATCTCTCAGTATTTCCCAGAGAACTGACTTAAGATAGTGCCAGGAGTGGTCCAAGGAAATAGATTCTAAAATGGAATTTGGGACCGAGAGCATTCACCTGCCAGCCAGAAAGGAACACCCCATCCCTCTTGGTAGTTAAAGATTTTCAATTACTAAAATTGATAAACAGTAGGACTGGATGCCTTGGTAAGTACAAAGTCTTAGGTTTCTGAGCGCTTCAGGCAAGGAACAATTTATAATAATAATGGAACAATGGAGCCAGCTGCCTCCCATTGAATCTTCTGAGAGACTGAGACGTTTATTCCAAGACAAAGAATAAATTATCGTTGCTTGGCTCTTCCACCATAAAGAAGAAACCTTCTGTAGATTCTGTTGTTGTTGTTAAGTGCCGTCGAGTTGGTTCCGACTCATAGCGACCCTGCACAGGGTTTCCGAGGCTGTTAATCTTTACGGGAGCAGAACGCCTCATCTTTCTCCCGAGGAACCGCTGGTAGTTTCGAACTGCTGACCTTATGGTTCGCAGCCCGATTCGTAACCACTAAGCTACCAGAGACAGTATATTTCATACTTGGGAAATACAGTTCTACCCATTGGACATCAAGTGATCATGCAACCAGAATTGCCCATTTGACCTGGATACAAATTCACCAAGTTGCAAGGTCAAATAGACACATCATTAGTCAGTAGTAAGAAGGAAATGGTATATCTAGGTTCAGTCATGAACAGGTTCTAATGGCACATATAAGCTACAAAAGCTGGTGGCCCAGACCCCATGTTATCCATCACAGTTCACTTGTTTCTCTCCCTCAGTTCATCCTAATGGCTACATGAAGGGATAACCATCTGACAGAGGTGGAAAGGCTAAGCTTAGTTCATGAAGGGTTAGCTTGGTATGGGTATAGAAGAAATTATGTCAATGGACAGTTCTTTGGGTGATATGTCTGCTAATATATTTTGTTTTGAGGAGAAAAAAATGTGGTCTATGATAAGGAATATATAAGGATTCATGAGCATGCTAAAATGCTTGGCTGATTGGTTAGGGACCAATGAAAACAAAGATGGAAAGACTAGAGACACAGATGTCTGTCAAAGATGCACACAGATAGATATATGGAAATGGAAACAAAGTGTGGAGATCTTTATATTGATGCAAATAACCACTATGAGCATCCATCACAGAAGAGGCCCCAAACAATAGTAAATGAAGCATTCAGCCAATTGATATCAGCTGTATTCTGCCCTACTTACCCATGACCAGGATAGCCATGGTGGCAGGGATGGATACTCACAGAAGCTCAGAGGATGGCTTTCCAATTCCCAACACTGATATAGCTACTCCTGCTGCTGAACACACAAGCTGCCAACAAAAGAGGCCAAGGCTGAGTCTCCAATATTACACCATCCTCAAGAAGATCAATTAGCCCTTTGGTGACGCATTAACTACAATGGATCCCCTCCACCCTAAAATACGCAAAGACACATCAGCATTAGAATGGACATATTTTAGATATACGTTTGCTTTCCATAGTTTAATCAAATGACATTTTAAGTCTCACATAACATCATATTGTATCTTTATAGCAATGAGCACATGGTCATGGGATTTCCTGTCCTATCATATACACAGAGGTCTGTTAGAACAGGATCTTGAGGGAGCAATGAGATCCCAGCATGGAGATAATACTCTGTGAGGATGGCTGTCATCCATGAAGATACAATATACACTCAAATTCAACAACATCATATGGTATTGTGGCATTAATAGATAAGTCCAGGGATGCAACTGGCCTCAACTACCATCATCCAAATTAAGGCTCTTTAGAGAATTTGTTCTTCCCATATCCCCAAATCTAGACTTTGAATTTAAAGGGTCTGGTCTCCTGAGTGTTTCCTGGTGTCTCCATGGTTAGTCACTCAGCTGCTAACTGAAAGGTCATTGGTTAGATGAACCAATAGGCATGCATGCAGGCAGATCCAGCAGGTAAGAAGGCAGACTACTGACAGCTCCCAGGATTGGCAGGTAATAGAGCAGGCCACTGGCTCAAGTCCAAAGAACTGGCGGTCAGAGGATGAGCCCAGTGTAAGATCCAGACCCAACAGAAAGCCAACAAACTTAGCCTGAGTGTGTAATATATTGGAAATGGGCCACACCCCCAAGAAAGCTACTTTCACTTGGTTGACCGCTCATAGCAGAACTCATCATAGAGCTCATTACACTATACTAGATCTCATCATGGGGGTAACTACATTTCTACTGCCAAACCACTGAGAAGCCTGGCTTAATCAAACTGACGCAAACTCTTACCTATCCCAAGACGGTAAACCAAAGCTCCATTCTGTCCTGTTCTGATTGGTCATGTAATTAACCCTAAGCCACCACCGTCACCAGATGAATGCAACGCACTGATTGGCTTAGGGCCAAATCTTTTTCTTCTTTCTTGAACTGAGAGAGTCTTCTTCAGGACAGGGACTAAAAAAATATGAATATCAGGATTTGTTTGACAGTAGAGGTGACAAGAGTTGATTATGAATTTTAAAGGAAAACCATGTCAGAAGGGAATTTTGAAAATGTCTGAAAGCTTTATGGTTGTCATAATCTATGCAGATGATACAACCTTGCTAGCCGAAAGTGAAGAGGACTTGAAACATATACTTATGAAGATCACAGAGCACAGCCTTCAATATGGATTACATCTCAATGTTAAGAAAACAAAATCCTCACCACTGGACCAATAAACACCATTCTTGTCAATGGAGAAGAGATTGAAGTTGTCAAGGACTTCATTCTTCTTGGATCAACTAACTGTCAGCATTCGCGGAAGCAGCGGTCAAGGGATCAGACGACATATTGCATTGGGCAAATCTGCTGCACAAGAACTTTTTAAAGTACTGAAGAGCAGAGATGTCAGCTTGAGGACTAAGGTGCGCCCGACCCAAGCCATGGTATTTTCAGTAACCTCATATGGATGCAAAAGCTGGACAGTGAATAAGGAATATCGTAGAAGAATTGATGCCTTTGAGTTGTGGTGTTGGAGGAGAATACTGAAAGTGCCGTGGACTGCCAAAAGAACCAATAGATCCGTTTTGGAAGAAGTGCAGTCAGAGTGCTCCTTGGAGGTCAAGATGGCTAAGCTTCGTCTCTCCTACTTCGGACACATTGTCCAGAGAGAACAGTCGCTGGAGAAGGATGTCATGCTGGGTAAGGTGGAGGGTCAGAGAAAAAGAGGAAGACCCCCAACGAGATGGATCAGCCAGGTGGCATCATTGATGGCGTCAAGTGTGGCAGTAGTAGTGAGGTTGGCCCAGAATCAGACATTGTTTTGTTCTCCTGTGCATGGGGTCGCTATGAGTCGGTTCCGACTCAATGGCACCTGACAACAACATTGGCGTTTAGCAAGGAGCTCTGGTAGAGTAGTGGTCACAAATTGGGCTGCAGCCGCAAGGTCATCAGTTTGAAACTACCAGCTGTTCTGCAGGAGAAAGATGACACTTTCTGCTCCGGTAAAGATTTATAGCCTTGGAAACCCTGTACAGGGAAGCTATGAATCAGAAGCGACTCCACGGCACATAACAACAACATCGGCATTTAGCAGGCAGGAGCCAACACTGCCATGTACCAGGCAGTCTGTAAAGAGAACAGGCCTGCATCCTGCAGAATTTTCTCATATTCTATCCAAAATTAAGAAGCTGAATGTATGCTCTATCACAAGGTGTGACTACAAAGAAGACTTTCATTTTCTATGATAGTCCATTACCACCGGGATCTATATGATAACATAGAAACTTTTCTTGTCCCTAACTTGGTGGTGATGTTTGTGGTTCATTGATTTGCTTCCAACTCACAGCAACTCTGTACAGGGTTTCCGAGGCTATAAATCTTTACAGGAGCAGAAAGCCTCATCTTTCTCCCTCAGAGCAGCTGGTAGATACAAACTGCTGACCTTTCAGTTAACAGCCCATCTTGTAATCCACTATGTTGCCAAGGTGCCTGCACTTATACCCTTATAAATAGCAGCGTATTTACACTATTACCATACTTCCACATTTACTGAAACTTTAAAATTATGATTCTATAACTCCACTCCAGTGAAAGATATTTCATTCATTCTCAAGTTTTGTTCCATCCTGGAAAAGAAACTACAGATAAAGAAGACCCTCCAAGATGATTCCAATGGTCTTCAGAGAAAGAGGGGTCTTGTCCTGGCATTCTAAAGCTCCACTGTGAAGGAAGTGCAGCTATATTCCCAAGTTAAAACTCAATTTTTAAAGTTACCTAAAAGGGTAGTAATAGCATGCATTTGAAAGAGACTAAAGCATTTGCTCAGGAAAACATTTTATGACTATCAACAAGTCAAACTATTTGTCCATATGAATAAAGCATTAAGGATTCCACTGCAAGTTTAGATTTTTAACTTCGAATACACGGCTTAAAGATCACTTGGTTATAGTATTCTGGTTTTTGGCCTTTGATTCAGTTCCAAGTCATGGTGACCCCATGTTTGCAGAGTGCTCTTGTTGTTAGGTGTCATTGAGTTTGTATCAACTCAGATTGACCCTATGCACAACAGAATGAAACACTGCCCTGTCCTGCACCAACCTCACAATCTTTGTTACATTTGAGCCCATTACTCGTGCAACTGTGCCAATCCATCTTGCTGGTAGTCTTCCTCTTTTTCTCTGATCCTACACTTTACCAAACATGATATCCTCCTCCAGGGACTGGTCCCCCCTGATAATAATTCCGAAGTATGAGAAATGAAGTCTGGCCATCCTGGCTTCCAGGGAGCACTCTGACTACTTCTTCCAACACAGATTTGTTTGTTCTTCTGGCAGTTCAGGGCACTTTCAATATTCCCCTCCAAAAATATAACTTAAATGCACCAATTCTTCTATGGTCTTCCTTATTCGCTGTCCAACTTTCATATGCATGTGAGATTATTGAAAATACCATGGCTTAGATCAGGCACACCTTAGTCCTCAAACCAACATTTTGCTCTTCAACATTTTAAAAAGGTTTTGTGCAGCAGATTTGCCTAATGCAATATTTCATTTTATTTTTTGACTGTAGCTTGCATGAGCGTTGACAGTTGATTCAAGCAAAAAAAAAGTGTTTGACAACATCAATCTTTTCTCTATTTATATGGGTGTTGTTTATTGATGGAGTGGTAAGGAGTTTTGTTTTCTTTACACTGAGGTGCAACCCATACCAAAGGCTGTGGTCTTTGATCTTCAACAGTAAATATTTTAAATCCTCTTTGCTTTCAAAGGAAGCAAGCAAGCAAGGTTGCATCATCTGCATATCACAGGTTGTTTATGAGCCTCCCTCCAGTATTGATGCCATGTTTTACTTATCTAATCCAGATTTTTGGTATCAACAAGTATGGTGAAAGCATACAACCATGGCACACACCTTTCCTAATTTTAATTCATTCAGTGCTCCCTTGCTGTGTTCAAACAACTGCCTGTTGGTCTATGTAAAGGCTTCTCATGAGCACAATTAAGTGTCTGGAAGACTCATTCTCCACAACTTTGTCATCATCCACACACTCAAAAGCCTTTGAGTGGTCAATAAAGCACAAGTAAACATCTTTCTGGTATTCTTATCTGATGTCAGCAATGCTAGCCTTCATTCCATGTCCTTGTTTGAATCTAGCTCAAACCTCTAGCAGTTTTCTGTCAATGGATGGTTGCAGCCATTTTAGCAACAATTTTACTTGCATGCGATAGTAATGATATTGTCCAATGATTTCTGCATTCCCTTGGGCCATGTGGCTTTGAAATTGGCACAAATATGGATCTCTTCCAGTCAGTTGGCCAGGTAGTGTCTTCCAAAGTTCTTGATATAGATGAATGAGTGTCTCTAGTACCACATAAGTATGTATAAAGATTTCAATTTGTGTTCCATCAATTTCCAGAACCTTGTTCTTTGGCAATGCCTTTAATGTACCTTGGACTTCTTCCTTCAGTATCACTGGCTCTTGGTCACATGCTACCTCTTTAACATTGACCATTTTTTTTAGTACAGTAACTCTGTGTATTCCATCATCTTCGTTTGATGCTTTTAGCATCACTCATTATTTTGTCCATTTTGTTGTTGTTAGGTGACATTGAGTTGCTACCGACTCATAGTGACCCTATGCACAACAGAATGAAACACTGCCCGATCCTGGGCCAACCTCACTACTGTTGCCGTGCTTGAGTCCATTGATGCTGCCACTTTGCCAATCCATCTCACTGGGGGTCTTCCTCTTTTTCTCTGACCCTACACTTTACCAAACATGATATCCTTCTGCAGCGACTGGTCCTTCCTGACAAAATGTCCAAATATGAGAGACGAAGTTTGGCCATCCTGGTCTCCAAGGAGCACTGTGACTGCACTTCTTCCAACACAGATCTGTTGATTCCATGGGCAGCCCATGGCACTTTCAATATTCTCCTCCAACACCATAACTCAAAAGCATCATTTTTTCTACAGTCTTCCTTATTCACTGTCCAGCTTTCACATGCACAGAAGGTTATAGAAAATACCATGGCTTGGGTCAATATTTCAAGTTGCAACTTGAACTTTTTCTTCATTTCCCTCAGCTTGACAAATGCTGAGCTTGTTCTTCTTTTTTGGTTTTCTAGCTCCAGGTCTTTGCATGTTTTGTTATAGTATTTGACTTTGTCTTCTTGAGCTGACATTTGGAATTTTCTATTCAGCTATTTTACCTCCTCATTTCTTTTCTCAATGCTTTTGCATCTCTATGCAGGAGAGTAAGTTTCAGAGTCTCTTCTGACATCCATTTTGGTCTTTTCCTTCTTTTGTGTCTTCCTGTATAATGTTCTTGATGTTATCCCACAATTCTTCTGGTCTTCGGTTTTTAGTGTCTAATGCATCAAATCTGTTCTTCAGATGATCTCCAAATTCAGTTGGGATATGTTCAAGGACATATTCGGGCTCTAATGGACTTGCTTTAATTTTCTTCAGCTTCATCCTGAACTTGAATATGAGCAATTGATAGTCTGTTCCATAGACTGCCCCTGCCCTTCTTTTGGCTGGTAATAGGGACCTTTTCCACCATCTTTCCACAGATGTAGTCAACTTGATTTCTGTGTATTTCATCTGGTGAGATCCATGTGTATAGTCATATTTTATGTTGTTTATAAAAGATATTTACAATGAAAAATTTATTGGTCTTACAAAAGTTTATCATGAGATCTCCAGTATTGTTTCTATCACCAAGGTCATATTTTCCAGTATTGATCCTTCTTTTTTTCCAACCTTTCATTCCAATCACCATTAACCATCAATATATCTTGATTGCATGTTTGATTAATATCAGACTGAAAATGTTGCTAAAATTCTTCAATTTCATCATCACTGGCTCTAGTGATCAGTGAATATATTTGAATAATAATTGTATTAACTGGTCTTCCTTGTAAGTGTATGGATGTTATCCTATCACAGACAGCATTATACTTCAAGACAGATCTTGATATGTTCATTCTGGTGATGAATGTGACCCCATTCCTCTTCAATTTGTCATTCCCAGCTTAGTAAACCATATGATTGTCAGACTCAAAATGGCCAATACCAGTCCATTTCAGCTCACTAATACCTGGGATATCAATATCTATGTTTTCCATTTCATTTTTGACAATTTTTCTAGATTCATACTTTGTACATCCCATGGTCTAATTATTAATGGGTAGTTTATAGGTTTACAGCTGTTTCTCTTCATTTTGAGTTGTGCCCCATCAGCAAATGAAGGTCTCGAGGACTTCATTCCATTCACATCATCATGATCAACTCTACTTTGAGGAGGCAGCTCCTCCCCAGTCACATTTGAGTGCCTTCCAACTGAGGGACTCATCTTCCAGCACTATATCTGACAATATTCTGGAGCTCTTCATCATGTATCAATATTCAGTATGCTTGAGCTGACAGTGTTCCACTGCTGTTTATAAGGTTTTCAGTGACTAAATATTTGGAAGTAGTCAGTCTCTCCTTCTTCCTAGTCTTTCTTCATCTGGAAGCTTGGCTGAAACCTGTCCATCATGAGTGACCCTGTTGGTATTTAAAATGCCCATGGCATAGCTTCCAGAGTCACAGCAACACGCAAGCCACCACAGTATGACAAAGTGACAGACTAGTGGTGGGTATGTACAGTAGGACTGTTCACTAGAGTTTTCAAGACTGTGACCTATCAGAAGTTGATTGCCACACCTATCTACCAAGGTGCTTCTAAGTGAGTTCAAACTGCCAACCTTTCAGCTAGTACTCAAGGGCTTAACTGTTTGAATCACCCAGGCTAGCATTCCTTGTTTGGATGCCACAGTAGCTTCTTAATTAGTAACACTTTGACTCTCCTTCAATTTATTCTCTTCCATGAAGCTAGGGTGCTTCTTTTTTCAAAGTCTGATCATATTGACATCAACCCTTAACCCTGAGATCACTTTGCAATGTGTTTAGGCCAAAGACCCTGCACAGTAGACCCCCTGTCCACCTCTCCAACTCATCACTCACTCTGTGTGTGTCAACCACCCAGGCTTTCTCTCAGCTTTTCCAAAGTACCCACAGCTTCTTTCCTTTGAACTGTCCTTAGCAGTTCTCTAGGATAGAGTAGAACTGAGACTTTCCACGACTGCCATCTTTACAGAGGAGTCCTGGTGTGGCACTGTAGGATAAGCACTGAACTGCGAAATGAAAGGTCAGCAGTTCAAACCCACCAACCTCTCCTTGGAAGCCCTATAGAGGGTGACTATGAGTCAGAACCAATTCAATGATGCTTAACAACAACAACAATCTTTCTGGAAGACCACCATATCTGATGCGGAGTATGTGTGAACTACTGACCTTGAAGTTAGCAACTTAGTGCTTTAACCACTGCACCTAATAAAAAATAAAAACCCTCACTGTCTTTGAGTCAATTCTGACTCATAGTGACCCTCTATAGGGTTCCCAAAGCTGTAACTCTTTATCTGAGTAGACAGCCTCACCTGTCACTCAAGAACTGTTGGTAGATTTGAACTGCCATCCTGTGGGTTAGCAGTCCAACACCTGATCCACAGCACAATCAGTCAGTGCTCCTGAAATACCTTTTCCCCATTCCCTAACTTTGTTTGCTTCATGCCTATTCATCATTCATTTCTTATAAACACAAAGAAAAAAGAAGTGACATTTACATTGGAAGTTTAGTTGGTGTTTGAAAAGTAAAGGATAGAGAAAGAGTAAAGAACAAGCCACATTTGAAAAGATACTTACCAAGAATTTTAATAAGGACATCAATACATATATTCAATTACTCAATAAACACTAGTTGAATAAATAAAACATAAATACATACCTAGATAAAGGACAGCAAAACTGAAGAAAACCACTGACATAAAGAAACCAGATAAAAAGAAGAATCAGAAGGAAAAAAACAGATTAATTTTCATGGAGTGGTGATTAGACTTTTACATATTTCTCGATAGCAACAATAGAGGTCAGAAGACAGAAGGATGATATTGTTTAAAAAAATAACTTACAATCTAAAATTGTAGACCAGAGATAACATCTTTCATAAACAAGGACAAAATAAAGACATTTTCAGACAAAGACTGAGAATTTGGTGCTGGCAGACCCTCACTACAGGAAAGTCTAAAAGCAGTAGAAATGTGATCCCAGACAGAAAATCTGTGACAAAAGAAAAAACAAGGAGCTAGAACCATAGGAATAAATAGACAGTGTAACAGTTAATTTAATGTTTGAATTTGGCTAGTCTATGGCATCCAGTTGTTAAGCAAAACACGAGTCTGGTTGGAAGAAGTACAGCCAGAAGGCTCCTTAGAAGTCAGAATGTTGAGATATCATCTCTCATACTTCAGACAGAGTAACAAGGGGAACCAGTCCCCGGAGAAGGACATCATGCTTGTAAAGTGAAGCGTCAGTGAAGAAGAGGAAGACATCCCAATGAGATGGACTGACACAGTGCAAGCTCAAGTAGGACTGGGCACTGTTTCATTCTGTTGTGCATCTGGTCACTATGAGTGGCTGCCAACTCAACGGCATCTAACGACAACAAAGTGTACTTCAGTGTTGAAATAGTTACACGTCATTAAATCAGTTGGCCTCAAGTGATTTAATCCATAATATGGATGGGACTCATCCAATCAACTAAAGGCCACAAGAGCAAAAAGGAAGTTGCCCTTGGGTGATTTCTACCTAAAGACTACAAATAGACATTATGATAGAACATTCTTACCTTTTACTCTTCTGAACCATGGATATTGAGACCTACACCTGCAAGACTCTACTGCCAGACCTTTGAATTTTGGACTTAGCGGCTTCCCACATTGTGTGGGCCAATTTCTTGAAGTAAATCTCTCTTTCTCTGTACACACATACATTCATACTTATCTCACGGGTTCTGATTCTATAAAGAACCCTAAGAGAGACAGGTATACTGGCAATGTAAGACAACAACAGTAACAATAATTGAAAAAAGACTTTATAGAACAATTGCATCTTCAAAACCCTTATATTTTTCCAAATGTAGGAGAAAGCTATTGATCAATTTGGGAGCGCAGGGTGCTTAAATATCTTTAGTGCGCAGAGCTCTCTAAACTAGGGTTTCAAGGCACACACAAACCTTCCAGCATCTGTTGCTCTCCTACCCCATGCTTTAACCTTGGCATGGTTAAAAACTTGGCTGGCGAGACAAGGAAGAGGAAGGGAAGCATAGAATACTTAGTTTTAATCCAACTCCTCAATTTTTCAGAACGAATGTGCACAAAAGCAAGCATAAATACATCCCCATTCCTCCCACCCCAACCCCACCCTACCCCCGCCCACATATACATACACTGCAAGCTTTTTAGACCAACTGAGAAACACCACCTTCAAAATAAAATGAGCTTTTGGCAGTAGAAGTGCCCAACATGATATACAGCCTGTTTAGGCAAAAACACCAGATTGCCAGGAGAATGAACAAATCTGTGTTGGAAGAAGTACAGCTAGAATGCTCTGTAGAAGAGAGGATGGTGAGACATTGCCTTACATACTTTGGACATGTCGGTAGGAGGGACCAGTCCTTGGAGAAGGACATCATACTTAGTTGAGGATCGGCAAAAAAAAAAAAAAAGGAAGACTCCAGTAAGATTTATTGACACACTGGCTGCAACAATGAGCTCAAATATCACAACAGTTGTGAGGATGTTCCAAGACCAGAGAGTAATTGTTCTGTTGTACATAGGGCACGCTGAGTCAGGATACACTTGAGAGTATCTATCAACAATTGGCAAAAATAATAGTAACTCTACACACAGATAGAAATTGACTATAAGCAAGCATGATTTTGTATTCTAATTCTGCCCACTATCTGATGGAACCAACAATCCTGAGACAAATTTAAATAATGGAAAAGTCTGTTATCTAAAAACAAGCCAGAGTCTGTACACATCAAAACAAATAAGGAAGTCTATTTTGTCTGTTTTGCTGTTGCTTTGATGGGATTTAGCAGAGTGCCTGCCACAAATTTTTGTAGAATGAGTAATCAAATTTATTAAAGAAACAAATGGTTCAGTAAAACCCTGTACTTACATTCTGGAATATTAGGCAGCATTATAAAAATGAGTCAAATCTACATGCTGTTGTTGTTAAGAGCCGTCTGGTAGGCTCTGATTCATACCATGTAAAGGGCTTCCAAGAAGCAGCTGGTGGGTTTGAACCTCTAACCTTGTGGTTAGCAGTCAAGTGCTTATTCTACAGTGCTACACCTGGACTCCTAAACCTATATGTTGTTGTTGTTAAATGCTGTCAGTCAGTTCTGACCCATAGCGGGCCTGTATAGGGTTTCCGAGGAGCAGCTGGTGGGTTTGAACTGCCGACCTTGCAGTCCAGTTCATTATCCTGCAGTGCCACACCAGTACTCCAAATCTATATGTGGTGGTTATGTGCCGTGGAGTCGGTTCAGACTCATAACGACCCTGTACAGGGTTTCCGAGGCTGTAAATCTTTACAGGAGCAGAAAGCCTCATCTTCCTCCAGCGGAACAGCTGGTAGTTTCGAACAGCTGACCTTGCAGTTCACAGCCCGATTTGTAACCACTACGCTACCAGAGCTCCTTAAATCTATATGTACTGGTAGACAAAAACTTCAAGACATATAAAACCAAACCAACTGTCATCGAGTCCATTTGAACTCATGTCAGCCCTCTACAGGGTTTTTGAGACTATAAATCTTTACTGTAGCAGACAGACTGATCTTTCTCCCACTGAACGACTAGTGGGTTTGAGCCACCGACCTTTTGATCAGCAATCTACAGCACCAACAGAGCCCCTCTCACTACATATGCTGCTGCTATTGTAGTGTCAAGTCAGTTCCAACTCACAGCGACCCTGTAGGTTTCCAAACTGTAAATCTTTATGGTAGCAGAAAACATCTTTCTCCTGTGGAGCGGCGGGTGGATTCAAACTGCTAACCTTGCAGTTAGTAGCCGAACACGTGGTCCACTACACTACCAGGGATCCTTTTCAAGACATGTAGCTAAGTTTAAAAAAAAAAAAAAATGTGTTTTTAAAGAATTAATCAAAACAATATATCTGCTAGATATTAAGACCTATTTGAATACATACAAACATAGCTGTTAACTCTGAGAAAGAGAATGGTTAAGGGGATCTATGATTTATCTATACTGGATTATTATTCATGGATTACTTCTTATTGTTGTTAGGTACCATCAAGATGGTTCCAACTATATAGTTCTGACTTTATACAGCTTCCAAGGAGCGACTGTTAGTTTTAACTGCCAACCTTGTGGTTCACAGTTCAGGGCTCATCTATAACACCAAATGTTTCTAACTTTCAACTGATATTTTTGTGTTTTGTTCAATTGCTATTTTTGTGCTTAATCACTTATAAATTTCATAGTTTTATTGACATTTTACGTTTCTGCTAACTTTCACATCTTTTTGTGTTAAATGTTTTAATTGAGATTTAGTCATATCCATTCTATTTATCTATATCTTCACTCCATGGGAGGAAGATGAGACTTTCTGCTCTTCCAGGCTCCAAAATATCTGGTTCAATTTTCAGTTTTCCTAAGTAAGTGTGTGTATTTGCATGTATGTAGGATAAGCACTGGACTGCTAACCACAAGGTTGGCAGTTCAGACTCACCAGCCAGTCTTGGAAACCCTACACTGTGTCGCTATGAGTCAGAACCAACTTAACAACATCTACATTTATGATTTTTAAATATATATTTGGAATGTTGTATACCAGCATTTTTGTAGTGATATTTCTGAATAAGATTATAAGAAATCAAAACTTTAAAAAGACTACGTCATTGTTGTTAAGTTCCAT
>NW_006408547.1:12068542-12076084 GCF_000296735.1 Chrysochloris asiatica | reverse complement strand
CACAGCCCTATTCATAACCACTATGCTACCAGAGAGAGAGAGAGAGAGAGAGCTCCTTTATAGATTCCATCAAATTGGTTCCGATTCACAGCAACCCTCTGCAGAAAAGAATTACACACTGCCTGGTCCTGCACCCCGCTCACAATTGTAGTTATATTTGAGACCACTGTTGATGCCATTGTGTCAGTCAATCTTTTGGGTGGAGGGGTCTTCCTCTTTTTCACTGACCATCCACTTTATCAAGCATGATGTAATTCTCCAGGGTCTGACAGCCCTTCCTGACAATTGCCCAAAGTACAAGGGAGCAAGTATAAGAGACAAAGTCTCACCTTGCTCCCTTCTTAGAAATACTCTGGCTCTACTTCATCCAAGACGGATTTATTCATTCTTCTCACAGGCCATGGAACTTTCACTATGCTACCAGAGGGCACAAAAGTCAACCTGTGACAGGGAATGTGGTCTGATTTATGGTCATATTGCTTCAAAGGACATCTTTGTTGCTGTGTGGTGAATGGCCCCTAGTGAGGCCGGGACAGAACTAGTAGTCCAGTTTGGAAGCACAGTCTAGAGAGACTAGTTGATTAAGATACAGGTAAACATCTTTTTAGTGACACAAACAGCTAAGGACTCTGAATTTACAAGGTTGATTGTTTGAACCCACCCAGAGCTCCAAAGCACCTCAGAATATAGACCTAGCAATTAGACTATGAAAGGTCAGTCTTGACAAGCCTATGGAATAGTTCTTCTGTTCATACCTGAAGTCACCTTGAGCCCAAATAACTCAACAGCAATTAGCAACAAGTTGAGAGTAAGATGAAAGTTATGGAAGTGGTGAGAAGTGATCGGACTTGAGTTACACGAGTATATTTAAGTTAGAACTGATAAGATTTGCTGATTTATTAGGCATAAAATAAAGGAAGATGTTTGGCGATGACTTGAATAACCAAGTGAACAGTTGTACCATTTACTGAGGCAGGAAAAACTGGAAACATAGAAAATATCATTAAGGAGCATCAGAATTTTATTTTGAACATTTCAAAGTGGAGATTCTTTTTATATATCCAAGAGGAGATATTAAGCAGGTAATTGGATATATAAGTTTAAACTTCAGGGGATATACAGACCCTTAGGCCTGGAAGATTGCCTAAGGAAGGAATCTTGTAATTAGACAAGAAGATTCAGGGGGAAAGGAGAATGCCAAGGAATGGCCATTGAGGTGGAAGAGGTTGTGGTGCCCTGAAAGTGTATTAAAAAGAAAAGAAGCACCTTTTCTGTCAAATCTGCTGAAGGGTGCAGTAATATCAGGGCTGGAAATTGTCATTGTGTTTGGTGAGCTGGAGGTCATAGACAAGTCTGAGGAGGACTGATGTACTGCAGGCATGGGGCTCATATCTGAAGAGTGTAATGTGGCAAAGAGAATGGCATGAAAAAGTACAATGAATATAGACAGATGTTTCGAAAACTTGTTGGAAAAATAGAACCAAAGAGCTTGGAGTTTTGTCTTGAGTTTTTTGCTTTTTAACAAGAGCTACTTCATTATGTTTGCATAATGATGGAATAAACTAGGAGAAAGAGAAAATTAACCATACAAATCAGAGGGATAAAGATAGCAAAACAAGAGTGAATTTGATCTGGACCCAAGTAGGGGATAAGTTTCGATTAGGGCAAGGACAGTTTATCTATTTCTAATCAAGTTCATTTATGTATCTCTCCAGCCTTGGGCAAAAGATTTACAGCCTTGGAAACCTTATACAGGGTCACTACGAGTTAGTTCTACCCAACGGCACTTAAACAACACAAACAGCCGTGGGCTAAGTTCACATAATTTTAATTCTAGAAAACTATGAAACATTTTAACGTCTGATAAAGCAAGGGACATCTTGCTAACATTATTTTTAATCATTTGAAAGATTTGTCTTGAATATTTTAGCACATATATCTTTCTAGCTGACCCTAAGTTTTTAGTATTCTAGTTTAATTTCCTTTCAAGTGATAATATATCCACATTGATCAACATTTAACTGTTAAAAGAAGGCGTACAGTGAAAAGTCTTCCTTTTATTATTGTTGTTGTTAAGTATCACCGAGTCAGTTCTGACTCCTAGCTTTCCAAGGAGGAGCTGGTAAGTTCCAACCGCCGACCTTGTGGTTCAAACCGACCTTGCAATCCAGTGTTTTATCCTACAGCACCACACCAGGACTTCCCCTAAAGATTACTTTCCCCCTTTAATGTAAACACTGTTATCAATTTCTTATTCTTGCAGAAATATGTTATGCATCCTCACAAAATTCACTATCATCTAGTAGATTTTAATACTCTTGTCATTGTTAAGTGCCGTTGAGTGGGTTCCGACTCATAGCAACCCTGGATGTGGTTTCTGAGGAGTGGGTGGTGGGCTTGAACCACCAACCTTGCAGATAGCAGTCCAGTGCTTATCCTACAGTGCCACACCAATGACCCTATAAGACAGAGTAGAACCATGCCTTAGGGTTTCTGAAACAGTAAACAGAATCATTTTGACCCCTGCCAAACAGATGGTGGGTTAAAGCCACCAACCTTGAGGTTAGCAGTCAGGTTAACCCACTGTACCACCAGGGCTCCATTGTTGTTGTTGTTAAGTGCATCAAATTGGTTAAGACTCATAACAACTCATAGGCTTTCTAAATAGCGGGTGGTGCGTTCCGACCTTGTGGTCAGCAGCCCAGTTCTCATCCTACAGCACCATACCAGGACTCTGGACCACCACTGTTGTTGTTAAGTTCCATTGAGTCGGTTCTGACCCATAGAGACCCTATATAGGATTACCGAGGAACAGCTGGTAAACATGAACCACAGCACCACACCAGGACTCCAGGGCACCATTGTTGTTGTTGGGTGCCATCAAGTTGGTACTGACACATAGTGACCCTGTGCACAACAGAACAAAATACTGCCTGGTCCTGGGCCAACCTCACCACTGATGCCACGCTTAAGTCCATTGATGCTTCCTGCCACTCTGCCAATCCATCTTACTTTTTTGCCAATCCGTCTTCCTCTTTTTCTCTGACCCTCCAGCCTACCAAACATGATATCTGTCTCCAGCAACTGGTCCCTCCTGACCATATGTCTGAAGTATGAGAAACAAAGTTTGGCCATTCTGGCCTCCAAGGAGCACTCTGGCTGCACTTCTTCCAACACAGATCTGGTTGCTCTTTTGGCAGCCCATGGCACTTTCAATATTCTCCACCAAAACCATAATTCAAAAGCATCAATTGTTCTATGGTCTTCCTTATTTACTGTCCAGCTTTCAATGCATATGAGGTTATTGAAAATATCATGGCCTGGGTCAGGTGCACCTTAGTCCTCAAGCTGACATCTTTGCTCTTCAACACTTTAAAACAGTCTTGTACAGCAGATTTGCCTAATGCAATACGTCACAATTTCTTGGCTGCTGTTTCCATGACTGTTGATAGTTGATCCAAGAAGAATGAAGTCCTTGACAACTTCAGTCTTTTCTCCATTGATAAGAATGTTGCTTATTGGTCCAGTAGTGAGGATTTTTGTTTTCTTGACATTGAGATGCAATGTATACCGAAGGCTGTAATCTTTGATCTACATCAGCAAATATTTTAAGTTCTCGTCTCTTTCAGCAAGCAAGGTTGTACCATCTGCATATCGCAGGTTGTTAATGAGTCTTCCTCCACTCCTGATTCCACGTTTTTCTTCATAGAACCCAGCTTCTCAGATTATTTGCTCAGCATACAGGTTGAATAAGCATGGTGAAAGAATACAACCCTGTGCACACCTTTCTTAATTTTAAACCATTCAGTGTTCCCATGTTCTGTTCGAACAACTGCTTCTTGATTCACGTACAGATTCCTCATGAGCACAATCAAGTGTTGCAGAATACTCATACTTCGCAATGTTGTCCATAGCTTGTCATGATCCACACAATAGAAAGCCTTTGTATAGTCAATAAAGCACAGGTAAACATATTTTTTACATTCTCTGCTTTCAGCCAATATCCATCAGACATCAGCAATGATATCCCTCACTCCACGTCCTCTTCTGAATCTGGCTTGAACCTCTGGAAGTTCTCTGTCAATGTATGGTACCATTAGGATTGTGAAATTTAGCAAATACAAACTCAGGGCCCTCTCCCAAGTTAAATTACAATTTCAGATAAACAATGGTTTTTTATTTATTCATTTTTAGTATAATTATGTCCCACACAGGATTTGAGATGTGCTTATTCACTGTTTAAGGAGCCTTGGTGGCATAGTGAGTTAAGCTTTGTGCTGCTAACCTCAAGTCAACAGTTCAAACTCACTAGCTGCTCCAAGGGAGAAAGCTGAGGCTGACTGCTCCCATTATCAGAGTAGCTACAAGTTGGAATCAGCTCAATGACATTTGGTTCGATTAGGATTTCTTTCTCTGTTTATCTGAAATTCTAATTCAACAATTTTTTCTGGCAATGTTATAGACAGTTCAACATTTGTAATGGTCAAGAAGTCATCAAACAAAAGACATCCTTGATATTTTTAGCACTGTTGTGAGAACTCCATTGTTTAACAAACTTTTACTTTTTGAAAAAAAGATGTCACTGTGCATACTGCCAACAAAGTCAAGTTTGCTGTTCCCAGCTGTTTGTTGAGAACATTTCATGTATTTTCCTCCTCAGTCTCTCTTCATGGTATTAGGTGGTAGTAGCGGTGGTTGTGTGCTGTTGAGTTGGTTGTAACTCATGGCAACCCTGTACAGGGTTTCTGAGGCTGTAAATCTTTACAGGAGCAGAAGCCTCATCTTTCTCCCAAGGAGCATCTGGTAGATTCGAACTGTTGACCCTGCAGTTAACAGGCAAGTTCATAATCCACTACCTTACCAAGTTTCCTTATGGTATGAGGTATGTATCTGTAAAATGTTTATCAAATGCACCTCTAAATTCTGTCAATAACGTGACCAGTGTTATTTCACTACAGTTCAGCTCCAGATAAATTAAACTTTCTAAGATATTGTCCTGGCCAATGAGATCATCACCCACAGTCACATCCAACAGGAAGCAAATAACTATTATGGAATAATTTATCATTCCTCTGTGCCAAAATCTGAAAATGTTTGTTCCACCATTTTCACAAAACCAGAAGATCGAGAAATTTTTTATATATCTGAGAAGGTAAGGGGTTTGATCTAGTGGCTAGAGGTGGCATTTCTAACAGAATTTTTTTCTTCCTATCTATTTAGGTAGGATTTAAGACAAAGTTCATCCTAATTTGTGAATTGTTTTTTTGAGCTACAGTGAATAAATGCAATTTTCTCTGTGTTGTTTACACACACACACATGTACATACTCTAACATGAGGGTGAATCAAAAATTATCTGCACTCTAGTTATATTTAAATGCCCATCCACAGCTGATGACAACACTCAGTGTTGGAATGATTGTGGTGAATAGACAGTGTCAGTGGATTATATGACAAATCATTTGCAAATCAGTCAGGGCTCTGCCTATGAAACAACGCATGGCAAACTGGGGTTTCGAGAAGTCCGTGCAAGATGAGTGCTAAGACAACCCACGGAAGAGCATAAACAGAAGCGTTTGGACATCTGCAAATGAAATTTTCATGGATACTCGAAGGAAGGTAATAGTTTCTCAAAACAAACTGTTACTGGTGACGAGACATGGATTCATCACTATGAGCCGGAGAGGAAATGAAAGTATGGAATGGAAACATTCTCAATCGCCATTCAAGAAAAAGTTCAGAAGTCAACCACCAGCTGAAAAAGTTTTCTGAAACTCTCTAGTGCCACTATTGGAATACTATCAGGAAAAAGGTTCAACAATCAATAGTGTTTCTTACAATGAGATGTTCATTGAGGAACTGAAGCCTAAATTTTGGATTAAAAGCAGAAGGCTTCTGTTCAAGGGCCTCATAATCTTGCATAACAATGCACATCCACACGCCTCTGCCCACATCACTGAGATTCTGCAAAAACTTAGGTTTGAGGTGTTAAAGCATCCTCCCTATAATCTTGATTTTACTTGATCAAAATTTTACCTGTTTTGTCCCCTGAAAGCAGACCTTCGAGGATGAAGATTCCCCTCTGATGAAGAAGTGAAGACAGTGGTGCATTCGTGGCTCAAAGCTCAGCCTAAAAAAATTTTCAATAAAAAAATATGAAAGCTCTTTGATAGATGGACAAAGTATATTGAAAAGCAAGGAAGTTATATTGAAGAAAGATGTATTTTTATTTTCTTAAAATTGATTAAAATAAATTCTACAGTCAGAGTGCAGATAATTTTTGACTCACCCTTGTGTATATGTGTGTGTACTTGTATGGAGTCCTGGTGTGGGGCCACAGGATAAGCACTCAACCCCAAAGCCAACAGTTGAAACTCACCAGTTGCTCCTTGGAAACCCTACACAGGGTCACTATGAGTCGGAACTCAATGTCACCTAACAACATATACATATATATATACATATATTCAAGGAAAACGTCCATTATCTTTTAATTCAATTCTTTCTTGAACTTTTTGAAGCTTATTTGTATAGATATAGAAATAAAGTATGCTCATCCTGTGCTCTGCATTTTCCTAAGCCAAATGACTTAGTGTCAATTTTCTCACTTCATAAGAGAGGGGCCCACACTTCTTTCTTTCCTAAAATTGCTGCTAATATCAGTGAGACATATCCATTTCCTAATATCCCTATCAAGTCTCTGAGAATGTTTCTAATGCTTATTTTTCTAGTTAAACTTTTCAGTCTGTAAAAGTTGGTACTTCATTTCAAAAAAGGCCATGAAATCCTTCCAGTTCTTATCCACTATTTATGGGATACCCATGGTGCCTTGTTGGGGTGCTCAGTGGCTCTGTATAATAAGCAATGAACTGTGAACCACAAGGCCTGTGCTTAGAGTCCATCAGCAGTTCTGCAAGACAAAGATGAGCGTTCCTGTTCCCACAGTGAAACACAGCCTCAGAAGATACTACACAGGGTCACTATGAGTAGGAACTGACTCTTGGCACTTAACAATAACAACGGAGCCCCTTGCTAACCTGTTTCCACCTTGGGTCTTTTAGAAGCAAGTGTCAGTAATAGATACTTGCCTTAGTTATTTGCTGCAGAAATACCACAGTAGGTGGCTTTAACAGAAATTTATTCTTTTGCCCTTTAGGAGGCTAGAAGTCTGAATCAGGTGCCAGGTTTACAGAAAGACCCTGTGTATGTGTGTGTGTGTATGTGTGAGTGTGTCACTTTGGAGAAAGGTCCTTGTCTTTCAGCTTCTATTTCTAACTTCGTTGGCAATTGTGTGGTATGTATCTTTGCATCCATTTGTCCTTATTTGCTGCTCGTATAATCTGCTCTTTTGTATCTCAAAAGATTGACTTAAAATACACTCATCATGGATAGAAGCCTCACATAAGCAAAGCACTGCTTAAGAAGAAGAACAAAGTTGGAGGCCTTTAACTCCCTGATTTCAAATTTTACTACACTGCCACAGCCTGGTATTGGCACAACGGAAGATAAACAGATCAATGGAACAGAATTGAAAACCCAGAAG
>NW_006408547.1:12063155-12064098 GCF_000296735.1 Chrysochloris asiatica | reverse complement strand
GCTGCCGCTCCAAGATCTCGCTGCCGCTCCAAGATCTCGCTCCCGAGATCTGAATTGGTAAAGGAGGTGAAATAATGTTAAGGTGCTTCACTGTCTTGTAGATATTGGTTCACCCTGACTACTACTAAAAAATACACATTTAAGTGGGATAGAAAGGAATACTGGGAAATAGGATTACAGAAACTGATTGGATTAGGTAAAAAGGTTACTCAAATTTGTCCAGAGAAATAGGCTTTTGTTATACCTTTTTGGAACATGGGGCCTTAAGTGGAATCATGAACCCCTCACAGAACCTTCTGAGGTGGTACTTTCCCACTTGAAAAGACATGCAGACCACCCAGAATGGCTAGAGAAACAAAAGATACTTCTAGAAAGAAAGACCAGCAGAGGAAAACAATAGAAAAGCAAAAAGCAGACTGGCTGTTATGATATCAAGC
The DNA here is from genome assembly GCF_000296735.1 of Chrysochloris asiatica. NCBI lineage: Eukaryota > Metazoa > Chordata > Mammalia > Afrosoricida > Chrysochloridae > Chrysochloris > Chrysochloris asiatica. Next base: position 12,063,661 of record NW_006408547.1, on the reverse strand, counting down.
AAGCAGTTTCTCTTGGAGCCACCAAGGTAAGAAAAGGAAGCCCATCAGGGTCAATTCCCTTCTAAGCCTGAAACTCAAAGGGAACACACTAGCTGTCTTGTATGCTCACCGGTGACTGCCCTGGTCTACTTGTGAGTGGAAATGGGGGACATACAGCAATGAAGACATGGGCCCAGTGTGTCCATGTTCCAGAGACACCTGTTGACTTTAAGATGAGAGAGAGAAGATGAAGGACTGGCTGATTTGAAAATCAGGGAGACTGTGAACTCCTGAGGCTACAGGCATTGGGGGCTAGAGTTGAGAATGAAGCAGCCAGCTGGTCTGAAGTTGGGGGAGGCGTGCAAGAACTCCCAAACTAGCAGATAGTACCCATTTGACCTAACTTGGATAGTTTGCTAACCAGAACTTAATCAGATGAAGATGAAATTTGATATACAGGGAGCTAGCATAAATTGCTACAATTTGATAACTGGACCTTTGTTCGTGGATGTGTTGTTGTTGTTGTT
>NW_006408547.1:12060583-12062375 GCF_000296735.1 Chrysochloris asiatica | reverse complement strand
TGTGCCTGCGGGCAGGAGGCTAGCTTGCAAATGTGCCCTTTGGACATTTAAATAAATATATATTTTCTGTGAGGTATGTATACATCAAACAAACAAACAAAAAAAGGAAATAGAAGTAAATGCTGTTAATTGACGGTACATAGAGGGGATTGTAATCATTGCAACAAACAAAATATGATTTGTTTAATGTAAAACTGATCATCTTCCATTCAATTCACAATAAAAACAACAAAAGAAATACACGCTTCTTGCTGTTGTTAAGTGCCATCAAGTCAATTCTGACTCATAGCAATTCTTTATAGAGTTTCTGAGGCTTTTTGAAATTTTTTCAGGAGCAGAAAGTTGGGAACTCAGAATTTGTGTACAAAGTCTAGTGTTTATCCTATGGAGCCACTGTGCTCCCAAAATACACCCAATGATAGTATTATCTCATTAACATAACAGAGAAACGCCATTCCCAAATGGGATTATAACCGCAAATTCAGGGATTAGGATTTATAACCCATATTTTGGGGGGATACAGTTCAATCCGTAACAATTCCCTCAGTCATTTAGGAACATCATTTACTTATTATGGCTGCCATTTCTCTGGGGTCATTGGTGGATATTCACTTCACAGTAGAATATGATGTTCACCTTTGTGAAGTGGTGGGAATACTTACAGTGAGCAGGGGATATGTGTGTGCTGTGGAATTGGTTCCGAATCATAGCGATCCTGTAGCGTTTCTGAGGCCACAATTTCTTTAAAGGAGCAGAAAGGCTCATCTTTCTCCCATGGAACAGCTGGTAGTTTTGAACTACTGACCTTGAGGTTAGCCACCCAACTCATAACCACTATGCTACCAGAGTTCTTTTCTCCACGTATCATGATGTAATTTACTGGTCTCATTGTGAGGATATTTGCTTTCTTTACATTAAGGTGCAATCCATATTGAAGTCTTTGATCTTCATCAGTAAATATTTTAAGTAATCTTCACTTTCAGTAAGCAAGGTTGTAACGTCTGCAGCATGCCAGCTTTTACTCTTATGCTGTTCTCTTGGCTGTAGCATTCCCAAACAACATAATCTCACAGTTGAAAAACTGTAACCGCCCTTCCTTTACCCCTTTTACAGAGTCAGACAGACTTTCTTCAATATCTCCCAGTAGAATTCCTTTCACATTTCACTGGCCAGAATTATGTCACAGAATGATGTCAGAATTAATCTTAACCAATTACTGACAAAAGGACTACAAAAACAATGTCTGTCTTCCACAGTCAATATTTATTCCACTGGGGGGTAGGGAGAAACAGAACATGGCCTACTCAGAATCACTACTCAATATCAAGAATCTACGACAACAAAGCAGAGAGGAAGACTATTGGAGAAGTGGTTGATATGACTATATCAAGTCTTATCCTAACAAACCTTGCTTATTATCTGTCCCATGTAATATTTTGATGTTACTTTTTCCTTCCAGATCTTAACATGACAGGTATCCTTTGTGTATATAAACAAAAATGGAACTAGAGCGCTCAAATTTCTGTGGTGACAGTGACCAGGTGTTGCTTTCCTGGAGGTTAATTGTCAGGCTTGTCAAAATTGAAACTTTCCAACATATAACTCCCTTGTTATGTGGGCAGACATATGAAAAACACAGTCTCAAAGGCACAAAACAGACACAAAGTAGTTTCAAATCAGGTGGCTTTAAATTATATGCATATGTAAAGCAAAATAAAGTGTTAAGACAAGGATTCAAGAGTAAATTGTTCCCCTCTCCAAGACTGAAACTCAAAGGGAACACATGAGCAGG
>NW_006408547.1:12058816-12059758 GCF_000296735.1 Chrysochloris asiatica | reverse complement strand
CCAAGACCATCAAGGGAGAAAAGCATGAGGAGAAAGCAGGACCCTATCCAGAAAAACAGCGACACCAGAGATGGAGGCAGAGATGAGAGCATGGAGAGAGAGCAGCTGAGAACTCTAGATTCATGGAAAGAAAAAGACTGAGTGCTGGCAACTAGGACGCAGGCTTGCACAACGTGCCCTTTGGTTGTTTAAATTATTATATATTCCTGAATGTTTTTGCGTACATCTCCCCACCCCACCCAGCCCCCAAAAAAACAAACAGAGGAAATGGAAGCAAATACTGTTGAATGATGGTGCACAGAGGAGACTGCAATGAAACAATGTCGGGATAAACAATGAGCAATGATACCTCACAATGCCAAACACATTACTTAAAAACTCCAGATCAGTAGACAATATCAAGCAGTGTTGCCTTTATCTTTCAGCTTTAACCTGTGAGAAAATCAAGGCTTTTGAATATCTAATCTGATCAGCACATCAGTGATCACAGACAGATAAATTAGGGCATGTTAGATCAGTCAATTATACATCACAGTGCCTTCGTTTTCTATGTTGTTGTTGGTAGGTTGCTATTAGATACCATCGAGTCAGTACCAACTCATAGCGACCTTATGCACAACAAAACGAAACACTGCCTGATCCTGGGCCAACCATTCTACTGTTCGTCACAGTTGAGTCCATCAATGCTGCCACTTGGTCAATCCATCTCGGTGGGGGTCTTCCTCTTTTTCTCTGACCCTCTGCCTTATCAAACATGATATCCTTCTCCAGTGACTGGTCCCTCCTGACAATATGTCCAAAGCATGAGAGACTTGGCCACCAAGTCTGCTCCATCTTGGCCTCTAAGGAGCATTCTGGCTGCACTTCTTCCAAAATGGATCTATTGGTTCTTTTGGCAGCCCATGGCACTTTCAATATTCTCCTCCAACACCATAACTCAAA
>NW_006408547.1:12044621-12056251 GCF_000296735.1 Chrysochloris asiatica | reverse complement strand
GTAGTTCATCACTCTTTCTTCCTAGTCTGTCTTCATCTAGAAGCTCATCTAAAACCTGTCCACCATGGGTGACCCTGCTGGTATTTAAAATACCAGTGGTATAGCTTCCAGAATCACAGCAACTCACAAGCCACCACAGTACAACAAACTGACAGATGAGTGGTAGCCATTTGGTTTTAACTGGAAACTCTTAGTTTTCTATACACACACATAAACCATCGTATCTACAGTGATTACATATGTCAAAGTACATTTCCAATTCACACTGGTAGTCTGCTCAATTTTACATATGGAAAAACTAAAGTCAAATTGTTTGTTAGCCCTAAATGTTGGTGAGTCATAAATGCTGATTTAAAAAAAAAAAAAGTAAATTGTTTATTTGGGAGTTGTTGTTAAGTGCTGTTGAGTTAGTTGTGACCCATGCAAACCTGTATAGGGCTTCCAAAGAGTGACTGGTAAACTTGAACCACCTACCTTTATTTGCTGAAAAGATCCTTTGGGAAAGCTTGGCTTAGCATCAGCCACATGACAAACTGTAGTTATTGCTGACCGCCTTTGCAGTGCCACTTCAACCGATAACATCAGTGTCTGTGTTCAGAGTTACTCATGGGTTCCAATACGTCTGGCTAAGAGTTCTCTGGCAACATACAAACAGAATAGTTTGGTCAAGTCAGACTCTCTACTCCTACCCCTGTCGTATCTTCACTGCTTTGTGTTTTGAAAACCATACCAAGTTTTCTTCTAAATGGCCTTAGCTCCTGGGCTGTTCTTACTGAGGCTTAGAAGGAGTCCTCAGCAGTAAAGATGATGCACCTGAGTATACCTCTTAACAATGTCTAAAAGAAATGCCAAGGACTTTTGAGAACTGGGGAGCAAATGAGGCAAAAATGAGTATCCAGCACATGATAGTAAATGGTAGTTACTTCTACTATTAATAACAACTAGGAGAAGCAGAATTGAAATATTGGAATTAGATTTGTTTCTTCTTCATTCTGCCCGAGACCAGTGTTAGCTCTTAAATTCAAACTAGAATCTTGAATGTTCTGAAAGGTCAAATTATAGGAAAAACCATAAATTCAAAACTCTGCAAAGTGTCTTAAGGACCCACTTCATACCACCTTTCCTCGTGCAGGAAAATGAATGCAATATTCTCAAAGCTAGCAACTCAACGGTGTCTTCCAACCAGAATTCAGTGCAATATTCATTATATTTTAAATGGAACCGGTATTTTTGAAGGGTGTTGTGATTTTTAAATACACACACACATTCTTTTATACTTATGGATTCTGTCTCCTCTGCTTGAATCTAGGCTAACTTGGGTGACTTGTAATCAAAGGAACGTAATGGAAGTGATATGCCACAGCTACCCAAACTAAGTGAGAAAGGGCTATGGTGGAGCTTCTGCACATTCTCTTGAGTCCCTTATATTTGGAACATTTCTAAACTCCATGATTTGCAGAAGCCCAGACCAGATGAGGAGACGCCACATGTCGATGATACAGCTGATTGCCTCTCCTGAGGTTCTACTCAACAGTCACCGTCAACTGCCACAAACATGAATGACATCCCTTCTGGATTATTCCAGCCATCTGACCCTCCACCCTATAATTGAGCCAGGTTCCCCCTTCTTTCTATCATCAAGTCTTCCCAGCTAAGTGAGGCCCCATAAACTTTGGATCAGAGGCAGAGTCCTAGAATTCCTGATCCACAGAACATCTGAACATAATAAATTGTTTCATTGCAATTATTTTTAAAAAACTTTTTGTTTACAAAGCAGATTATCAGTTTTACATTCAACAAAGCAGATACTTTGCCTCATTACACGGTTGTAATCCTTTCCATGTACCAACAGTTACCAGTACTTACCTCTATTTGCTTAATTAGTCCATTCCTCCCTGTATCTGCCGCCATCTTCCTCTTTCCTCTGCTAAGCTCCCTCTTGTATATTGCCTGCCCTGGCAACCATGTTAACATGCGTCTACCCTCTGTTGTTGTTAAGTGTCATTGAATTGAGTCCAATTCACAGCAACCCTGTATAGAGCTTCCAAGAAGCAGTGAGTTTGAACTGCCGACTTCATGGTTCAAACCCATCTTGCAGTTCCCGCCACCCAACTATCATAGATCATTTCTTTAATCAAGAAAGCCTTTTTTGTGTGTGTTTTTAACAACATTTTACATTGTTCTCTTACAATGTCTGTCTTTTTCTGATTAACTAATTTCACTCAGCATAATGTCCTCCAGGTTCAACCATGTTGTGAGGTGTTTCACAGATTCAACACTGTTATTCAATGTTTTGTAGTATGCCATTGTGTGTATGTTCCATAGTTTATTTAAACATTCTTCTGGTGATGGGCATATAGGCTGTCTCCATCTTTTTGAAATGTCTATTGTAGACAGCATATTAAAGGATCCAATTTTCTTATCCCTTTCTACTCCCGTAAAGATTTACACCCTCGGAAACCCTGTACAGGGTCGCTATGGGTCGGAACCGACTCAACGGCATTTAACAACAACAACAACAACATTTTCTTATCCAAGGAGCTCTGGTAGCATAGTAGTTACGAATCAGGCTGCTAATTTCACAGTCAGCTGTTTAAAACTACCAGTTGTTCCGAGGGAAAAAGATGAGGCGTTCTGCTCCCATAAAGATTTACAGCCTCGGAAACCCTGTACAGGGTCTCTATGAGTCAGAACCGACTCTACGGCACTTAACATCAACATTTTCTTATCCATTGTGCTCTTCATGTCTCTTGACTGTTACATTTAATTCATTTACATTCAGTGTAATTTTCAATAGGTATGAATTGATTGCGGTCATTTTTCTGTATTGTCTTTGTGTGTGTGGTGCTGCTGAATTTTTGTGTCCTATAATTTTCTATGCTGAGTTCATTTTGTTTGTGGATTTTCTTTTCATTTTAATTTCCATTGTGTTGATGTTTACTAAATCTTTCTGATTTTACTCTTTTTGTGTATTTGATGTGTAGGTGTATTGGTTTTCTTTGAGGTTACCCTGTAATTTATTATTTTTTTCCAAGTTTAAAATAAGCTGTTTTATCTTGATGTATGCTTGACTTCCTTGACATTTGGAAGATCTGTATTTACCACTATTCCCTCTTTTTACTTTGCAGTTGACTTCACTATACAATGATATCTCTTGTTCCCTATTTTCAGTCTTGTAGTCTTGTTTTACTTTAAATACTTCTATATCTGGATTGAGTTCTGAGTGGTGTCATTATGTATGGTAACCTCAGGTTGTTCTCTGCTGTTGTTGGTTCTCAGTCCAAAGAACACCCTCGTTTTTTGTAAAGTTGGTTTCATTATTACAAATTCCTTTAATATCTCTGTTAATAAGGAAATGTCCTAATGTCATCATTGTTTCTGAGGGACGGCTTTGCTGGACACTTGATTCTTGGTTGGCAATTGTTTTTCTTCCAGAGTTTTGTGTATGTCATCCCATTGTCTTCTTGCCTGTATGGTTTCTGCTGAGAAATCAGAGCTTAGTATTATTGGTTCTCCTTTGTAGGTAACTTTTCCTTTTTCCCAAGCTGTTCTGAAGATTCTTTTTTTGCCTTTGATTTTGGAAAGTTTTATTCTGAAATATTTTGGTGATTTTCTTTTGGGATCTATCCTGTTTGTGGTTCGTTCATCTTCCTGTATTCTTATCTTTTCGTTTCTCATGATGTTAGAGAAGTTCTCTTCCAACAACTCTATGACAATTTTCTCTGTGCTTGTCTCTTCCTGTGCGGAATTCTGATCACCCATAAGCTGTTCCTCTTCCTGGTAACTCACAGAATTCTTAGGGTTTCTTCAGATTTTTTCCATTGTTTTTTCTGGTTTTCTTCTAGCATACTAGTAGTAAGAGATTAAACTTCAAGGTCATGAATTCACACTTCCATTGCTTTGCATCTTCTCCTTTGCGCTTTCAATATACTATCCCTTTCTGAGAGATTAGTATTAATCATCTGGATTTCTAATTGCAGGTTCTTGTACTGTTTTAAAAGTTGCATTTATTTTGTCTGTTTGTTTTTGTAGTGTTTTCTTGAATGCTTCTAAAGTTTGTATTATGTTTTCCTTGCTTTCCTCTATATTTTTATCAATCTTTTGAAGGTACCTAATTAACATTCTTTTGAATTCTTTTTCAATGAGTTCCATTACCTTTTCTTCTTCAGAATGTCTTCTGATTCTCCTTCTTAGTCATTTGTTTGAGCCATTTCTCTCATTTCATGTGAGCTAAACTGTCTATTGTCCCCAGGGCATTGTAGGGTTGTCGTATTTATAAAAACAAACAGTACAGTTGTTGGACCACAGGAGAGAAATCTCTGGGGAGCTCCTGTATCTCAAGGACCTCAAGGGGTAGTTGTGGAAGGGATGTGACAGTAGAGTTCCGGGCCCTGAGGGAGTTCCTATGGGCCTCTGTGTTCTCTGTATTCAGGTCACTCAATTCAGAAGTAGTCTGTGGGAGTCCTTGATGGAGCTGGTTTTAGTGTCCATCAAGACCACAGGACAGCTGGGGACAGGATGACAGTTAAATGCTGGCCTGGTGGTTTTGCGTGTTTTATATGTATGGAACCAAGCCCATCGAAATCCAGGCACCAAAGAGGCACACCAAAGCAGTACAACCAGCTCCCAACTCACACTGGCATGACTCCCAACCACATGGTCTGCACTGGTGCGGGATGAGAGTAGAAACTCTATGGCATTAATTTTTGAGGATATGATTTGTTATACAGGGATTGATTTTTTTTCCCCCTGCTAATAAAGACATTTGCATGGTGGGCCTGTAGGATAAGTTGTTGTTGTGGTTATGTGCCGTGGAGTCGGTTCCAACTCATAGCGACCCTGTACAGGATTTCTGAGGCCATAAATCTTTACGAGAGCAGAAAGCCTCATCTTTCTCCCACGGAACAGCTGGTAGTTTCCAACAGCTGACCATGAGATTAGCAGCCTACTGAACAAGAAGTTTGATGGTTCCATCTAACCATCCACCTCTAGGAGAAAGATGAGGCTTTTGATGCTGTAGAGATTTACATCCTGACAATTTCTATACAGGGTCATTAAAAGTCACACTGACTAAATAGCACTTAACAATAACAACAATGATTTTTGGATGAGATTGAGTATGTGCAAATTAAGCCATCAAGTCAGTTCAGACTCATAGCTACCTTATTATATAGGGTTTCTGAGGAGCAACTGATGAGTTTGAACTGTTGCCCTTCCAGTGCTTATCTTACAGCGCCACATCAGGATGAGACTGAAGAGTAAAAAGGCATTCCTAATCTACTTTCTTTACTCGACGCCAACTGAAAGCCAAAATGTTATATTTGACTTGAGAAAGGTAGTGTAATAAACCACTACTCATCTTTCAGGTTGTCGTACAGTGGTGGCTTATGTCTTACTGCAATGCTGGAAACTATACCGTTTGAATTTAAAACACCAGCAGGGTCATTCATGATGGACAGCTTTTAGCAGAGCTTCCAGATTAAGACACACTATGAAGTCGGAGAGGTAGATGACTTCTGAATGTTTAGCCACTGAAAATCTTATGCAGAGCAGCTGAACATTGTTAGTCTAGTACCAGAAGATGACCTTCTCATGGGGAAAACCACTCAAAATACCACTGGGAAAGAGCTGTCTGCTCAAATCACAATGAGATGATGGTAATGATGTGAATGCAGTAAGCGTCCATGACCTTCATGTGCTGATGGGGCACAACTCAAAATGAGGAGAAGCAGCAACAAGCATTCATTAATAATTGGAATATGGAAGTCAGGAGAAATGGAAGTTGTCACATGTAAAATAGAACACATAATGAACAGTATCCTAGGCATTAGTGAACTAAAATGGACTTCCTGTTTTAAGCATTGTTGAGTCAGTTCTGACCCACAGTGACCCTGTTTAGGGTTTCCGAGGAGTATCTGGTGAGCTTGAACTGCCTGCCTGGCGGTTCAAACTGACCTTGTAGTTCAGCATGTTAACCCACAGCACCACAAAATGGACTAGTATTGGTCATTTGGAATCTGAAAATCATATGGTTTACAAAGCAGGGAAGACAAATTAAAGAGAAATGACTTCATATTTATCATCAAAAAGAACATTTCCAGACCTATCATGAAGTACTGTGATAGCAAAACATCCATACACCTGCAAGGAAGACCTATTAATACCATTATTATTCAAATTTATACACCAACTCCTAGAGCCAGTGTTGATGAATTTGAAGAAATCTACTAACTTCTTCAGTCTGAAATTGCAGTCAAGATGCAATGCAATCAAGATGCCTTGATAATTACTGGTGAGGAAACAAAAAGGAAGGATCAATAGTTGGAAAAATTTGGCCTACGTGACAGAAATGATGCTGGAGATCACATGACAGAATTTTACAAAATCAGTGATTTATTCATTGCAAATACCTTTTTTAAAGAACATAAAAGAGTCTACACATGGACCTCACCAGATAGAATAACAGAAATCAAATTGACTCCAACTGTGGTAAAAAAATGGTAGAAACGCTCAAACCAAGCCAGAGGCAGACCATCAATTGCTAATGTGAAAGTTCAAGTTGAAACTAAAAACAGTAAAAACAAGTTCATGAAAGCCAAAATATGACCTTGAGCATATGCTACCTGAATCTAGAGACCATCTCAAGAATAGACTTGATGCGTGAGACATTAATGGATGAAGACCAGAAGAATAGTGAAATGAAATTAAAAACATCATACAGAACGAAAGCAAAAGGTGACTAAAAAGACAGGAAAGAAAATAAATGGATGTCAGAGGAGATTCTGAAACTTTCTTGGGCATAGAGATGCTAAGGCAAATGAGGAAGTACAGGAGCCAAACAGAAAAAATTTCAAGGCAGCCCGAAAAGACATAGTATTATAAAGCAATTTTAAAGATCTGGAATTAGAACACCAAAAGTGAAGAACATTCTTAGCATTTCTCAAGAAAAGGTGGCAAGATTTCATTTCTCATGCTTCAGATATGCTATCAGGAGGAGAATGACACCATGCTTGGTAAACTGGAGGGTCAGCGAAAAAGAGGAAGATTCCTAATCAGATGCACTGACATAGTGGCAGCAACATTTGTGAGGTTGGTGCAGGACCACACAATGTTACATTCTGTTGTGTACAAGGTCAATATGAGTCAGAATCGACTCAACAGCGCCTAACAATAACAACAAGAATGAAAGAAAGCCTGGTTATGGATTTGAACTTTCTACAGCATGAATTTTTGGAGGAACAAAAAAACAAGGCACTCCCAAGAAAGTTTTCTTTTTTATATATCATGAAATACTTAAAAGATACTTGGTGCCATTCTCAAAAAATTATAACACAAACGCAAAATTTTTCCATATCATGAAATACTTAAAAGATACTTGGTACCATTCTCAAAAAATTATAACACAAACACAAAATTTTTCCATGGGTAAAAATGTTGTTGAAAAAAAGATCTTTACTTTAAAAAAGTCCTTGAAATAAAAGCACAGAACGTCCCTACTCTAAAGAACAACAGAGTCAATTCAGTTTTTGTAACGTAAACGTTATTTTTTTTTTCTACTGTTGACAAACCAAGTCAACAGCAAGTTGGGATAAGGATTTGTGTGGATCTGAAGTGGTCTCACCAGCACTGAATCTTCCTGACTACATTTCAGTGGGGCAGATGGCCACATTCAGGAAGACCAAAAACCAAGAAGGGTCTTTTACTGAGTGCCCTAACCAAATTAATAGGTGATGGTTCCGATTTGACTGATGGCAGTGGGTTTGGTTTGGGGTTATTTGGTTGTGGAGCGGGAAAGATCATGAATAGGGGGCAGCCTGTTCTACTTCTTTTGAAATCTGAGAAGTTTGGATTTAAATACTGACAAGCTGCAGAGCCCTTGTGGCTCAAAGGCTAAATGGATGACAACAAACTGAAAGGTTGTGGTGTGAATCCACCAGCCACCATTCTCTGGGGGAAAACACCTGGCAATTTACTTAGGTAAAGATAGTTGTCATAAGTGCCATCAAGTCAGTTCCACCTCAGAATTGCTACCAGCAGTCCTACTCTGGCTATAGGGTGGCTCTTATTGGTCAGTTTGTCTCACAGTGGTGGCGTGCATGTTGCTGAGATGCTAGAAGTTATGCCACTATTGTTTTGAATGCTGACAGGGGAAAGAAAACAAAAGTCCTCATCACTGGACCAAGAAAATGACATCATAATAAATGGAGAAAAGATTGAAGTTGTCAAAAACTTCATTTTGCTTGTTTCCACTATTAGCACTCGTGGAAGCAGCCGTGAAAAAAAATCAAACGACATATTGCATTCAGCCAGTCTGCTGAATGAAACCTATTTAAAGTGTTCAAAAGCAAAGATGTCAGTTTGAGGACTAAAGTATACCTGACCCAAGCAATGGCATTTTCAATAGCTTCAGAGAAGGATATCGTGCTAGGTAAAATAGAAGGTCAGCGAATAAGAATAAGAACCCCAATGAGATGAATTGACACAGTGGCAGCAGCAATGGGTTTAAGATTAACGATTGTAAGGCTCAAGCAGCGTTTCTTTCTATTGTGCATAAGGTTTCTCTAAGTCGGAACCAATCCAATGGCACCTAAAAACCACAACAACAAGCACACAACAGGTCTCTCCAGTCTGAGTTCTTATCTGTAACTGAGGCTCCATTGAGACAAGTATGGGACTACGACCAGTAGCATGGACACCATCTTAATAGAAATGGCGGAAGTCAGCCCTTTCCTTCTAAAGCCCTTACCTACTGAGCTAAAATTTGCCTTTTAAATAGATCCCTACATAATTTTGGTGCATAATAAAGTTTGAGATTTAGCCATGGGCCTAATAATTTGTCATTAAATGCTAATTCTCTCTCCTCTCCTCTTAAATACCACAAAGGCACTTAAATAGACTAGCAGAGTCCACATTTACTTTAATTATGTATGAACTGAAAGGAAAGAGAAAAGGGCAGAGAGTAAGCAATTCTTAAACTAACCACTTCTTGCCAAAAGAGGAAATTTGTTAGCTAGCAAGAGATTGGTACTGAGACATTAATTTGTAGAAATCTTTTGAACAGCTCAACATTTTTTTAAGGAAACATTACTCAAATCCAAGGGAGAAGAGAAATACAAATAGGTGAAACTGCTCAGATACTTTTTTCTTCCCTAAGATTGTGTTATCTGAAGAAGCAGGTGAGGTCAAGGATTGCTGGTGTATAATTTATTTTGGGGGGAAATTTTTGAGTATGTAAGAAAAAAAACCTTAAGGAGCTGGAAAAATGGTAACTTCCAGACTCATAGAAAAAAATGATTGAACTAACTAAAAATCAACAATTTTTCTTAGATTCATTAGAAACTTGAGATCACAGGACAAATCACCAACTCCAAGGTTACTTTAGAGGACAGAGATCAGCTTACCTGAAGGAGAAGCTGCTAGAGCCAGTCACTAGGTGGTGGTGGTGTTATGTGCCGGTGAGTCGGTTTTGACTCATAGCTATCCAGTACAGGGTTTCCAAGAAGCAACTGGTGGATTTGAACCACAGACCTTGTGGTTACCAGTCCAATATTTATCCTACAGCACCATCCCAGGACTCCAGTTGTTTCTGGGTCTGGCTACAGAAGACTAGACTGTCATGAAATATAGTGTAAAAGAGGTTTGTCCGAGAAAGAACACCTGCAGGCGAGACATGCCAAAAGCAGTAGCATCTCACCAAGTTTACAGCCTGACATGGATTTATAGGGAGAGAATCTTTCCTTCAAAAAGGAGTCAGAGTTTCCTGTTGGTGAAATTCCGCTCCAGTAGGGTCACTGCCATCTCTAGTTTCTCTCATGCTTGCATTCTCATCTGGTATCCACCGAGGAGTCTAAGATTTCAAGATGGATTTGGTTGTGGAGGCATCTGGGATACTTGACATAACCCCCTGAAAGCTGGTGTCAGTTCTGACTCATAGCGACCCTGTACGGGTTTCCGAGGCTGTAAATCTTTACTGGAGCAGAAAGCCTCATCTTTCTCCCGCGGAACAGCTGGTAGTTTCGAACTGCTGACTTTGTGGTTCGCAACCCGATTCGTAACCACTATGCTACCAGAGCTCCTTGAAAATTCCTTAGAGGGAGGTTAATATGCAGTTGATGGTTAACAGCCCCGGCTGGGGAGTTTAATAGGGAGCGAGGGCTTACACACAGATCAGGAGTTTTTTTGTGTGTTCTTTTTTTCCATTTTATCTCATATCCTGTCTGCCTGCCTGACAAGGAGATAGTTTCTCTTGTCCACATTCTACTCCTCTGTTCTTGGTATGTGGAGGTTTGTTTTATGGTTTTATTGATCTGTTCCCAATATTTTTTCCGCTGCCCCAGTTATTTTCCTATTGTTCCCAATATTTTTTCCGCTGCCCCAGTTATTTTTCTATTGTTCCCAATATCTTTTCCGCTGCCCCAGTTATTTTCCTACTGTTCCTTTACCCTAACACAGTAATTGTGTTAAGTGCCATCAAGTCATAGAAACCCTGTATAGGATTTCCAAGGAGCAACTGGTGGATTTGAACAGCCGATTTTGTGGTTTGCAGTCCAGTGCTTATCCTACAGTGCCACACCAGGAATAACAAGGTAGTTGTTGTTAAGTACCGTCGAGTCGATTCCGACCCATAGCGACCATAGCGACCCAGTATAGGGTTTCCGAAGAGCTGCTGGTGAGCTTGAACCGCTGACCTTGCAGTTCAGGCGGCTTTGCAGTCTGGCGTATTTACCCACAGCGGCACACCAGGACTCCGGCAGTAACAGTAGGAAAATATAACTGGTAACTTCAGAGTCAGAAGATGGACTACGTGGAGAGTGAAAAATGCTTGGGGGTCCATCCAAGGAAGAGCTTCATAGTTTCATGGGCCTACCTCCAGGACCTCTGCCAGGTTCTCTAGGTAAAAATGGGAGGAAAATCCCTTCTATCTGGCAAGAGAGAGGAGAAATGTAACGATTTTTAAACGTGTTCAGGAAAAAAGTAAAAAGTAACTATTTTGAAATAAATCTGGGGTGTCCGCTACAACAAATGTTTGCCCAGCAAGGGAATTTTTTTCTCTCATTGCTATTGAATCATTTCCCATGGTGCTGTAAGATAAGCTCTGGGCCTTAAGGTCCGTTTGAACCACAAGATTGGTAATTCAAATCCACCAGCCTCTCCATGGAAACCCTATACAGGGTGGCGATGTATCAAAACCAACTCGAAGTCACTTAACAACAACAGTATAGGACAGAGAAAGCAGCCCTGGTAACAGTGAATTACAAGCTGGGCTGTTAACCACAAGGTCAACAGTTCGAACCTACCAGTTCCTCTACAGGAGAAAGATGAGGCTTTTTGCTTCTATAAAGATTTCCAGCCTTAGAAATCCTATATAGGGCCACTATGAGTTGGGACCAACACTGCTACCAAACATAGGACAGAGCTGATCACCACCATAGAGTTTCCAATGCTATAAATCTTAAGGTCAGCAGTTCAAAACTACCAGCCTCTCCGCGGGAGAAAAATGAGGCTTTCTGCTCCAGTAAAGATTTACAGCCTCGGAAACCCTATACTGGGTCACTATGAGTCGGAACCGACTCCACAGCACACCACCACCATGTGTATTCACCAGTTTTCTGTCTGTCTGTCTTACTGTG
>NW_006408547.1:12040205-12042908 GCF_000296735.1 Chrysochloris asiatica | reverse complement strand
GATCCACACAGTTGAATGAATTTATATAGTCAATAAAGCACAAGTAAGTATTTCTCTCATATTCTTTGCTTTCACTCATGATCTATTTGTTATCAAGAATGATATTCCTAGTTCTATGTCTTCTGAAGTTAACTTGAATGTGTGGCAGCCCCCTGTCAATGTAATGCTGCAATAATTATTGAATTATCTTCTGTAAAATTTTACTTGCATGTGATATTAATGATATTACTCAGTGATTTCCACATTCTGTTGGATCACCTTTGTTTGGAATAAGCATAGATATGAATCTTTCCAATTAGTTGGCCAGGAAGCTGTCTTCCAAATTTCTTGGCATAGAAGAGTGAGTGCTCCCAGAGTTGTATCAGTTTGCTGAAACATTTCGATTTTTGTTTGATCAAATCCTGGAGCCTTGTTTTCCACTAATGTGTTAAGTATTGCTTGGGTTTCTTCCTTCAATACCATCTGTTCTTAATGTGTTCTTATGGCAACTCTTGAAGTTACAGAACATTGATCAATTTTATCTGGTACAGTGACTCTGTGTATTCCTTTCGCCTTCATTTGATGCGTCCTGTGTCATTCAATATTTTGCCCATGGAATCCTTTAATATTACTATCTTAGGCTTGAATTTTTTCTTCGGTTCTTCAGCTTGAGAAATGCTCAGCATGTATTTTTCTTTTAGCTTTGTAACTCTAGGTCTTCACACATTTCATTATAATACTTTACATTGTCTTTTCAAACTGCTCTTTGAAATTTTCTGTTCAGGTTTTTATTTAATAATTCTTCTAGTTGTTTTAGCTTCTCTCTGTTTAAGACCAAGTTTCAGAATCTTTCCAGATATCTATTTTTGTCTCCTTTTTCTTTCCTGTCTTCTTAATTACGACTTGCTTGCTTTATGTATGATGTTGGTGATGCCATCCCACAAATCTTCTGATCTCCTGTTATTACTGTCTAATGCATCAAATCTTTTCTTGATATGATCTCTAAATTCAAGAGGGATATACTCAAGGTAGTATTTTAGCTCTCATGGACTTGTTTTACTTTGCTTCAGCTAAAGCTTGAACATGAATATGAACAGTTGATGGTCTGTTCCACAGAGAGCCTTCTTTAAGCTGCTGTTGTTGAATGTTTCTGTTGTCTTTTCCCACAGATGTAGTCAGTTTAATTCCTGTGTATTTCATCTTGTAAAGTCCATGTATGCAGTCGTCTTTTATGTTGTTGAGAAAGCTATTTGCCATTAATAAGTCATTGGACTTGCAAAATTTTATTATGCAATTTCCAGCATCATTCTTTCACCAAGGTCATATTTTTCAATTACTGATTCCTGTTTTTTTGTTTTCAGCCTTGGCCTTCCAATCAGCAGCAGTTATTGATGTATCTTGATTGCATGTTTGCTGAATTTCAAACTGAAGAAGTCGGTAGAATTCTTTTATTTCATTATTGCTGGTTTTAGTGGTTGGTGGGTAAATTTGAGTAATAATGATGTTAAATGGTCTTCCTTGTAGGCATATGGAATTAGCCTATCACATACAGCATTGTATTTCAAGATAGATCTTTTTTTTTTTCTCTAGATGTCAGTATTACGAATACCTTTTAGTGTATTGTTCATCTTTAGATTTTAAGTTTTCTCCACTAAAGAGTCACTTCTTTTTAAAAAGAAAAAAAGAGTAAACGTTAATAACAAAGAAGTGAAGTAAGTCCCCATGACAAGAAAATTATCAAGAAATGCATGTCAAACTATGCAAAGTAAATAATATAAAATACAATATCAAGGTGACTGAAGAAAACCAATATTAAGGCAACAAGATCTTCAGCATCATTTCTGTATAATAAGGAGAATATCACTCCATTGATGACCATCCTGCGGTTCTTCTCTCTAGGATCTATTTCAAAGGGACAGATGCTATCTATTAGCTAGGTGCTAACAGATAAATAAAAGGAGCTCTGGTAGCATAGTGGTGACGAATGGGGCTGTTAATCTCATGGTCAGCAGTTTGAAACTACCAGTTGTTCCACCGGATGAGGCTTTCTGCTCCCATAAAGATTTACAGCCTAGGAAACCCTATACAGGGTAGCTATGAGTCAGAACTGACTCCAAGGCACGTAACAACAACAGACAATTAAAACATCAATAATCACTGGTTACTCAGATTTTAACTCCGTTTTACTTTAAAAGCTTTCTCCAAAAAAGTTTAACAAGTTTGAAATAAATAATTGGGTAAGAAAACAACATTTATGCATCTGAAATGAGGTTGGGGGTACTCATCTCCTCTCCCTTTTAGTTTGAATCACTGATTTGTACCAGAGTGGCTGTATAGATCATCAATCCTCTTCTACATTATCTTACAAATGCAGAAGATGGGAAATCTTTCTGAGGACAGATCTCCATAACCTGGAGAAATGAGACCTTGGTTTCCTTGAGGGGAAACCCTGACATTCTAGGCTTCCATGTTCAAGTTACTGCAGCCTATTTACTAATTATGAGGGAAGTAAAGACACCTAAAAGGTGCTCTGGTAACGTAGTGGTTACGAGTCAGGCTGCTAACAAGGTCAGCTAGTTTGAAACTACCAGCAGTTCTGCGTGATAAAGATGAGGCTTTCTGCTCCAGTGAAGATTTACAGCTTCAGAAACCCTATACAGGGTCGCTATGAGTTGAAACCAACTCCACGGCACAGCACCACCACCACCATCAAAGATACCTAGA
>NW_006408547.1:12038099-12039870 GCF_000296735.1 Chrysochloris asiatica | reverse complement strand
CCAAACCTTTATTCCATCCATATCCTAACTCTACTTTTAGGAGGCAGGTCTTCATCAATCGTATTTTGAGGGTGGCTTCCAACCTGAGGGTGGCTCTCTTCTGGCACAAAATCAGATAATGTTGTGCTGCTATTCATAAGGTTTTCATTGGCTAGCCATTCAGAATTCATCTATCTCTAGTCTGTCTTAGTCAGAAAGCTCCGCTGATACTTGTCTACCATGGGTGACTCTGTTTGTATTTAAAATACTAGTGGCATGGCTTCTTCCAGCATCACAGCAACCACAATATAAATGACAGAAGAATGACACCTACAAGGGAAACCAGTTAATACCATTATTATTCAAATTTACTAGGTCTCCTTACTGTCAAGTCTGATCAAGTTTCTAAGAAGGGTATTCATTTGTCTTTTTATGTTAAAAGCACCAACACCTTTTGCTACTTTGTGCTTTAGGCATTGTACAAAAACCTATATAATTGTCTACATGTTTGTTGCTGGGACTACCTCCATATGCCTCTTCTAGCCTGAACTTTGTTTTTCTGCATCCCAAGAAAAAGATTCCTTTCCTGTTTCTCAATCATTGGCTTTTTCCCTTTCATATGTTTTTATTCTTTCTTCCTTTCTTCTCTCTCTCTTTCCATAGAGGCACATTTACGATGAACTTTGGATAGCATGTTGTTGTTGTTAAATGCCGTTGAGTTGGTTCTGACTCACAGCAACCCTGTATAGGTTTTCCAAGGAGCAGCTGGTGAGTTTGAACCACCAGCTTTGTGGGGTTCCGAGGAGTGACTCGTGAGCTTGAACTGCTGACCTTGAGGTTCAAACTGACCTTGCAGTCCAGAGAATTAACCTGCAGTGCCACACCTGGACTTTGAGACGAAAAATACTTTGAGATGAAAAATTAGAGTAGCATTCAATTTAGGGAGAAAGGTTGTCCATTTTATACAGAAATGAACATTTTTCATTGAATCAAAGGTTTCTGAAGGTAGAGTTTTACTTATGCTGTGGCCAGAGCTATGGTGAAATCTTTTTCAGCTGTATTCAAATTATATTGTTGTTGTTGTCATCGAGTCGGTTCTGACTCATAGTGACCCTATATAGGGTTTCTAAGAATCATTTGATGGGTTTGAACTTGGGCCTCCGTGGTCCAGTGCTGATACTGTAACTTTAAATTTTGCCTAAAGCTTTGTTAAAATTTAACAATCTAGGTTTTAAATGGAGTCCTGGTCCACAAGGTTGGCATTTCAAGGTCACCAGCTGCTCCTTGGAAACCCTATACAGGTTGCTGTGGGTCAGAACGGACTTGACGGCACTTAAAAACAACAGGTTTTAAATAATTCAAGAGAAATCAGAGAATGCAATCAACGCTTGTTTATTCATTCAGAATATATTTTGTTGAGTATTTCAGAAGTGCCAGGTACTAAGGCCCTCAGTGGGGTTACAGCAGTGTGCAAGTCGGGCATGACTTTTCCTCAGGGAACTTACTTGTTAGCGAAAAAGCTAGTTATTAAAGAATTGTTGTTGTTATTGTTGTTAGGTGCCATCGAGTCGGCAATGACTCATAGCGACCTTATGCACAGCTGAATGAAACAATATCCAATCCTAGGCCAACCTCACTACTGTTGCCACACTTGAGTCCATCGATGCTGCCACCTGGCCAATCCATCTCGTTGGGGGTCTTGCTTTTTTTCTCTGACCCTCTGTCTTACCAAACATGATATCCTTCTCCAGCGACTGTTTCCTTCTGACAATATGTCCAAAGCATGAGAGAC
>NW_006408547.1:12023008-12037777 GCF_000296735.1 Chrysochloris asiatica | reverse complement strand
TTTCAGGAAAATCTCCATATCCCTGCCCAAATCTCCATATCTCCGCCCATTGTAAACTCGCCAGAACTATATCCAGACCACAAGGCCTATAAATACCCGAGTCTGTAAGATAACAGACTGGCTCTTGGTCTCCTTTGGTCACTTAAGAGTACCCCCTCCCAGGTTTACTCTCAATAAACCTGCCTGCTATTGAAGCCAAGACTCTCTCCTTCTTTATCTTTCTTTTCCTTACATCTTTGCTTTTCAATACTTCAAAAAGTTCCTGTGCAGCAGATTTGCCTAATGCAATACGTTCTGATCTGTTGACTGCTGCTTCCGTGAGTGTTGATAGTTGATCCAAGAAGAATGAAGTCCTTGACAACGTCAAACTTTTTCTCCGTTCATCAGAATGTTGTTCATTGATCCAGTGGTGAGGATTTTTGTTTTCTTGTCCTTGACAACGTCAAACTTTTTCTCCGTTCATCAGAATGTTGTTCATTGATGAGGATTTTTGTTTTCTTGTCCTTGACAACGTCAAACTTTTTCTCCGTTCATCAGAATGTTGTTCATTGATCCAGTGGTGAGGATTTTTGTTTTCTTGACATTGAGATGTAACCCGTATTGAAGGCTGTGCTCTTTGATCTTCATCAGTAAATGTTTTGAGTCCTCTTCACTTTGAGCAAGCAAGGTTGTATCTTCTGCATACAATTAAAGAATTAGTTATCGTTTAATTGTTGGTTTTGCTGTTAAGTCAGTTTTGACTCTTAGAAATCCTGTATAGCGTTTCTGAGGTGGTGCTGTAGGATAAAGCACTAGACAGCTAAGTCCATTTGCAACACAAAGTCTGTGCTTCAAACCCACCAGCAATTCCTCTGAAACCCTGTGCTCTAAGAGTCAGAAAGGACTTTAAGGCACTTAATAAAAACAACAATTGCATTTCTGTAGAGGCCATGCTGAGTTTGAACTGAAGGCCTTGTAGTTAGTTGTTGTTGTTGTTAAGTGCCATTGAGTCAGTTCTGACCCATAGCAATCCTGAGTAGGGTTTCTGAGGAGCTGCTGGTGAGCTTGAACCGCTAACCTTGCAGTTCAAACGGCTATACAGTCTGATGCATTAACCCACAGCGCTACATCAGTAGTTAGTAGTCCTGTGTTTATACTACAGTGTCATACCAGCACAGTTAATTAATATTTAGTTATATAGTGCTGCCAAAACAAATACCACAAGTAGATGGCTTTAACAAACAGAAATTTCTCAGTTTGTTGTTGTTAAGGGCTGTTGAAATGGTTCCAACTCATAGCACTTCGGAGGACAGCTAGTCAGTTTGAACCGATGACCTTGTGGTTAGCAGGCAAGGGCATATCCAACAGCTCACAATTTAGAAGACTAAAAGTCTGAATTCAAGATAACAGCTCAGGGGAAGGCTTTCTCAGACTGTGTCACTGTGGGCTCTGAGGGAACATCCTTGTCATTACTCTAACTCTAGGTCTAGGAGTTTCTCAGCACAGGGACCCTGGAGCCAAAGGACATGATGCTTGATGTTGGACTCCTGGCGTCCAGAACTGTAAGTGAATTAATTTGTTGTTTTAAGTCACTAGTTATGGTCATTTGTTATGGAAGTACTAAAAAAAACTAAATATCAAATTAAAATAAACATTTTATATTAAACTGTTATTCTAATTGCATGTACTGATATTTTCCTATTTCTGTGCTAATCTCTTGGTATTTATTTTTATTTTTATTAGTGTTGCTTTTCAAGGCTTTCTTGACATCCTTATAAGATTTTAAGTTATTTTTCCAAGAGAGTTTTGAATTCTAATAGGAATTACATTAAGTTCATAATCTGATTTAGGAAGAATTAGCATATATTTTGGTATTGACTTCTGTGATGGTTCAGGATATTTGTCAACTTGACTGGGCCATGATTTTCAGTGGTTTGACTGTTTTAATGGAGTTTGGTATTTGTGTAATGATGTAGGCATCCCAAATTTGACCTGATATAACATAATTGCCTCAATGATGAGATCTGCTATGAGCTGTCAACGAACTGAAAGTCAGTTTCCTTGTGTATGTGTGAGGTGGGTGAGGGTTGGTGGGAAGGACTGAGGCCTGCATCCAACACATGTGAATGCTCGAGCAAAGCTTACTGTCTTTTTGTTCAGTCTAGGTCCTGCATCCAGCTTGCCATCATCTGACCTCTGGTTCTTGGGCCTTGTTTTTATTTTTAGGTGCCATCGAGTCAGTACTGACTCAAACTGACCTTATGTAAAGCAGAACGAAACACTGCCTGATCCTGGGCCAACCTCACTACTGTTGTCATGCGTGAGCCCGTCAATGTTGGCACTTGGCCAATCCATCTCGCTGGGGGTCGTCCTCTTTTCCTCTGACCGTCCACCTTACTAAACATGATATCCTTCTCCAGCGAATGGTCCCTCCACAGAATCACAGCAACTCACAAGTCACCACAGTATGCCAAACTGACAGACAAGTGGTGGTCTTGGGACTTGAGCCTGCCAATATTCGGTTCATCAGCTTCTCCAACTCTGAATCAGAAGCCTCTACCCTGATGTCTGACCCAAATACTTGGGACTTGCCAGTCTCTACAACCACATGAAATATTTCCTTGAGATAAATCTATATGGAGTCCTGGTACAGTGCTGTAGGTTAAGCACTGGACTGCAAGGTTTGAACCACAAAGTCTGAGATACAAATCCACCAGCTGCTCCTTGGAAATCCTATACGGTAGGGTTGCTATTAGTCAGAACTGACTTGATGACTCTTTAACAATATATATATGTGTAAGACATATAACCATCCAAAAATATGACATGTGTTTACCATCTACTCAGGTCTGGTTTCTGCCTTTCAACAGAAGTTTAGGGATTTCATCATAAAGATTTTGGATTTTGTTAAAATGTTGTTCTTGCTAAGTGCTGTCGAGTCCGTTTTGACTCAACACCACCCTGTGTAGGGTTTCAGAAGAGCGGCTGGTGAATTTGAACAGCCAACCTTGCAATTCAAACTAACTGACCTTGTGATTCAAACAGACCTTGTGGTCCAGTGCTTACCCTACTGTGGAAAAAAATCTTTTTTGTTATTTTATTTTAAAGGTTATTGTTATTCAAAGGAAAAAAAATCTCTACATTTTAAATTTGTCTAGCTATCTCGCAGTAAGCCTTTTACTGAATTCAATTTTAAAATCTAGGCACGTGGATTTTCAAGGTTTCCTACCCTCTGTAAATAATTTTGCCTCTTCAAATTGGGGGTCAAGGGTGATATAGTGTGTGCCTTTCCTTGCGTAAGGGCTTACATGTTATGGTTTTACCTAGGTACTCATTCCAGTTTTGCCACTTAGTAGCTGTGAACTCTGCGCAAATTATTTAATCTCACTGGATCTCAGAGTCCCCAACTCTGAAATGCGGATAATATTAGGACTCAACTCAGCATTGTTTTAAGAATTAAACACCAGCTAATTGAAATATTTTGATAATTAAACTATTGGAGTCCTGGTTTGGCGCTGTGGGTTAAGGCGCCAGACTGCAAAGCCGTTTGAACTGCAAGGTCGGCGGTTCAAACTCACCAGCTGCTCCTTGGAAAGCCTATACAGGGTCGCTATGGGTCGGAATCTACTCGACAGCACTCAACAACAATTAAAGTATTTAGTAGAGTGCCTGGCAGACTCATCGATTAAGTCCTGCATTATCTGTTAGCATTCGTTTATCAAAACCCGCTGAATACATCATCTCCGGTAAATCTTACAATCACTTTAAAAAATAATCTACATTTTACAAACGAGAAGACGAGCAATTGATATGCCCAGGGTCACTCTGATACAATCTAGGGCTGTATAACAAAGCCAGCTCCTAGAAAATTAGGCAATCAATCCATTCATATTAAGGAGAATTTTAATTTACACCAAGGAATGATTTAAGTCTCAGCAAAACATGATTAATCAATTCTACATGAATTTGACCAGAAAACATAAATACACTAAAGCAGGAATGCGACTCGCTGATTATAGCATTTTAGGCTTTAGCATGGACACGCGGAAAAAGCCGAACGCGCTCGTAACTCTTCGCTTTGCCTTCGACAACAATCGTCAGGGGGTGGGGCTCGCGAGACGGCACGCTCACGCAAGGCATTGTGGGAAAGGTAGCCGGTGCGGCCATAGCTGCCATCTTAAGGAAGGCTCGTTGCGGCCTTCTAGTTCAAAGCGGCCTTCGTGGCGATTGTCGACCTAAGACAACGGTAAAAAGTCATCTGGCTGGTAGCTTTTCTTCCTCTGGTTCCGACCGAGCGGTCATTCCACGTTCGAAGGCTGAGGTGAGGGCACCCGGGAGCGTTACAAGGCAGAACCAGCGGTTGGTCACAGCTTCCCCAGGAAGGATGGGCCGGTCTCGGAGCCGGAGTTCGTCCCGCTCCAAACACACCAAGAGCAGCAAACACAACAAAAAGCGTAGCCGGTCGCGGTCCCGGGACAAGGAACGTGTACGGAAACGTTCCAAATCCCGGGAAAGTAAACGGAACCGGCGGCGGGAGTCACGGTCCCGCTCGCGCTCCACCAACACGGCTGTGTCTCGGCGCGAGCGGGACCGGGAGCGCGCCTCGTCCCCGCCCGACCGCATCGACATCTTCGGGCGCACGGTGAGCAAGCGGAGCAGTCTGGACGAGAAGCAGAAACGAGAGGAGGAGGAGAAGAAAGCCGAATTCGAGCGACAGCGAAAAATGTGAGCGCTCGCGCGGCCTTCGGGATTAGGGTGCGGGGATCCTGGGGCTGCAGGGACCGAGGGTGCCGGGGAGGCGCGGCGTGGGGCGCGAGCAGGAAAGGCTCACCCGGAGAAAGCGATTTTGGCGCGCGAGGCGGCGGGAGCAGGAAGTAGTAGGGGGTGGAGTTGAGAGGGAGGTCGGAAGACGGACGGACTGACTGCGTTTGCAGCTCGGATTGACAATCCTGTACCGGAATTGGCCGGGGGCGGTCCCAGGTGGCCAGCAGCGCTCTCACGGAGAACTTTACATATGGGGCTGGTTTAGGGACTTTCGGGAATGAAACGCTTTCCGTGACCCCACAGTACACGCACACACACAGCAAAACACTTGCTGGCGGCCCTTCTCGGGTTTATCCATCCTTTTTTTTCCGTCCCTCCCTCCCCCAAGGTTAGTGCACCGGCCATAAGTGCACAGTGGGATGCGTTTTGACACTGGTGGTCACCATCCTAACCACAGTGCCCTGACATAGTCCTTTTCGCTTCCGGATGCTTCAGATCCCTATGTCGCCGATGGGTATACTATCCTATTACTCTCTCCTCTAGTAGGTTTCTTCCAAGACACTTCAACATTTGCTTTGATCTTTCCGTTGCTCGTCTGTAGAATTTTTTTTTTTGGGGGGTAGGGAAAATTACGAGTTATAGTAAGATTTGGGCAAAAAGGAATCGGCTTACAAGCATCTGAAAACAAGAGTAGGTTTAGATGGTCCCCAAATAAACTTAAGATTTTAAAAGTGTGTCTTATACTTTTTAATCCTTTGGTGGCCCATGGAACAGACATAGTCCACCAACACTTTTAGTCTTTCAGGGTTCTTGGGAGGCTGCATTCCCAGTTGTAGTCAATTCTGCCTGGCTGGGTCCTGTAGAACCGAATCTGTAAAACTGGCCTGACCCCCCCAACCCCTATCTCCAGAGTGCACATGGAACGTACATGTCCCACAGAATTGTATCAAAATCCTTATTACCTCAAAGAAAACAAGTTTTCCACCTTTATTTCAATATGCCTTCCGTTAACTGTAAATGCATTATATGAAAAAACTCAAAGCAGAAAATGATTTGGCCATGAAAGGTTAAAACATGGTCCTTTGATGCTCTGGGTGGATATTCCTCTCTCAGAAGCCAGACTGGAAAAGTAGAGTTAGGCTTACATGCTAGCTCTCCCAATTTAACCAGCCATCTTTAGTTCTTCAGCGCATTTTAAGAAACTGCTCTTGAGGCTTGAAAGTAATTTTGGGATTTTCCTGGAACTAATTTAATGTGTATTGAATTTTCTGGGGGTTTAGAGCTTTCTGCAGTTGAATTTGTACTATATAGATTTTTTGTTTAACTTATTTCTATAAGAAAAGTTACTAAGGTAAAGGGTTTGCACGATACAGAGGAATCAGTACCTGGAGCAGTTTTGTTGCTGATGTTCATGATTTTAAAGCATATGCAACTTTCATGCTTGGAATTGTCAATTTGACCTATATGTCATTTTATTACACTTCACAGATAATGCATTTTTTATTTTTCACAAATTGAAGGTTTCTGGTAGCACTGACTGCGTCAAGCAAATCTATGCAATTTTCTGTCATATGTTGGTAATTCTCACAGTATTTCAGACTTTTTCATAATGTTGTTGCAAATGGAATAGACTTTTATATGTTTTTGAATCAGTTCTGACTCATAGGACCCTGTATAGAGTTTCTGAGGAGCTGCTGTGGGTTTGAACTGCCGAACTTGTAGCTAGCAGTCCAGTACTTATTCTATAGTGCCACTCCAGGACTCCAAAAAATGTTAGACTACCTTCATTGTGATATTTGCTTTATTGCTGTGGTCTGGCACCAAACTGCATTATCTGCAAGGCATGCCCAGTATAACTTGATTGAATGGTTCTTACAAGCCAGGATGCTGAGATTTCATCTCATACTAAGGACTTGTTATCAGGAGGTGTCATTCCTGGAGAAGGACATCATATTTAGTTATGCTAAGGGTCACTGAAAAAGTGGAAGGACCCCCAACCAGATGAACTGACACAGTGGCAGCAGCAAAGGGCTCAAACGTAACAAATGCGAGGATGGTGCAGGACGGGACAATGTTTCCTTCTATTGGGTGCAGGGTCGCTGTGAGTTTGAACTCATTCAACAGCACCTAAACACACAAAACCTTGATTATGGAATCCAGTTTTTTATTCTGGAACAAAGAATTCAACTGTAAAAATGTAGCTTTCAAATAACTACCAACAGAAAATTACCTGACAACTCTTTGAAATTTACCTGACAACTCTTACCATGAAGAAATAACAAGGGTCACCAACGGATTCTACCTTTCACTCTAAAGCGGTAGAAGAGGAAATTTAGCTTGTGAAGAACAGTTTAAAAGCATTCTGCAAACTATGTAGCATAGACATCAGGGATGAAATTATGGGAAATAGAATAGCATATGAGGGGCCTTAAAGTTTTGGGGGAAATGGAATTAAAAGAGAGTAGAATGTTCCCAGGAACAGTTTTCAGTTAAGAGAAGAAAAAGATTGCCATTGATACTTTGGTGGATTGGCAGTTTGGCCTAGTAGCCACTGTAAGCTGGTACTACTGATGCATGGAATGATAGGGGTGGGGACGCAAGGGAAAAGACACAGGCTTTGAAGCTATGGGACTTAAGGTCATTGCCATCTTGTTGATTCCTTCATTCAACCAATGTTGAACATTTAATAAGTGCAATGTAGGTGCTAGATGCTGTTACTATAAAGGTGTTTGGTTCCTTAAGATGATTGACTTTAAGACAGATAATTAGGTAATAAAGGAATACTGGTGTGACGCTGCGGGATGAGTGCTGAGCTGCATTCTTGAACTTGAGTCACAAGGTCATCGGTTCAAACCCACCATATGCTCCTCGGAAACACTGTATAGGGTCGCTGTGAGTCGGAATCAACTCGGGCACTTAACAACAACAGTAAAGCAATGTAGTTTCAGTGATTGTCCAACAGAGGTGTCCTAGATGGGCAAATAACTTAGTTGTCTTAAAGAATAAGTGGAGCATTATAAGAGTGTGACACTGTCAGGCTAGGCATAGGAGGACAATTTCATACTAATTGTCTCCTCTGACTCCACAAGAATAAAGGAAAGAAGAGGAAATGGTTATTAAATGGAGTAGCTAAGATTGGAATTCTCTTTGGGGTCTTGTGCTATGTTAAAATGCTTGGATTTCACCCTATGGTGATGTAAAAGCAAGGAAGGATTTTAAATAGAAATGGTATATCACCTTTTACTTTTAATAAAACAGCACTGCGCTGTTTTTGTTGTTATGTGCCATCGAATCAGTTCCAACTCATAGCGACCCTATACAGGGTTTACCAGGAGAGACTGGTGAGCTTGAACCGCCTGCCTTGTGGTTCAAACTGACTTTGCAGTCCAATGTATTAACCCATAGCGCTGCGTCAGTACTGTGTAGAGGGTGGAAACTAGGGAGGGGACGTGCAGCGTGCAGTATGTCTTTAAGTGTTTAAGGCAGGTGCTAGAATGGAAGGAGTACAGATTTTTAAAATGGTAACTAGAAGTTGAGATGTATGGGATGCTGAGGCAGTGAAAGCATTAATGTTGATATAGCTATAGCGTGACTATTACAGCTCGTACACCAACTACTTGCGTCAGGCACTAGTTCAAATGTTAGATAACTTGGTGAGTAGTGGATAAAGGAGAGGGATAAATCAAGGGGAGTTTCTACTTGGCACTTTGACTCTTGGCATTATTCATTGATGTTTATCTAGTGTTGATAATGGGGCATTGAAGCCAGTGGGAAAAGTCTTAACATGTCAGTGAAACCTTGAAAGTAGAAGGAGTGACCTTAGAAGAATGTGTAATGTCAAATGTAGTTTCAAGAAATCCGATGTTAGGTGGGGACAAGACGGTAAAATAATAAGAATTGTCTATTAGGTATAACCATTTAGGAAGTCTGGTAAAATCAGAAACCGATTGCTCTGCCACTTGATAATTCTGAAGTCTGAAATAAGTCACCTACCTCTGAGCTTATTTTCTTATCTATAAAATGGACATTATGGCTGTCTTTTTTTGTGAAGACTAGAAATTGTGTATTTAAAGCATCTAGAAGGTGCTTTGACGTAGTTGTTGTTGACTCATAGCGACCCTGTACAGGGTTTCCAAGGCTGTAAATCTTTTCGGGAGCAGAAAGCCTCATCTTTCTCCTGTGGAACAGCTGGTAGTTTTGAACTCCTGACCTTGCGATTTTCAGCCCGATTCGTAACCACTACGCTACCAGAGCTCCTTGTTTGACATAGTGGGTCTCATTAAATCATGTTATTTAATATACAGGCAGTCCACAGGTTACAAACTAGATTAGTTTCTACCTGTCTTTTAAGTCGAATTTGTAGGTAAGGCAGAGCAGGCCCTGTGGTTCTTGGTAGTCTTACTTTTTTTAGTTCACAGACACTTCAGTGATTTAAGAGCTGCATGTGCATCAGTTGAAGGTGATTGTGATGAATTTGTAGCAAGTTAAGGGGTTGGTTCAATAAAGTGAGGATATTTACCGTACATTAAAGCAGGGCTTCAAACATGGCAGCCAGTGCTGCTGTTTTGTATGTGTGTGGACCTTCCCAGTCCTGACTATTCAGTCTTAGGCATTAGACTCCTGAAAGTGTTCATACACCTCTTCCAAATCTACCAATCCAGGGCTTCAGCCCATAATTTTTCTGTTTTGGTTATCATGATTTATCACCCAAATTGTAAACATTCTTTATTGGCCATGACAGAAGCAGCTTGAAACACTTTTGTTAGATCAGGTTGGAGTTATACATAAAGTTGGACGTTTGTAACCCAGGGACTGCCTGTAATTTATGTACCTGTAGATAACACTAGACTTTGTGGTTTACGGAAGTACATCTATTGTTCTAAGTGCCTTTGAGTCGGTTCCAACTAATAGTGACTCTGTGTAGGGTTTCCGAGGAACAACTGGTGGGTTTGAACTGTCGACGTTTGTAGGTCCAGTGGAGGTCCTCCAGCGCTGCACCAAAAGTCCTCCTCCTTACTACTTTATTAGCTGGTATTTTGCATTTACAATAGCTAAAAAACAAACCTATTTTGTACATTTATCTGACTGTTTTGTACATTCATGGCTTATGCCTAACAATAATGAATACCAGGGTGCAAGGTGAGAGTAACCCTGGCTGTAGTCTTTAAGGTTATGTGTCAGCTTGACTGGATCATTGTGAAAAATGGTGTGGAGGGTGGAGTCTGACCTCCTCAGGGTTCACAGGGGTGAAGAAGAATCAAACCCAACAGCTCAAGGTTGATTCCTGAGGAGGCTGAGGTCAGACATGGCTCCACCCTCTTTCTTCCTCCTTTACCGATTCTGGCACCAACTCTTCTTCCCACCTCACTATCTACTTCTCAACTGAGTTCAATCATATATTCAATTCACAGACCATATTCATAATTAGAGGGTTTATTAGGGAATTTAACAGGTTGCAGTTCAGGATCAGAAAATTTGAGGAAACTGTTCTTTGATCAGGACAGCCTCTTGCCTGCCATGTTTGCAGGCAGGCCTCTCTGGCTTTCAGCCCTTAGTCTAGTTTCTGCTCTGCTTGAACAATGTTACAAAGCCCTTTTGGTGTTGCTAATCAAATTTGCGCCGTGGGCTAATGCATCAGACTGTAAAGTCGTTTGAACTGCAAGGTTGGTGGTTCAAGCTCACCAGCTGCTTCTTGAAAGCCCTATACAGAGTCGCTATGGGTCGGAATCGACTTGATGGCGCTTAACAACAACAATCAATGAATCCTGGTGTGGTGCTGTGGGTTAATGGTCTGGATTGCAGTGTCGGTTTGGACCGCGAGGTCAGCAGTTCAGGCTCACCAGCTGCTCCTAGGAAACCCTATACAGGCCTGCTCTGGGTCAGGACCGACTTGAGGGCACTTAACAACAATACATAGCCAAAGCCCCAGCCTGAAGGCACTCAGTTCTAGTTCACTAGATTAGCAAACCCAGCCCCCCCCCAATTAAGTACCTGGAGGTACCCCATTCCCCAGGAGCTTAATGCACTGAAGGGCAGGCACTCAGCTTTACTCCATCAGTCTTGTCTCCTGTGCTGACTATTGATTCTACTGCTGACACTCTTCTACTCACCTGGTGACACCGCTTTGTGTCCCTGGATCAGGGAGGTTCAGTGCACAGGGATCTCTGAGTCCAAATAACGCTGTACCCCTGGCTCTTCTCTCTTGATGGTAGTGAGATTCCCCTCTGTTGTGCCTCATTTTATACTCAGGGATGTCGACTTTGGCCTTCCACAGTGTCTCGTGACAATCATCCCAAACGTTCAGGATCCCAACAGTTACTGGATATAATACACCCCCATCCCTATTTGCAGTGGGGTGTAGGACCTGGCCTAGCCAGGGCCACAGGCTCTCCATCTTGGGCCCTTCTCCTTATTCCCCCACACAACTTCTCTGCCTTCTGGGGGCCTGGAAGAGATGACCCCTTGACCGTACAAGGTTGAGGTTCTGGAAACTTCCATGTGGACTTGGAGCAGGAGTGGCAGGCTCCTGGGGACAAGCCCGTTTTTTGGATTGGGTAGAATATTTTTTCAGGCACCAATCCCTTTCTTGTTCATGGGTGGTCTGTGCTCAAGGATGTGAGTGTTTTGGGAATTCTCAGAGGCCTGAACTGGAGATGAGGGACTGTAAATCTCATGACTATCCCATAGTAGACACTAGGGAGCTTGGGTTGGATTTCTTTTGGGATAGAGGGGTTGAAGACCCCACCATGAGCCGAAGGGCTACAGCAGGATTCCCCACTGGAGACCCCAAGAGGGTCCCCTCTTTTGGCTTTGAGAATCTTTTGACATGATCCCTCCACTGGAGGCTGGGGAGTTTGGGTGTCCTTAGGTTTGGCGGTGAAGGGCAGGGGGGTTGGCGGTGAAGGGCAGGGGGGGGCTTAGGGGCTGGGCGCCAGAAGGTGGAACCTAAATCATCACCCCGCAGAGCCAGGCTGTATCCATCTGCACCCTCAAACCCTTCTCTCCGGCAGCAGACACTGAAATGCTTGAGTCTCTAGGGGTGGGTAGAGGGCTGGGTCCCACTTTCCTTTGTGACTTTGCATGTACCCTTAGTGGGGCCCCACCTGGCCCGTGTCTGTCTGCTAGTGGTAGAACAGAGGGCCTGGTCCCCAACTCTTCTGAACCCCACCCCCATCCAGGGGCCTAGAGAAACCTTTCCTAGAGGAGCTTCTGGGCAGTGGTGGGGGCAGCCATTTAGCAAGCAGGGGCTGGCAAGAGGGAGGACCTCCATGGGTGGGCACCCCCTCCTCTTCCCTTCCCTCTGCCTGCCTGCCCCCTTCCTTGTGTTTAATTAAACAAGCCCTTTTTTAACCCTCAAAACAAAACAGTTGGTTTTGACTCGTGACCCTGTCTAGAGTGTTTCCTAAGAGCACCCTGTGAGCTTGAACCGCCAACCTTATGGTTCAAAGCAACCTTGCAGCCCAGCACATTAACCCAGAGTGTCACACCAGGTCTCCTGACCAATCCTAATCTTAGAGTTTAAGTTTTAACAATCACAGTATTAACACGCCCAACTGAATCATACAATCCTCTCATCATCTTCTCCCATCTCATCTTAACCGGACCCATCAGGAAAGGAGGAAATACATGGAAGTTACAAAGACTAAGGAGCCGTGGTGGCATAATGGGTTAAATGTAGAACTGTTCATTGTAGGCTTTGTGGTTTGAATCCATGAGTCGTTCTGCAGGAAAAAGATGAGCCTTTTTGCCCCCGTGAAGATTTATAGCTTTTAAAACTCTAAACAAGGGTCCCTGTGAGTTGGCACTGACTTGACTGCACATACTACCACCACCAACAGGAGAGTCATTCAGTGATGGAATTACAGCCCTGATTTTCAGTGGTATGGCACTTGTGTGACGATGGCATCATCCTGCTTTTTGTGATCTGATATGCTTGTCAGCCACCATTTTTGCATAATACTTTGGTCTGTGGGACCACCTAATTATGTCAGTAAGTGAGGAGTAGGTGTAATGCCTGCCACCAGAATTATCATTTTCTTATGTATACTTCTGAACTGCTATATGCATTGTGTATTAATTTTTCGGAAAATGGTCAGCAGAAAATGACTTGTGAGAAAGCAAATCAGAAAAAAATGTTAGTGTAGATTACTGTTATCCTTGGTGTTCAACCAACCATGTGGCAGATTGAGCTTCTAAAGCTAGAAAGGGAGCAGAGCTATAATAACAATCTGAATTAGGTGGGTTACAGGTTGGACTGCTAAGCACAAGGTCAGCAATTCAAATCTACTACCAGCAGTTCCAGGGAGAGATAGATGAGACTTTCAGCCCTTGCAAAGATTTACAGCTTCAGGAAACCTATACAGAGTCACTCACTATGAGTCAGAAACGACTTGATGACAGTTAATAGCAACAACATCATATGAGATCTAAAGGAACCCTTGTGGCACAGTAGATTAAGCATTAGCCTACTAACTACAAAGTTGGCAACTTTAAACTCACCCACCTCTCCTCTGGAGAAAGATGAAACTGTATGCTACTTGAAGAGATTTAGCCTCAGAAAATCAATGTAGGGTCACTATGAGTCAGAATTGATCGATAGAAATGGAGTTTTATGGAGTCCAGGTGTGGCACTGTAGGTTAATGTGCTGGACTGCAATGTTAGTTTGAATTGCAAGGTCAGCAGTTCAAGCTCACCATCTGCTCCCTAGAAACCCTATATAGGGTTGCTATGAGTTGGCACAGACTCCAATGGGGTTTTATGGTTTAGTTATAGTGAAGATTTCTGGTGTGGTGCTGCAGGATAAGCACTGGACTGGTAACCTCAAGTCAGCAGTTTAAACCTACCAGCTGTTCTTCAGAAACCCTACACTGGCTCAGTGTGTGTCAGAACGGACTTGACGGCACTTAGGAACAATAACCACACTGCTCTGTGAAGGAGTCCTTGTGATGTAGTGGGTAAGTTCTTGACTGCTAATGGGAAAGGTGGTGATTGGAACCCACCAATGGATTTCTGAGACTAAACCTTTACAGTAGCAGACAAGCTCATCTTTCTTCTGTGGAGCTCTAGGTGAGTTTGAGCTGCTGCCATTGTGGTTAGCAGACTGGCACTTCTATCAGGGCTTTTCTCAAAGATGACAGCCTCAGAAACCCTATGGAGCAGTTCTGCTCTGGCCTTTTTGTTCTCCATCAATTGGGATCTGAGGACACACAACAACAATACTACTATTAAATGCTGTTTGCTGAAGAGCCCTGGTGTGGTCCTATAGGATAAGCGCTATTTTGTTAAGCACAAGGTCAGTGTTTCAGACCTACCAACTGCTCCTCAAAAATCTTATACAAGGTGGCCGTTAAGCCACAGCTAACTTGACACCACATAATAGCAACAGCAGTTGTATTGGATGGCTCATAGATGTCCCTAGGATTAACTGTTTGCACATTTTTAAGATGTTTTAAAATATTGGCAATTGTGCCATACAAAGTCATATTCTCACTTAGCAGTGATGAAGTGCTAGACCCTTGCTGTTTCATTTTAATAGTTTGTTTTTTTTTTTAAGTTTAAATCTTGTGTGTTACTAAAAATGCTTTAGAGTATGGAGAAAATGGGGTCGTGGTGTGGCACTGCCAGATAATGCACTGGGACTGCAACGTTGGTTTGAACTGCAAGGTTAGTAGTGGTTCAAACCTACCAGAAGCACCCTGGAAACCCTAGACAGGGTTGCTGGGAGTCAGAATCGACTGATGGCATTTAACACCCACATTGTTATACCAGAGTCACTGAGTGGCAAAAACAGTTACGTGCTTACTGCCAATCAGAAGTTTGGTGTTTTAGTTCTACTCGGGTATCTTAGAAGAAAGAGTTGGTGAGATGCTTCTGAATACAGCCATTGGAAACCATGTAGGATACAGTTGTACTGTGACCCAAATGGGGTCACTGTGAGTTGAAATAAACAATGGTGAAAATAATAGTGTTATACCAGTTTGAGCCTTGGGATTTCTGGAAAAAGAAGGCGGATTGGGTGGAAGTGT
>NW_006408547.1:11989050-12017243 GCF_000296735.1 Chrysochloris asiatica | reverse complement strand
GAAGACCTGTTTGCCAGCAGTGTGGCAAGACCTGGGGACTCTTGGGCCCAGAGTCAGTGACATAGCCACAGAGGACTA
Organism: Chrysochloris asiatica; assembly: GCF_000296735.1. Classification (NCBI taxonomy): domain Eukaryota; kingdom Metazoa; phylum Chordata; class Mammalia; order Afrosoricida; family Chrysochloridae; genus Chrysochloris; species Chrysochloris asiatica. The sequence goes on along the minus strand of NW_006408547.1, from coordinate 12,017,165 downwards.
GAGTGGAGAGTGAAGCGTTCAGCTGATAAGAAGAGAGGGCATATGCATAAGGACACCCATATTTGCAGATAATACTCATCCTGGCTCAGTGTTTGGATGATCAGAGCTCAACCAGAAGTAAAAAGAAGAGGGGGAAAACAGAAAGTATTCTCATACAATTTGATGAACTTGACCTACACCTATGGATGCAGTAGCTCAAAAGAGGGAACAAATCCTTACAGCAAGGATCATTCCCACCCTCTCCACACACAGAGTAGACAGGGATGGGCATCTTGGACATTGGCTACCCAAAATGGGGAGGTGGGGGGGACTATAAAGGTAAGAAGTGACTGGCTTACAAGCTTTCAAGAGGGAACTTAGATCCAGAGGGCCTGGAGATAGATAGAGAATCTCCAGTGAATAGTAACCAATCTGTCTAGGCGGGGCTGATGCAATGCAATGCAGACGGGTCTCTTGTGATACAATAGTGAATAATTGTTATCAGGACTGATTGTGAGGGTCGGAAATGTAAAGGTAGATGTTTTATCGCAAGGAGGGGAGTGATTAACTTTTCAGTCTAGGACCATCAAGGGAGAAGAGCAGAGAGTGGGACCCTACCCAGAGAAGCAGTGATGCCTGAAATGGAGCCAGAGATGGTGATGTAGAGCAATGGAGCAGCTCAAGACTTTAGATCCAGAGAGGGAATAGCGACTGTGTGCTGAAGACCTGGGGGGTATGGGGGCAGGATTGCATGGAGGGGATTGTAATCATGGCAGTGAGATGATATACGATAGAATGAATGTAAAACTAATGTTCTCCTATGTAAATTATCACATAATTCACAATAAAATATTTAAGGAAAAAAAATATATTGTTATACCATTTTCATTGAAAAACATGGAGATTGTCAGTCGACCCTTTGAGCTGTCGCACAGTTTCTTGGTAGGGGAACCAGCCAGCCAGGGAGTCTGAGGGGGAAAGATCAGGGAAATGGAAAACATCATGAAGGTGGTAACTCCTACGGAGGATCTTTTGTTAGCAGCAAAAACAAAAATTGTATTCTAATACTTGAAGGGGAGTGGTGCTGTGTGCCCTTCTGACCTTGTCCAATTTTGGTGCCAGTAATCTGCAATAAACCAATTGCAGAAAAGCAAGTCACATGGATTTTTCCCTCCTGCATATAAAAATTACTTTCACAGTATACTCTGGTCACATAATGTACAATAGCATTACAAGAAAGGTTGAAATATTGTAAAGTGAGCACATTCTGTTGGAAAAATGGTACAGATAGACTTGCTTCATGCAGGGTTGCCAAAAAAACCTTGAATTTATGAAGCACAATAAAGTGAGACATGTCTGTATCTCTACATAGAACATGTCAGTAAGGCTTAAGTGCAGTTTCACCCTAGTCATGGTGGGATGCCCTGTGTGGTTCCTCAGGAAGAAAGTAGGGAGATAAGTAGCCTTGTGAGAAACTCTGCAGGACTAATTCTCATTTTCCCCATTTTCAGTTCAGCAGCGGGTTTTCTGCCTGTCTGCCCTATAGGCTATAAATAAAACCTTGGAGCTGTAGTTCGAATTTGCACCTGAGTACAACAAATCAATGCCTGTGCTGCCTATTATTTAACCCATATGGTTGGGTGTTGATCTGTGGGACTAGAAACACAGGGAGCTGACACCATGGGAGCTGAATTTTATTGTAATAAACTAACCAAATCTCATAGATTTGTGGCCTACCAGCATAATAGCTGTAATAGTGATATCTGTAGTCCTGTTTAGGGACTGCTTGACAAAACGCAGAATGTGCTTGAAATCTCTTATATACCTTTAACATGTTTCTGAGATAAATTGACAAATTATCTGTTGATAACTAACCGGAAGACCTTTTCATTGAAATTATTTTTACATTTTCCTTTTAAATAGTTAGTACAATGCTCCACCTAACACTGAAAATTGAAAGTATAATTGTATTGTTTGGGGAATTTTTAGATTGGAATATAGATTCCTAACAGGGAATTTTACTGATTTCAGGAGAACCAACTAGCAAAAGTACAGGGGGTCTTCAGAAAGTTCATGGAAAAATTCAGTTATCTCTTTTATTTTTTCCATAAAAAGTGCTGTTGAATCAATTCCGAGGAGCCCTTAAACCAAACTCATTTTTACTTATTTCATCTATTTCTTCTTGCTTTCTCTTTGGGTAAAACAGAAGTGACATATTTGTATTTGAACTATTCATTACATCTGAAGTTTAATTTTCATTGTAATCACTGCTTGAGTTACTTTAATTAGACTTGTTGATTCACTCTTAGTGTTGGGTGGGTATCAGCACTCACAAGGCTCCTATAAATAAAACCTATAGATAAAGGCTTATTGAAACTGTTCTAATACCTGGTGGTGCTGTGGGTTAGGCATTGGACAGCTAACCTCAAGGTCAGCAGTTCCAACCCACAGCCACTCCAAGGGAGAAAGAGGATGCTGTCTGCTCCTGTAAAGAGTTACAATCTCAGAAACCCTCTGTAGGGTAGCTGTGAGGTAGGATTGAATCAGTGGCAGTGGGTTCAGTATGTTTTCTTCTAAACTACTATAATACGATATTTGATAGGCAGTTTAAAAGGCAAGGAAGTCTACTTAGAGGAAATTTAGGCCTTTTTATTTTTTTAAAGCAATAAATCTGGAAGAAAATATTTAAGAAACCAATAGTGTGCTTAGAATGGGTACTGTAGCTATATAAAATTCTTGAGTAAAATAGGCTGAATCAAGTAGCTAAAAAAGTAGAGATGGTGGTAAATGTAGAAACTGTAGTGAATCAGAATAGCAAAGCTACCTTGGTGTTAGTATGGCATTACTGAATAAGTAACAGGAGTCAAGAATGACAGCACTTGGGGGAATTGTTAAGTGCTGTCGAGTTGGTTCCAACCCAAAGCGACCCTTTTTAGAGTTTCTGAGTGGCTGGTAAGCTTGAACCGTTGACCTTTTAGTTCAAATGACTTTGCAATCCAGCGCATTAACCCACAGCAACGCATCAGGACTCGAATCACCCAAAAAAATAGAGTTGAGCTGAAATGAATTTTGAGGTATTGAAAGCTTACTTGAAACTATATAACCAAACCCAAATAAGATGCTGTTGATTTGATTTTGACTCAATAGTCGTCGTCCCCCCACCCCCACCCTGCCAAAAAAAAAAAAGAGCAGAGTAGAACATACTATATAGGCTTTTCCCCTCCGGGGTCCTACAAAGTGGCGGTTTCAGACCCATTAGCTGGTTCTCAGAAACCCTATGTAGGGTTACTGTGAGTCGGAATCTACCAGTTGGTACTTAACAACAACAGTCTTTAAGGAAGCAGAATGCCTCATCTTCTCTCATAGAATGACTGGTGGATGTGAATACAACCACTGTGCCACAAGGGCTATTAGAATAGACACAAATATGAATCATTTCCAGTCAGTTGGCTAGGTAGCTGTCTTCCAAATTTCTTGATATAGATGAGTAAGCACCCTTAGTGCTGCAGGACTTTTGAAAGATTTCAGTTTGTGTTCTGTTAATTCCTGGAGCCTTGCTTTTTTCAGTGCCTTCGGTACAGCATTAGACTTTTGTTAGTATTGCCGATTCATGAATTGGTTGATCATTGTCAGTTTCTTTTGGATACAGTGACTCTGTGGATTCCTTCCATGCTTCTTTGTTCTTTCTGAATCTTTGAATGTTTTGCTATAGAATCCTTTAAAAGTATTCCAAGGATTGAATTTTTCCTCCAGCTCTTTCTTTCAGTTTGAGAAATGCTGAGCGTGTTCTTTCCTTTTGGTTTTCAACTCTACATCTCTGAACATTTCTTTATAATGCTTGACCTTTTGGTTTCTTAATGGATAATATTCTTGATGTCATCCCATAACTCTTCTGGTCCTTGATCATTAGTTTCTAATGCATCACATCTGTTCTTGAGATGGTTTCTAAATTCAGAGATATATTCTAGGTCCTATTTGGTCTCTTACAGACTTGTTTTCGTCTTCTGCTTTGGACTTACCATCTTGTTGTTAAGTACTTGTTGTGTCACATTTCTGACTTACAGTGACCTTGTATAGGGTTTCTCAGACTGTACATCTTTGCAGAAGCAGAAAGCGTCGTCTTTCTCATGAGGAGCAACTAGTGAGCTTATAGTCCAGTACTTACCGTACAGAGCCACCGAGCTCCCAACCTTAGCTTGCATATGAGTAATTGATGATCAGATCTATAGTCAACCCCTGACTTTGTTTTGGCTGATGATACTGAACTTCTCCGTCATCTTTTCCCACAGATGTAAGTCAGTTTGATTTCTGAGTATTTCATCTGGTGAGGTCTAGATGTATAGGTGCCTTTTATGTTGTTAGAAAAGGTATTTGCAATGAATAAATCATTGGTCTTGCAAAATTACATCGTGTGATCTCCACTGTATATTCATCACCAAGGCCAAATTTTCTAACTATTATTCCTTCTTTGCGTCTAACTTTCTCATTCCAATCACTTGTAATTATAAATACATTTTGATCAATTTCAGACTTGGAGTTTCAGACTGACTTTCCTGGTTGATGCATAAATTTGAATAATAGTGGTATTAACTGATCATTTCAGGATATATCTTGAAATGCTCTTCTTGACAATGAATGTATAATGACATTCTGTCAAGATACATCTTGACGATGAATGTATAAAAATAAATGTTGAATTTATTTTTCCTGGCATTGTAAACTATATGATTTTTGTTGTTGTTAGGTGCCATTGAGTTGATACCAACTCATAGTGATCCTATTTACAACAGAACAAAACACTGCCCGGTCCTGGGCCAACTTCACAATTGTTGCCACACTTAAGCCCATTGATGCTGCCACTTTGCCAGTCCATCTTGCTGGAGGTCTTCCTCTTTTTCTCTGACCCTCCAGCTTACCATCCTGGCCTCCAAGGAGCACTCTGGCTGCACTTCTTCCAACATAGATCTGTTGGTTCTTTTGGCCGCCCATGGCACTTTGAATATTCTCCTCCAGCATTGTAACTCAGATGCATCAGTTCTTCTGTGGTCTTTCTTATTCACTGTCCAGCTTTCGCATGCATATGAGGTTATTGAAAATACCATGGCTGGGTCAGGCACACCTTAGTCCTCAAGCTAACATCTTTGCTCTTCAACACTTTAAAAAGGTCTTGTGCAGCAGATTTGCCTAATGCAATGTATCGTTTGATTTCTTGACTTGCTGCTTCTATGAGTATTGATGATTAAGAAGAATGAAGTCTTTAACAACTTCAATCTTTTCTCCATTTGTAAGAATGTTGCTTATTGGTCCAGTTGTGAGGATTTTTGTTTTCTTTACATTGAGATGCAATCCATACCAAAGACTATGGTCTTTGATATTCATTAGTAAATATGTTAAGTCCTCTTCACTTTCAGTAAGCAAGGTTGTACCATTTGCATATCACAGGTTTGTTAATCATAAACTATATGAATATTGGATTCTAAATGGCCCATACCAGTCCATTTCAGTTCACTAATGCCTAGGATTCCATTAGAGCACCTCTCTTTCAGACAGGGCTCAAATACAGATATCCTCCAATCTATTGCCCAGGTTGCTGTCTTTCAGATTTCCAAAGGAATGTGAATGTGTAAATCATTAAAGTGTATCATTTATATCACATGCAAGAAAAGTTTTGTTGAAGATAATTTCAAAAGTGGCTGCAACAGTACATCTACAGGGAACAGCCAGAGATTCAAACCTGCTAAAATAGAGGCATCAACCATTCTTCCCACAACCCTTTTAATCCTCAGTTGGCTTTAATAATCCATTGCAATGACCACACAAGATGCAGGCACCATGCTCACAGTTACAGGATTTAGTCTGAAAGTTAGCAGGTTACAATACAGGATCAGAAAATGCTCTGGGCACTTTGGTTTCAATCAACTGCTGGTCCGTCCATTGCTGATCTATGCCCATAGGACACTGCACTCCTCCATAAGTCGCAGGCTCCAGGCAATTGACTCTAGTTGTGTGGGTCAGCAAGCCTGCCTCCCTCACTTGAGTGCATGTAGACACACCCACTGTAAAGGTGAGCTTCCTGCCCCGAGTCCCTAGGCTTCCCTTCCTTCCTGGGCTGTGACGTCACTGCTCTTTCTTGGGCTCTCGTTCGTTTGTGTTCTGCTGCTGCTCTTCTGCCACTCCTCTGGTGTCGTCACAGCTTTGTGTCCCTGGGTTGGTTCTGAGCCTCCTGGGGTGAGGAGGTTCAATAGTCAGTGATCTGGGGGTCCAAAGGTCCTACTGAACCCCTAGTTCATTTTATTTGATGATAATGAGATATCCCCCTCCTGCTTCTGAATTGACTCATTTTAAACCTATTAAAGAATTTCGCGTTTTTACGATTAAAATTAAATCTGCAAACATCCACAATGAATCATGACATCCTATCCGTGTCTTTTCCCATCTTTCCTTACCCAGACCCAGCAGGGCAGAGAATGTTACTTGGTAGGAGTTATAGGCTATGGCTAGGAGCACTGGTAGTGTAGTGGTTACGAATCGGGCTGCAAACCGCAAGGTCAGCAATTCGAAACTACCAGCTGATCCGCGGAGAAAGATGAGGCTTTCTGCTACGGTAAAGATTTACAGCCTCCGAAACCCTGACAGGGTCGCTATGAGTTGCCACCAACTCCACAGCACATCACCACCACCACCACAGGTTATGGCTAGAAGAGACATTAGATAATTCACTACACTTCTACAAAGCCAGATTAAGAAGAGGATGTCTAATGAGATACATCATTGTTGATGTCAGTTGGATCTTGACTAAAAGCAAGAGAATACCAGAAAATGTCTACTTGTGCTTTATTGACTATGCAAAACAAAGGCTTTTGACTTTGTGAATTATGACAGTCTATAGGTAACAGAAGAATGGGTATTCCAGAACACTTAGTTTTGCTCGTGTGAGCCTGCACATAGACCAGTACGCAGTTGTTCAAACAGAACAGGGGGATACTGAATAGTTTAAAATGAGGAAAGTGTTGTAATATCTCACCATACTTACTCAGTTTGTATCCTAAGCAAATAATCTGATAAGGTTGATTATATGAAGAAGAATGTGACATCAAGATTGGAGGAAGACTTGTTAACAACCTGCAATATGCAGATGATAAAACCTTGCTTTCTGAAAGCTAAGAAGACTTAAAATACTAAATGATGAAGATCGAAGTGTTTAGTATGGATTACACTTCAAACTAAAGAAAACAGAAATCCTCACAACTGGGCCAGTAAGCAACATGATAATTGGAGAAGAGATGGATCCACAATCAACAATTACTGGAAGCAGCAGTCAAGAAATCAATTGACATACTGCATTAGGCAAATCTGCACAAGACCTCTTTAGAATGTTCAAGATCAAAGATACCAGTTTGAGGAGCACCAAGGTACACCTGACACAAGCCATGGTATTTTCAATCACCTCATGTGCAAGTGAAAGTTGGATACATTTGAGTTATGGTGTTAGAGAAGAATATTGAAAGTGCCAGAGACTGCCAGAATAACAAACCAGTCTCTATTTGAAGAAATTCAGCTAGAATGATCCTTGGAGACCAGCATGACAAGACTTTGTCTCATAGTTCAAGCATGTTTTTAGGAGGGACCAGTCACTGGTAAAGGACACCACGCTTGGTAAAGTGGAGGGTCATCAAAACAGGAAGAACCCTAGTGAGACGGATTTGACAGAGTGACATTAGCAACTGACTCAAGTGCAATAACAGTTGTGAGGATGGCACATGACTGGGCAGTGTTTCATTCTGTGGTGCATAGGATCGCTATGAGTTTCAACCAACTGGATGTCACCTAACAACACAATGCCTAGATTATTGACCTTTATGCATTCCATTTCATTTTTGACAACTTCCAAGATTTATACTTTGTACATACCATGCTTAGATTATGAATGGATATTTGCAGCTGTTTATCCTCATTTTGTTCCTTTCATGTCATTATGATCATCTGTACTTTGGGGAGTCAGCTCTTCCCTAGTCATATTGAGTGTCTTCCATCCTGATTGGAGCATCTTTCGGCACTGTATCATGCAATTTTCTACTGCTTTTCTTAAGGTTTTCAGTAGCTAACTATTCAAAAGTGGTGCAATTCTCCTCCATCCTAATCTGTTTTAGGCTGGTTCCTCTGCTGAAAGCTGTCTGTCATGGGTGTGTGTGCTCTGCTGAAAGATGTTTATCAAGGGTGTGATGACTTTTTTGTCACACGTATTTAAAATACGCGTGACAAAAAAGGTAAAAAGAAATGTGAAATAAATTTTAATGTGTTCTCAGGGTAGCAAAAGTATAATTTAGTGTGTAATCAAACAAATACGCTGCTGTTTCTGAGTGCCATTGAGTGAGTTCCGACTCAAAACGACCAGTGTATATATAGGGTTTCCAAGGCTGTACATCTTTTATGTGAACAGAATTCCTTGCCTTTCTCCCAAATTATTTATGAGGTCTTTTATATTTTTCTTTGTATTAAGTCTTCAATTTGGACTAGACACATTGCACACAGTATCAAATGCATATTATGTACATTTGATGTCCAAAATCATTGCTAGCTATTATTTTGGGTATCAAATGTATATAATATGCATTTATAGTTCCCATTATAATACCCTCATAGATAATGCTTTCAGCACAAAATTTTATTTTTACTTAGTTGGTTTATAATATCTATGAGATTAAAATAATCTAAGATAATGGGATCATGCTTCATTGACTTTTTTAATGGAATGAGTTGGTCTGTATTTTTACTCAGCATTCTGAATCTCTCTGAGTCTGTTATTATTTAATCTAACAATGCTTTAGGGGGGAGAAGAAAATTCAATTTAGCTAGTCTGAGTTGCTTGCTATGTAATAATCTCTCCTGACTGTTTTTTTAGCGCCACCCTTAGATTGAGTGGATCAGCAATTAAACAAATCCATACCATGGTTTGTCCTCCTAAAATTGGTAACACAACTAGATTTCCTGTTTCAGATGTATTGTACAGTTACCAAATTAAAACTTATTAATATGTTCTTTGTATATATGTCTTTCATATTTAGAAAGTGATGGGATAAAAAGAAAAATGATTTTGTATTTATTTGCTTTTTCGATATTACTTATCATCTTGGTATCTATTGTTTCCTTGAATATATTATTAATTCTAGAATCATTAAAACATAATTACTGATTTTATATACATAACTGGTTTTTTCTTTAAATTGTTAGATTTATTTTGTGTGTTATCTAAATTTTTTTTTTTCAACTTTGTTTGCTAGTCGGCAGCAGGAAATAGAAGAAAAGCTCATCGAGGAAGAGACAGCACGAAGAGTGGAAGAACTGGTGGCAAAGAGGGTAGAGGAAGAATTGGAGAAAAGGAAGGATGAAATTGAGAGAGAAGTTCTTCGAAGGGTGGAAGAAGCCAAGCGCATCATGGAAAAGCAGTTGCTCGAAGAACTCGAGCGACAGAGACAAGCTGAGCTTGCAGCACAAAAAGCTAGAGAGGTAACGCTCGGTCGTTTGGAAAGTAGAGACAGTCCATGGCAAAACTTTCAGTGTTGGATTGTGCCTCCTGCTCAGTTCAGAAAGAGATGGAATACAGACTATCTAATTCCTTTCTCATCTAAACTTACATTGCTGCGAAAGTTAATTTCTTAGCCTATTCCGAAGTGCTGACTTAATGCTTAAAAGTTATTTTCATAAAACATTCAAGGAACACTTTTTGATTTAATGGAACTGGCCTACATATTTGAGAAGTGTTTGAAACTTTTGCCATGGCTGCAGGACTTACACATTTCTTTTTTGGGAGGTTTGTGGGAGACAGGGAGTGGTAAAGGGAAAAAGTTACAATCCACCGGTGGTTATGTATTCTTTTCTGTTTATCACTCTGTTACCTAGACTGTGAAAGGCTCTTTGCCTTGAGTCAGATTAAAAAGAGCAGGGCCTATCATTGAGTGACAGCACCTGCTTTTGATAAATAGGTTTTCTTACTCTTTTTTTCCTTTATCCCTCACCTCCTTCTCTGAAACCCTCTTCAGTACAATGGACTAATTCTAGTATTCTGATCATAAGGCCCTCCATTTCCTAATGTGTTTCAAACAATCTCTTTAGGAAAAATGTCCAGATTATTCATCCACTTTTTAGTATCTACTAACAACTCCTTTTTTTCTCTAGAGAGTTATGAAGGAACAGTTTGTCCTTGTCTGGAGTCAAGCTAAACACATGATTTGTTTTATCAGCAGCTGGAGCAGAAGTTGAAAATGTCTTTCTGTGAGACAGTAATTTGCTACTGAAGCTTTATGGCTTATTTGCACTGATTACTCCAGGATCCTAAAACTTGTTGAAAGTCACTGTGAAACACTCATGACAATTATTTTACAGCACTGAGTGTCCCGCAGCCTACTTTACATAAGTGAAATATGAATTCTATTGGTGTGTGCCTTAGGAAATCCTGTAGTTGTGTGTATTTGAACTTAAATATTTTGACTCAAAATATGACTCACTGTCATTTTTAATCATGACTGTATTGTGGACAAGTTGTCATAATATTAAATCTCTTTGCTTTCCAGTAAGCTTAGCTTTTAAAATGCATTTTTTTCTTGTGCTGTCTTTAACTAGATGTACATGTCTGTTTATAGTGGATTTCACAGGCTCTGTAAAATTGATTATATAAAATTATTATTTATATCAGTGCTTTTAATAGCAAAGATATTTTTGGAGTAATGGTGCTCTCGTAGCGAGTTATTAATCATAGTAAGATTTTTTTCTCTTCATTTGCTTTTTGTTTCATATTAACAATTTTTTTTATTTTTACACGGACACAACCCTCTGACAGTCTTTCCAAATACTAAAATCATTTGAATATGTATGCTGTGATCTGAACAATGCCCAAACCATCAAGCAATCTTCATATAGTTTGCATTATAAAACCTCATGAAATTCTCCAAGAAAAAATAAATTACAGAATTTTATTTCCTGACCATGCGTCCCCTGGATTCCTGAATTTCAGTTCAGACTGTAGATGACAATATAAGCTGCCTTTAGAAATTGTCACATCTGAATGTTAAGTCCATTTTCCCCATGGAATAAGCCCTTAGTTCCATGAAGTATGGATTACCATTTGTATTTTTCACTAACAGTAAATGTATTTTTCTTATTAATTGTTTGCCTTAGGAATGATGAATTACATTTTTTGTTCCTTCTTACCATAAACATCTGCATTCCTCAGCTCAGCCTTCCTTGTATGTTGTTTCTTTATAAATGGTTGAGCTGCTGATGCAGGTATTGCCAAGCTAACAGTACAAATCATTTTAAAGAGGAAGCTGGCGCGTATGGCAGCCGAGGAGCACACTCTGCAGGACACTGGACAAGACAGTAAATATTCAACTTTTAATGCTGATTAAAGGAGTATAGGTAAAGAATACGTAGGTATACATAATTGGTGAGACAAATATTCACTTTATTTATATTTTATGTATTTTTTTTTTAATTTGGTAAATACTATCCAGTTTTGTAGTTGTCCTTGTTGATTTGTGTGGTATTAAAGTATTAGTAATAATTGCCAGGAAACTATCATTAGGGAGGGTTTAGTTGGTTGCTGTTTGGACTGGGAGGGATGCTTTTAAATATAGTGCTAGAAACCAATTTTAGTGGCTGCACAGTTTATCATTTTCAGACAGAGGTAGCTATAAAGCTACCCTGTAAGTCAGATCAAAAAAGTTCAGAGAAAGATTAGTAGATATTTATCATTAAAAATAAACATTTTATTTTTCTAACATTTTAACATGTCCTCCCCTTTAGGAGGAAGAACGTGCAAAACGTGAGGAGCTAGAGCGAATACTAGAAGAGAATAACCGAAAAATTGCAGAAGCACAGGCCAAACTGGTAAGTGTAAAATAAATACTTTCTATTTGCTTTATTTAAAAAAAAAAAAAAAGTGGGATTTTTCTGGAATGATTTTGTGCTTTATGGATTATTTTTCAGGCCAACTTTAAAGGCTTTTGGGTAGTGTGGACACATCCAGAAATCTCCTTATTTCTAATGTGGAGACAAAGCCAAAATTTGCTGGGCTTTAAAACACAGTTACTTAGATGAATACCTCTTGCCAGTACCCCTTATTTCCCTATCCCTTATTCAGAATTTCTTTCAGCTCCTTTCATATTTTCCTCTACCAAGAAGGAGCTCCGGTAGCATAGTGGTTATGAGTCAGGCTGCCAACCTCATGGTCACCAGTTCAAAACTACCAGCGGTTCCGCGGGAGAAAGATGAGGTGTTCTGCACCCATAAAGATTTACAGCCTTGGAAACCCTGTGCAGGGAAGGTCACTGAGTAGTCAGAACCAGCTCCACGGTACTTAACAACAAGCAAAAACAAAGTCAAACAAAAAAAGTGTTTAAATCAACTAATAGGCAACATTTCACTTCACATTAGTTGTCTTGTTGCCAATGACTAGACAGAAAAAGTATCAGTAATTACCAGATAGAAAAGGTACCCATATTTTTTTTGTTTTTTAAAGAGAAAACCCCCATTGACTCCATGTTTGATGCTGACTCATGACGACTCCATGTGTGTCAGACCTGCTTTATAGGTCTTTCAGGTGCTGGCTTTTGGAAGTAGATTGCCAGACCTTGTTTCATGGTACCTGTGGATGGACTTCCAGTTAGTAGCCAAGTGCATGTGTTTTCAACAGTAAATGCATCCGATTTAATAAAGTATAATCTAGCAAAGAATGCAGAGACTTAAGTAATTGTAATATGATACAGAACAATATATAAAAGGTATAGAGCAATTTTTAAAAAAATGTGTAAGGCAATACAAAACATTGAAGTAACATTTTAGGACTGATTGATGTTATAATTATTTTAGTTTCAATTGAAGTTTTGTGTGGTGGTCGTTGTGTGCCGTGGAGTAGTTTGAACTCATATCAGCCCTGTATAGAACTTCTGAGGCTGCTGTGCATCTTTACTGGAGCAGAAAGTCTCATTTTTCTTCTGCAAAACAGCTGTTAATTTCGAACTGCTCATCTTGAGATTAACAGCCCAATTTGTAACCACTGTGGTACCTGAGCTCCTTGTAGTTTTGTCTATAATGATTTTTCTTTTTTCTAGGTTTTAAAATTTTTATTTGCGTGTTTAGAAAATGATGCATTCCAATAATTAAAGTCATTTTTAAACACTTTTGTCAGTATGAGGAAGATAAAAGCTAGAATTAAAGGACTATAGGTATAAATATTGCTAAAAACCATAGATTGCTTAAATGTCATAGGAAATAGGGAGTATAAGAAAAAACCTTTTTTTTTTTTCTCCATGAAGGGTAGATAGTAGGCTTTTGTTTTTGCTTTAAATGTGATCCTGGGAGTTTGCAAGAGTATGACTATTTGTAGGGAAAGACTTGATAGTAAATATCAGAAACTTTAAGATGGTTATACCCTGTCATTGATTATGCTTTTAATAATTTAACTGATGGAAATTGAGTCAAATACAAACAAATTAACAAAGGTGTTCTTCAGAATTATTTAAAATAATGAAAATTGAAAAACAGCAATGTAAGGTCAAATATATGTGTACAGTACATGTTCCTATAGCCAAAAAGTAGTTTATAATTAGATGAAATAGGAAATAACTAAATATAAATTGTGTATTCTGCCAATATGAAAAAATAATTTATACACTTTAAGACAAGTGCCATGAGATATATAATTGGTTTTTTTTTTTTTTTTTGGTATAAAAATACTCTTCCAGTTTTCCTGTTTTATACAAGTGATATCACCTTATGAGTATAAAACTGAATATTGCTAAATTCATTAAAACAGACAGATTTAAGCCTTACTGTATGCTAACTTTTCAGTAAGCCCTTGTGACAAAAGATGAAACATTGGCCTCAGTAGTGACTACAACAGTTAGATGGTGTCACCTGAGAGAGGAGAAAATCACGTGGCAGTGGTGCTTTAGTCAAATAGTAGTTTTGGGGTATTTTTAACTCTAAATTGTTTAGCAAAAAAGTTGGTTTTTGCTATGTAAGGAGGCAAAAAAAATAGTAGCCAATATGCCTGATTTTACAGTATCAAGCAAGAATTAATCCAGACATTGCTTTATTTGACTTGGCTTTTGGAAGAATAGTTTCCTAGTTTTTTAGTTATTATTGACAATATCCAATTATCTTTCAGTATTTGAGGGACTGATTTTATTTACAATACTGTATTTTTATTTTTTGATGGCACTTTAAAATTTCAAAATCTTTTCCATAGTTTTTTGTGACAAATCTTGGAAGATGACAGATAGTATTCCAAAATGAGTATGTCTTACTTAAAAATCTCGTATAAAATTTAAAATAACATACCTTGTCAGAGGAGGGAGCAATTAATTTTGACTGAATTCTTTGACGTTTTAAAAATAAATGGAAAGTGTTAAGGCCTAGATCTATAGTGTATTTTCTCTTATGTTTCATGAACTACTGAAGTATTGGAGGTGGAAATGCATATGTATCATATAGCTCTTCCTTCTCTGGGAGGGCTCAGACCACCCTCTTCAGTTAACAGCAGCTAAGCACTGGATTGCGTATGCCATTAATGGACTCCCATTTCTTCTTCTTAACAGTAGTTTTCTCCCAACCTTTGCCAAGTGGGAATAAATGGTCAGCATGCTATATACCACTCTGTATCTCACCAGTTTGGGGCGGGGGGGGAAGTACCTTGTTAAAAGTTAATTTGAAAGGTGTTCCACATTCTCAAGTGTCATATAAACCAGAATTTCATTTTGTAATTAAGAGATAACTCTGAAAACAGTTTTAGAAAACAGTAAAAATGAATGGTACAGTAAGCTGCAAAATGGTCCCCCCCAAACGATATCCACATCCTGTTTGTTGAAAACTGTACTACTGTATGTGGCCATTCAGAAATGTCTTTCAAGATGTGATTGAGTTAAGGGTCTTGAGATTTGAAGCGGGGGTGGGGGGTGGGAGGGGAGGCTTGTACTAGATTTTCCTGCTGGCATCTTGAATTTGGCCGAGTGACACTAATTTTTGACTGTTGAGCTGCAGCATAAATTTCTGTTACTTGGAGTGACCCGTTTGTAGTGATGTGTTATAGTAGCCACTGGAAATCAATTCAGATTTAAGTACAGAAAAGCGAATGTGCTGCTGTAACAAATACGTTAAAAATGTGGAAGTGGCTTTGGAATTGAGCCTGGAAGAATTTTGAGATACATGATAGAAAATGCCTATTGTTAAGTGCCATCGAGTTGGTCCTGACCCATAGTGATCCTGTATAGGGTTTCTGAGGAGCGGCTGGTGAGCTTGAACTGCTGACCCTTCAGTTCAAATGACTTTGCAGTCTGGCACATTAACCCACAGCGCCACACTAGGACTCCAAGAAATTGCCTAGATTGCTTTAAACTGTTACTAGGAATATGAATGTTAAAAGTGCTTGGTTGTGGCCCAGAAGGAAATAAGCATTTTTTGTAACCTGGAAGAAAGGTGATGTTATACAGTAACAGAAAACTTAGCTGAAGTACATTCTGTAAGAGATTTCTAAAAAGAATGTTGAAGGTGCCACCTGGTTTCTTTTTGGTGTAGAGGAAGGAGACAAACTGAGGACAGAACTGTTAAGCAAAAAAAAACTATGCCTTGATTGATGACTTGCAGGAAATTAGCCTAGCTAAATTTTTTGAATGCTAAAATTGGAAGGTTCCATGTTACAGTGTTCAGTAAAAAGACTGTGTGTGATGACTAGACAACCTTTTGTGTTGAAGAGGTAGTACATGTGACTCCTGGATTCCCTGTACCATCTCAGCTGAAGCCCAGGAATAGAAAGGAGATGATCAGGGAAGATCTGTGGAGGAACCTCTCCTCTAATGATTTGAATCCCCATGACATCCCCTTACTGAGAGACCCATGAGGATTTTGAGCACGTTTTATAGGCAGAAGGACTGTTATTTTGGACCTCATAAGTAGAAGTAAAGAACAGTAAGAGATGTCTTGAAGATTGGAATGATGTGCCCATGCATCCATGGACAATGGGCAGCCACCAGAAGCTGGAAGAAGGAAAGAATTGATTTTTCCTTGAAGCCTCCAGAGAGAGTGCAGCCCTGCCAACACTCTTGATTTTGGCCTAGTGGTGCTGATTTTGGGCTCTGGCCTCCAGAGTAAATTTGTCCTCTTACACTACATTTAAAAAAAATTTGTTACAGTGGCCACAGGTATCTCATACATTTGGGAAGAATATATAAGCATTTATCATAAAGTGAGGCTATATATACAGTGTGTAATTAGGGGTGTGGCAGTGGTTTACGATGACAGCTGGTGTCATCCTGTATGGCACAATATACTTGAGGAGTTTAACAATGGTATGGAAAGGACTCCTGGGGTGATGCTGTAGGATCAGCTGTTGAACCCACCAGCTGCTCCTTGGAAACCCTATACAGGGTTGCTGTAACTCAGAACTGACTCTGTAGCACTTAACAACAACAACAACAGTACAATGATGGGCCTTCAAAAAGTTTGTAGAAAAATGGAATTAAAAGAGAATGGATATTTTTTCATAAGTTCTTAGGCTTGTATTTACACACTGCAGTTTTTATGAAAAAAATATGGCACAAAATGTGTCAACTATTTTAATTTGAAGTGATTGGGAAGTTATTAAAGGATTTTTGGAGTGATAGAGCCTTGGTCCTAATTAGTAATAATGTGATTTAAGACTTCATGTTAATAATGTATTCAGGGTAACGTTTACAAAATACATTTTGGTTGTTAGTGTAGTGACTTATTGTATGGTGGCTTGAAGGACTAAGACTGGAAACAAGGAAAGCACTGAAAGCCTGTCAAAAGATAGGGGTTTGACTTGGTAAAGCAGCATTGGAAATAGGGAAAGAAGAATTGATAAACTTGGTGAATGATAGGGTATATAGAGAGAGGAAGAAAGAAGCGGAAAGAAAGAACCCACTAGGTCCACCCGTAATGAATGAATTAACAGGCAGGCATCACTAACCATTTCAGGAATACTTGAGCTTACTAAAGGAAAGGAAATAGAGTGAAGTCTTTGAGAGCCAGAACTCAGCAGGTATGCCCTGTCTTTTTGGGTCTTGCTAGTTTTTTGCCTTTAGCAGCTACAGTCTTACTACTCTTCTGTTGTTCATTTTAGTAAAAAATAATTCCTTCTTGGACTGGTTTCTGCTCTAGGTAGGTATTGGTTCTCACAGGCTTTATTAGACTAGCAGACGGTTTCCAACAGTGTATAAAAAGGATAATGTACCATAATCAAGTAGAATTTATGCCAGGAATTCAAGGATGGTTCAACATAAGAAAATCAATGTAATAGAACAAAGGGGAAAAAATTTGTCATTTCAAGTCCAAAATGCTGTCATGATAAAAATACTCAGAAATTTCCTCAACATGATTTGAAAAACCTGTATTAATAAACTGTATGGTAAAAAATAAGGATTCCCACTTTCACCAATGGTTACAAATCGGGCTGCAAACCTCAAGGTCACCAGTTTGAAGCTGTTCCACATGCAAAAGATGAGGCTTTCTGCTCCTATGAAGATTTACAGCCTCGGAAACCCTGTACAGGGTCGCTATGAGTCAGAACCGACTCCACGGCATATAATCACCACTTGGATTATATTGATGGTTCTGTCCAGAAAAAAAATTACATGGTATTCTAATTGGAAAAGAAGTAAATCTATCTCCATTCACAGAGAAGTGATCCTATGTATAGGAAATTACAAAGAATTCACAAGAAAGCTGCTTCAGCAAAAGTTAGTTAGCAAAGTTGTTACTATTTACCAGTAATGAACCACTGAAAAGAATAAAAGATTAGTAATTTAACCAAGTAGGTAAAAGAATTATACCTGAAAACTACAAAACATTGTTGAAAGAAATAAGACCTGTGCACTGGACTGCAAGGTCAGCTTCAAGCGCAAGGTTTGTGGTTCTAGCTCACCAGCCACTTGGAAATCCTATACAGGGACACTATGAGTCAGAACCGATTAGACGACACTTACCAACAACAAAAACAGATGAAAAGATAACCCTATGTATGGATTGGAAGACTTAATATCGCTAAAATAGCAATACTACTGATAATACAAAGAAACACAATTCCTATTAAAATTCCAACAACTGTTTTTGCAGAGATGGAAAAGCAGATCGTCAAATTCATATAGAATTATCTTGTTGTTTTTAAGTGCCGTGGATTCGGTTCCGACCCATAGCGACCCTGTACAAGCTTTCCGAGGCTGTAAATCTTTACGGGAGCAGAAAGCCTCATCTTTCTCCCGCGGAGCGGCTGGTAGTTTCGAACCGCTGACCTTGCAGTGTGCAGCCCTATTCGTAATCACTGCATTACCAGAGCGCCTTATAGAATTTTAAGGAACTCTAGATAGCCAAAGTAATCTTGAAAGAAGAAGATTGAATAACTAGTTCTTTCTGATTTAAAAACTTACTACAAAGCTACAACTAAGTACAGACCATTGAGAGATAGTTGGCAGAAATGAACCAATTTATTTATCTATGCTAGTTAATTTTTCAATAATGATGCCAAGTATAGCTAATATAGAAAAAAATAGTCTCTTTGGCACATAGTGCTGAAACAAGTTGATTTCCAAATGTGAGAGGTTAGACTTGGACTCCTATCAAACTCTCACACTAGCCACGATACTTAACTCAAAATGGATCCTTGACCTAAATTAAAAAGCTAAAATCATAAAACTTTATCCCCCCCCCCCAGAAAAAAACCCAAAACCATCTGCCATTGAGTAGAATTTGATTCTTAAACGACCCTAAACGACCCTATAGGATAAGAGTAGAATTCTTCAGTTTCCAAGAGTTTGTGGGAACAGTTTCATCTTTCTTGCTCAGAGCAGCTGGGGTGGGCGTGAGGGTTGAATTTATAGCCTTGAGATTAGCAGTCCAAATGCTTAACTCAGGGCACTACCAGGGCTCTTTTTTAAATTATACAAACTTAGGTGTACATTTTCATGACATTGAATTTGGCAGTGAATTCTTAGGAATGATGCCAAAAGCATGAACAACAAAAGAAAACAGATATATTGGACTTCATCAAAATTAGCAATTATTGTGAGTCAAAGGACATTATCAAGTGAAGAGAATCTATGATATGGGGAGAAATAGAATATCTGATAAGTGTTTAATGTGTCATCAAGTCAGTTCATAGTCATAGGGACTCTGCACAACAACAAAGTGCAAATCAAAATTGCAATGAGACATCACATCCACTATGGTGGTGGGTGTCATTAGTGATAAAGGATTTAAAATAACAAATATAGGTAAAGATATGAAGAAATTGAAACTCTAGTTCGGTGCTCATATGAATGTAAAGTGGTACAGCTGCTGTGGAAAAGTGTTTGGCAGTTCTTTAAAATCACCATGATTGGTTGTATAACAAGCTATTATGCACAATTCATAGTTTTCATTGACTGATTTTTAAGAAGGAAGCCACCAGGGTTTTCTTCTTCATCCACCTCCTCTGAAACCTCTGCTGTGCATTTTAGCAGTACAAGCATCCACTAACATAAGGGACATTGGCTGGGAGTTGAACCAGTATCTCCCACAGGGAAAACAATTCTATACTGGACCCACCATCTAGCAGTTTTCATTCCTAGGTTTTATGCCTCCAAAGAATTGAAAACAAGGACTTAAGGAGACAACTTTCTTTCCATATACCTAACCATACTGTGTTGAGGGGCACTTAAAAACCTTGTGGAACAATTCCATTATCTTTTCATTCCATTTTTCTGTGAACTTTCTTTAGGCCCCTGATATTTGCAGTAGCTAGAAGATGAAAATAATAAATGTGTATTAACAGACTGTCAGTTTACATACAATGGAATAAATATTCAACTATAAAAAGGAATGTCGTTTGATAAATGCCTCAATATGGCTTAATCTTGAAATATTATGTAGGTAAGACAGAAGATAGATGAAAAGTTATCAGAGGCTGGGGGAAGAAAGTTGTTAGTGCAGTTGAGTTGGTTTCATCTCAGCAACTCCATTTAGGGTTTCTGAGGAACTGCTGGTGGGTTTGAACCACCTGACTTACAGTTCAAATTGACCTGTGGTCCAGTGCTTATGCTAAAGTGCCACACTAGGAGAAAGTAATGGGGAGTTATTTAGTAGGTACAGTATTTCTGTTTGAGGTAATGAAAAAGTTTTGGAAATAGTGATAATGATTATACAACTTTTGAATGTAATCTATACCATTGAAACATACATACTTTAAATGGTTAACACAGTCAATTTTATGTATTTGCCACAATCTTTTTTTTTTTTTTTTTTAATTTGAATTAAAATAGGAGAGGGAAGGATGAGTAATAACCAAAAAGCAACCTGGCCCTAAAGGAGAAAGATAGTTTTGGACCCAGAAGATTTAGAAAGACTTACTTCTAGATGTGTAGTTTGTTTTTTTGATTAAATTTTAGACATGAATGATAAAGAAAATCCTGACGGGATTACATTTCTCTTTTGGCAATATTATAGCGCACTGTTGCCAAAGCTCTAGAAGGTAGTGATGTTTACACTCAGTATTTCATACCTAGCTCAGCTATTAATGAGCTTCTTTTTTATGACACCATTTTCATTTTAGGTAATTTGGAATCTCAGGAGATCCTATCTATTATTAAAGTTTGAAAGCATTTTTAACATTATAAAGGTAACAAAAGGAGAATTGATAAATTGAGACAGGGAAAAGGAGTAGAGCCAGTGGATGGTGGTGTGAATTTTCTTTAGATTGTAGCTGGTGACATAGTCCATATTGAAAGACTTGACTTAGTACCTTTAGAAGGTAGCAGAATATTTAACATTGCCTTTGGGCTGGTAGTGGGTAAGAGTGGCCCTTTATATTTTATTTTGTTATTGTGTAGATTTTTTTTTTTATTAACAAGAATAACTTTTAAGAAAAGTTTACTAATGTAGTTTGCTAAAAGTTAGGACTAATTGTACCAAATTTCTTTTTAATAGTTTTTTATTCATTGTTTATCTAAAGTGAAGTAACGATTAGGTGAATTATTAAGATGAGCCAAGGTGTCTTGGAAGCTTAAAATTACAGAAATCCAAATTTCTCCTGAGTAATGACATTGTTTCTAATTATTTTTTTATTATTTCCTATCATTCTAGTAAACACTCCTGATTAAGTATTTTATGTTTAAGAGTGTTGTTGTTGTCGTTATGTGCTGTGGAGTCGGTTCCGACTCATAGTGACCCGGTACAGGGTTTCCAAGGCTGTAAATCTTTGTAGGAGCAGAAAGCCTCATCTTTCTCCCGCAGAACAGCTGGTAGTTTCGAACTGCTGACCTTGAGGTTGGCAGCCCGACTCGTAACCACTGTGCTACCAGAGCTCCTTGTTTAAAAGTAAGCCCTTGATATAAAGGGGCGTTCTAGCTAACCAGCCCCTCTTTGGATTGGGTGGAATGCAGGGTTGTAAACTTCCTCTGTGAGACTAATGAACAGGGTCCTGAACATAATGACTAGGAGGATCTACCTTAATAGCTCTGTGTTGTGTTAGCTTTTTTTTTATCCTCCCAAGGTGTTCACCGTATGGTATGTGCACACAAAGCTACACGGCTAACCTGGGAATAATGCAAGGAGGACAGAAATAACAATGAATGGATCTGACGAGTAGGATCAGCAGGAAGGAAGCAGAGTATCAAAGATATTTACTATGAAGGGGAAGGCTAGGGTTTAGAAAAATACCTCATGCAAGTAAGAAGATTTGTGGCATACCACATTTCACAGATGAATGAACCAGAAAAACAACTTTTAATTAATTGAGCCAACTATATTAAAATGAAAAGAGCTCTGGTAGCGTAGTGGTTATGAATGGGGCTGCCAACCTCATAGTCGGCAGTTCAAAACTACCAGCTGTTCAGCGGGAGAAAGATGAGGCTTTGTGTTCCCGTAAAGATTTACAGCCTCAGAAAAAGATTTACAGCCTCAGAAACCCTATACAGGTTCACTGAGTTGGAACTGACTTCTCGTACTTAACAACAATATTAAAATGAAAGATGATTGGTTTCTGTTGGGCTCGTCTTTTTTTGGTTTTTCCAATATGTAGTTAAATATCATTTAAACATAGTTTATAGCTTTAGTGAGCAAGTAACTGTATACAAAGAAAAAGCTATTTTATATTTCTGGTCACTGTGTGGTTAGCTCCAGGGATCACTTTTGTACTGTAGTCTCAGAAATAGCAGATCAACATTTTATGTCCTCAATATTTATAGATTTAGATGGAAATGAAACCTGATGTTCTTACCCAATGTAAAAATAGTTTCATTGTAGTAGAGGAAAAACAGTCCTACTTTTTTTGTAAGTCATGTTAAATGAATGAGATGAGCCTTAGCCAGTCTTATATTTTAAGGCTAGAGTTAATTTGATCATTGGTACCATAGATTCTGCCATTTGAAGAGAGGTTATCTGAAAATACTTAACGTGGGAACAAGTAGAAGCTGAGTGTATCAAGAAAGGCAAAGAATTGTATGGATTGAGAGAAGTAGTAACTTTTTTTTTATGACATTATGTGGATCTGAAAATAAGTTATGAGATTAGTATTTAACCTCTCCTGTATATTTATTGACTTAAAGTCTTTTATTTGGCATTTAGCAAAGGGAAGTGAAACTTGTTATTTACTTAAAATTCATTTTAAATTTATGCTTGGATGGTGGTGGCTGTGCGTTGTCAAGTCGGTTCTGACTTAACAGCAAACACTGTATAGGGTTTCGAGGCTATACATCTTACTGGAGCAGGTAGCCTCTTCTTTCTTCCTTAGAGCAGCTGGTAGACTCGAACTGCTGACCTTGTGGTTAGTAGCCCAGCACAGAAGCTGTTACACCACCAGGATTCCTTTGTTGTGTTAAGTGCTGTTGAGTTGATCCCTACTCATAGCAACCCTGTATAGTATTTGCAGGGAGCAGCTGGTGCTTTTGAACTGCTGACCTTGTCGTTAGCAGTCCATTGCTTTATCCTACAGTGGCGCACCCGGGCTCCTTTAATCTAGTGTTACTTCTACATTTGATGCTTTACCTTTAAAATCGTATTTGTTTTAAATTCTTTGGGTAGGTATTATAATCACATGGTTGATATTTTTTAGAAAATCAATAATGCCTCTTCTTTTTCCCGCTGTTGTCCCAGTTCTTTATTTTCGAAAGGTATATATGGTGGTGGAATTTTTGTTTTGCTAAAATTTATTAAATGTATATTCATATATAAATACATTACCTTTTTCACAAAGCATCAGACTGTACTTTTGTTCTTGCTACTTGACAGTACAATTTGGAGATTCAGTATACAGAGAGTTCCTGTTTTGATTTTTCTTTTTTTTTTTTAATTTTAACAGCTAGGCAGTAATTATTTTACAGATAGTCCATAACTTTTTAACCTATCCAATATTGGTGAATATTTGGATTTTCCTAGTCTTTTGTCTTTACAAACAGTGTTGCCATAAATAGTTTTGTAATTTATCCGTTCTGCATGTATATTTCTAGAATAAATTCCAGAAGATGAAATTGCTGGAAAAGTAGTATAAAGATATAATTTTAATAAATAATGCCTATTTGCTTTTT
Organism: Chrysochloris asiatica; assembly: GCF_000296735.1. NCBI lineage: Eukaryota > Metazoa > Chordata > Mammalia > Afrosoricida > Chrysochloridae > Chrysochloris > Chrysochloris asiatica. Next base: position 11,993,616 of record NW_006408547.1, on the reverse strand, counting down.
GTAGAAATTTTACGATTTTGCCATGCAACCAGTCACACATGCAAGTATCTGTTTACTCTCAAACTATCCTAGAATGCTGGCTATCCACACTTTAATTTCTAGCCATCATGACAGGTTAAAAATAAGGCATCTCTTCATTTTGAGATTTCTCTTAAGAGTTGAGTTGTAAGATTCTATTTTATAATACATTTTTCCATATTCGATGCCGTAGGGTTCTGTTATACTTTCTTAAGGACTGATTTAGAACCTTAGGAAACATGAGTTGGTTGCTTATATTTCTAAGTTTTCCCAAATGTGTATGTACACATCCTTTGAGTCATAACTGTACCTTGCATTTGTTGCACATACCCTTAACCCAAACGTGTGGTTGTTTATTAAGACTGTGTAAAGGAGCTCTGGTAGCATAGTGGTTACGAATCGGGCTGTTACCTCAGGCTCAGCAGTTCAAAAATACCAGCTGTTCCGTGGGAGAAAGAGGAGGCTTTCTGCTCCTGTAAAGATTTACAGCCTCGGAAACCCTGTACAGGGTCGCTATGAGTTGGAACCGACTCCACGGCACATAACAACAACAAATGTAAAGTTTGTTGACATCAATTAAAAATAGTAAAAAGAAAATAATCCTTACCATTGTGAAAGTCTCATGATGAAGAGGGTGACAACTTAAAATGGATTTTTAAGCAGCCAGTAGGAGGAAAGAATGACATGATCAAAGTATTGGAGGAGGGCAGGGTAGGAAAAAAAAGACAGTTTAAGAGAGTAGTAGAAACAAAGTTGGCGCCAGATTACAGAAAGATATAAATGACATGCTAAGTTAGCTGAAGTTTAAGCTGTGTTCATTAGATAGTTGGAATCATCGGAAATCTGAGGACAGGAGAGAGCAAGGCTCCCAAAAGACTTGTTTAGCAGAACTGTGTATATTACTGAAGGACAGAGTTTGGAAACAGGAAAACCATATGCTCTTAAGAGATGTGTGGCCCTAAACGAACTGGTATGGTGGCAGTAGAAATGAAAAGAAACTCTTAAGATGAGAGAGAACATAAAAGAAAAATCAAATTTGTTAACAACTTGAACTGGCCAAGGGAAGAGGGAGGACACAAAACTAAGCTGTAGAATTGAGATGTTAGTAAGGAAGGTGCTGGAACAACAAGCCTTCTGTAAAGGTGGTGTGGAGGTGACGTGGTAAAGTGACCCTGTATCAGCTTTCTGAGGAGCATCTAATGGGATTGAACTGCCCATGATGATGTTGGGTGAGCAGTCTTGCGTTTATCCTGATGGGCTCATCAGGACTCCTCTGGAAAGATTCCAACCTTGGAAACCCTATGGAAACTCTGCCCTTCCTATAGGGGCACTAGGAGTCAGAATCAACTAGAAAGTAGTCTGTTTCTTGGGTTTGTTTTTGTTTTGATGTTTGGTTAAAGGTGATAGAAAAGATTGGTAGGGTGGGAAAATTGAAATAATTGGACATGCTGAATTTTGACATATCCGTAGGTTGCCTAGGTGAATGTCCAGTACACAGCTGGAAATAAGAGCTTAGGAGAAAGGTCTGAGAGACATCAAATATAGTTAAGTTTTCTCTGTGGGATTTTCTTTCTTAGTGGGACTGTAACCCCTAGGCAAACCCACTGCCTTGACTCAGTCTGACTTGATAACAGCCCTACAGAAAATAGTAAAACTGTCCGTCCGTCCCCCTCCCCCCCCAGTTTCTGTAAAGGCTGTAAATCTTTTTGCCAGCAGATTGCCTCATCTCTCTCCTCCAGAGCGGCTACTAGGTTCAAACTCCAGACCTTTTGGTTTGCAGCCTAGCACCTTACCGACTGTCCTACCTGGGCTTGCATATGGGACTATAAAGAGTCTGAATCTGAAGTCTGTCTTCCATTACATTCCCAATATTTTCATCACGATTTTCATTTCATCTGTTCTTATTTGCCCTTCCATCTATTTTCTAAGCCTTTTTGGTCTAAACCCACACTGCAGCCTTAGAACAAAAGCAAAACCTCTTTAGTTTTATTTTTAAATGGTTGGGTTTTTCTCACATTTTTGCTTGCCTGTAAGATAAAATCTTATTCTTTGGTTGTTACACATTGTTGTTAAGTGCCAATGAGTCAGTTCTGATTCATAGTGTAGAGTTTCCAAGGAGTGGCTGCTGGGTTTCAACCTCCGATCTTGCAGTTAACAGTTCAGTGCTTATCCTATAGCCCCCCCCCCCACACACACACCCTAATGTCCATTTCCTTCTGCAACATCTTCTGCTATAAAGCTTGATAACATTCACAGTGAATTTACGATTTGTAAAGCAACAACAAATTTGGAAGGAAGTAATCAGAGAATCTTAGTTTGTATTTTAGGAAGTCTAGTGATGCCCCTGTACTCCATGTACGTATTAGATGCCATTCGTAACCTTCCCCCTTAGTTCTCCTATTTGTTGTTGTTAAGTTCTACGGAGTCAGCTCTTAATAGCGACCTATATAGCGTTTCTGAGGAGTGTCTGGTGGGTTTGAACTGTAGGTCTTGCAGTTCAAACTGACTTTGTCTTCCGGTGTTTACAGCGCCACACCAGAACTCCAAAGGGGGAAATGACCTGGAGGGAATTCAGGAAAGCAATTGGATGTTTGAGGCTAAAAGCAGTTGAAAATACTGAAGGAATTGATTATGCTGCTGGTTGTGGTGCTGTTGGTTAATGCGCTGGACTGCAAAGTCCATGTGAACCAGGAGTCCTGCCATTCTAGCTCACCTGCTGTTCCTGAGAAACCCTTTCTTTACAGGGTCACTATGGGTCAGACCCCGACTTGACGGTACTTAACAACAACAGTCCATTTGAAATGAGATAATAAGCCAAAAAGACTACCTAGTTTTTTCTGTGCAGGAAAAGAGATCTTTAATTTCTTGGTTATGTGTTGTCATTACATTGTATTTTGAATTTTAGATACCTTTATAATTATAAATACAGTGTTGCTAGCTGATATACTTTGAATAAATCTATACCTTGGTGTATAATTGATAGTGTGTTCTCTAGATATACTGAAGGTATAGATAGAAGTGGTGGTGGCTGTGAGCCATGGAGTGGGTTCTGACTCATAGCGACCTTGCATAGGGTTTCCTAGGCTGTAGTCCTGGTGTGACGCTGTGGGTTAATGCGCCAGACTACAAAGCCGTTTGAACTGCAAGGTTGGAAGTTCAAGCTTACCAGTTGCTCCTCGGAAACCCTATAACAGGGTCACTATGGATCGGAATTGACTCAGCGGCACTTCACAACAAGACTTCTTTACAGGAGCAGAAAACTTCATCTTTCTCCCATGGAACCGCTGGTAGTTTCGAAGTGCTGACTGTAAGATTAGCAGTCCACCTCGTAACTACTACGCTACCAGAGTCCTTATGGATAAATGTAGGGAAGCGAATGAAATTTATACTGACCTCAGGGTAAGATTAGTAGAGATTGCGTTCCAGTTTTAAAATGCATAAATCATTTTCCTACAGTTCATTTTACATGAAAACCAAAATGCAGAAGTGTACGTTGTTGTTAAGTACCGTTGGGTTGATTCCGACCCATAGCGACCCTGTACAGGGTTTCCAAGGAGCAGCTGGTGAGCTTGAACCACCAACCTTACAGTTCAAATGACTTTGCAGTCTGATGCATCAGCCAACAGCACCACCCCAGGACTCCAGAAAGTGCATAGGAACCATGAAAATAAATGGTTATGGAAGTTCCTCAGTTCTGACTTTATTGTTGGTTTCCTTCTGCTTTACTATTTGACTTTGTTGTTAAGTGCTGTCAAGTCAGTTCCAACTCAGAGTGACCCGTATAAAGTTGCTGAGGAGCGGCTAGTAAGTGTGAACTGCTCGACCTTGCAGTTTAAACTGACCTTCTGGCCTCTAGTGCATTATCTTACAGAGCTACCCCAGGACTGTGACCTTAACACAAGTTTAATGAAGAATGCTGGAGTGTGTGTTTGGAGTCCTGGTGTGGCTCTCTGTGAGTTCATGCGCTGGACTGCAAAGTCTGTTTGAACCATGAGGTTTGTGATTCAAGCTCACCAGTCACTCTTCAGAGACACTGTACAGAGTAACTATGGTTTGGAATCGACTCGATGGCACTTAACAGCAACAAATTGTATGTTTATATTTTGGTTGTAAATTAGAACCCGATTTCTAAAGTACTAACTAACTAATAGAAGACATGGGATTTACAAAGTCTTTCCTTCTTTACTTTCAGGCTGAAGAACAGTTGAGAATTGTCGAAGAACAAAGAAAGATTCATGAGGAAAGGATGAAACTAGAACAAGAGCGACAGCGTCAACAAAAGGAAGAACAAAAAATTATCCTGGGCAAGGGGAAGTCCAGGCCCAAACTGTCCTTCACATTAAAAACCCAGGATTAAATTGCAAACTCTGAACTTTTTACAAAAAAAAAAAAAAAAAAAAAAAAAAAAATGAGTCTGGGCTTAAAACAATCCTCCAGCCCTTCACCAATCAAATTTTGTTTTTTTGTTATTTTAATTTGGAAAATATGGAAAACTAGCTTGTTCTAATAGGGGCTATGCTCTGCAATTCCTTTTTTCCCTTTAACTTC
>NW_006408547.1:11956600-11988950 GCF_000296735.1 Chrysochloris asiatica | reverse complement strand
AGCGACAGCGTCAACAAAAGGAAGAACAAAAAATTATCCTGGGCAAGGGGAAGTCCAGGCCCAAACTGTCCTTCACATTAAAAACCCAGGATTAACTTGCAAACACTGAACTTTTTAAAAAAAAAAAAAAGGAAAAACTTTGTATGGTAGCTTCATGTTGAAGTGGTTTTTTGTTTTGTTTTTTTGTTATTTTAATTTGGAAAATATGGAAAACTAGCTTGTTCTAATAGGGGCTATGCTCTGCAATTCCTTTTTTCCCTTTAACTTCCATTAAGTTAAATCCTTATCAGATCATTGTTGGCTTCTACAAAGTCATATATTTTCACCTGTTTGGAATGTGTGTTCGTGGTCTGAAGAAGAACAGATCACCTTGTATAAACTCTGGATGGTCTGATAAGGTTTAATGACTCACTGACTTCAGAGTTATACTCTGCTTATTACACCATAATGCTGGTTTTGCTGACTTTTGTTTTTTTTAATATATTTATAAAAAAAGGAAAAGTTGGTAATTGCATTGGAAAATTCCCAGGGTCTTACTGGACCTGTGTGGTGTATTGTCAAACCAGTGTCCTTATGATACTCTTGCTCTTGGTGTTCCTGATACAGGTAAGGAAACAATTGGTCAACTCTGATGCAGAATATATATACAGTTCAGTATTGTCTCTGTTCAATTTGTTTTTATTTCATTACCAAAATCAAACCAGCATTCCCCATTGTGTAAATACATGATTTTGCTGAATAAAGTCAAGTCTTAAATTCATATGTTTTAAGCAATTTTTTTTTTTTTTTTTTAAATTTCTGTTAAGTCTTGAGAGGGTGGTTTACTTTTTGATGGTCAACAATTTAGAAGTCTTGGAACTATGCTGTATCTCCTCCTCGTTTATACTTTTAAATTAGGGTTTATATGTACATTAAATATACTTGTGAATTAGAATTTAATGCCTATTTTTACAAATACCTACTTTATGATGATAAAGCAATTATGACATCAGTATTACCTTTAAGACTGACTAACAACACCCAGGAAAAAAAGTTTAAAATTTCAAACCTGTGCCTCTGTTTTAGGATGTAAGTATTATCACCATAAATTATGCTGAATAAAGTTTAGGAAAAAAATGCTTCTAAAAGATTATTTTCAAAATAGGCCATCAGAAAGAACTTGTACTTTGACTAACTAAGTCACCATCTTCAGTACAGGGCATCTGCACGTTTATTTTTGGGACAGACACATTTAAAGCTTTTTACAAGGGTTATTTTGATTTGCATGTGACATGGGTAAATTTTCTTCCACTTATACATGAGAACCTTAGTCATTTATCTTTCATTTGTTTATATATACTGGTATTAAAACATTTATTCAAGAAAAGGATATGAATATAAAAGTGCTATCTGAGATGCATAAACATGTCTTCAAAGTAGAGAAAATGTTCCCCAATATTTTTGAGACAGTTTGGCTGGTAATTCCTTAAAATTGAAAGTAAGTTAAATAATCCAATGATTAAATGGTAGATAATTTTGTGTGTGCATGCTAAGAAAACGCTGTTGCTTTAGTTTTGAGCTCTTTGATGAATCAATGTGGTAAAGGAATAAAATCAGCAGTTTAAATATCTTTAAAGATAGAATCTTAAATAAGCATGAACTGTAGTAAAAACTGACTTTTAGTAAACATGGTACCTATTATTCTAAAATCAAACATTCACTTTATTTTCCAAAAGAATATAAGTTGTCTCTCAATCTTTTTCAAATCGCTAAATGTTAGCTCTATTTCATGATTCTTACATCCCTTTTTTAATTTTTTTTATTATTTTTTTAAAAATTTTTTTTGCTGCAGACCCATTATTGTTAAGTTCTGTATTCAAGTTTTGGGGAATGTTTCTTTTAAAACTGTTTTGCTATACATATTTTTTTAACATTGTATCTGAGAAGGTAACCTGGACTTAGAATATTTGAAAATTAACGTATGTGTGCCTTTTAATTTTAAAAAATTTCTTACTTCCACATATGGTGTGAAATCACAGTAAGTTGCTTACTGACAGTAAGTTGTGGTCTCTACTTCCTGTTGAAGATTGACTTCAGATACTGAGATTGTTCTTCATGCCTGGCTACACACTACTATTCTCTTCCAGGCTACAGGAAAGAGGATGTAATTGTTAGTAACATCCAGTTTTTTCTGTGCTACAACAATGTAGTCATTTATGTTTTCTTTCATTTTGTTTCTATTGCTTTTGTGTATATACTATGAAAATTCAAATTCTATCCCAAATTATTGGCGATTTAGCTGTTCCCTAATTTATTAAATATGCCTTTTAGTCAAAATTGTTTTTTAGACTACTCTTAATGCATTATAGAACTGATTCTAAAACTGTTTATTTTTATTACAATATTTAACATGTAGTTATTGCATTTATATTGTGGAGTTTGCGGAATTATCAATTGTATAAACTAAACATTTAAATTAGCTTGGTGTGAGGACTCTTTAATGTTTGCAAATAGGGGGAATGGTTTGTTTACTACTTCTATTTTCTTTATGAAGATGTGGCAAATTGAATTCTCTCTTTAGTTATCTATTTACATGTTTAGCTGTGCTATTGTATGCTTATATAGTTACTTTGTATTGCCACCTTTCCTTAGAGAAAAACTTTCCTGTGGCTTGTATTTCTTTAATTTTCAAAAGTAAAATGATCATAGAATCCTGACTAACTGCACTCTATATGCAATTGCTAATGCCTCATCTTAAAGATTTAAAATTTGCCATACAAGTAAACTTTCTCAGAAGTCGTTAACTACAACTTTTAGTTTCAGTTTTTTTTACTCCCTTACATCCAGAACCACATAATCTGTTTTGCATTACTAGTCATGAGAACATTTGAAAACATAGTATCTTAGTATTTGAAATTCCCAATGCTCTGCCAGTCGCATGGACACTCAAGTATTAGCGTTCACTTGCTGTTCAGTGCCTTCGAGTCAATTCCACTTAGCGACCCAGTGTGGGGTTTCTAAAGAGTGACTGGTGGGTTTGAACTGCTGACCCTTGTGGGTAGCAGTGAATTGCTTGTCCTACAGCGAGACACCAAGACTCTAGAGTGCACTTGCGCAGTACCTACCAAAAAAACCAAACCAGTTGTCATAGAGGCTATTCTGACATGGTGATGATCCCTTGTGTTTCAGAGTAGAACTATACATTCCACAGGGTTCTCAATGACTTTTGGGAGTAGAGCATCTGCCAGGCCTTCTAAGATACTTTTGGATCATTTCAGACCATCAACCTTTCCATTAGCCAAGCACTTAACCATTGGTCCCACCCAAGGGGATTGCTGTTAGTTGGTAAAAGGTCTAAAGTTGAAGGTAAAAGAAGAGTTTCCATCTAGAGTTGGTTCTGAAGCCCAAGCAATGTTAAGTGCCTTCAAATCAGTTCTGACTCATAGTGACCTTACATAGGGTTTGGTTTCCTAGGAGTGGCTGGTGAATTTGAAATGCCGACCTTGTGGTCCAGTGATTATCCTACAGCACCATACCATACCCAAGCAATGTTAAGTGCTGTCAAGTCGATTCTGACCCCTAGTGACCCTGTATAGGGTTTCCAAGGAGCAGCTGGTGAGCTTGAACCATGCAGTTCAAATGACTTTGCAGTCTGACGCATTAACCCACAGCGCCACACCATGACTCCAGACCCAAGCAATAGACCCTGTTTACTTGATATGGCTGTTAATACGGTGTTTTTGATTCCCTCACTCTCCTTTAATTTCTACCATGTTTTCTGTAGGGATCTGTGTTTTTAAACTGGTCCATGATACTGGACTACAGTTTAAATGGTGCAGTCATAAAATATTTTTATTTGCTAATACACAACAGTAAGTTTTGTAGTGGAGTGGATTTGCCTTTTTCTAAAATGATTAAATGGCATTGCCTGAAAACACTAGCTGATTTGAAACTAGGAAAACAATGTGAGAAAGATTCAAAGGAGCCAGTGTTAATGTGAATAAATTAGCCCTTGCCCCACAAGTTACTTCCTCAAAATTTTGATTTTACAAAGTAATAAATAAAAATATTTACATAGATCTGAATGCTCCAAATTCAGGCTCTTGACATATTATTGGGTGTTTAAAAACACTTCTTGAAAGTCATGCTTGAGCAGATTACTTTTTTTCTAAGTTGCCAAGGGTGGTGGTGGTTGGTAGGTACCATCAGGTCGGTACTGACCCATAACGACTCTATGCACAACAGAATGAAACACTGCCTGCTTCCGTGCCAATCTCAGAATTTGTTGCTACGCCTGAGCCCATTCTTGCTGCCTCTGTGCCAATCTATCTAACCTCATTGAGGGGGGTCTTCTCTTTCTCTGACTCACTTTACCAAACATGATACCCTTCTCCAGTCTCTTGTAACATCCATCTTGGTTTTTTCCTTCTTAATGACCTTTTGCTTTCATTCTGTATAATGTTCTTGATGTCAACCCACAACTCTATATGGTCTTCTATCTCTAGTGTCTAATGCATCAAATCTGTTAGGATATTCTCCAAATTCAGGTGGGATATGTTCAAGGTCATATTTTGGCTCTCATGACTTGTTTTCATTATCTTGAGCTTCAACCTTGAACTTGCACACGAACAATCCATCGTCTGTTCCACAATCTACCCCGGCCTTGTTTTGGCTGATGATATGGAGCTTTTCCACCATCTCTTTCTACAGATATAGTCCATTTGATTTCTGTTTACTTTATCTGGTGAGGTCCATGTGTATAGACATGTCTGAAGTATGCAAGACTAAGTCTTGACATCATGGCTTGCAGGAAGTATTCTAGCTGTATTTGCAACACAGATTGGTTCTTTAGGCAGTGCATGGTACTATTAATATTATCTAACACCACAGCTCAAATGCATCAATTCTTCTATGTTCTTATTCACTGTACAACTTTTGCATGCATATGAGGTTATTGAAAATACCATGGCGTGGGTCAGACACATATTAGTCCTCAAACACATCTTTGCTTTTCTACATTTAAAGAAGTCTGCAATGGATTTGCCTAAAGCAATAATACATCGTTTGAGTTCTTGACTGCTGCTTCCATTTGTGTTGATGGTTGATTAGTGCACCATTAAGTCTAACAACTGCAATCTTTTTTTCCATTTTTGTGGATGTATACTGGTCCAGTGGTGAGGATGTTTGTTTTCTTTGCATTGAAGGCAACCCATATTGAAGACTGGTCTTTGATCTTCATCAGTATTTTAAGTCCTCTTCACTTTCAGAAAGCAAGGTATCATTTGTGTATCACAGGTTGTTAATAAGCCTTCATCCAATCCTGATGCCACATTTTTCTTCGTATAATCCAGCTTCTCGGATTATTTGCTCAGCATTGCATAAGTATGGTGAAAGACTACAACCATGGCGCACACATTTCCTAATTTTAAACTCTTCGTTGTTCCCTTTTTCTGTTTGAACAACTGTCTCAGCCTATGTACAGGATCCTCATGAGCACAATTAAGTGTTCCGGAATACTCATTCTACAGTGTTGCCCATAGCTTGTCATCCACATAATGGAAAACCTTTGTGTAGTCAAAGCCCAGTGAACAGCTTTCTGGTATTCTCTGCTTACAGCCAAGATCCATCTGACTTGTTATGAAATCCCTCATTCACACCCTCTCTGAATCCAGCTTGAACCTCTGGAAGTTCTCTGTCAATGTATGTTGTTGTTGTTAAATGCCGTCGAGTCGGTTTCGACCCATAGCGACCCTGAACAGGGTTTCCAAGGCTGTAAATCTTTACGGGAGCAAATCGCCTCATCTTTCTCCCACGGAGCAGCTGGTAGTTTCGAACTGCTGACCTTGCAGGTCGCAGCCTGATTCGACACTACCAGAGCTAGTTGCAGCCATTTTTGTATTATCTTTAGCAAAATTTACTTGAAATATTAATGATACTGTCCAATGATTTTTACATTCCATTGGGTCACCTCTTTTTGGAATGGGCACAAATACGAATCTCTTACAGTCAGATGGCCAGGTAGTTGTCTTCAAAATTTCTTGGCATAGATGACTGAATTCCTCCAATGCTGCATCACTTTGTTGAAAGATTTCGATTTGTATTCCACTCACTCCCAGTGCCATGTTTTTTGCCAATACCTTCAATACACCTGGAACTTCTTCCTTCAATATCATTGGTGCTTGATCATATGCTACTTTTTGAAACAGATGGACATTGACCATTTGTTTTTGGTACAGTGACTTGGTATAGTCCTTCCATATTTTGATGCTTTCTGCATCATTCAATATTTTGCCTATAGAATCTGTTGATATTGCAAGTCAAGTTATGAGTTTTTTTTCTTCAGTGCCCTCTGCTTGAGAAATGCTGTTCTTCCTTTTGGGTTTTCTAACTCCAGTTCTTTGGACATTTCATTATAAAATTTGACTTTATCTTCTCTAGCTGACCTTTGAAGTTTTCCATTCAGCGTTTTTACCTCCTCATTTCTTCCATTTGCTTTAGCATCTCTACGCTGAGAGCAAGTTTCAGAGTCTCTTCTGACATTCAGTTTGATATTTTCCTTCTTTTGTGTCTTAATGACCTTTTGCTTTCTTCCTGTGTGATGCTCGTGATGTCATCCCACAACTCTTTTGGTCTTTGGTCTTTAGTGTCTAATGAATCAAATCTGTTGTTCAGATAATCTCTAAATTTAGGTGGAATTAGGTTCAAGGTCATATTTTGACTCTTGTGGACTTGTTTTCATTTTCTTGAGCTTCAGCCTGAACTTGCACATCAGCAATTGATAGTCTGCGCCAGTCTGCCCCCGGCCTAGTTTTGGCTGAGGACATGGAGCTTTTCCATCGTCTATTACTATAGATGTAGTTAATTTGATTTCTGTTTATTTCATCTGGTGAGGTCCATGTATATAATCATTTTTTATGTTGTTTTAAAAAATGTATTTGCAATGAAAAAGTCGCTGGTCTTCCAAAATTCTATCATGCGATCTCCAGCATCGTTTCTATCAATAGGGCCATGTTTTCCAACTATTTATCCTTCCTCTTTGTTTACAATCGCAAATAATTATCAGTATATCTTGATTGCATTTTTTATCAATTTCAGGCTGAAGAAGTTGGTAGAATTTTTCAATTTCATCCTCACTGCCTTTAATGGTTGGTGCATAAATTTGAGTAATAGTGGTATTAACTGGTCTTCCTTGTAGGCTTATGGATATTGTTGTTGTTGTTAAGTGCCATCGAGTCGGATCCGACCCATAGCGACCCTGTACAGGGTTTCCGAGGCTGTAAATCTTTACGGGAGCAGAACGCCTCATCTTTCTCCCGCGGAGCGGCTGGTAGTTTCGAACTGCTGGCCTTAAGGTTTGCAGCCCGATTCGTAACCACTACGCTAGCCTATCACAAACAGTGTTTTACTTCTATCTAAATCTTGAAATGTTGTTTTAGATGAATGTGATGATGCCATTGCTCTTTAATTTGTCATTCCTGGCATAGTAAACCATGTGATTTTCAGATTCAAAACGGCTAGTTCTCGTCAGCTAACTAATGCCTAGGAGATCCATCTTTATGCATTCCATTTCACTTTTGACAATTTCCAATTTTCCTAGATTAATATTTCATAAATTCCATGTTTTGATTATTAATAACTATTTACAGCTCTTTTTCTTCATTTTGAGTTGTGCCCCATCAGCAAATGAAGGTCCCGAAGGCTTTACACCACTCTATCCATCACAATCAGCTGTACTTTGAGGAGGTAGCTATTCCCCAGTCGTATTCTGAGTGTCTTCGAACGTGAGGGGCTCCTCTACTGCCACTATATCTGACAATATTCTGGTGCGGACAGTGTTCCCCTGCTATTTATCAGGTTTTCAGTGACGAAATATTTGGAAGTAGTCCGTCTCTCCTTTTTATAGTTTTTCTTCATCTGGAAGCTCAGCTGAGATCAGTCCATACTGGAAGACACTGGCATAGCTTCTAGAATCGCAGCAACAGGTAAACCACCGTAGTGTAACAAACTGGCAGATGATTTTACAAAATAATACAAATCACAATACTTGTTTATATTCATCTGAATTCTCCAAATTCAGGTATGTGGTTGACATACATTCAGGTATACATAAACACTTCATTGGAAGTTGCACTTGAAACGATTGTTTTTTTCTTAGTTTCCAGGGCTTGATCATAGGATGTGGGGATTTTAATACTTTTTCAGTCTATGTCCAAAGCCAGTAAACTAAAGCTTGTTGTTGTTAAGTACTGTCACGTCAGTTCTGACTTATAGTGGCCCTGTATAGAGTTTTTGGGGAGCAGCTGGTGAGTTAGGGGTTTGAAGTTCAGTGCTGATCCTACAGTATCACACCAGAGTCCAAATTTAAGCTTAGTATCTTCAATTGATTTAGCGATTTCAGTCAAAGGCTTTCTGTGTTTTTATAACACAGTATATTTTTCAAGATTGTTAACCTTGGTTATTAGGGTTAGGATAGAATAGGTTCTATATACATTTGGGTAATGATAAGTATTTTCTAGGCTTTCAGCTTCAGTAAGACAAGGAATTAACAAAGGAATGCATAATTGCAGTTGGTTAGTACTGGTAAAAGGAGGTATAAGTGGGCACAAGTGGCTTTATAGACCCCAAACAGAAAATTTCATTATCTCCCTATGCCTGCCATCAGTGATATCCCTTAGACCAGTAGGTGAACAACAGTAGCTCCTTGAACCATTTCCATTTTCCTCTACATTATTTCATTTATCAAATCACTCTGTAAAGTGGGGATCATGTTTACAAAGGTTACAATGTTAGAATCAATAAGTGATAAAAAGCAATGCACAGGTAGGTAGCTCATTTTTTTCAACCATAAAGCATAAGTTGTCAATAAACTTCGCAGTTCTTGCTAGGAAAATATATTCTTTTGACCAAGATCTTGATGTACTAATACAGTTTTCCTGTCAATTTCATAAATATATAGGCTCCAATATAAAATGCTTCAATGTGCAATCAGAATTTAAAGCAGATAACTCGGGGGAGGAGTGTATAGCAAAGTTTATTTTAAACAGTTTTATTTTTCTTTGGATCAGAAAGCTCTTGCCCTCAGGAGTAAATTGAGCAAGATGTGATTTACCAGATTTGTAATAAATTAAATGACTTGTATGAAATCAACAGCAGTGCCAGGAGACAGAAGGAAAGAATTTTGGAAGCTTCTAACTGTATCATAGAAGGTTCATTTTTGAGAATATTATCAATGTATTAAATTACAGTAATTTTTCTGCAGTTTTGCATTTAGATAACGAGTTGTTTTTTGTTTTTTTTTTTTTTTTACAAATATCTGTTAAGTATATTTCTTAAAGACCATTATAAAATGGAATACAAGGAATATGTAAGAAATTATTAGCCATAAATTCTAAAGACCCAAAACATGCTTAGGAGTTCAAAGGGGGTAGATACATCTTCTTGGGAAAAAACTTGTCCTATTTTTCAAAAATTGGAATTACCCAGTTTTTATATTTGTCATCCCATTTGACATTATTGCACTTTTATCAACTCTTACAATCAATTTCACCTGAAAATTTCAAACTTTTTAAAGAATGACTTTTAGGAGCTTGCTCCTTAATGAGTACATAACTTCTGAAATAAAACCTTTTTTGATATGAGGTTAAATACATGCTGGTAAAATAACATTTCAAAAATAAGCAAATTTTTCCTATACTTGTCAATGAAGATTCAAATCCAGAAAGTATTAAACTGATGTGACTCCTGCTGCTTTGAGGGGTTCTTACGTAGTTTTACGTAGTAGTCTTGTACATGGTCAAGGTGACATATTTGGCCATTTATATATTTGGCCTGGCATGATATATGTATAATAATGATTTTAATTATCTAAATTAATATCTAAACAGCAGTGCAAATTACTAATACTGATGCTCCTCATCTAGTTTTTACAGCTGGTCACTAATTATTCTTTATTTACGGAAAGTAAGCCATACATATTCACACACATGAAAGTTTTACAATGGGAATCTTACTGTGTAAAAATCTTTTAGATTAAACACTTTTTAAAGAGAGGCAATTATTTAAACGCACATTTACAGTTTTCTCAAGATACCTTGTTTTGGATGTGAGGATATCTGATTTCATGTAAATGATAGTTTTGGAAAGCCACTGCAGATTTTCTTTATTTCCTCTAGTTTACTTGAGAGGATGTAGCGAGCTAAGAGATCACAAATTTCACAAAATAAGTTTGCTAAGTATAAAACACTAGTTATTGGTTATATTGAGATCGTTGTAGGGCTTTCAAAAGAGCCTTAAACTAATTTGTTAGGTTTCTAATGAATTGCATAGATTCGTTTTAAAAGCTAATTAAGAACTAGTTCTTTCTTTTTAAGTTACTTCCTGCCCCTTCCTGGTTTTTAAGTCTTTCCTAAGAATCCTGATGACTGAGAAGGGGAATCGCTGAAGCTTTTAGACAATTGAATTCTTCAGATTGAAGTCTTATTTTACAATAACTATGGAAAAAAATACTCTTTTATGTATGCATTTAGAAAAATATGAGTATATGCGCATCTTAAATAGTAATTTCGATCTTAAGAACACAGTCTTTAAAAAGTTTTAACATTCCTACTTGAAAAGTGCATTAATATTTCCAAAACGCACCCTAAAATTTTCGAAATAGTGTTATAAAGAAAACGAGTGAAACAATTAGCAGGTGTCTTAACGAAGTGTTTCGCCGTATATATTT
This sequence comes from Chrysochloris asiatica, assembly GCF_000296735.1. NCBI lineage: Eukaryota > Metazoa > Chordata > Mammalia > Afrosoricida > Chrysochloridae > Chrysochloris > Chrysochloris asiatica. The sequence goes on along the minus strand of NW_006408547.1, from coordinate 11,978,248 downwards.
TTTCCTTTAAATTTAACTTAATGGATAATTTGACTAAAGAAGAAACACCATTAGTGGGAATACTGTTCGGTTCGTTGCGTTTGAAACATAAAGAAAACCTGGCATGGGGCAAAACTAACTTATGGGGTATACCAACACACTTTATTCTGCTTAATATTTTTCAAAATGTGGATTTACAGTGGCTCTGTGCCTTTTTTCAATCATGTTCTACCTACTGTTGGTTATTTTAAAATATTATCTTAAAATATTTTCTGATTTGGTTGGATTCCGTATTACTCGTTCCGGGTATTGTGCTAGCAAAATTAAATAAAGTAAAAAATGGTCGCTAGTGGGCACTGTGGGTCCGTAGAAAAATCATTGATTGGAGCACGCCCTCCGGATCCGCAAGCAGTTTCAAAGCTGTTCTTGAGGCAAGCACTTAAGCGAGACAATCAAAGTAATAATTTCCTGCTTCCTCTTCATTTAGGTCTTTTATACATTGAAAATAAGCATATGCATCGACTTCTATATCACACATGGGCATTTATTCTCACTTTCTAAATTCCCGGCCACCTTCGGTAAGCGTTAGCGTCTCATGGAGACTAATTAGGAGAGAGCCATAGCTGGCTTGATTTTGCAGGGACTACATTTGCAGGGAACGCTTATCCGGTGCTGTTTTCTCAGAAAACGTGTGGAACGGATGAAAAAAACGCCTACAAGAAAAGTGTGGAGAGGAGAAAGTGGCACAAAATCTGACAGACAGGGGAGGGCGAAGATTTCACACCCAAGTTGAGAGTCCCTAATTATCTACTGCAAATTGCGTCGCCAAGTCCTTTTGAAGTCGCTTTGCATTTCCAGGCCCTATTGACTTAGGTAGGCTCCTAGCTGATTGTTTTGTAACAAAATAAATTTTGAAACCCATCATTAGGAGGCATCGTGAGAAAGAGCAAAGGGAGCCAAGTAACTTGATGGGTGTGTATGCGTGTAGGAGGGGCAAGAGAGGGTGTGTAAAAGTCGTGTAGAATGAAAAACATTTTTTGTAAAAGAAAATTGAAGAGAAAATCTACTACTGCCTTCGACTCTGCCAAAGTTAGTTTCGCTCTCTGATTTAAGTGAAGTATTGATGTTAGAGAATTGGCCAAAAATAGAGGCATGCTGGTAAGATTAGGGGAATGCGTCGTAGGAGGGTAGCTCAGAGAGCAGGGAAAGGTAAAGCCTTTAGAGTGGTCGCCCTTCCTTTCTCCGATGTGTTCTATCCTCCACTCTGAGTCGCTCTTTTTTCTAAACATCTACCCCATCAGCGTTTCCAAGATGACTGGGCAGAAGACCCTTCTCTGTAGCTCGTGGTGCTCCCTGGGTAAAGAGACTTTTTTCTTCTGGGTAATCTTTTCTGCACTGTGCTAGGCTCTGGAATGCCGGGGCTCCCCAGACACAGCGCTGGGGGGGCGGGAACTTACCTGTCAGACAGCCGCCTCGCCTCACCGCGATCGAACGTCGGCGGCTGGAGACGGCTGAGGGACAGAGAGACCTACCAACCAACGCGTGGCTCCCGTGAGGCTGGCCAATGGGCTAGGCGGTACGGGGCGGGGACATGCGTTTATATTGCTCTGACAGCGCGCCGGCGGCGCTGACTTTCCTTCCGCGGAGACGCGCGGCGGCGCCGGGAGCTGGCCGGAGCAGAGTGAGCCTGCGGTGCGCCCAGCCCCTTGGGTCGGGGCGCTCACTCACCGCACACACAAAGACACACATACGCGCCCCGGCGGGCCCGCAGCAAGCCGCCGTCCACAAGCTAGGACGGAGCTTCTCTTTTTCCTATGCGTTTGTGGGCCGAGAGCGAGGAGGGCAGGTTCCCGACGAGCCGCCAGAATTAAGGAAGATTCCTACGCGTTCCGGAGGTCTTCCCTCGCAGCGCCGGCGCCTCCTTTCTGAGAACCGGAAGATGGAAACGCGCCGACACGGCTCCCGCGGACTTGGGGTGCTGCGGGCCCCTTTGGATCTATAGTCCGACGCTACCGTGCTCCGGGACGGAACGCCCACCCAACCGAATCCGAGTCCCTCGCAGTCAGCGACATTCCTCGCCTCTCACTCGGGTCACCTCTCCTCTTCTTGCCTTTTGTTTTTAAACCACAGCGCGCCCACCGTGGATGCGCCCGGCACCCTGGATTCTCACGGGAGTCGGGCGTCCGAGTGGCGTTCGGCGCGGCGACCCGGAGCCCCGAGCCCGCCGCGACGCCGCGCACAGAGCCTTGGCTCCAGTCTCGCGCCCTGAAAAATCCCCGGAGAGCAAGCGCGTCCCGAGGACTCTGAGCCGCTGGAAGCAGGCTTGGTGCGCCGATTGTGCCCTTCGTGGTTCCGGATTCACGGGGTCTTGCGTTCTTGCTGCCTTTTAATTTTTATTATTATTAATTTTTTTGCACGGGCGGATTGGGAATACCGAGCCCACGCATCGCCCCTCCGAGGTTTGGAGGTCACGCGGAGCTGGGAGTGGTGTGGCCATGGCCGTGAGGAGGGACTCCGTGTGGAAGTACTGCTGGGGAGTTTTGATGGTTTTATGCAGAACTGCGATTTCCCGATCGATAGTTTTAGAACCTATCTATTGGAATTCCTCTAACTCCAAGTAAGTTGCGCCCGCGATTCTCCCCAAACCCCGCCCGCGTCTCCAACCGTCCCCTCGACTCCCGGCCCTGGGTCCGCTGCGCCGCGTCCAGTGGGAGGGAGGAGAGGCTCGGACGCGCCTACCAGCCGCCGGGCCGCGCAGATCCGAGGCAGCGCCGCCGAGCAAGGTGTTTGGTGGGTATTTCTGGGGTGGTCTTTTCTTTTTGAGCCTCGGTCCGCTCCTCGAACCACCCCACCCCCCTCCCACTGCCACTTTTCACTAGATAAGACACTTGGCTTGGCTTTAGACGAGCGCCGGCCCGAAAGGGCGTCCTCCCTGGCGCTAAAAGCCTCGGGCGCATTGGATTTCCCGTCCGGGAAGGTGTCCGATGGCTATACCTGATTTTCGGTTCTTTTCGTGGATGAAGAATATGGCCACAAAGAATCCTGGCCCGAGTGGAGGGGCTGACGGGCTCCAGCGGAGGGCTGGGCTGGCGAGAAAGGCGGGGATGTTGCCGTTCCGAGAAACGCAGTCAACCGCGCTCTCCCTGGGCTTCGAAGGGCTTGTGGCGAGAGTGGTTAGGAGCCAGGCGGTGGAGAAGACCCTCGGAAAGGGGAGCTCTTGGTTTTTCTGCGCCGCGGGCGCTAGCAGCGCCCGGAAGCCCGCGCGTCTAGTCGTGGCGCCGCCAGCTCCAGGGCGCGCCAGGAGCTCGCCTAATTCCGCGAGAGAACTCGAGTGGAGAACCCTCTACTGGCCCTTCTTAGTCAACTCTGCTGGGAGACGTGCCCCAGGTTTCTTAGCTCAGAGAGTCCCTTCCTCCCCTCACCCCCCCGCACGTTGGCATCTTCCTTCCTTGATAAATCTAGGACCCCAAACTCGTGGATAGCCGACTTGATTTTAAGGGCGCGTTCTGCAAAAGCGTAGGATAAGCACTGCTCCTGAAGCCTTAGCGTTTGGGGAAACTGGGCAGGAATATCTTTTGGGGTCAGACTTCTATTTATCAAACGGTAAAACCAGAAGAAAGGCAGACCTTATGGAAAGTAACTTTCAGTTTGGGTAACGATAGTAGATTTTAGAAAATGCTATAATTCCTCAAATATAAATGATCATACTCGTTATTAAACATCTATGCATTTAATATTGTATATTATCTTATTTTTTGGATACATACGGAGTTAACATCCTAACACATCTTTTACGGAATCATGGAATTCTAGCCTTAGGAAACTTGCGAATGTATAGAGACCTGGGCTACTTAAGGAGTAAGCATTTCATATTCAAAGCAAAGTCATTGGCCTTGGCTGAAGTTGAGCTTGGATTTGGGAATCAAGAGGTGAAGAACTCAAACCACATCCTAATTAAGGAGTTTTATCCACTGTTTTTTAAAGTGGTAAATTTTAAATTCAACAAAATACTAGTCAAAGATTCCCAATTAAAACGGCAAGAAAAGTCACGATTATAAACCGGATTAAACAGATTTTCGGACGATGCCTCAGATGGTACCTTAAAACACTATTCATATTTATAAATTACTTAATGTAACCCTTATATGGGTTTTTTTTAAAAACCAGATGCTGCGTTTGCTAAGAGAGCTAAGTAAGCCGATAGTAGAGTTGTGAGACCTCTAGTGAGGCCTGAGAACGCGGGGGCCCTCAGACCTGCGCGCTGGAGCTGGCCCGCGGCGTCCAGGAGAGACTGGCCTTCGAGCTAGGACGAGGAGGGGAAGCCGGCAGCAGCGAGGCCCATTCCAGTGCTCTCCGTTTTCCTATAGAGGTCACTCTTACAAGCGCAATGTTCGCAGCGCCAGCCCTCCCCCGCCCCCTTTTGAGGATGTTCTACTTTTCACTTTCACTGATGGGGCTTTCTCTGGATGCTGGTTTATTTTTTGTTGTGTGTGTGTTTCTTATCAAGATTTAATAGTTACATTTAAAACGAATTTAAAGAAATCGTCCTTAGCCCTTTTAGCGATTAACTAGTGCATTATTATTAAATACAGTCTGGATTTCTAGGAGGAGAATTAGGAATACCTTCTTGGGAAAGAAAGGTAGACCAATATTCATTTACTTCAAACCTACTGGTTCGAAAGCGTTCTTTTTGTAATTTTTTTCTTGAGGGGCTGAATGAAAACTGATAATTAAAATCAGTTATTTTCTTTCTTTTTCCCCTCTCCTCTTCTGTGGCCAGAGATGTATATAGGCCTGTATGTTGGAGCAAGTCGCTTCTCTCTGCACCACTGATTCAGCCAGTACTCAAGAGAAGAATTTCTTTAAACATTCTCACTATCATGACTTGCCCGGAGGTCTCTGAATAGTTTGCGTCTGGCAAAGGTTTATTTTATAAAGTATGCAGCTGAATGAATGCTAGCCTGAGAAATGATGACTATTTCTTTCTGGAGGGATGGTATCAGAAAGCCCTTCTCTAAGTTTGGTAATGATTAAAACCCCTGGAGCAATTTGTGTATGTTTTATATTTATGTCCAGAGAAAAGTTTCCATCCGTAAATATGATGTTGCAGGAAGGTAAGCAAATGCCTTGAAGTTTCATGTCAGTTCGTATGAACTATGGAACAATTCATTTGTGGTGAAACAGCCATCAGTAATTAGATTTGTTTCATTTGGAGGTCAGCTTTTTTTAGCAGGTGGTTGACATAGGGAGCATGCAGCAGCTGTTTGAATACCGGGTTCAGAAAATCGTTTTTAAATTCACCATCTCCGTAACTACTGTAATCACACTATATGCCGGCTGGCCTCCATCCCTGAGAGTTTATGGATTAATCATAGAAGTCTTATATACTGAAACACTGACCGCCTAGCCAGGTTATTCACATATCAGTAGAGTCTGGGAGAGTTGGGGCAGTTGTACCCCTTCAGATGAGTAAAGTTTCTTCCTATTCTTTCTTTCTTTCTTTTTTTTTAAATAAATTCAGGTCAGAATAGCAAGACCTGACTTCTGTCTCTAACATTTCAATAGAACAGTTTTTTGTAGTTTTTTTTTTTTTTTCTCTAATCATGATGTCTTTTAAAGCCCAAACAAAATATTTTTGCATTAATTTCACTAATTAGTGTGCAAACATGTAGTGAGATGGTATCCTGTAATGAATTACACTGACTTTGTGGAACATTTCAGTCAGGCATTAATTTTTTATATCTAAAGGTTGCTATTCTATATACATCACATACAAGTTAGTTACCAAAGCATTTTTCTTTTCCTATGTAATTTCCCCTACACAATGCTGAATTCCTGGTATTGATTGACTGGGGTGATACAAAAGGATGGCTGAATATTATCCAGATATAAAACATGGGCTCCCCAACAGTCAGGCACTGAATAAATACGGACCTGTCAGAGATTGATAAAATAAACTACAATGGATAGTCTTGTTTAAACAGCCTATTCAATAACACATATAAGCCAGCCTGCCTTCCATTGTGTCTGAAATTCTTATTTTTGTAGGTAAACAAATGCACATTCACCACTGATTGAATAGCCCCTTGAACTATGCTCCACAGTTTGCGTTTGGGTTAATCTTGTCGGTTTTAATATAGAGAGAAGAGAGAACAAAGCACCAGGGGTGGAATTGTTAGCGCTTTCACACCCACATCCCTTAACATTTTGTCAGGATGATAAACTGTAGGTAATGGACTGTCGTTGTTCCATAGGACAACTGAGCCAGGAAGAGCACAAAGAGGGAGCTAAAGCGATATGGCTCAGTATGCTTGGTAGCCTTCTTTTAAGACAAGAATTTATTGGGGAACCTTGTGCCTAGGGACTGCACGTTTAAACCTCAACCATTACAACTTCAAGCCTCAGAAACAGGAGCTGGAGGTTAAGATGATTTGTTAAGCACTTGGTTCTAAATCTTTCACAAAGCATAGCTGTTGACACTTGTGGTACTGATGCAAAGAAATGCAAATGAGTCCAGCATTCCTAAATGTGCCTGACTCCTAGGCTCAAGTATGAAGACAGGTGAATTAGCAACAGGCCCCAGACTAGCTGACATGTTAGAAGGCCTTCTCCAAAGCAGAGTCAACTGAAAAATAATTGGTATATTATTTATAGTAATTATTGTAAAACCTCTTATCTGTAAACTTTAATAAGGCCCATCCTCTGGTTGCTGGATCAGTGTGACAAGTACCTTCAGAGGGGGGCATTACAGTGGCAGCAACTCAATCCCTTTACTTGACCCTACACTTCAGGTAGCTCACAAGAGCTCTAGTATGACTCGTAACTTAGAGCGACATTTCAGAATGCATCCACCTAATGGGAAACGATTTAAGGTCATAGAAATGGGAGTGACGGCGACAAGGGAATATAGAAGGTGGCCCCTCATCACATCTTTTTTTTTTTTTTTAAGGGAAAGATTTGTGGTTAACATTTTATGAAAACTTTAGTCTTTAAAATATTTAATTGCAAATTAGGAAAAAAGACTCACTCTCCTAAGAAAAATAGCAATTAAAATGGTCCTCCTGTCTGCCTAATCTCTGGCTGCCTTTGCTGCTGACATAAAGACCCTCTTATTCAGATCACTTATCATACATCTACATAGATTTGCTTATGAGCTCACCCTTTGTGTAGCAGAGTCGAGCCTTAAATAGGAGTGTTCAACTGTTTAAAATATTTTGATTAAAATATGCAGGACCCATAGAACTATAAGCTTCTAGTCAGGAATTAGCTCTTTCAGGGAAGAGCTCCCCCCTTCTCCAGGGGGGAGAATTAGAATGGGGTTAAGGGAAGAACATAAGAAAAGCAAAGAAGGAAGGATAGCAAATGGGACAGTTCGAACAGCTTGGAAAAACTCCTGTGGCTTCATTGTCTGCATAAAGCCAAAGAATACAAAGACATAAGCAATTCAACCCTTCTCCCATGATGGAAAACGTAAACCACTGACATGGCTCTCCTGTTTAACTTGTTTAATTCTCATTTTAAATTCAGTACTATACTGGCCGTGTGAACTCTGAAGATTTCTATAGTAATCCATTTTGTAGTTCCGAATCAAAAACAAAGTGAAAGGGTCTGACACAATTTGCTTTTATTTTTAGGCAAATCAACCCTGGTCATAGTTAATAAGGGGATTACAACGCAGACTAGGTCTTTACAGATGTAATGTAAATCAAGGGCAGAGTATAAAGAAACTGATCCCTTTTGATTGAAGTATGGTAAAAAGGCATAGAGAAACGAGCAGCAGTAATCTGATTGTATGGCAATAAAACCACCATTTTCTGTCTTTCAGATAAAAATAATGTGGTAAATCCATGCAGTTCATAAGATGTAAAGGCAGATAAAGAGTGAAGCCATGGCAACATATAGATTAGCTTGATGTTAGAAATGACACGTCTCTGAAAAGGGTGTAGGAATGGAGGCCCTTGCTCCAGGCTGTTGGGTATTATGTGAGAACCACACAGACTTGGAAGCTAGGATTACAAAGTATGAAAGGCTTACTTGTGGCCTGGGATGGTTAAAACAGTAAAGAAAAGTTGCCCAGTTCTTGCTCATTGGTGGTGGATAATATGGCAAAGGTAGATTTCATTGACTGCCTTTTTTAATATATTGAGATTGGGTCTGATTAAAACTTCAGATCACTGCAGTTGTTAGGGAGGGCCTGGAAGATTTTCCTTTTTAACTCCTGCCCTAACAGCGGCAGCCATTCTGTAGGATTAACTGCCCTTGGCGGTCCTTGCCTTCATCTCTTTGGGCTTCAGGCAGGGACATGCTGGGAAGGAACAGAAACCAGAGGGGTAGGTAGGGCTGGGGTTATCTGAAAAGAAAACAGAGACCTTTTGATTTCAGCCATCCTTCAGACCCAGCTCCATCTCACCCTGCAAGGGAGAAGCAAAGATAAACATTACACATTGTCCCTCTCCTCCGGTCAGATGACTCTTCTGTGCGTTTTGTCTTTCCCATCCTGGAAAAATAAAGTCAATAAAGGGAGAGATTTCATTTTATTCAAATAAAGTAGTAATCGAATTGGCCCAAACCATTGGGCTTAATCGAGATGATAAGTCGACTTTTAAACGTCTTGTCTTACCCCTTGGATTCAATATGAAGATGATGGGATCATAAAAGTGTTCGTGCTCCACAGCTCTGAAAGTTTCAAAAAAAAAAAAAAAATTCACCATGCTGTTGTGTCTGATTGCCCTCTATCCAGAAACAGCCTTGTACATAAGCTGGACTCTTTTGTTTTTATGTTTCATTTTAGTCATTAAACAAAGTAATCCATTGAATCTGTGATTGGGTTACATACAGCATTACATCCGCAGTTGATCAAGCCAGAAAGGAAATATTTGGTTTATTGCCTCTTATTTACTGTTGCAGAAAAGTCTCAGCATTTCTTTGAGGGAGTCTGAACAAGACGTTGAAAATCCAGAAGCCCACAAACACTGTGTCTTTCTTGATGGAGTGGGTCTTGGGTGTGTTTGACAAAGGGGAATTCTTTACCCCAACATGGGGACTTTATAGACTTCCACATTTTCTAAGTGTTTTATAGGTTACAAACATTTCAGAATTTTTACACATTGACATGCTGTACCCAGTGTCTGAGACATTTACCTTCTCTCCTAACTTAATTCAGTAATCTATATCAAAAGATCCATTTCATTTGTCTAGATTCATCAGAGAAAAGGGACAACCCCTAATTTACAAGCTGGTCACATCCAAGCACCTTGCATTCTACATTTGACAATGATTACTAATGGCCTATTCAACTAAAGTATTTGCTTGTTAACAGGGAACAGAGCATGATAAATGTCCAGCAAGCTTGAGGCCTCCTTCAGCTTTTCAAATGCAGACTGGTGCATATTTATGGCAGGCAAATGACAAAAGGCGAAGCTGAATTGCCCTGGCCTCCAGCTTTCTATGAGAACTAGGGTTAAAGTGATTAAAGAAATGATGCTAGAAATCCATGCCATTTGTTTACTATCCAAAGTCCTCGTTCAGCTTTCTGGTCTACCTGTGTTCATATCTTATAAAGGATTATAGGTAAGGATGGTGGGCCAAACACGCCAGTGAAAGGAGTAAGGGGGGGCCCATTTTGAAATGTTTTCCGTGCACACTGAATGCCAGGTGGACCTATTTCTGTTGTTCCGGCAAAGAATCAGCGGTGGCTCTACGCTATTAAAATATTTTCCTTTTGATGTATAAATCCAAATACGTGCTTTGAGTTCACAAAATATTTTGTGGTTGGTAAATGCGTACTTGCTGATTTAGAAAAACAACGACAAAAAACCCTTTGGAGAAAGATGTACTGAAAAAAACCAAGTTGTTTCTGCCCTACCTTAGTGATTCTCTAAACGAAATGAAGGAACATTGGCAGTAGTTTCCGTTCTCTAAAGCCTGAAGGGGTAAACTTTCCAACTTCTCATTGGTGGGTACTGAGAGGGTGTCAGGATGCTGGCCACGGAGGAGGGTGACACTGTCAGATGGGATGACATCAAAATGACTAAAATTTTTGTGCCTTGTTTCAGCAGCAGTTTGTTTCATATACAAATATTCCTGTAGTTTGTTATTACAGCAAAACCATTTTTGGTAAGTCCAAGTTTACAAGCATCAGCATACCTACAAGACTCAAACTCTCCTCTCCTTCATTTTTTTGAACCTTTTAATGCACTCTGGTTAGAACTATCATTATTACCCAATTACAAGAATGCTTCAAATCATGTGGTTTCATCTGCACACACTACAAACTGAAATGAGTTGCTGTTTTATGGTTACTGATTTTATCAGATTTGGGGATTTAGTCATAATACTGTGGTGATTTGTATTTATGAACCTATATAAGTAACTTTTGAAGTAGGAATTAAGCGCTGTGGAGTCGCTTCCAACTCAGCTACCCTGTATAAGGTTTCTAAGGAGCAGCTGGTGGGTTTGAACTGCTGGCCTTATGGTTTGTAGTCAAGTGCTGATCCTGCAGCAAGCACCACACCAGGAGTCCAAAGTTAAAGGAAAAGGAGAAAAATCAAAAAAGGCTTCTGCTCAGTTACTAATATGTAGTAAACTAATAGTAGTATCATTTGATGTGGAAAGATTTTATAAACAATTTTTTTGTGTGAACATTCATATAACCTAAGAAATATTTCACTTCAGCAATTTGCAATGACATATTTATCACATAGTATTCTATAATAAAAATTGCTACTAAGCATTACTAAGGAGTCTCTATCCTCTGGTAATGGCAAAGTGGAAGTCATCTGCAGTTACTACTACAGTGGGTGAAGCCACATCCGGGGACCCCACTGCCATGAATGAACAGTTGGTGTTCTGCTGTACTTTGAAGACTGAACACTGATTTTTCAGTACTCTGCATTTTTTTCAGTTCCCATATGTAGCCCTTTTTAAAATCCAGTAGGTTTGATTTGAATTCTTTACATCCAATTTTAAGTCCAGTATTTGTAGTGCTCTTGTGATGTGTACTAGTTGCAAGTCCTATTGACCCTAAAGCTTTCATTTGTGTATCTCATATTTGCCATCCTGTGCAACCAGTCTAGATAGGAGTGCTGCCCAAGTGTTTGAAACCCATAGTGCCCGTGTGTTTGCGTTGCAGGAAAGTGATTAGAAATCATTCAAAACCTTTAGCTTACTTGGTTAGGTGTGTGTGTGGTTTGGGTGCAACTCCTTATTGCCTGCCTACTCTCGTGGTTGCCCAGTCCACAGTCCCTACAAAGTAGTTCCCTAATCTTTGTGCATAGCATAGACTCTCTGGCCTCCAGAGCCAGAATGTTTTTAAAAATAATCTCTTACAGTTTCTTGTCTCGTAGTTGAGAAACTGCTTCATAATTGGATCATTTCTTCCTCTTTCCACCAGCCACCTGCTTACTGTGGCCTGAAATCATTTGTCCTGAATCAGATTTGCCTAATGGGTAAGCAGGGTAGGAGAATTGTGTTCAAGGCCAGCTCAGAATGTATCTGACTGTCGAACAACTTAGAAAATTATCTGGTAGTTATTTGTCACTTAACTACCAGACCTGTACACTTCAGGCACAAATACGTTCTTACAGGCCTTGAATACACCTTTTTTTGGTGGGAAAAGTAATCATAGTAAGGGACTATTCAATAAAGTTTACCATTTCTGTACGTGAACTCCTTTCTCTTTCTTATGTGAAGTGCCACTGAGTTGGTTCTGACCCAGAGAGAGCCTGTATAAGGTTTCAGAGGAGCAGCTGGTGGGTTTGAACAGCTGACCTTGTGGTTAGCAGCCTATTGCTTATCCTACAGAACCACATCAAGACTCTCTTTTTAATGTAGATGAACTTTAATTTCTCTAAATCCTTCCTCTTTAATCACAAAGCACTTTGTAGTTAGAGACTTGAGTATAGAAAGAACATTTTACTGTGTAGCACTGTGGGTTAATGCCCCAGACTGCAAAGCCATTTGAACCGCAAGGTTGGCAGTTCGAGCTCACCAGCTGCTCCTCGGAAACCCTATACAAGGTCGCTATGGGTCAGAACCGACTCGATGGCACTTCACAACAACAACCACCATGATTCATTTGCAAGCCTTAATCCCTTTTTATTACTCTCATATCCCTAAAAGGAACTCTGGTAGCATAGTGGTTACGAATCTGGCTGCGAACCTTAAGGTGAGCAGTTCTAAACTACCAGCTGTTCCGCCGGAGAAAGATGAGGCTTTCTGCTCCCATAAAGATTTACAGCCTCAGAAACCCTGTGCAGGGTCGCTGTGAGTCGAAACTGACTCCATGGCACATAATAACAACAAATCACTAAAAGGAAGGGAAATATTCTTTGTGTATGTTGTTGTTAGGTACTGTCCGTCAGTTTGACTCATAGTGACCCTGTATAGAGTTTCCAAGAAGCAGCTGATGGATTTAAACTGCCAACCTTGGGGGTCACACTGACTTTGAGGTCAGGTGTTTATCTGACATCACCACACAAGGACACCTAACTTGAGGGCATCAGAGTCACCTGGAGGGCTTATTTAAAAAGGTAAATTCCTGGGCCCCACCCCCAGAGTTTTGATTCCTGAGCTCTAGGGTGGGACTTGAGAATTGGCATTTCTAATGAGCTCCTGGTGTGGGTGTGTCAAGACTGCAAGGTCGGTTTGAACCACAAGGTCAGCGGTTCAAGCTCACCAGTTGCTCCTCGCAAACCCTATGAGTTGGACCCGACTCAAAGGCACTTAACAACAGCAGTGAGCTCCATGGAGATCCTGTTGCTGATGTTTCTGGTTAACACAGTGTGAGGACCATTGCCTCAGATTAGTTTTTTTCTTGAAAACTACTCAACATTTGATTCTCATACATGTTACATGTCTTTGAAGAAGTCTATGGGACTTAACTTATGGTTCCCTTCCCATATTCTTGCCATTACTACCTTTTTTGATACAAAGGATCTTTCCGAGACCAAACCAAATCTACTGCCATCCATTTGATTCTGATCCTCTTACAGAACAGTAAAACTCCATAGCATTTGTGAGATGGGACACCTTTAAGGGAGCAGACAACGTCATCTTTCTCCTGTGGAGCGGTTGGTGAGTTTGAACAGTCAGTTCTGAGCTTAGCAGTCCAGTGCTTAACAGGCTCTGTAAAGGATCTTTTTCATTTGCTGCCATCTTGTTGGTTCTGACTCATAGCAACCCTGTATAGGGTTTCTGAGCAGAAAGTCTCATCTTTCTCCCATGAAGCAGCTGGTGGGTTTGAACTATAGACCTTGCAGTTAGCAGTCCAGTGTTTATCTTACCGCACCACATGAGGACTCCTTTTAAAGGACCCTTTTGATAGCGGATGCTTCATTGCTTTCTTTGGCCCCCAGCATTTACTGCTTCTAGGCCAGTTACTAGTGACTGTGCTCAGGAGACGTACTAGCGGGAACCGTCCGCTGGAGTGAAGCACATCTTCAGTGCCATGGCATGTGAAACAGGAGGAGTGCAGAGGAGGGAATGGTGTGCATCTTGGAGGGGGGAGGGTAGTGGTCAAGAAAGCACCCCAGAGGAACAGAAACTTAGCTCTTGACAAAAAGATGATAGATATTTTAAGCACAGTGACTGTCTGAAATTTTTTGATTAAGCAAGTCAAAGTAATATATCAGTGAAATGTAGTATGTGTCAATGAAGTGGACATCTATAAACTTGCTACATTCTTTCATATATCTGACTGTGCTGTCCTGGCATGGTGGTAGTGTTAGATGCCTTGAGTTGATTCTGACTCGTAGTGACCCTGTATAGGGTTTCTGTGTAGCAGATGGTGGATTTGAGCTGCTGATCTTGTGGTTTGAAGTCCAGTGCTTATCCTACACACCATACCAGGATTCCTATCCTGGTGTAGTTAAGAGCACAGGTTTTGCTATGTGACTGTTAGTATGTGTTTTGTCGTTGACTCGGTTCCCATCCATAGTGACTGTGTATAGGGGTTTCCCAGTAGCAGCTGATGAGCTTAAACTGCCAACCTTGTGGTTCAAACTGACTTTGCAGTCCAGCACATTAATCCACACCTCCACACTAGGACTTGAGGATGAGCTATTTATTAACTAATTAACTAGCCATTTATTAACTAATTTTGGGATTGATATTCTCTGTTGTCTTTGAATTGTCCCATCTCTAATATAGAGACAATAATATAGCAGTGTGACATAGTGGTTACAAATCGGGCTGCAAACCGCAAGGTCAGCAGTTCGAAACTACCAGCCGTTCCGCAGGAGAAAGATGAGACCTTCTGCTCCTGTAAAGATTTACAGCCTCGGAAACCCTGTACAGGGTCGCTATGAGTCGGAACTGACTTCACGGCACATAACCACCACCAACAACAACTGGCTTCAAACATAACAATTTTGAAGCCAGGGCGGGACTGAACAGTGCTTCATTCTGTTGTGCATGGGTCCCTGAGTTGGAACCAACTCAACCGCACCTAACAACAACAACAAACAAATAAGAATAGAATGGGATCAAGATTAAATACGTTGGAACAATTTACTTCTCTGCCTGGTACAAAGAATTAGTAAGTGTCAGCTATTATTTTGTTGTTTTATTAGGTGCCATTGAGTTGATTCCGACTCATAGGGTTAAGGTTATTAATAAAGATTAATTGAATTTCTCTGTACACCTAGCTAAGGTTCTATTTGCCTTCCACGTATATATATACAGACTTAATGAAAATTCTCTGTCAGTAAAGATTATAACAGGACACTTGCACCTTATAAATTCTCTGCTGTTGTATTTTATCTTGTTTACCTCCCAAACATACTCATTCTTTAAGATTTGATGCACGCCTTATCTGCTATATATGGTCTAGGTTTTAAAAAATCTCACTTTAACTCCTTTGCTTCTATAATGGCTGTTTTCATTTTAACAATTATAACTCTGGATGTCCCATTACAGTATGAACTGAAAGTATGGACTATATCTAAATCCGCTTTGTACTCATATATGTGAGTCCAAGGTAAAATAGGAGATTGGATTATTGATTGAATTCACAAATCCAACCTCTCAGGATAAACAATATAGGTATATTATATTTCTTATTTAGAAACCAACTGACCTGGTGGACATCTTATTTAGCAGTAGTTGTGCCAGCTGTTCTAAGTGCTATACAAATATGGATTCATGAAATCTTCCTAATAACCTTATAAATCAGGTCGTTTTATTATCCCCATAAGGCTGCTGGGAGACACAGAGGCACAAATTGTTTAATTAAGTTGCACACGGTCACTAAGCTGGTAGCATCCTGGATTTGAACCTAGGTGTTCTGGTTCTGGAAGCCCTGTGGCACAGTGATAAAGCAGCATGTAACTGCTAACTGAAAGGTGGGTTGTTTTTCTCCCAGCAGCTGCTCGGGTGAGAGAACCATGTGACAGTTTTATTTCCATAAAGATTATTATTGTTGAGTGTTGTCAAGTCAGCTTCAACTCATAGTGACCTCGTATACGGTTTCCAAGAAGTATCTGGCGAATCTGAACTGCTCATCTTGTGGTGAGCAGTCCAGTGCTTATTCTACAGTGCCATGTTGTTGCTGTTATTAAGTGCTATTGAGTCGGTTCTGACCCATAGCGACCCTACATAGCGTTTCCAAGGAGCAGCTGGTGAGCTTGAACTGCCGGCCTTGCCATTCCAAACCAACTGTGCAGTTCAGCATATTAACCCACACCAGGACTCGGAGGAAATCCTATGGAACAGTTCTACTCTTGTCCTGCAGGGTTAATCTGAGCTAGAACGAACTTGACGTCAATGAGTTGTTGTTTGTTATGTTCTGATTTTAAAGTCACCTGCGCTTAACTGATCTCCCTCTCTCCTTTCTTATGGTGTTCTGTGGAGTAATTGTTAGGTGCTGGAGAATGGTTTCTGACTCATAGCAACCCTATGTACTATAGAACGAAGCACAACCCTATCTTGCATCATCCTCACAATTGTTGTTATGTTAAATTAAACAGGTTCTTGTTCAAAGAAATACGTTGTTGTTGTGAGGTGCTGTCGAGTCAGTTATGATTCATGTGACCCTGTGCACAACAGAATGAAATACTGCCAGGTCCTGCTTCAGCCTCACAATTACTGTCACATTTGAGCCCATTGTTGCTGCCTCGATGACAGTCTGTCCCGTTGGTTGTCTTCCTCTTTTTGGCTGACTCTCCACTTTACCAAGTATGATGTTCCTCTCCTGGGACTGGCTCCTCCCAATAATATGCCTAAAATATGAGAGACAAAGTCTCACTATTCTCTCTTCTAAGGAACCTTTTGCTGTACTTTTTCCAACACAGATTTTTTTTTTTGTTCTTCTGTCGTCTCTGATGCTTTTAATATTCTTCTCCAACACTTAATTCAAATGCATTCATTCTTTTGTGGTCTTCCTTATTCCTTGTCCAACTTTCACATGCATGTGAGGCGATTGAAAATGCTATGTCAAGTGTCAGATGCACCTTAGTCCTCAAACTGATATCTTTGCTCTTTAACACTTTAAAGCAATACATATAAGGTGGATAAGGAAAAAGTTTTGGATATGATTCTTTAGTTGATTATTTTGATTCACAGGCCTGTTTATTAGTATTATGATAGACATCCAATTCTAAATGGATCCTTTGAATCTTTGACGTAGCAGGCTGTGCCCAATGGAAACAGAATAATTATTAGCCTATTTAGAGTATAATTAGATAGATATTACAGCATGTAATATTAATACATTTATTGAGTATTTTATCTTCAACTATTAACATTTTCCTTTAAAAAATTAAAACCTGTTTCTTGTTGCTAGAAATAGGTTAGATTTTGAGGTAACATTTGGTTGAATACTGAGAGTGTGTCAAGCAAAGTAGATAGTATGACATCTTTTTTAGAGTCTAGTCACAATTAAATGCCATTTTATTTTGGATTTTGGGATCTGTGCCAGCTTCCAGCTTGTCAGAGCTGAGAAGACTCAAATCAAGTCCAGACCTATTTCTACAGCAAACTGGGATTCTGGCTTTTTGCCTGTGAATTCATTCAGTACAGCCCATCTGGCTTTTGATGTTCTGCAAGTTTGGAGCAGTTTGTTTAAGGAAGCTATGTGGCGAGTACTTGGTGGGCCTACTGTCTTCTTACAGGGCCATCCAGCTCTTCATATGGGACTCCAGGGTGTGGTGCACCTTAAGTTTGTATTTTCACTAGTGCTAATCATCTGTTTACCTAGACACCAAGCAGCTGTGGGACTGTAACAACCATATCTTGATTCCTTTTACATTTCTGGGACACAGTGAATCCTCTTCGCTTTTTCATGTCCAGTGAAGTCCAGTCTAGTTCAGCAGCAGCTTGTTTGAATAACTTTATAATGTTTAGCCTGTGGTGTCATTTTGGTTTCTGGTCAAGGTAATTCCGTGACATATGGTGAGGGAGCAGGAAATGTGTGTGTGGATACATATATATGTATGCATTTGAGTGTTGTTAAAGTCCGCCGGTTATGACTGCTGTAGCATAAGCACTGGACTGCAAAACCACAAAAGTCTGCAGTTCAGGTCTACTAGCCGCTCCTCAGAAACCCTGTACAGGGTCTCTATGAGTCAGAACCAACTCAACAGCACTTACCACAACAATAATACATGTATATATGAGAGGACTTTAAAAATTCATGGAAAAAAATGGAATTAAAAGATAATGGAATTCTTCCATAAATGGTTTGAAGTCTCCTGGTATGTGAGTGTGTGTGTGTGTGTGTGTGTATGTATGTATATATATGTATGTATGTATATATGTATGTATGTATGCACATATATGATCTAGTTACAGTGTGGTACAGTTCGGAGCTTTTTCAAACTTTTTGGCATTATCTTTAGGGAAGTCAGTAACTGAGTCAGATATTACTCCTTTTTCTTTTGAGTGTTGGCAGTACAGACCTGGCTGGTTTATAGAAGTACCCTCTTTTCTTTTCCTATTCTCTAGACTGCCTCAAAGCCTCTGAAAGGTGCAGAAAAATGTCTCCCCTATCTTACGCCCACATCAGACCTATCCCTGACCCCTCTGGGGCCCAGCAAGAAGGAAGCACCTAGGCGGCAGTGTTCCTCCCCTCCTCCAGTGCAGCCATTTATCTGGTAGTAAAGCAACTACACACACATCAATTATGTTGCTAAACTGGCTACGCTTGACAGCACGGAGAAGAATTTTTTCTTACATCTAGAGAAAATGAAAAGGATTTTATCTCTTATTATACTTTATTTAATTTATTCTTTCTTTAATTACGCAAACACTCTTTGTACACCCACTTTATGCAAAGCATTGCTCCAGTAGGTGGGGGGAGGGGGCATCCTGCAGAGACTCTGCCCTCGGATTCAGATGGAAACTTGAAGAGGAGGTGTGTGGGAGTCCCTGACTACTTTATCTTATGGTAGCTGTATACAGTGCTTACTCTACAAATACTGACTCAGGCCGGTTTTCCCTACAAAAGGGGAGATGTTTCTATTCTGGTAATATATGGGTGAATTTGGTTCCTCTGAAAAGCAAAATTCTTGGAAATAAAATTTTAAAAAGGTGGTGGGAGTGAGAGGCAAAGAAACGACTAATATAAAATAAACCCTAGCATATGTGATGCTGTAGGTTCAGTACTAGACTGCTAACCACAGCGTTGGTGGTTCAAACTTACCTTCTGCTCCTCAGAAGCTCTGAGTTGGCACTTAACGACAATAGCAGCAAGATGCCCTTTAACTCCATGTCTCTATGCGTTTTTAAATGCTGAGCCTTTCTCTGTGTGATTTACATAGGTCTTCATGTATGTTGATTTTCTTCCTCGGATAAATGAGCAAATGGGTGGGGACATCATATCTAAAACAACAGAGACACCAGCTAGGAACGTCATTTTCAGTTCTTTCTGTATGAAAGCATTTGTGTGTGTGCGTGTATGTGTGCCTCATCTATAAATGAGGAGTGTCCCACCTTCCTTTATAGACTCTTGCTAAAAGCCTGGTGTGGAACAAGACTGTACAGGTATAAACAAATTACAGTTGGGAAAGAAGACTGCAAACTCTCGTTGTCTCCGAGGATAGTTATGAAAGACTTGTTTCAGCCATGGAGCTGGCGTGGTGGAGCCAGCATGACAACGCTTGGCATTAGTGACATCATTCCACACTTCACTACACACCAGAGCATCCCAGCTGGAATTTTTAAACCCTAACTAGGAAATTCACGGAATGAATTGTTTTGGAATATTTTGAGGATGATAGTGGTTTTTGTTTAGAGGTCATTGTTGAGATTTTGTGGGTGGGTTTATTTTATTTTATTTTTTTTTAATTTAATTATTATTTCATGGCAGAGCTCAACTAGTTTCTACTGTCCTGTGAGAAGAAAAGGCAACAATGATATTTGCACATCACACGCTAAGTTATTATTATTAACATTATTATCTCTGTCCTGGTGTGGTGCTGCAGGATAAGCACTGGACTATAAAGTCAGCTTGAACTGCAAACTCACCAGCCCCTCGTTTGTAACCCTATACAGGGCTGCTATGAATTGGAAATGACTCAGTGGCACTAAATAACAATAAAGTCATTATGGTTATTGTATAATTTTGGGTGAAAATGTGCACAGCAGTTTATATTTCCCACTTACCATCTGTCAATGAGGTTGGTTATATTTTTTATAAGTGTCAGCATCCTTATTTCTACCCTGTTTCCATGAATCCAACTTCTTTGCCCCTCCCCCCCATCTCTTATCACACAGTTTTAACTTAGACTTACAGGTGTTTAATACACACGTAACAGATACGTTTTTCAACTTCAACTGTTATGTATGTTCCCCTACCATGACATGGAGGGTTTTATTACAGTGAAAACCATGGTACAAATTTAAAAAAAAATGTTTTAATGTTATTTTTTCCTTAAAAATATTTAAACTATGAGAATATTGTGTCTGAGAGTTTTAAAATACAGTTTACTTTAGCCACCAGTGTTCTGAGCATAGTGTCCCAAATTTAAAAAACAACAACAACAGCAACAAAAAACCAAGATTAACATCAAAAGGAATCAGTTTTCATTCAATTGTGCAGCAGTGTGGGCTGTGAAATTTAATATTATTTTGACTTGTACAGAACTTGTAGAATGACATAGAGAAATGGATTAAGCTTAAATAAAAGTATACACAAGGGCACAAACAGACTTTCTCAAATGGAAGGTTGGGGTCACTGGACCGAGAACTGGGCCTTCTACCTCTGTCACTGTAGATGAGAATTTTAAAATAAACCATTCCTTTGGTGTGTAGTTAATTGCTTTTTCTAAGGTCTGGCTATGGAAGTAGAGGCACAAATACTGTCAGACCTCACCTTGATGAGTTGCTAAACTGGTTTGTGGGCCTATAGGTTCACAGTGCATTTGAATCTCTGGGCCTCTCAACTTTCCTGTGCTTGAAAAGATTTTGCTTGTCATTGGTGTGAAGTTTGAAAAGTACACCTCCCCCAGAGCTCTTGGATTTGTACCACTTTAATGGTCCCAAATTGTATAGGCTGCTTTTAGGCCCCTTTTCTTTTCCTTGAATAAATCAGGTTCATGTTGCCGATGATATTTGTTTTTGAGAACAGTGTGAAAGAACCGACAGCTGTGGAAACAGGCAATTGTTCCAACACACATACACATTCGAGTTAAAGCAGAACATGTCAATTAAAGCCTCCAATTACTACCTTGGTTCTTGGAGAGTTAAAGCCAATGAGAAGATAGTGGTGCAGTTTCTTGAAGTTTTAAGGTAATGAAGTGTTACTGGAGGCAGCTGTATCTGGGAACCGAATTCTGTATGAACCTAATACCCTCTAGTTAACACCCCACTCACCCTCTGGTTTCCCAGGGAGCATCTGTAGAAACCTGTTCTGATGTTAAAGTGCAAAAGGGGGCAGTAAAGTGCTTTCCACAAAAAAAGGAATTTTTTTTCCCCAAGTATTTCCTATGGTAGATATTGCCTGAGTCTTTCTTGGATCCTGCTTTTATTTATTCATTTTATAACAAAAACTCTTCTGTTTTGGGCATTTAGAGGCTATTTTATTAAGCAGCGGTAGCAGCAATCTAGCATTAAACGGAAATAATGCAAGGCTGAGTATCCTGCCTGTTTATGAAATGTGCCATCAAATTGGCATCATCATGAATTTAAAGCATTCTTCAGTAGTATTTATATTCCCAATTACACAGAGCATTTCTGAAAGAAATCTGGCATCTGTGTGAACATATAATTCTTGCGCTTCTGTGTTAATACTTCTCATCTCAGGGTTCCTAGCTGAAGCCCACGGGGCACAGGGGAGCTAGAGGTCAAGGGTTTGGGCTTTGTCCTGAGCTGCATGCATCCATTTGTCTGCCTGCCACTAGAAAGACCAGCCAATTACAGCAAGCCTGCAGAGGGCTTTTCTCATTCAGAATTTCAGACCAACCCATTTACAAACTGGCTTCTCTCCTTCACTGCAGCCTTTGACATTTAATTAAAATAAAAATAAAAGCAGGTTTTTTAGGGGGGTGGAAGGGAACTGTTTTTTCTGTAAAAAAATAAAATAAATTCAAATTGTATTTAAATACTTCCTACACTTTGGCTTGGGGATAAATCTCTTACATAATTCTAGCCAACTGTGCTAGACTAAACCTGTTCCTAAAGGCGGGATGCAAATTCCTAGAAATACCAGCTAACTCACAGATTGTTGTTGTTGTT
>NW_006408547.1:11955867-11956500 GCF_000296735.1 Chrysochloris asiatica | reverse complement strand
GTAAATCCTTACGGGAGTAGAAAGCCTCATCTTTCTCCCGCGGAGCGGCTGGTAGTTTCGAACCACTGACCTTAAGGTTCGCAGCCCGATTTGTAACCACTACGTGATTAAGTATAAAATTGTATTTCGTACATTTTGTTTATGTGTATGTTGCTACAGAGTAGCCCTGGTGGTGCATTGGTTAAGTACTCAACTGCTAACCAAAAGACTTGAACCCGACAGCCATTCTGTAGGGTAAGAGCCTGGAAGTGTACTGTCATGAAGATGACAGCTTTGTGGAAACCCCCGCGGGCCAGTTCTGTTCTGGGCCATGCAGGGTCGTTAGGAGTTGGACCTCAACGGCACACAACCACACATTACTGCAGCCTTTGTGAACTCAGGCCGTAATTCAGACTATAATCATTTTATCCTTTGTTTTCAGAAGAATTGCATTGAAAAGGTTTTTTAAAAAGGTTTAGGTATTAAATATTTATGTATTTCTTCTTTAAATTAGAATTATGAAAGATAGTTTAAGAAAATGTTAGTTCGTTTTGAAACTCTACTTTAAAAAATAAGGTTCCAATATGATCACAAAACTTTGAATGTTAATTGAAGAGAATTAGTGTCCCAAATTTAAAAAACAACAACAGCAGC
>NW_006408547.1:11902518-11955556 GCF_000296735.1 Chrysochloris asiatica | reverse complement strand
ATCTCGTTAGGGGTCTTCCTCTTTTTCTCTGACCCTCCACCTTACCCAGCATGACATCCTTCTCCAGCGACTGTTCCCTCTGGACAAGTATGTCCAAAGTATGAGAGATGAAGCTTAGCCATCATTATATAATAGGCAGGAGTAAAGACCCTGAATGTGACAATCTGTGTATGTTTGTCTCTCTCTGTGGAATGGTTGTTGTTAAGTACCGTGGAATTGGTTCTGACTCATAGTGACCCTGCACAGGGTTTCCGAGGCTGTAAATCTTTACGGGAGCAGAAAGCCTCATGAGTCTCCCGTGGATCAGCTGGTAGTTTTGAACTGCCAACCTTGCTGTTAGCGGCCCAATTCATAATCACTACTACCAGAGCTCCTTGCATACCACAAAGTTTATAATGAAATTAGCAAAAGAAAAAAAGCAACATATATTCCACTATGAATTTCATTGTGTATGGCAGTTTATTACATACACACTTCTATTATTTAATGAATTGGCATGGTTTGCATTGGTCCTCTTGGTAGTGCAGGACTGCTCCATGAAACCAATCCAGAAGTTACCACTAGTCAGTTCTAACTCTTGGCAGCCCCGTTTATGTCCGAGTAGAACTGTGTACTGTGGGGTTTTCGGGAGCTGGTTTTTTTTGGAAGTGTGTCTTGAGCACCTCTGAGTAGATTCAGTATTTGCCTTTTCCAATGACTGGTTTGGACACTACAGCTTAGAAAGTGGTCATTCCAGTGTGCATCTTCTTTTTCTGAGCCCTCATTTATTCTGTATTGGCTTAATATTTTTGTATTTGATTACTAACTTATTGTGGCGTTGCTTACCCCCAATGAGATGGATTGACACAGTGGCAGCAGAAGTGGGCTCAAGAGTCACAGCAATTGTGAGGATGGTTCAGGGCTGGACCCCATTGTCCATAGTAGGGTCGCTATGAGTCAGAACTGCCCCTAACAGCAGCGGCATATGGCAGTATTGGCTTACCCTTCAATCACTCATCTGTGATTGTCTTGCGTGGCTTCCGTCTCTCCTGTTTTTACAGTACATCTGTACCAAGTATGACCCTTCACTGCATCACTGCCCTTGATGACTTGAGCATTCTCTGAGGTGGTTAACCCATATGACATATTTTGGCCAACCTTGGACAAAAATGGAAGTTGGCATTGCATGTTTGCACTGATATGATACTTTGATGTTCAGTAAGGTAATGCAGAAGTGGGTAGGGAGGAAAAGGGAAGCAGAGGAAATGGACCATCCATTGGAAATGAGGTAACTTTGGTTCCACTGCACTTATCTTCAGCATCTGAACTACTGGCTTCCTAGGGGTCCTCCTGTTACACTGGGTGAGGTTCTGAAATAGAGCTGGCATCCATTGCCTCCGTCTGATTCCCAGGCACCTTGTGAGACTTGGCAATGAAATACAGGTCAACAGAAAAATCCAGACTTGACATCACAGATATACAACACCAGTGCCACCTATATGGGGCATGAATCATTGCTAAACATTTTATTTTATTTTATTTTATTTTGGACTAAAAATCAGCTGACTTTATAAAATGGGCCCTCTAAGTACTTTCTGTTTGAGTGAAGTTTAACAAAGGTTATATATGGTAACCCCTGACCACTAAATGGCTGGACTGTGCTTTAAGTGTATTATGCCAATATTTTAAACAAACGTGTTTTCTTAGTTTGGTTTAAAACTTCCCACTACATTCTTCACTAGTTCTTTTATGTTTTGTCCTGTTAATATTAAAGAATAAGGTGACACACAGTGACTAAGAAGGTTCTACAGTTAAGAATGTTGTTAAGCATTGTCAAGTTGCTTTCATGATATATATAGGGTTTCACAGGAGCGACTGGTGGGTTTGAACCATTGACCTTGCATTTAGCAATCTAGTGCTACCCTACAGCGCCACACCAGCACAGTTAGGAAAATAAGTTAAAATGTCTAATTTAGATGATTAAATATTAATTTAGATGATTAAATATTAATGCCCAATTTAAATCATTAGATTTTAACAATATGTTCCAGGTGAAAGTGTTAGTCTTGTTTGGGAAAAACTTTTTTTTTTAAACTTGGGTTAAATTCTATAGGTATTTAAAAGCTAAAATTAGATTCTCATATCAAATCAGTTCAGTTCAGGCATATTAACTTGGATTTATTTTAGGGTTTTCATTTGATTCCTGGTTTGATTGTCTAAAATCTGATTTGAAGCCATGATAGCTATTGTCTTGCTTTGGAGTCATGGTTCATTGGGAAATACCATAGGAGAAGTCTATCTCTGCTCAGCATGCCTGGCCTTCTCTTGTGGCATCCTGCCGAACTTCCATGCTTCCATGGAGACCCTCCTGGGACAATGCCTGGAGCTTCAGCAGCATTGCCCAGACGGAAGTCCTCTGTCCCGACTCCCGGAGGTTCTGCACTGATGCTTACAAAGCAGGGTCTGGCCTGACTGTGTTTTGTCTCCTAAATAGCACATGAATCACTGTTGGTCTTTTGTTTTTTAGATTAAATACCAGCAGACTTTATTAAGTGGCTCCTGTAACCACTTTCTGTTTGGATAAAGTTTAACTAGAATGATCTCATGCCTTTGTGGCTGTAACTGTGTGTAGGTTTTCTACTGTGTTATTTTGGGTTACAAGATGAATATTGTGATCTTAACACAGGGAAAAGAGAATCTGTATCTGATATCCACTGTAGACTATGGGCGGAGCCCTCGTGTGGCGCTGTGGGTTAATGCGCCAGACCACAGAGCTTTTTGAACTGCAGAGTAGAGTCATCAGATTGAGCTCACCAGCTGCTCCTCGGAAACCCTATACAGGGTCGCTATGGGTCAGAACCGACTCGACGGCACTTAACAATAACAACAACATAGACTATGAGAAGGAGCCCTAGTAGTGTAATGGATTATGAGCTGGGCTGCTAACCTGAAGGTCAGCAGTTCGAATCTACCAGTCGCTCACAGGAGAAAGACAAGGCTTTCTGCCTCCTGTAAAGATTTACAGCCTCGGAAACTCTATGAGTCGGAACTGACTCCACGGCACACCATTACCACCACCATAGTAGTTTATGGGGAACTCTTGTTACTGTTGTGGGTTAATGCGTTGGACTTCAAAGTTGGTTTGAACCTCAAGGTCGGTGGTTCTAGCTCACCAGCTGCTCTTTGGAAACCCTATACAGGGTCACTCTGGGTCAGAACCGACTGGATGGCACTAAACAACGCAAGCATGGATTATGAAGGAGCTTGGGTACAAGCAATTGGTGATTGGCTGCTTAACCAAAAGATTGATGATTCAGATTTACTCAGCAGCACGTGCAAGAAATGCTTCGGTGGAGTTTACTGTCAAGAAAACCCTCTAGAAGGAGTAGTTATACTCTGTGTAACACACAGGGTCACCAAAAATCGGGAGCCAACTCAATGGCAGCTAACAACAAGAACAGGGACAGTCAGTGTACTCTTACAAAGTTAGCCAGCTCTGCACACCATAATTACACTTCAAAAGAAATACTTCCAGCGTCAACATAGAATAAGTGAATTATTGACTATTATAAAATATACAGGGCATAAATGTGCTATGTAATCTGATTTATTAATGTGTTTAGTAAGCCTTAAAGGAACTATCCAAATATAAATAACTTAGGGTCAAAAATTGAAGAGGAAGACCCCCAACGAGATGGATTGGCCAAGTGGCAGCATTGATGGACTCAAGCATGGCAGCAGTAGTGAGGTTGGCCCAGGATTAGGCAGTGTTTCGTTCTACTGTGCATAAGGCCACTGTGGGTCTGTACCAACTCCATGGCACCTAACAATAACAGCAGTGTTTGTCGAGGAACCCTGGTGCCACAGAGGTTCACAAGGCGCTCAGTTGCTAAGTGGAATGTTGACAGTTCAAACCCACCAGCTGTTTGTTGGGCAGGAGAGAGATGTGGCAGTCTGCTTCAGTTGAGTCACAGCCCTGAAAATCCTATGAGGCCATTCCACTCTAGAGGTCTTATAGGGTGACTGTGAATTGGAATTGATTTGATGGTATTGGGTTTGATTTTTTTTTTTTTTAATGTTTGTCACCTTGATTATTAACATGGGGCTCATGGTCTTCCATTTAAAAAAAAAAGTATTAAGAAGTGCACATCATTTTATTTTTATGTATGTTCTGTTATTCTCATAAGAACATTTCTTTTGGGAGTCCATCTGTAATACAGCATTGAAAAGGTAAATTCCATTTAGTTGGTCTGTTTCCCTTTTGCTGCTTGGCCTCCTGGGGCAAAGTGTGGATACCAGGTTCCAACCACGCAATGACCTGCAGTCTGTAAAGAGAAGGGTTCCTCCTGGAGACAGGACTCAGGTGGGTGTGGCTTGTGGGTGTTTGGCTTCCTGTTGCTGTCAATGTGACATGCAGGAGACAGCATGGTGTCTTGCTTTTTCTCTTCAGCTTCCTTAACGTTCTGGTTTATCTATGAAAAGCTTAATTTAGGGAGAAAAAAGTGCATTTTATGTTTTAATGTGATGCAGTGAGAACTGAAAAGTGTGCAGAGAAAGGGAATTTTTCCTGTCATTTCTTTCTGGCATCGCTGGGTCTTTATTTGTTTTGTGTGCTGTGTATTTGTGTGTTGTTGTTGTTAAGTACCATTGAGTCGGTTCCTATTCAAAGCGACTTTGTGTAGAGTTTCTGAGGAGTGGTTGGTGAGTTTGAAGTGTTGACTCTGTGGATCAAACTGACCTTGCAGTCTAGTGCAAGAACTCGGTGTATTTGTGTGGTGGTGGTGGTGGTGGTGGTGTGCCATGGAGTTAGCTCTGACTCATAGTGACCCTGCATACGGTTTCTGAGGCTGTAAATCTTTATGGGAACAGGAAGCCTCATCTTTCTCCTGCTGAATGGCTGGTAGTTTCAAACCGCTGACCTTGAGATTAACAGCCTGACTCCTGACTGCCACGCTACCAGAGCTCCTAGTGTATTTGTGTACTAGTGATTAAATATACTGTGGTAACATGCTTTGAACAGTGCTTAGCAAAGAGTGAAACTCAAAAGTAGCAGTGGTTTTTTTTATTAGTGGTCCTGGAAATTGCTAATTGCCTTGGATTTAAAGTAGGGAGGAATTGTAGAAGACATCCTACCAGAGAGAGGATTGGAAACACACTTGTACTTGGGATGATGTTTCCTGGAAACTCTGTCTTTCCAGTCAATGCTTCCCTATCTCAACTCTAACTTACTCTATTGTCAGAACTCTTTTCATGCCTGGGATCTGCATATGATTTTGGACTTAATCTTATATTTATTTATCTGTGCATATCTTAGCTTCCATTTGTTCATTAATATTTGTTTTCTAACTAATATAATGTTGGCGTCCTGGTGTGAAGTTGTAGGTTAATGTGCTGGACTGAAAAGTCATTTGAACCACAAGGTCAATGGATCACGTTCACCAGCTGCAACCCAGAAACTATACTGGGTCACTATGTGTCAGAACCGACTTGACGGCACTTAACAACAATATAATGTTTGGACTCCTGGTGTGGTGATGTAGGATCAACAATGGATTGGGAACCATATATGGTGAGCAGTTGAAACCCACCAGCTGCTCTTCAGAAACCATATACAGGGTCACGATGCGTGAGAACTGGCTTGATAGTGCTCAGCCGTAACAATATCCTATTTATTGAGCATCTATGATAGTTCAGTCACGTGGGTATTCAGCATTTCATCAGTTAGACATGGTGCCACCCTGCCCTCAAGGAACTAGACTGTACATTTCTCATCAGGAATGGTGACCTTGTACTTTTCTTGTCTGGCATATAAAAAAATATTGCTTTGGGCTTTATAATGTTATTAGTCTGGTTTACCCCCATGTTACCTTACAGATGGATTCTGGGAAGATAAGGACTAATATGACTGTACCTCAAGGTCATGAATTAAGACTGCATGGCTTGGCAGTGTGGGAGAAAGTTTTGGCAGTCTGTTTCTGTAATGATGACAGCTAAGAAACCACAGGGAGCAATTCTACCCTGAAATGTGGTGGTGGTGGTGGTGGTGGTGGTGGTGGTGTGCCATCAAGTCGATTCTGACTCAGAGTGACCCTGCACAGGGTTTCCAAGGTTGTAAATCTTTACTGCAGCATCTTTCGTCCATGGAGCGCCTGGTAGATTTGAGCTGCTGACCTTGCAGTCAGAAGGCAAATTCTTAACCCACTATGCTACCAGGGCTCCTGAAACATATGGGGTGGCCATGCAATTGGTAGCATATGCAAGAGCGCTGTGGTTTATGGGCCCTCAGCTCATCCATACACTTTGCTGAAACATAATGGTCTCATCACTTACAGGGTTGTCCTGGTGTGGCACTGTGGGTTAATGCGCTGGACTGCAAGGTCGGTTTGAAGCTCAAGGTTGGCGGTTCAAACTCACCGGCCACTCCTTGGAAACCCTATACAGGGTGACTGTGAGTTGGAAACGACTGGATGGCACTTAGCAACACCGCCACCAACAATGGCACTGTAGACTAAGTACAGGACTGCTAACCATAAGGTTGGTAATTCAAACCCACCAGCTGCTTCTTAGAAACCCTTTATTCAGGACATTTAACAAGTCAGAGTCGACTCATTCATTAATAGTGAGTTTGGGTTGGTTCTATTATCCATTGAAAAATACATGTGAACAAACTGAATTACCAACCTCTAAAGCACTTACGATAAGCACTGGACTATGCATCAGAAGGGTGGTGGTGGTTCAATCCCATGAGCCATTCCGTGGAAGAAAGATAAGACCTGCTGCTCCTGCATGGATTTGTTGTTGTTGTGAAGTGCCGTCGAGTCGGTTCTGACCCATTGCTACCCTCTATAGGGTTCCCAAGGAGTGGCTGGTGAGCTTGAACTGCATGGATTTACAGCCCCTGAAATCCTATACAGACTTGCTGTGATTTGGAACCAACCTGACAACAACAAAGGACTTAGATATTGGGTATTTTCTTTTCATATTGATGTAAAGAAACAATCCTTTTTAAGAATAATTTTTAAACCGGCTAATCAACGACTTTTCTGGTCAAAGGATACATTTCTTATTACAATACATTCTGAAAAGTGAATTGACACTTTAGATGCATTAGGAATTGTGGGTTTGTTGGGATTTACTTTTTATATTTGAGATTCTTCCCTTTCCCTTTCATTTGATAAACCATCCTATGGATTATTCCTCCCTTCACATTCCCCCACTGCTGACGTTTATAAACGTTTTAACAAATAATGTGAATCAAATCCAGACTGCATGTATTGGATAAAAACTTTACATCAAGGTCTGCTTTGTCTGCAAAATGAGTTAAGGAATCAGTAAGTTATGAGATTTGTTTCCACTGGATATCTGTTTTAAAATGTGGAGATCCTTAAGGCAAACCGAAGCAACCCGTGTGTCATGTCTTGACCTCACCCCATCCACACAGGCAGAAGAATTAAATCAAATTGGCTAAGTGAACGGAGAGTCATAGGGAGTCACTTACATGGGTGGAGAGGAATCGCCAGTGAATCTTTAGTTCAGCAGGAAAGAAAAAAAACTTCTTAAAGGAAGCAGGATATCACGAGTATTGTGTGTGTGAAGAAAGAGCTTTGTGAGTCAATATTTAGGCATAGGGTGTGATCTGGGAGAATTCTAAGATATACACCAATCTGACAGATTTAAGTATGTGTGAGAGGTGGGCGAAGATGAGGAATCTCCTTAAAAGAATTGAATGAATGGG
Source organism: Chrysochloris asiatica (assembly GCF_000296735.1). Classification (NCBI taxonomy): domain Eukaryota; kingdom Metazoa; phylum Chordata; class Mammalia; order Afrosoricida; family Chrysochloridae; genus Chrysochloris; species Chrysochloris asiatica. The sequence continues at coordinate 11,947,842 of NW_006408547.1, read as the reverse complement.
CAGGAAAATGGGTACATTTGTGTTGGTGAGGGTCCTGGTCTCAGTTGCCTGTGCAGACACACAGGGAAGTTGACAAATCTTAAAAATTAACTGAAGACCAGTTCTTTGTACAGGCGACAGACTATCAATTAAGGAATACTTCTAATGATGGCAAATACTTACATGGGGTTGATAGCTCTGCCAGCCACTGAAAGAGCAGATTTGGAGAGAGAAGAGGGTTGGGCAGAAAAGTGGTGTAAGGAACCCAGGAAGAGAATGGGCCTCTGATTCTTGTAGGTCCTGAGGATTTCCTAAAAGGGTCAAGGAGTAAGACATGAGGAAAAGGATGTGTCAGAGAGGAGGTGAGCAGTTTAATGCTCACTGTACTTAATTTGTACCTTCCAATTCTCAACCCCAGCTACATAACAGCATCTCTGGGGTTTTAAGAGACACATTTAAAAACCTCACATACACACAAATTTCTCATTCATTCTGACATGTGAGAAATTAAATGCGTAGAATGGTTACTTGGTGTTTTATGCACAAAGATGACACTCTGGGATTCAGAGACTAAGGGAGTACTACTACCCAGGGGGAGCCCTTCAATTGATCATAGTTGCATTTTAAAAACACCACCTGAAAACTTCTTGTTAAGTGCTGTTGAGTCGATCCTGACCCATAGCGACCCTGTATAGGGTTTCCAAGGAGCCGCTGGTGAGCTTCAACCGCTGACCTTGTAGTTCAAACAACTTTGCAGTCTGGCGCATTAGCCCCCACAGTACCACATCAGGACCCCCCCGGAAAACTTGTAGGAGTGGACAAAAAGGTCGCTTGGTAGGTGGTTATCACAGTTCTTGAGACTTCCACAAAGGTTTGCACATGGCTGCTTTACACATGTAATTAATTAAAAAAATGTTCATTTTCAGTTCTGCCTCACAGATTTTATATAAGATGATGTTCTTTTTGGGGGGAGGCTAACTGAATAAAATGTGTCCTTGCTAAAAGATCTCAGTAAAGAAAAGGGTCCCCTCTCTTTTTGTGGCTGTAAAATAACAGCCTTCCAAGAAGCAGGGGCATGCCACTTGTGTACATATGCGTTTTAAAGAGTATTGTTAAAAATAATGAAGCTATGATAGATAGAACAGTATATCTAAAGCTTACTGCATGTTTTAGAACATTAAGACCATTCATTAGTCTAAATCATAAGCTATTCCCTCAGTACGGATTTGAAATTGGGGGTGTCCCATCACCCTTTCTTTATCTGTTAGTGAATTATGACCCTCTGATCGTCATAGCCGGTGGCCTCCTCTGGCTAAATAAAGAATTGGATTGGAAGAATTCAAACGTAATGCTTTGTTCTCAGGCTTTAATATTTTAATGAGCCTGCAGGCTTGGCTGCTTAAGAACTAGCTGGGATTTCTAAGTGTGTTTTTAGTGTTCGCACTTGTAGAAGGATGTTCATTAGGAAGCTCTTGTTTCAGTGTCTCAGAGACACTCCCCATTAAGAAAGATCTTTCAGCAGCATGGCTAGCAAGGAAGAGGAGGAGGGAGCAGGGAGAGAAGCTTTTAGCTGTAAGCATTAGGGGAATATTGTATCAGTAGTCCCAGTTCTAAAGATTTGCTTCTAAGAATTAATTGGAGCAAATACATCTCAAGGGGTAGGGGGGAAGGTTTGTGGAGCAAAGAGAGAGTAGTTGTTGTCCTGGCAAATGGAGGACTCCTCACTTTGCAGCTGAATCAATACTACAACTAATTATTTCTGGTTATCTTTTATGGGTTTGTAAGACATTTCTTTTGTTCAGTGTAATAAAAAACCCATTGTTTGATCAGTGACTGACTAATTATGATAAGTAATTTGAAACATTCTTGATGAAACTTGTCTGTTAATTAGCATCCACAGCGAATGGAAAATAACAAGACAACAAAGTATTAGTGCATCTACTGTTCCCTCAAATTGATGAAATCTCTGTGTGGCATGCCCAATAAACTGAAGCTGCCAATGGTTAAAAAATAACAAACAGGTGGGAAGGTCTGACTCACCACAGAGGAAAAGTTATTGTAAAGTTACACAAAGGAGTACTGAAATATTACAAGCGAGGGGGTGGTGAAGACGTGTCACCAGGTTGACTGATCCTGTTGCTTAAAGAGAATGGTTTCTTTCTTTTTCCTGTAAAGCTGAAGTCCTAAATACATTATCCCATGCTGATCTGAACTAAGATCTGTTTAGTAAACTGTATTGTGGATCTGAAAAATTGGTAGCATGGTATTATTATTAGGTGCCCTGGTAGCGTAGTGGTTACGAATCGGACTGCTAATCTCACGGTCAGCAGTTCAAAACTACCAGCTGTTCAGCGGGATAAAGATGAGGCTTTGTGCTCCCATACCAGGTCGCTATGAGTCGGAACCGACCCCACGGCACATAACCACCACCATTATTATTGATGTCTAGCTGTGTTGCAGTCATCCCTAATTCTGTCTATTTTTATCAACTCAATGGCTTTTCTTTTTTTTTTTAATGCTTTTAGATTTCTACCTGGACAAGGACTGGTATTATACCCACAAATAGGAGACAAATTGGATATTATTTGCCCCAAAGTGGACTCTAAAACTGTTGGCCAATATGAATATTATAAAGTTTATATGGTTGATAAAGACCAAGCAGACAGATGCACTATTAAGAAGGAAAATACACCTCTTCTCAACTGTGCCAAACCAGACCAAGATGTAAAATTCACTATCAAGTTTCAAGAATTCAGCCCTAACCTCTGGGGTCTGGAATTTAAGAAGAACAAAGATTATTACATTATATGTAAGTATAACTCTTTTCATTTGTGTTATAGAAAGTAGAATAAGCTAAATAGGTTTGTATTCATTTTTGTTTCCTTAAAATTATTATTTGTGGCAAATTATTTGTTGAGAGTCCTTCATGAACCATTTGTTCATCTCTGTTTTCAAAGCAGCCTTAATTGAATTTGTGAGTCTAGTACAGTACTAGTTAAATATAAGTAACCAAAGGGGGAAGCACATTTATAGTTTTTTAAAATAAATGGATATATGTGAATCTTCCACATTTCTAGTGACAAAATCATGTTTAAGGAGCACTACTGAGATTTGGATAGGTAAATCGTGTGCAATGCTTTTTCTGTTCATCCATTCAACCATCCATTCACTCATTCGCTTTGTCAGTCTTTTGTGTTTACTTTGCACCACAAACAGTGCATAAGTGCTAGGGATTCAACAAAAGTTGAAAAAGATGGTGTTATGGTACCCTTTCCTTATGACGTTACCCGAGTATGGGGATTACGCACAAACCGCAATTATATACCGTCACAGTTACTTCAAACCAAATTTAGAAGATGAAACTTGAGTGAATGAATTGTTCTCTTTGTGTCTCCTATTTGTTTAATAGTGTGACGCATTGTTTCAGAAGCAGGTAGTATGTGTCTTTTAGATCGTAGCCATGTCAAATCTGAGCTAGCCTTCACGCCTGAGTCTGCGGAGTGCATGCCTACTGTGTGCACAGCCTGTGCGAGCACCAGGCTGAATACCAGTTGGCAGCAAGCCAGAACCATTCTTGGGATCTCAGACTTTTGTTAGCGTGCAGGCTGGGTGACTTAGACAGTTGCTCACATTATTAAAGCAATATATATATATATATTTTTTTTTTAAATTTAGATTAACATTGTATTCTTAATTAGGTTTACTTCTTTATTCATTTGCCATCATAGACTTCAGTTCATTAGGGAATGCTGGTTAGGTTCCTGCTACCTCTTGGTGATTAGGTTGAAACTTTGGCTTTTCAACCTACTAAGAGCACAAAATCAACAATTCACCAAATACATACACAGTACCCAATATTATATTATGTTTTAAACTGCATTAGTAATTAAAACAAAGATTGTCAGAGCCATCAAATTATCTTGTTGCCTTTTTCTACAAATCTGAAATGTCACAGGAACTGAAAACCTATTTCCCACGCTATGTTGATATGTTGTTACTTAGCATGAATAAGTAATAATGAAAAAAAAAAGTAAATTTTATAAAAGAATAATTGTCATAAAAATGAAGAGCTGTTAAAGTGTACAAAATAATAGTGAAACCTTTGAAAATATGAAGAAGTTACTAGGTTGAACAAAGAGAAGCCTTAAAGTTTTCAAAGCATATATGTATGGCATGTTTTTTTAAGGACTTTTTGTGTAAGACTGTTTTACTTCAGGACACTAATGTTTAGCATAACATTTATAGGAAACAAAGTAACCTTGGAGGAAACCATTATGAATGTCAGTGCCCCTGGGTGGAATGGGAGAGGGGGGAGTGCTAAAGTAGACCTAAAGACCTAACACAGTATCAAATGGGCCAATGATGTTACATTATCCCACTAAGCTCGTGGGTGCTCTTGTGCCCACAGGTGGTAAGTCAACAGACCGAAACCACTTCTTTCCTTTTACTGTTAGTCACAACTTGATAAAAGATCTCGTTTATTGTGAATTCTATTGAGGACTAGTAGAATTTCAGTACAGATTACGAGTTTAGCCTTTAATCTGAAATAGCATGCAAGGAATACAAATAAATATAGATGGTTTACCAACATCTTTTTTTGCTTTATGTAGTGAGCATTTAAAACTACTTTTGACCAATGCACGACATATTTATGCTTACAATCACTATTTAATCTTTAATTGTAATATTAATGGCATTTTTGTTTTTTGTATTTAAGAAAAACCGCACTTCACCGGCATTAACAGGTTCACTTAGAATAGCTGAGCTTCACTGACCTCCAGAACTCTCCTGAAAGTTATGATTTAGAGTGCAAAAGCATGGGGCAGCCTAGGATAAAAGAATCGTTCTAACAATAAGTTCAGAGTTTCAAGTTTGAAACAATCAGGTTGCTGTTTGACCATGGCTGATTGCAGGACAGTCACATGACTGGGTGAAGGGCCCCTGCCTTAGAAATTTAATGGGAAGTCCACTGAGACTTTCAACAGAGAGTTGAAAGGCTTCCTCATTAAATTACAGAACTAGCAAGGCACTTCACATACTTGGAGACATTTTCTATCTACTCTACAGCAGAGCTCATCAATACACAGATTTCCCTCCAAATGAAATGGTAACTGAGAACACATTTTTAAATAGCTTTAAAAATTTACTTGGGCTTTCCATTGTGTCTTCAAGAATACCAAGGCACCAAAACAATGAATACTGGTCAGAAGTCACAATTTTCCATACATACCAAACAATCACACAGATACATACTCACACGCACTGCCCGACCTCTCCCCAAGTCACACTCGGCACTCTTTCTTAACAAGAATGAAAGTAGTTGGAAGTAGGAAGTTCTATATTGGCAGATTCAGAAAATGGTTCTGTATTAGATAGCATAATGGAAAGTGCACAAATTTGCAAGGATATTTTTGACCCTTCAATTTATTGACTCAATTTAAGACAGTAAATGTTACTGTTTGAGTTGCTACAGTACTACATGTACTGGCTCCAAATCTTGGTGTCTAGCTGGTAAATAACTTCACAACCAAGAGTATCATTATTCACATCCTTATTATGTGCTGGTTTCTTTCCGTGGAAAGGATTAAGAGAAATGATCATTTGGAATAAGGGTTGATTGCCATGTTGGAAACAATCCAAACTGCCAATGGACTGAATAGTGTTGGATGGTTCCATGGTGCACAGTATTTGAGCAGGCCCGGGCTGGGACTCCAGAAATCTGTGTTTTAGTCCTAGTGCCTGAACTTAATGAGCTTAATTAGAAAGTTAGTGTATGTCAGGCCTTTGAACCTGTTCACTGCGGTTCAACCCGCCTCTGAGAATTTGCCTTTGCATCCCAGATATACTGAATCAGAATCCTCACATGATTCTTATGTCTATATACATACAAATCCCTGCTTTATTTCTCTGGAACCTTAGCTTCCTTCTCTGTAAAGTGCTTCTGTTGTGTTTCTGGCTAATGCCCGAGGGTTTTTCTCTCTGGTTCTAAATCATTTTACGATAGGACATACAAATCCACTCTAGGGTCTCTCACTGACATTTCTCTCCAGTTTAAATTGACAAAAGATTTGCCGTCACTTCCTTGAAGACATTTGATTTTAGTGTTACATGATTTAAAATGTTGTCATTGCAGTTTTTAGTTTCAGAAGCAAATAGTAATTTTTAATTGAAAGTTTATTTTTAAGCTTTCTGAGCATATACTCCCTTAAGAAATGACTTGGAAAAATGATACGCATCCTCATGATTTATTTTCATAGATGATTATTTGCTTTGACTTGTGGCAAAATGATATATGTGCTTTTCTTATTGTCTGGAATTGGCTTTTTCGAGTGAATTATTTCAGTAATTGGCTCTAGGCCTAATTTGCATAATAAGATCTCTTTATCTTTAAATGACCCAAAGGTGGGGTTGTTAAATCTATTTGATCTGAATAAAGTCCACCATTCTTCATTACATTCAAAATTTTAATTATCTTAAAAATACAGTAAGCATTTTAGATGAGATTTGGTTATTTTATTACAACTTTAACATGTTAGAAAAAATTTACAAAGTAACTATTACTTCTGATGCTGCTCCTTTTCAAGGGAGGCGCTGTTTTAGACACATAAATATTCCAATTAGTAACAAGAAAGCATTCCTAATGTGTTCTCAGCCTTCATATTTGTACCACAGGTTCCTTTTAGACACTCTGTACACTTGATTTACAGTTTCTTTTAAAGGTGGCAAACCAGAGCTGAATGTGTCAGCAATTTTGGTGTGTTTGGTCCCTTATGAAGGTTTTGTGGATTGGCTATCCAACGTTGGTATAGCATCTTGCAAAAATACATACAAAGAGGTTTTCATCACACCACCAAAAATTATGTGACTCAGAGATGGAAAATGACTTCTATTGTGGTGATACTTTTTAATAAATCGTGGCCACACAGAGCTGTTAGAAAAAGAAAGCTATGTTTATGAGCCCCTCCCAATTTAGCTTCATGTGGTCTTAGCATTGTTTTGCTGCAGATTTGTGGTAGAGGCATAGTCACCATTTCTCAAGCTTGATTGGTTCAAAGGTGGTCTGTGATGACCTTCCTGCAGTGGGTACCACAGCGGTCCTTCTGCAGAGCCACCCTGTCACCTTGAGCATCGCGCAAGTTGCCATTCCGTAGGAACCTTGTTAGTTTAATTCTCTAGGGCATTTTTAAAATATACATAAGAGCATATACAATTGGAAGGAGTCCAGAGCCATCTTTGCTCTTTTTGAGGAATGTACTCCATTTCTGAGCAAAATGCCAAGATACATGAAAATGTTTGCAAAAATATAATGAAACTGTATTATTAGAGAATCCAAACAGAAGGGCAGATGTATTCTATTGCCTCTATTTTAGTTGAACATATAAGCACTTATTTACCTTTTGGGTTTTTCCTTTTCTGCTTTTGATTTGGTTCCTTCTGGGTAGTCTGTATGGCAAGTGGCACTAAAATGCACTGAATGTAGTGTAATCCCTTTCTATAGTAATACAGTGTTGTTGCTGTTGTTACATGCCATCGAGTCAGTTCTGACCCATATAGCAACCTGTATAGGGTTTCCGAGCAGCAGCTGGTGAGTTTGAACTGCCAACTTTGCAGTTAAAACCAGCTTTACAGTCCAGTGCGTTAGCCCACAGAGCATGCAAATGTCCTTTACATGTAGGGTTTCCTTAAGGATATGGAAGAATGTAAGGCTTCTGTGAAATGATCATGTGCTTTATTTGGTGAATGATTTTTGTATGATAAATGCAGTTGTTAACATGCTGTTGAGTTGATTCCAACTCTCAGCAACCTTGTGTAACACAGAATGGAACACTTCCAGCCCCGCACCATCCACTCTCATATTTGTTATGTTTGCTACCACTGTGTCAGTCCATATGATTGGGGTTGTACCTCTTTTTTACCTAGTATGATGTCCTTTAACCTTATGTTGTCAGGAGGTACAACATGTCCAAAGCATGAGAGACAAATTCTCACCATCCTGGCTTCTAAGGAGCATCCTGGCTGTATTTCTTCCAAGACAGAGTTTTGATTATTCTGGCAGTCTGTGGTACTTTGACTATTCTTCACCAGCACCATGATTTAAATGAGTAGAAGCTGCATTTGTAGCATTAACTAGAATCAAGTTTAGTGATAATGGCAACATCAGGGTGTAAGTTTCCTCCTCTCAATTGAGGTGTAAGGATATTTGTTTGATAACTGCTGTGTAATTGCTGAACTCAAGTATTCTAAACCCTTTCTATTTTTAACCTACAACTGTCATCTTTGTAGGAGATTATTTGTAAGTCCTGCCAGAAGGCTGCCTGGCTGGACATTTGAAGGATGAAACCTACCCTCTAAGCATTCTGACTCCACAACACATAACCACCACCACCACCACCAAGCATACCACCTAGAGCAACAGATGAACATAGTAGTTAATGGGGTCTTACAGACCTGGGTTTATTAGCAGTCCTCCCTCAACCTCCCCAGCTGTAAAGTGAGATGGTAGTACCTACCATCCAGGCTTGATGTGTGTTTAAATCAGGGCTTCAGAAAGTTCATACACAAATAGAATGAAAAGATCATGTAATTCCTTCACAGATTTTTGGAAACCCCTCTCAGATGTGAAGTGCTTAGTTCTGAGGTTGGCTCACAATGTAGCTAAGACTTGACTCTGGAGCACTGGAGGAAGTGTGAGTCAGAGATGAAAGGTAAACCTGTGCTTTACTACAAGTGAGAGGGCCTAGGGAAGACAGGTTCAGAAAGTATAATTTATTTCAAAACCATCCATCAAATAAAACTCCAGAGAATTTACAAGTTTCAGTAATGCTGCATAACTTAATTATAAGATGGTCCTTCTTTGTCTTCTTGGGTTTTACAAATGTTCTTTTGTCCTGGGATTTTCCTTAATAAGAAAACATGCATTTATGTATCTTTTTGTTCCTGGAATTGCCTAAGCTTGTTAGCAGACCCTTTGTAAAACCTAAAAGAGACAGGGGAGGAGTCTTCAGATATGTCTAATCATCTTTCCTACTTTTCATGTATCCCAGCATGCTGGGACTCCCAGCTCTCGGATACACAAATCATGATGCATTTTCATTGGTAATCTCAGTAGCATTCTAATGTAGTATGAATGTTCTTCTAGAGGAAAAACTTCTTTCAGAATTTCCTTGTCACTGTGACTAGTGGGAAAAGCACATCAGTTCCATTAACTTGATCATTAGAAAACATCACTTCTATTGTTATTTTTAAAAAATATATATATTATAGAAACCCGTAAGCCAACTTCTGACTGTATGGAAGGCCGTCACCCAGAGCGTGTTAGGAAGACTCTTTCTTGCTAATACTAACGTGAATGAAGCTAAGATCTTACATAAGAAATGTACTCTCCATTTCTGCTTAATGTGAGAATGTGCTGAGAAGCCTAGCTGGTACTGGTAGGTCTGGTGGAGTCAGAGCCACTGAGCTATTGGCCTCAGGCCACTCAGACATTTTGACTCAAAGAGGAGAAGGCCACTTTACACTGAGACCCTTTGTCCTCATAAAATGTCGTCACTTAGACATTGTCCTCGACCCTTACCACTTCCTTACATCCAGACCAATCCGTGAAAGAATGAGGTGTCTCTAGGTGACTGAAATGCTGAGGAATTGTTGGAAGAGTGACATAGACTAATGAAACTTTGATGCAGATGGATGTAAGAGCAGATTTACAAATTAAGATTTCAGATTTGCTCATAATAAAACTGCATTGAATACTTAATAAAATACATCTTAATATCACTAGCACCTGTACTTACAGGGTTTTTTTTTTTTTTTTGCTTGTTTTTGACGTTCACTTAGATTTATAAAACAATTGAGTAATACTGGAGACCTAGCAGGAACCCTGGTGGCACAGTGGTTAAGAACTCAGCTGCTAACGCATAGGTCAGTGGTTTGAACCCACATGCCCTTCTGTGACAGTCTGCTTCCATAAAGATTTACAGCCTTGGGAACCCTGTGGGAGCAGTTCAGTTCCGTCCTGCACGGTTGCTGTGAGTCAGAATCAGCTAGAAGGCAGTGGGTAGGAGACCTAGCTACTAGTTACATGTCATCAAGTCAGTGGTGCCTCATAGCAACACTGTACAGGGAGGGTTTCCAAGGAGCGACTGGTGAGTTTGAACCACCAATCAGGCAGCTAGCAGTCCAGTGCTTATCTTACAGCACCACACCAGGACTCCAGGAGTCCTAGTACTGGCATTATATAAAAAAAAGTTCCTTTTTCAATAGCCTTCATATATTTATCATGAAGATCAAAGTTTCAAGTAAAATGAAACACTTATAAAAAAAAAAAAAAAAAAGGCATACACAAACTTCAAAAGACTTAACACATTTGATCCTAAAATTTCAAAATCACAGACTGAATGTTTTGATCCTTTACGGAAGTGGTGAGGCCTTCACAAATAGGATCTTGCTTGGGATTCATGAGACACTGCAGATAGAGGGATTCTTAATGCATGAAACAAGAAGTTAGAAAGTCTGGAGTAGCTTAGTAGGGTTCACAAAGCCATGAGTGTCTAAACCCAAACCCGGTCTAGTGTGTGGCATCGTCTGTCTCCTCTGTGATCAGCACACTGATGCCCACCACTACTCATGAGCTGTGGACACCTGGTGAACTCTATGTTTGTATCACACAACATGGGACTGATGCCGCGCCATGACTATATAACATACAACTAACGTACACTCAAATATGCCCAAAGGTAAACCAAGGAAATATGAGAGACTAGTTGGAAACGAACGAGGAACAATGGGGCAACGTGGTTATAATAGCTCTTCTAATTCCTGTTTTAGATACAACAAATAAGATTGTTAGAGGAAATAAAAACACACACACAAAAAAGCCCCCACACAAAAATTACACCCAGAAAACAACAACCCATGGTCGTATAAATGTACACAAGAAAATGGACTCATAGGAAATTGTTCACATGAAAAATGCCCATAGAAAAATACACAATAAAAAATTTCCATAGTCACAATAGTATAAAGTAATGTACATGTGAAAGTTGGACAATGATCAAAAAGACCATAGAAAAATGGATGCATTTAAGTTATGGTGTTGGAGAAGCTTATCAAAGGTACCATGGACTGCCAGAAGAACAAAGTGGTCTGTGTTGGAAACAGTGCAGCTGGAGGTCTCCTTAGAAATGAAGATGGTGAGACTTTGTCTCTCATATTTAGGACTTAGAAGGGACCAATCCCTGAAGAAGGACATCATCGTTGATAGAGTGGAGGGTCAGTGAAAAAGAGGAAGACCCCCATAATGAGATGGGTTGGCACAATGGTAGCAGCAGTGGACTCAAGTGTAACAAAAGGACCTGCAGTGTTTCATTCTATTGTATATGGGATTGCTATGATTCAGAATTGACTCAATGGCACCTAACAACAAACTTGAAACTGAAACCCTATCTTATATGCAAGAAAAATATACATTTTTCTGTGTGCAGTTGTTTCTGTGGGCATTTATGGCAGTGGGGTTTTCCTGTAATCAGTTTTCATCTGGACCTTTGTGTGTGTGTAATAACAACAACAATCTAAAATGAAAAACAAAAATGCATTGCCTTCGATTGATTCCAGCTCATGGAAGCATCAGGTGTGCACTGCGGAGTAATCTTCCCAAAGCAGCTCTCTAAGATTCTTCTTCCAAACAGCTACTGAGTGGGCTCAAATTGCCAACCTGCAGGTTAACAGCTGATGATTAATCGTAAACCAGTTGTGCTACCAAGAGACTTTTCGAACTATAGTTTTAGATGTATTTGGTATAGCCCTGTAAGATCAGCACTGGACCGCTAACCGCAAGGTCAGCAGTTCAAATCCACCAGCTGCTCTTCAGAAATCCTACACGGGGTTGCTATTAGTTGGAACTGACTCGATGGCACCTAACAACAACAAATTGATTGGTCTTCTATTCCATTTCAATAAGGCTGTGCTATGAAAACATTATGAAATACTTTGAGACCTTCAATAGAAAGCTACTAAGTAGTAAAGTTATTAAAATCTCTATCGAAATATATAATTGCAGGCAGTAAGGAAATTTGAAATTTCTTTAGTCGAGAACGAGTTACGCAGTTTTGCTTCATTGTTTGTTTGTTTTGGTAAAACCTCTGGCAGAAACATAATTGATCAAATTACAGAGGAGGCAGGCTCTGTGTTGCTAAAAGAGGTGTGCTACACAGATGGCTTCTTTTGGGCCTTGGTAATGTTGCCCAGTATTATTGTACCTGCTTGTTAAATCAGGCAATGAAGATTTTATTATTATTATTATTGAAGCAAACCTGAAAAATTGTTCTGGATTCTTGCAGCACAGAATAGCTCCCCTGAAAGGAACAAGGTTCATTTATAGGGCACATTCAGACTGGGGGTGCTTTATTGGGGTTACCTAGTGGTCTCTAGATAGATGGTCAAAGCAGCTACCATTCTGCACATCTAAACTGTTCTGCCGTGAGAATGGCCCATTTCCTCATCTGCAGTGCTATATTCTGAACTGTCAGCAGACATTAACGCGGTCAATGCTGAAGACTTACCTCCTAGAGCTGAACTCGGCCTCAGATTGATGTTTTCCACTTCAGTGCCACTCGTCTTGAAATTACTGGGTCATTAATATCATTGCATGCAATTAGTGCCAAGAGAATGAGCAAGAGGCTTGTGGGCTGTGCCCACCTCCCCACAGCAACTTCCCGCTCTGACCCTTTTTATCTAGACATTTGCATATCTTAATGATTAAGACTATTAAAATTTGGAGGGGGGCAGGGATAGACTATGTGTTAGAAATAATGTACCCAAATGCATGCTTCTTCATGGTCTGGAATATTTGCATTAGAAATTGATTCTAAAGTCTCGTTTAGAAGTTTTTAAAATTCAAAAGCAGCTAACAGAGACAATGGGGAATTCTATTTTACCTTGAGAAATTTTTTATTGTAAGTTTAACCATTACTGTTGAAGTGGTCATCAGCCACCTATTTTTAAAACACAATTCCTCTTTCTTAATAAGTTCTGACCTATATTAAGGCTGACTCTCATATACAGAGGTAATTTTTCTTTTACTGTGACTGGTGTGGCGCTCTGGGTTAATGCGCCAGACTGCACAGTCCTTTGAACTGCAAGGTTGGTGGTTCAAGCTTACCAGCTGCTCCTGGGAAACCCTATACAGGGTCACTATGGGTCGGAAACTACTCATTGCCATTGAACAACAACAACAAAGCATGTTCACACTATATTAACTTTGTCTGGATCACTGTGGCAATAAGAAAAACGCCCTTAAAACATCCTAGATGAAAGCTTTTTATGAAATCATGTTGAAATCTTTCTTAGGTAATGAGCATTTCTAGCATAACTTTTCACTATAAAAATCTTAGATGTATAGAGGGAAGTTTTTCCTCAACAGAATTCATTAAAAATGTAGACACCAAGGTATTAACAAGCAATATTTTGAGAGGAAATAAAGTAAACCACTCCATCAAAAATCTCTTACATGTAAGCATGCCTGGTGTGGTACTTAGGATAAGCATGGGACTAGTAACTACTGGGTTGGTGGTTCAAACCCACTGCCACTCCTTGGGAACCCTATACAGGGTCACCATGATGTGATGGCAGTTAACAACAACAGCAAGAGCTTATTACCAATACTGTTGTTCACTCATTTTCAGAGTGTCTATATACCGGATTGGTGCTTTCCTTGGTATATCCTCCCCACACATGAACGTGCAAGAGCATGCACATGCCCACACACATTCACACACACTCCCATGCACACTGCTTGTCCCTCTTTCATCGTTTTGACTCTACATGTCTGCTCTAGAGTCAGTTCTAACTCATGGCAACTCCAGGTGTTAAGTCCATAGAGCTTTCTTGGCTGTAATCTTTATGGAAGCACATGACCAGGGATTTCTTTGGAGATAGTTGTTCCTAGATGTTTTCATACCACCAGCCTTTACGTTAGTGCTGGTGGTGGTTGTGTGCCGCAGAGTTGGTTCTGACCCACAGTGACCCTGTATAGGGATGGGGAATGTCCGGCTCACGGGCCACGTGAAGTCCTTGAAATTATTTAGTCTGGTCCTGCCAAAGAACCTGCGGTTCCAAACCATCACATTGCGTTTTTTTGTTGTTAAGTGCCATCCGGTCAATTCAAGTCATAGTGACCCTTAGAGGGTTTCTGCTGACATTGCGGTTCAGCCCAACCTTGCAGTCTAGTGTGTATCGTATTTGTTGTTAAGTGTCGTCAAGTCATTTCCAACCCATAGTGACCCTTTGTATAGGGTTTCCAAAGAGCAGCTGGTGAGTTTGAACCACCCACCTTGCAATTCAAACCAACTTTTCAGTCCAGCACATTCACCCACAGCTCCACACCAAGACACCCTGTTGTTGTTGTTGTTGTTGTTGTTATTACTGCCGTTGAGTAGGTTCCGACCCATAGAGACCCTGAACAGTGTTTCCGAGGATGTAAATCTTTATGGGAACAGAAAGCTTCATTCATCTTGCTCCTGCGGAGCAGCTGGTAGTTTTGAACTGATGACTTTGCAGTTCGCAGCCCGATTTGTAACCACTACACTACCAGAGCTCCTTAGGACTCCCTAGTGGTGGTTGTTATGTGCCGTGGAGTCGGTTCCAACTCATAGAGACCCTGTACAAGGTTTCCAAGGCTGTAAATCTTTACAGAGCAGAAAAAGCCTCATCTATCTCCTGGGGAACCATTGGTAGTTTTGAACTCGTAACCACTATGCTACCAGAGCTCCTTGGACTCCCTATTATTGTTGTTATGTGCCGTGGAGTCGGTTCCTATTCATAGCGACCCTGCACAGGGTTTCCGAGGCTGTAAATCTTTACGGGAGCAGAAAGCCTCATCTTTCTCCCGCAGAACAGCTGATAGTTTCGAACTGCTGACCCTGAGGTTCGCACCCCGATTTGTAACCACTACGCTACCAGAGCTCCTTTGAACTCCCTATTAGGGGTGAGTTAATTAAATGTTTAACCAAATATAGCAGGCTAATTTTTAAGCTGATAATTTTGTATGGCCTGTGAATGATGTTATAAATTTAGGCGGAATAAAGGTTCTCCATGCATGCTGTATAGGGTTTGCGAAGCTGTACATTTTTATGGGAGCAAAAATTCTTGTCTTTTTCCTGCAGAGCTGCTGATAGGTTTGAACTGCTGACATTGCAGTTAACAACCCAGTTCGTAATCGACGATACAACACAAACTGTTTGTTCCATCCAGGGACCTCTCCACTTGTATATTATCAGTAACCTTTGTTTGTTTGTTTGTGAATTGAGTGAAAGTTTACAGAACAGAGCCTCAGTTTTACATCCAACAAATCATGTACTTTGCTTTATTACAGTATATTATCAGTAACTTTGAAAGACTATATTATCAAAGATAACTATTGCTTATAGCCTCTGTATTGATTGTCACTTAATCGCTACACACAGCTTTAAAGGTTTAAAGATTATATGAATAAGATATGTTAACATTTTTATGTTGTAGATGTGGTATTTGTTAACTTTATATTGTTTGAATTCTCTCTAGAGATTGACCTCTCCCAATGTCCAAGTCTCATACATTATACTGACATTTCTGCATAGTGTTTTCATTCTCTTCTAGCCAAGTGAAAGTGGCTAAGTAGTATATGTCATTAAATTCTTTTACTAAACACAGAAACAAAATTAGCTAGCTGAACTGTTTCAAGGTTGTTACATTTTTCAAAATTCATCATCTTTTTTCTGAGCTATCAATAGAATGTCCTATCATTGTTCATGATGAGCTTGGTAAAAGAGAATACGACTGTATCACTTTATTCAAGAGTATTCATTTGTAGTTGATACATAATATCTTTAGTAATATTTTAATTCTGGAAAATAGGAGAAAGGTCTAAATTTTGATTCTCATTTTTAGATTTCCGTTTTTCCCCCAAAGCATTCTATGTAGTAAAGAAACTAATTAATAGTAGCTATGTAGATAGCATCACACCAGTTACTCCTCCTCAGCGCATGGTCTACTGTTTCAAAATGTCCAAATGCAGCCCTAGCAAGGGGGTTTAAATTCAGGATGCTTTTCATGTCATACATGACCATTATGTCCATGGGAGAGAAATTCACACATCCTACATCACTGTTAGTTTGTAACTGAAAGCGTATAACCTATTCCCCTGATGCACACAATGAACAATTACAAGTGTCAGTGAGAGGACCGATTTCATCTCATCAAGTAGTAATTAAAGGGCGGGGGGAGTCTTTGTAGCTGTGTGTTTCTTTTTGAAAATATTTTCCTTTGTATCCAAATAGAGTCATTTTTAAGAACTAGTCCATAAAATTTTGGCTCCTAGATAAAGTGAATTTTGTGATTATGGGATGAAATGCTATGTGATTTAAAATAATGCTGAACATTTTTATATATTCGAGTCAAAGAAAAATAGCAAAGCCTTTAGAAAATCACAATGAGGCATAACCCGCCTCTTACACTATAAATCCACAAAGACACACATAAAAAGGAAGAAGTTTAGAAGAAATGCCTTTTTTTTTGTTCCTTTTGGCACATTTTTCAGATATTTTGATTCAGAACTATTTATTAGTTAACTCTGAAGCAAAAGGCATTTCTATCTGGCAACGTTGGACTTTAACATTTATGTATTTATAACTATTTTTCCTCTAAGCTAGCATCTTACAGATAACCATGATACTCAGTACATCACTCTACATTAATTTGAGTTCTAGAATTTGGATCCCTGTTACTGTAGGGCATATTTTGAGTTTGGATCACATGATTTAAATTCCAGTTGATGCTATGGAGTTGAATAGCTAGGTCTTAGTTTCCTGGGTTCTATGTTCATAATTAGAGTCGTGGTTGAAGCTCACCAGCGGATCCTTTGGAAATCTTATACAGAGTCGCTGTAGGTTGGAACTGACTCAATGGAACTTTACTGGAGTCTTGGTGTGGTGCTGTGGGTTAATGCGCAGGACTGCAAGGTTGGTTTGAACCTCAGGGTTGGCGGTTCAAGCTCATCATTCGCTCCTCAGGAACCCTGTACAGGGTCGCCATGAGTCAGAACCAACTCCATAGCACTTCACAACAACATGTTCATAATTGGAATCTGGTGTGACACTACAAGATAATGCATTAGACTGCAAGGTCAATTTAAGCCGCAACAACATGGCACTTAACAACAACAACAATGTTCATAATTGGAGTCTTGGTGTGGCACTGTAAGATAAACATTGGACTGCAAGGGAAGCAGTTCACTAGCCACTCCTCGGAAACCCTATCTACACAGGATCGCTATGAGTCGGAACCGACTCCACAGCACTTAATAACAACAGTGTTCATAACTGGAAGTCCTGATGTGGCACTGTAGGATACGCAATGCTCCTTGGAAACCCTATACAGAGACATTATGAGTTGGAACCAACGCAACAGCACATAAAGACAGCAGCAGTGTGTTCACATTAAGTAATTTCCTTTTCTTGGTTTTTAAAATTTACATACTTCATTTCATGTTCGGTTTTGTTTTTAGAGAGGAAGCCCCCCCAAAAAGTTGCTAGTTCAGGTAACAGAAAACTGTAATCTAGTTTGTATTTCATGTTTATTTTAATGCCATGAATTACTTTGTGTTTTTCGCTTGATCTTTTTTCCTTTTTTCCCCCCTTTTCTGTTCCTCAGTTTGCCATAGTTCCTAATAGGCTTTTTTCCTTGGTTCCTCATTGTTGTTAAGTGCCGTCGAGTTAGGACCCTATATAGCGTTTCCAAAAAGCAGCAGGTGAGCCTGAACCGCCAACCTTGTGGTTCAAACCAACTTTGCAGTCTAGCGCATTAGCCCACAGCGCCACACTAGGACTCCTTAGTCCCTTAGAGGCTCTTCAAAAGTCCATGTTGGGCTGAAGGAGACTGATTTGCAGGAAGACAGGACTCAGAAGGTATACATTCACAAAGCTAGCATGTAGAAATGTGGAGGAAAGATGTAAGACATGTAGATGATGATATTAAGAGAGGATCTTATTAAAATGCCATTTGTTTCACAATCAAATATGAATGAATCATGTCAAGTGTAGCTTTATATTCTTACTAGAATATAAAGGTTTTTTTTCTTACTAGAAAATTGAACTTTTCTGACCCTGTGTGTTTATCATCTCATTCTCTTTGTGGTAAATTCTTGGTAAAATTTTACTCTTCATTGTCTGTGGGTTTTATCACACACACATGCACCCCACCCTGGCGCCCATACCATTACACTGAGATTTGTAAGTGGTTTCAGGTATCCTCCATAGGGTTAGAACCTCTTGGTGCTTAACTCTTACCATCATAACTATAATATTTCCTTCATGTTGTTCTTGTTGGTAGGCGCCGTAGAGTTAGCTCCAATTCATAGTGGCCCTGTATAGGGTTCCCAAGAAATGGCTGGTGGGTGTGAACTACCAACCTTGCAGTTCACAGTCCATTGCTTATCCTACCATACCAGGACCAATAGCTTTTTTGTGTATTGCACTCATTCCTCATCTCTTACTGAATGAGACACAGATATTAGCACAAATCCAGCAGTTTAAGTCTCCATCTGATTAGCACAATGTTTCCAATGTGATGGAGAAATAGCCAAGATCCAAGGCAGGCATTTTAGCCACCTGGAGAGCAAAGCAGTAGCAATCAAATGAAGGCATGTTAAATGTAAGATTACTACTTCTCCATAGGGAGAGTCTAAAACACTTAGCCTAGAAATAGTCTTGCCCTCTTCATGTCTGTTTCACTCAGTGATTTCTGTCTTCCTCCTACTCGGATCACCCTGTGTGCTATTAGACCTGCTGATAAGTTTGAATACAAATAGCTGAGAATCCTCAGATGTTGGCTGAGTAGTTTTCAGATGTGCTCAAGATCTTTCAGGCAATGTGAATTCTGCGGGGTTTTTTTGGAGAGCTTAGTTTTTTTGTTTTTTTTTTTTTGCTGAGCAATGATCTCCACCCACTGAACGCAGGCCCTGTGGGGGACATAATAGTGATTTCAGTATGCTCAGTACTTGCAATTAGATCCTGAAGCAAAAGCTTTTAAAAGCAGGCTATGAAATGCCCATGTATCTATATTAAACCTATTTTCCAACTAGATGGAGAAACTTTTCTAGTAATTTTTAATTTTATTAAGTCTATTTTTCTCCAGGCCAAGGGAGGAAAAATGTCTGGGCACTAAAAGCTTAGGTATAACAATGTTATTTTTTTCTGTGTCTTAAATGATTAAATGCAATTTTATCCATTTAGCAATACTAGGGATTGTGGCTGCACTAGATAATGATGGTAGAGATACAAAAAAAATTAAAGCATCCTGAGGTTAGCAATGTATTTTTTTTTACTCTTTTTCTAAGTTAAAAATTCCTAATACATTCAAATCAACAATAACAAATAATTGCAAAATTGTCTTCTGGAATGGAAATGGATTTTTTTCCCCAAGCATTAGCAATTTCGTGTTTTTCAAACTCAGCTGCTAAGCCTTTTAAAGCTTCCTGGTGACTCTGCCTGGAGCTGCAGAAATCAGAATATTAAATCTGTGGTTTTACTTTGGGGTTCACCGCCAGTAAGTGGTACCATCAGAACAATCACTTACCATGAAGTACATTTTGGTTGTGTCATTGCCTAAGTCCAGAGGGGCTCCAGAATTAGAATGACCCTCACCACCACACCACACACACACACACACACACACACACACACACATACACACACACACACCATGCATACGTAGTGGGGAAGATAAAAATGAGAGCAGATGTAATTTTCACTCTGAGACCAAGTAGAAAATGAGTTAAAACCATTCAGAATTCTTTTATACTTGCTGTGAAGTTTACCTTCTGCAATGCTAAACTCAAGTTTCAAGTGGCACATGAGGTTTTCTGTTACAACTCAAGACCATCCTTCAGTGTAAAAATCTTATGGTAGAACACCTAACAATATTTTAAAGTGTAGCCTCTTTTCAAACAGACAAGTATTGGCGGTGCTGTTTTAACAATAGGAATTAATTTTTCAATCTTGCCATAACGTTTACATTGAGTTAAAGGGAGAAAAAGCTAAAGCTGGAATGTAGCAGAAAATCTATCAAATTGTTCCACCCTGTTTTACCTTCCTTTTCCCCTTCCCCACCCCCTCTCCCAAGCCAGCAGTAGTCTGCTACTTCAAAAGAACTCTACAAAGGCATCTCTATAGATTTTCCTTTATTCACCAGTGCTTGAAGGCTTTCCTTACCAAGGAGTAAAAAAAAAAAAAATTCATCTGTTAAAAATGCAAAGCAGTTTCCCTCAACTCAGTCTCTCCTCTACTGTTTTAGTGTCTGGGATGTTAACTTGTAGATTGCAACTTCATTTGAATGCTTAAAAGATCTTTGCATTTTGTGGTATCACTTTGGGTAAACCAATGAGGCCCTGCACAATGGTGCTGATATTCATCAAAGAAATTGACCTACAAATTTAAAAACAAAAATTTATAGCTATTCAGATGCTGTGCACCTCTTGTGAACCCAGTCTGACCAAGGAGTAGTCCAGTCGGTAATGTCTGCCTCTGAATATGCAGCTAGCTGTAAATTCTCTACTCTGCTTTTTCTTGGTAATCATTTACATTTTTTTTTTTTAGACCAGAATTTTTTACTTATTTTTTTCTCAAGATGAATCTATATGCTTCCCTTTCTTTCTCTGAATCATTTGCTAGATCTTAGTATTTATCATTTGTCCATTTAATGTGGCAAAGTTTTTAGAGATTTGCGTTTTTGTTTGCTTATTAAGTATGTGGGCACATTTCTGTGTTTGTGAATTTGAAAACATTGGGGACTAAATTAAGTTAACTTTGAAACCAGCTGAAGAAAGACATCAATTTTACTCATTTTTTTAATACAGAGAAATATCCTAGTTTTAAAGAAATGTCAAGTAATAGTTTATTGTTGTTGTTGTCAGTTCTGACTCAGGAATCTTGTACAAGGTTTCCAAGGAGTGGCTGGTGGCTTTGTACTGCCAGCCTTGTAGTTAACATTCCAATGTTTATCTTGCAGCATCTTAGCAGGAGTCAGTTAGATGCCCTGAAATTGTTCAAAAATGGTATATGTTCATAGAAACCATTATTGTAAGTCTTTGTGAGGAAAAGATACTTTGAAATTTAGGCACATATTTGGAGAAGAGAAAAATGAGGAAATGGAAAAAAAATGATAGATTCACAAAAACATACTAATCTACCAATCAGTTTCTTAGCAGTCTGCAAAAGGGCTCTGTCTACTTTTTACTCAATATATGCGTGTGGGTATCTATTTTTTTACAAAGTATAGATAATGGATACAATGTAGATAAAACATTCTTTCATTCACACTAAGGAACCCTGGTGGCACAGTGGTTAAAATACTTGGCTGCCAACCAAAAGGTCAGCAGTGTGAACCCACCAGTCACTCTATGGGAGAAAGATGAGGCAGTCTGCTTCCAAAAAGGTTACAGCCTTGGGAATCCCTGTAATATACCGCTAGCTCTGCTGAAAAGGGTCACTATGAGTTGGAAGGGACTCAAGATAGTGGACTTTGTTTTGTTTTGGTCATTCATTATTCTCTTTAGTTTTGAAAGCAGGTTCTTTAATATACCTTGAGGCACCTTCTGTCAGTAGCTCAAGGTACAATAAAACACTTGCTTTCAAACCTAGAGAGAAGAGTGAATGACCCAAACAAATTTATAATGGGCCCTAACATTTAGAATTGCGTGGAAGGAGCTTGTAGTGTAATGGGTTAAGTTTTACTAAAGGACTGCCCCAGTTCCAGGTTCCCAGGAGAAAGGCCATGTCAGCGATTGTTGAAGAGTTGAGATATGATTGTGAAATTAAAGCAAGCGCTCAGATAAGCAAGGAAATATTTATACATAGAAGAGGCAGGCATTGTTTTTAAGGAAAACAGGGAAAGAAAAATACCAGTACTTTAAGAACTCAGAGATACGTAAATAAATGCCTTATTTCCTAGTTAATATAATTACCCATGTTGTGCATATTTTTGTACTACAGTGCATATAGAACTGTGTGCTAAACCATCCCATGAAAACTGACGATCCTGTTTAAGAAATGCCTCTTGAATTGATTTTTACCAGAAAGTCTCTCTCTTTTAATCTCTTAAAATATGAGTAGACAAGACTTTGATAATCAGAGTAGAAAACGATTTTAAGTTGCATAAAGTGTATATGAAACACTTCTGTTTCTTGCCCCTTGAACTTTAGAAGAATGAAAATGTCTAGCACGCTCCACGTTTTTTTTCCTCTTGGAACTTGAACACTAACTTACATCCTGTTCCTCAGCAAAATATCTGGCAGCCTATCTTTTTAAAGCTTTAGTTCACTGCCATAAAGAGACAGAATACGGGTTTTAATAGAGCAAAGCATAATCTGGTTTTTATTAAAAATACTGAAAATGGTTTTGTTTTCCCATTGCCTTGCGCCCCCCCCCCGCCCCCACTACTGATGTAGAAAGAGAATTGAGTTAGTGAAGATGAGACAGGTGTCCTCTGTTCATATCCAGAGCTGCTGCTGTACTGTGGAGCAGTAGGCCATGCATTCATCCAAAATTCTCCTACTCCTCGTAGTTTGGTTGAAGAGTTGGGACTGAGGGTGATAGGAGTAATAGTAACACATTCATTCTTTCCTGTTTACAAAATGGAGAAAAACTTCAAATGTGCAGACCTAAATGCTAGTATTCCAAGGGGATGTTCTAGTATACATCTCCCAGTAACATTAAAGCTAGAGAAAGAAGAGGGGCATGGGAGGCTCCTCTTGGGCCATTTACAGAACTTGAATGCTTGTCAGAGCGTCAAGCTAATTGTTCTTGAGACAGGAAATCTGTAGTCGAGAAAGCAGGTGTTGTGTGAAGATAACCACTTAAACTTTTTTTTTTTTTTTTTTTTAACTGTATTAACGACTTTGCTCTTTTAAGCTTGGTCCCAAAGTAGTCAGTCAGTTTTCATTTATTTATTTACATTTTTGGAAGATGTTGCCCCTTTTTATGTATAGAATAATACTGAATCAGTCATTTTGTGAGGGAAGAAGAAAGTGCTTAAATGTGAAGCCAGATAGTATACATGCTGTGGTGTTAACAGTTCCCATTTTTCTTTATTTCTTTTTTTTTTTTCTTTCTTTCTTCTTCTTCTTTTATTTTGATTTTTGATTTTTGGCTTTTAGCATTCCATGCGTTCAGAAAACTTGTGACTAAGAGTGAATTCTTATTTTTCAAATTGTTTTCAGACATTTCATGTTCATGTAAACTTGGCTTATTGATTTCCTGATTTTTCTTTATTTTTTTGTTTTGTCCATTTTATTTTTCATCAGCTACATCAAATGGGTCTTTGGAGGGCCTGGATAACCAGGAGGGAGGGGTGTGCCAGACAAGAGCCATGAAGATCCTCATGAAAGTTGGACAAGGTAAACACCATCTGCTGCTTCATGAAAGCCACTCTGATCTGGTTTAGCCCCCAGTTAGTTGAGAGCCAGTGCTGATAAAAACGTACCTTCATTCCCTCTCTTTAGTTCTCAGTGCAAATCCTTCAATACACCTTGTGCCACTGGCAGATTTCCTCAAGTCAATATTATTAACCATCTCTCTAAAAATAAAGGTCAGACACGTAGAATGTCTACTGCCATATATAGTTCCTTCTTCTCAAAAAAAGCAAAATTTCTCTTTGGTTCAAAACTAAAAGACCCAGAATGAAAACTTTAAGTTTCTACCATTTTGGTCACCTATGAATCTTGACTACAGAAGAGTTCTCTGTGCCTTTTCACATGTAGACAACCTATTGTGCAGAAAGAATTATTCTTCTAATTAGAAACTGGTGTAGTAGTCAATCAACTTGCTCAGTTAAATTGAAATGTCATCTGCAATGCTTTGCCTGCCAAATGCAAGAATCCCTATAGTCTCCACAGATGGCCTCACAATCTAAACCTCTGAAAAGTCTAGTATAACCATTTTGCTTTAAAAGGAAAATGATATTCTTGTAGCTCACCGTACTTTGCATAAAGAAGCTTATGCTCATTGCTATCCATGCCTCTTGAGATATATATCCAGCTCATAAAGTTAAATATCATCAGATGTCTGTGCTGTAATTAATCATTTCCTTTTTATATATAGATGCAAGTTCTGCTGGGTCACCCAAGAATCATGATCCAACACGACGTCCAGAACTGGAAGCTGGCACCAATGGAAGAAGTTCAACAACAAGTCCCTTTGTAAAACCAAATCCAGGTATAGCAATATGACCTGTATGTTTGTAGGTCAGTGTGCAAAACAGTATCTCAAGAGGTTGAACAAAGTCAAAGCATTTTTACACCGTAGGGTTACTTTGTAGTTACAATAGTAGTACCAGTAGGTAGTCTTTGCTCTCAGGTCGCTGATGCTAATTACACTCAGTAAGAACAAAATAATTCATTGCCACAGAAGTCTTTGGTAGAAAGAAATTCATCAGATGTAAGTGCCAATTGCTAGCACTACTTTCCCAGACGAAAGTTATTATTTTTTTCCTTCTTTTCTTGGCTGATACTTAGATCAAGCTGGTTCTCAATATCAGCTTAAATCAGATGTTAATGTATATATAATGAATGTTCTAATCTCTCATCTAATTACACCTAATCCCCAAAAAGCCTAATTGATCCATGTCTAAGTTTTAGATAGTAACATTTAAAAATATTGCATGGCTTAGTGGCTTAATGGCATTTCACCCCCAGATGGTTATCGTAAAAAAAAAATTTTCATTTTTCCAATGGAAAATAAAATATTAAAGTGATCCCTGACAAAAGTTTAGAACACCATATAAAATTGGCTGTCATTTAACTTCATTAGCTCTGTTTTTTTTGTTACTATGTTAATGACTTTTTTATACAGTGATTGTTACGAGCAGGCATCAGCAGTTTTGTATTGGGGATCTGTTTGCCTGGTTGGTAGTTGTGTGAATTTAGCATCTGTAGAAATATTCTACCTCTTTCTTTCCAAGCATCAAGGAGGGAAGTTGTTATTTCTAACTTCCAGTGACAAGATGTGTCAAATACTTGTGACAAACTGATAAATGGATAATATAATGATGCCAGGCAATTTTTCAGTGCTTAACATTTGGGTTGGCAGTCTGTTCATTGTGCGAGTTTCTGCTGTCTTCCAAATGTATTTTAAGTGTAAATCAAATAATACAAACGAGTTATGAGTTGAACGTTTTCCCAGGTCCCATCACTCCTTTTACATTGTAGGGATGTGCTGCTGCCAGGAGGCAGGGTTTTCTTTAGAAAGCAGGCTGTTTGAAGAGTCACATGAAACCGCCCTACCTAAGGCGAAGGGCAGAGCAGTACATTGTGGACGCTCAAAGGTGACCTGGAGAATTGGCCATTTCCTTCTTATCTCCTTATTCTTGCCTCAGGCTTAGCTAACATGGGTTTAAAAGATGAGGCGAGATCAAGAGCTGGCTGTCACAGTCACTCCATGCTGCTGGCGGATGATGGTGTATGAAAAGAAAACACTATGGTTTGGGAGCAGCTTAAATACCAGCATTTCATACTGATTCCTGACTTCCGCCCTTTACATTTAGCTATTGAAGGTGGTAATTGACTTGTCAGAATTTAGATGTCAGTTAAATCTTTGGTCCTGCTTAGTTTTCACATTCTTCGTGGTCATAAAAATATCCTGTCAGCATTGGGAACGCTGCTAATAACTTTTTCCCACTTCTGTTCTTTTTGAATCTCTGCAGGTTCTAGCACAGACGGCAACAGTGCCGGACACTCTGGTAACAATATCCTTGGTTCCGAAGTGGCCTTATTCGCGGGGATTGCTTCCGGATGCATCATCTTCCTTGTCATTATCATTACTCTGGTGGTTTTGTTGCTGAAGTACCGGAGAAGACACAGGAAGCACTCCCCACAGCACACAACCACACTATCACTTAGTACATTAGCCACGCCAAAGCGCAGTGGAAACAACAATGGCTCCGAGCCCAGTGACATTATCATCCCATTAAGGACTGCAGACAGTGTTTTCTGTCCTCACTATGAAAAAGTCAGTGGGGATTATGGGCATCCAGTGTACATAGTCCAAGAGATGCCTCCTCAGAGCCCAGCAAACATTTACTACAAGGTCTGAGCGAACTCTGGTGGTACCTTTGCTTTCCCAGAGGAAACTTACTGTCGGGATGCTTCCCATTGAGGGTTTGGTGACACCTTGTGCTCTGGAACTGACTGAAGCACAGTGGGGAGAGGGAACACCCCTCCTCGGAAGAGCCTTGTTGCGCTGGACAGTTTACCTAGTCTGTAGAGTTTTCAGCCTTGGTGAATAAAACTACTCACTGAACGCTGGAAGACTGTGTGTAGAAGATACCCATTCAGATCGCTGTACTCTTGTTCCATGTATCATCCTCTAAGCCATGTGCTGCGGTAATTCAGGCATATCCAAAAGCCAAGAGAAGACAGAGGGCTTCGTGGACAAGAGAGTTTGGAGCACTCTGAGAAAGTGCCCTAAGATGCCACACTTGGGATTGCAGTTGTCTGCCGCCTCGGTGTCTCTCTTGGTGCATACTGGACTTGTCCCACAGACCTTTGGCTAAGTAAGGCTTTTAAAGATCTCTAGCTTTTAGTCCATCACTGTTACACTCCTGTTACCCAGGGCTCTGCAGTACTTCACATGAGATTCCCTTTCATTCTCCATCCTGTATCACTAATGGGACCTTAATGTGTGGAGTTCCCAACTCCATCCATTTGCAACAACAGCTACAGTTGAATGGGTAGTACATTTATAGAAATTGTGTTTGCTGATAAGGAGCCTTCCAGCCAGAAGCTAGGCTGTCAGCTGAGAAAAGACGAGGCGTTCCTGGATGGGGGTGGGGCAGGGGAAAGGGCTGACTGCAGTCAACTGCAGTTTAAACCTGCTGCCTCTGAAACAGAAAGGTGGGAAGAAGAAAACAGAAACAGGTAGCACAGCACTTTGGTTTTGCTAAGGTTTAGGAGGCAAAGAGAAGACACACCCACACACGCAGTGGATTCAGGTGCATTAGAAGGGATTCACTGTATCAAATAGCAGTGTGCAGAGGAAATAGTACCTTTTCATTGGTTTAGTGAAACAAAGGGGTATTGTTAGTAGAGGAACAGGCTTAAAGGGAAGGGAAAAAAGTAGGCCACGGATGATCTCTTCGGGCAGGACTGTCGTGGTACTGGCAATAAGATGTACAGCTCTTGGCCGCTGTAGGAAAGTCAGTCTGCTTTGGGTGAGTTTTTAAGCAGACTCAGCTGCTATACTTATCACATTTTATTAAACAGGGAGAGCATTAAGGAGGATAGCAGAGAGCCAAATCTGACCTAGAAGTTTAAAAGCCAAAGGTCAAACAGGCTGTAATTCCATCATCATTGAAGTGATTAAAGAATTCTCATGTATAAAAGGTAGGTCAGATTCCCCCCCCCCCCCCCCCCATCCCCACCCCACTCGAGCCTTATGACACTCTGGTTTTATCGTGGTGCTGCCCGAGCACCGAGGGGCTGCAGGGTAGGTACTATGACTGAGACCGCAGCCCCTCGGTGCTCTGTTTCAAAGTAAAGCACATATGGCAAACCTCTTAGGGTCCTTAAGACTGAAATAAATTATGATGTTGAGGGGGAGAAGGAAGATAGGACGTATTTATAATAGGTATATAGAACGCAAGGGATATAAAATGAAAGATTTTTTACTAATATATAGTTTAAGATTGCACAGAGTACAAACCAGAAGATGTGAGATTCATTTGTGGCAATTAAGTAGTCCCAACTCTCAGTGCTTTAAAAAGAATATGGGGGGAAAAATTGGACAGCTACTTCTGGGAAAGACAACATTATTCCAAAAATAATAATGAGAGCAAATACAAAAATAACAAAGTCCTCTGAAGGCATCTCACGTAACCGTAGACTAGGAAATACAAGCCCCTAAATACCAGGAAATCGATGTTACTGCATCATATATTTAACAATGACAAGATGTTCCGGCATTTATTTTCTGTGTTGTGTTTTCCCTTGCCTTCTGGGCTGAAGTGTTTGCTAGACTCCAGCAGGCCACATTGGGGTGGGGGTGGGGGGGTTCAGTTTTGGAAGTTTAGAAACCTTTAGCTTCTTCTTCCTCTCTTCCCCGCTTATCCTTTCCTTGGGAAAAAAAAATAATAAACAGGAAACCTACTTTTTATGTGCTATGCAAAATAGGCATCTTTTAACATAGTCCTGTTACTATGGTAACACTTTGCTTTCTGAATTGGGAGAGAGAAAAAAAAAAAAATTGTAGCAACAGCATTTTAAGGTTCTCAGACCTCCAGTGAGTACCTGCGAAAATGAGTTGTCACAGAAATTATATTATTCTCTATTTCCTGAACCTGAAAATGATGTTGGTCCAAAGTGCGTGTGTGTATGTATGAGCGGGTGTGTGGTATACATGTGTACATATATGTATAATATATATCTACAATATATATTATATATATCTATATCCTAAGTCTGGATGGTTGCCACGGTAACCAACCACGCTACATATGTAATTCCTTCCATCACCCCAACCTCTCCTTTATGTGCATTCGTACAAGAGTTTTTTGAAAGTCATCAAAAATTACTTTTAGGATGGGGGAGAGGGGGCCAGAAGGGGAAAAAAGTGAGTGTGATTTTGATGAATCAATGTATCATCGGTTGGCTACATATTTGATCATATACTAAACTGTGAAAAATCAGATGAATTGATGAAGAGTTACCTGCAACCAATTGAGAAGTGTACTGTGCGTCTGTTTTGTGTCTGGTGCAGAATATGACAATCTACCAACTGTCCCTTTATTTGAAGTTGGTTCAGCTTTAGAAAGTTACTGTAAATGCCTTGCTTGTATTATCATCCCTAGTCGCCTGACTTTGGAATTTGCACCATCATGTTTAAGTGAAGATGCTGTAAATAGGTTCAGATTTTACTGTATATGGATTTGGGGTGTTACAGTAGCCTTATTCACCTTTTTAATAAAAAATACACATGAAAACAAGACAGAAATGGCTTTTCTTACCCAGATTGTGTACATAGAGCAATGTTGGTTTTTTATAAAGTCTAAGCAAGATGTTTTGTATAAAATCTGAATTTTGCAATGTATTTAGCTACAGCTTGTGTGAAGGCAGTACCATTCCCCTTTGCACTGTAATGAGGAAAAAAAATGGTATAAAAGGTTGCCAAATTGCTGCATATTTGTGCCGTAATTATGTACCATGAATATTTATTTAAAATTTCTTTGTCCAATTTGTAAGTAACACAGTATTATGCTTGAGTTATAAATATTTTTTCTTTCTTTGTTTTATTTTAATAGCCTGTCATAGGTTTTAAATCTGCTTTAGTTCCACATTGCAGTTAGCCCCCAGAAAATGAAATTCGTGAAGTCACATTCCACGTCTGTTTCCAACTGAATTTGTTCTTAAAAAAATAAAATATTTTTTTCCTATGGAAAAAGTGCCTTCCAAGTATTTTCCTTTCCTTTTTTATTTCTTGCATTTTTCTTTTGCTTTCTTTTGCTTTATTGTTTTAATTTGCCTATGACTACTCGCTCTCTGAGTAGCTCTGGTAGCATAGTGGTTACGAATCAGGCTGCAAATCGCAAGGTCAGCCGTTCGAAACTACCAGCTTTTCTGCGGTGGAAAAAAGGCTTTCTGCTCCCGTAAAGATTTACAGCCTCGGAAACCCTGTACAGGGTCGCTATGGGTCAGAACCGACTCCATGGCACTTAACCACCAACCACCACTCATTCTCTAGTTACTGGAGTCTATCGTAGACCTTTGTGTGCAAACTTTCCCAGTGAGGACATGTGCAAATGTGACTCTTAGTTCTGTTAAAAGACATGATGAGCTCATTAAGAACCCAGTGCCACGAAGCTGATAGAGTCTGACATGCAGTGAGTGAGTCTAATGCACAGTAGAACTGCCCTCTAGGGTTTCCAAGGCTGTAACTCGTTACAGAAGCAGACTGCCACATCTTCCGTGGAGCAGCTGGTGGGTTTGAATCATCAACCTTACAGTTAGCAGCCGAGTGCTTAACCACTGTGTCACCAGGGCTCCTATATGAACCCGTTTTTATTGTTAATTAAGTGCTTTCAAGTTGATTCCAACTCATAGTGACCCTTTATAGGGCTTCCGAGGAATGGCTAGCAGTCCAGTGCTTATCCTGCAGCACCACGTCAGGACCATAAAATCCTTGGACTCACAGTTCCCCAATAGTATTTGACAAACAAGTTTTATAAAATCCTAATCATCCTGAACAGAAAATGTCTCTGTTTCCACCAGAACTGCAGAGTTTTGAGTAGTCACCAACAAAATTAGCTGTGAGAGGAAAAGAAGGGAAGTATGCTTTTGCTTTCTTTACAATTAATCCCAAATTGATCTAGTTTTCACTGAAGCAAAGCAGTCTGCGATCCATGGATTCATTTTTCTTGACAGAACAATCCCAGGAGGAATGAACAAATTCAGCGTTCATTGTAAAAATTTAACATCAATGAAAGCGCATTTTGTGTTAGAGGATTAAAGCAAGCCATAGGTCAATAGTGAATTCAGCCACATTTTCAATGCATTTAATTCCTTGAGAAAGAACCATGTTTGTGTTTGCCCCACCTTTCCTGGTCTTCAAGGTGGGAAGGCAATCATCAGAATTTCTGAAGGAGTTTTTAGACAGAACCCCATCCACAGAGGAGCCGCGCGATCAGCAAGTACGGCACCTGATAGACCAAGGTGGTGGAGTCATTCATAATAATGGAGTCAGCTATTATTACTACTTACTGCAAAGTTCTGAATCGATCGACATTACATTAATTCAGGCTAAACCAGACCATAAGAAATGAGATGTTGTTTTAAGTCAAGAGGTGGAAAGAGCCCCTGATGTGAGGAAGTGAGCCGGAAGATTCTCCAAGCAAGAGTGACTTGTCTAGGCTAGGTCACACCTGTAGTAAATGGAAGAATCTGGATACTTCCGAAGCTCCCTGGGAGATTCTAATGAAAGGCTGGCGTGTGAACCACGGATCTTTGCACCAGCTGTCTAAGCACTGTACTTGTACTGAAAACATGCTTGTTGAATAAATACTCTCCCTGACAAAATACAAACTTCTCTATGAGGCCCCTGGTTTTACTTGATGATTCTAGAATGTTGGTTTCATCTGTTCTAGAATTTTTATTCCATTGCACCTAACTGCCCCTCGGTTGCAGGTTCGTGTTTAGGGCACAATTTATATAGCCAAGTCAGTAAGCTGAATATCTTAGTTACCATGATCACTTCTGGATGATTAGTCTTTGCAAAAAAAAACAAAAACAGAGATATGTTGCATTTTCCAACTTCCAATTTGTGGCCTCGTTGGATTAAAGGCTGGCAGCTCCAAACCACGTTGAGGTGCCTGAGAAGATAGTTCTGGTGATGTGCTTCTGAAGAATCACAACCTTGAAAATCCTATGGAGCAATTGTAGTCTTGTCCACATGGGTTACCATGAGTTAGAATCAACTCTACAGCAATGAACAACCACGTATTATCGTTTAAATGACCAACTATATAGTGGACTACAAGGTTGACAATTCAAACCCACCAGCCACTCCTTGCAAACTGTATACAGGAGCCCTATGAGTAGTAACTGACTCGATGGTCTTTAACAACCCATTATTCCAGCATATCTATCAATAATAGGGGATTGGGGAGGTGGTTTATGAGGTATTAAAATACAGGTAATCCCCAGTTTATGAATGTTCTACTTACCATTTAATGTCTATAAATTTGCCCTCACTTTGAAATGATTTAACCAACCCCTGTTCACCACAAACATCACCACAACCACCTTTATTTCCTGTACACTCAGCTTTGTTTCCACTTTTCTTGAAACCAGAGTTTCCAAATTGAGTAAGGCAAGTACAACTAAGAGAAAAAGAAAATGTGGCCCCTTGTTACTCTTCAAGTGGCAGAAAGACTTTCAGAAGCAGGAATTTCTCACAAAAGTTGTATAACAAAGCGCTGGTGGGTATGTCTGAAGGGAAAGTATTCCTACATAGTCTCACTCAGCTGCTCTCAAACTCTCCTTACCTAGAGAAGAATTAGCCAATAAATAAATAGTAGAAACCACTTATCTAGTGATGTATTTGTATGCAGAGTCCTGGTGTGGCGCTGCCGGTTAATGCGCTGGTCTGCAAAGTCGGGTTGAACCGCAAGATCGGCCGTTCAAGCTCAGCAGCTGCTCCTTGGAAACCCTATGCAGGGTCGCTATGTGTCGAAAGTGACTCAACGGCACTTAACAACAACAGTGGTATACGTGGAGTCCTGGTATGGCGCTGTTGGATAAGCACTGGATTGCAAGGTCAGCGGTTCAAATTCACCAACCGCTCCTCGGAAATCGTGAAGGGTCTCTTTGAGTCGGAATTGACGACGTCATTAACAACAACAATGTATGTAAGAAAGGATGACTACTTTTGGAGTCCTTTTGTGGTACAAACTCACTGGACTATTAAGCAAAGGGTTGGAAATTTGATTCCAATCAGAGGTGCCTTGGAATAAATGCCTGGTGATTTTTTTCCAAAAAAATCAGCCATTGAAAACTCTGTGGAGCTCAGTTTTACTCGGACACACATGAGGTCACCGTGAGTGAGAACTGACTCAAAATCAGCTGTTTGGATGGGTAGCAAGTGCATCTTCGGGTACTTCCAATTGAGATCTAACTGCTACCTTAGGGCCAAGGGTCCCAACCCAAGTTTTCTGCTGCTTTCCTTTGTTTTTGTATTGAATGGGTTTAGGATTATGGCTGTTATATTTACACTATAAAGTTACTTGAGTGTAAGTAAGTATTTAGTGTTGTAATGGAAGAGTATTTCCTACCCTATTCATTATTTGGGGCCTTGCTGTGGCGGATTAATGCACTGGACTACAAAGTCAGTTTGAACTGCAAGGTCGGTGGTTCAAGCTCACCATCCGCTTCTTGGAAACCCTATACAGGGTCACTATGAGTCGGCACTGACTCGGAGGCACTTAACAACAACTCATTATTTGGACTCGTGGTGTGGTGGTGCAGAATCAGCACTGGACTGTGAATTTCAAGGTTAGCAGTTTAAATCCACCAGCTGCTCCTCAGAAACCCTATACAGAGTCGCTATGAGTCAGAACCAACTTGACAGCACTTAACAACAAATTATTATTAACAACAACTTAACAATAACTCATTCTTCTGGAGTCCTGGTGTGGTGCTGTAGGATAAGCACTGGACTTCTAACCACAAGGTCAGCTGTTCAAACCTACCAACCGCTCCTCTGAAACTCTGTATGGAGTCACTATAAGGTGAAACTTACTTGACGGCACTTAACAAAACTTCATTGTTGTAGCATATCAGTGATGGGGGTGCGGAGTGTGAGGTGTTAAAATAGAGGCCCTAGTTTATGAATGTCTGATTTATTGACTACTCCTTACTTGCCCTTTAATTTATGTACATTTGCCCTCACTTTGAAAAAATTGAACCAACACCTGTTGTTAGGTGTTGTCTAGTCAGTTACATCTCATAGCAACCAACAGAATACAACTGCTCAGTCCTGTGACATCATCATAACTGTCGCTTTGCTTAAATCCATTTGCTGTAAATCCTGTGCTAATCCATCTGGGGGGAGGCGTGGAGGGGTCTCCTTTTTCACTGATTCTCTACCAAGCATGATGTTCTTCTCCAGGGACTGGTCCCTCCTAATACTGTTTATGAAGCATGAGAGACAAAGTCTGGCTATCCTGGCTTCCAAGGAGCATTCTGACTGTACTTCTTCCAACACAGATTGGTTTGTTTTTCTGGCAGTCCATGGTACTTTTAATATTCTTCTCCAACATCATAACTCAAATGCATTGATTCTTCTATATAGTCTCCCTTATTCATTGTCCAACTTTCAGATGCAAATGAGGCTATTGAAAATATTATGGCTTGGGTCAGGCGTACCTTAGTCCTCAAATTGACATCTTTGCTCTTGACCACTTTAAAAGAGGTCTTGTGCAACAGATTTGCCTAATGCAATATGTCATTTAATTTGAAGTCTTTGACAACTTCAGTCTTTTTTCCATTTACCTTGATGCTATTCAGTGGTCCAGTGGTGATTTTTGTTTTCTCTATATTGAGGTGTCACCCCTAAACACAATAAATTCCTTATCACAACCACCTTCACTTGCTGTAAATGCAGCTTTTAAATCATTTTAAAAACTTGGAATCTTTTCTCACCCTAATGTAAAACTAAAAGAACCATATATACCTGTTCTGACTCACCTACAAATTCCACTACAAGACTTAAAGACAGGAATGGATCTGGTTTGTAACCCAGGGACAGTCTGAAACTGCTTTTTTCTTTGTACTATAACAAACAGGGTAGATTTATCAATTATTTAGTGATTAAACTCTGCTCAAAAAACCTAATGACACATTCAGTTCAAGATTTTTATACTGTGATAAACGAGCTAATGAAATCCTTTAAACACAGTTTTTATGAAGGCAATTTTGTTTCAAGTCCTTCATTAAAAAGTTACATGTATATATAAAAGCATGGCATAAGGCAAACAGTACTCAAAAAGCCGGCACAGTTCATGACCAATCATAGATAGTGTGTTAGATGAATGAAGGGGGCTATTGAGCTTCTTGCTTTGTTTTGGGTACCGACTTGCTCTGTGACCTTTTAGTAAATCCCTTTCTTTTCTGTGCCCCAACAGTCCCACCTGTAAAATAAAAGGGCTTGACACCAACACGGCTGAGCTTGCTTTTGGCTTCCACATGATTTTAAGTAGCGTTTTCAGCATTTTCAGCTGCGCAGAAGTAGCTCAGTTCAAGCTTGTATTTGTCCTGGTCTTCCCCCAGCAAAGCTTTAAAGGCAAAATCAATACCCTCTCTCCTGCTGTACTCTCCACCCACTGCCTCTATTCAGACAGGGTTTTACTTCCGGGGCTCAGACCTCTGCTGTTGCTCTGCTACCATTTACCGGAACCAAAATTCAAAAAGATCTAATAATTACTCCTTTATATGTTCTATAACAACAACAACATGTCCTATAAAGGAGCTCTGGTAGTGTAGTGGGTTACGAATCAGACTACTAACTGCTAGTTTAGCTGTTCAAAACCACCAGCTGCTCCATGAGAGAAAAAGAGGCTTTCTGCTCCTGTGAAGATTTATAGCCTCAGAAACTCTAGTGCTAACTGAACTAGAGAGCTCTAGCGTGCCACTGTAGTTTATGCACCAGACTGCTAACCACAAGGTCACCAGTTCAAATCCACTAGCTGCTCCTCGGAAACTGTGTATAGAGTTACCGTGAGTCAGAACGGACTCAATGGCACTTAACAACAATTATACTGTGAGCAGTTCTCTGGTTTCAGCTTTCTATCCCTAATTGTTAAGCAGGTCTTTTTAGATAACTACAAACACAATCTTTGATTTAAGTTTTCTATAACGGTCTATCGTGGGCAGCAGCACTGTAGTAGGTGGTAGTGGGTCTCTCTCAAATGATTAAAGTCAGCTGGAATCTTAAAGCTAACACTACAAGTATGTCGTTTTTGTGCAACGGCTCTGGGTGCGGTTCTGTGGGTTAATGTGCTGGACTGCAAAGTCGGTTTAAATCACTTGGTTCAAGCTCACTAGCCGCTCCTTGGAAACCCTATGCAGGGTCACTATGGGTCAGAACCAACTCAACAGCACTTAACAACAACAGAGGAAGGAAAAAAGTAGTAAATACGAATGTGTCAGTCCAGGGTCAAATGAACGGAGAAGGAAAAAAATGCTACAGGATGACCACCCAACTTCACCACATCTCATTTGGATCTGTGAGTATTTAATGTTTTAGCTCTTTCTCAAATGGATAACCTTGCTTATTATTCAAAATGCCAAGACAGATGAGCGATACTTCTTTAAATATAGCACCACATTTTTTTGTTTTATGTAATTTAGGATTGTTTGTACTCCTCTACCTACTTAGGATGAAGTGCAATTTGACTCTTAGGAGAAAACACACAACTTACTGAACAGGGGTCACCTCCCTCTCCACTTCTCTTTGGCTTTAAGCAAAGCACACAGCTGCTTCTCAATTTAAGTCAGCCATCTGTAATATGGATTCTATTGGATATTCATGGAGACTTCCTAAGGTTTAACTCAATGCATGTATCTAATTTTGAAATGTAGCTTATAAAACACACCAAATTCAAAAATATCTTTTTAGCTTACGAGCAGAGAAAGTAAGTAATATTTCAGCAGAAACAGCACTGGTTTCAGCCATTCTCAGCCTTTTTATTAGACAGGTCCAAGATACTAAAAGATCCCTCTCTAGACAACTAATGCTTATACACAAGTCTAGAAGCATCTGTGAGCACACACAGACATACACAGGGGTTTTATTTACTCACTGAACACACATGTATTTAACATACACTCTAACCAGCTGCTACTTGGAAACCCTATTTAGGGTCGCTATGGCTCGGAACCGACAGCACTTAACAACAACTACACCAGGAGTCTTGGTGTGGCGGTGTAGAATAAGCACTAGACCTCAAGATCAGCGGTTCAAACCTATCAGCTGCTCCTCAGAAACCCTATATAGGGTCTCTGAGTCAGAACTGACTTAACAACAAAAACATCACACCAGGTTTTGACTCATGGCTGTGGGTGGCAGTGGTACACAGTAGGTGGTAGAGGTTCCAGGTAGTATAAACAGTTATGCACTCAGCTGCTAATGGAAAGGTTGGAGGTTCAAGTCCACCCCAAGGCACCTCAGAAATAACTCTTGATGGTTCCCTTCTGAAGTATCAGCCATTGACAACTCTATGGAGCACAGTTCTACATCTGAGGTTGTCACGAGTCAGAGTTGACTTGATGAAACCTGGTTTTGGTGTTAGGCACTGGAGATCACAATATGAAAGACAAGATTCCTCGTATTAGGGAATTCACATTCCAGTAAATGATTTAACAGTTTCCATGAATAACAACCTTTAAATGCATATATGAAAGGAAATATTAACAGCAGCACTCTGTAGTTGTATGTTTTCTTTTTAAAACACAGTTGTCGATTAGTAGCTTCTTTTCATCCATCTTTATCTTCTATTACTCTGGGTTGACCTTCGTGCCTTTTAAAACTGCCATTGCATATGTGCCAACTAGCTGGTGAGATTAGTATGACTGTTCCGTTGTTCACAGTGTCTTAGGAGTTTGCCTTAAGTGCCTGTCTCTGGCCTTAAAGGGCAAATCAGAAAGTTTCCAATTGGTTTGCAGCCCACATTACAATGAGTACGTGTGTTTGAAAGACTGTTTCTTGGCTATAGTTGGTAGTTTTCTTGTAGCTAGCTCTGAGGAAAGCATTGCACAGAGCTTTATATCTGCTAACAGTCAGTAGTTAGCACTGAGCTGAAAAACAGCAGGGAAAAAACCCAAGTCTGGGCATCTGGGATATTTGCCAGTGTGTGTCCTACAGGCTACGTGCAGCATGAACACATCAGGCCAGCAAATGAATGCTACCCCAGCAGAAAACCAGAGCCCTGCCTTGTAACTCCCCTCCTTGTAAAAAGGAAGGGGGAAAGATAAGGGTCTCCTACCTCCCCCCTTTAAATATTTTAGATTTAAAAAAAAATGATTATATTAATCACACTTTAATGAACACAAGTGCTTTTCTTTCTCCACACTGTTGGCTGAGTGTCAGGAGAAGGCAAGTCCACACCATTTTCCAGAAACACATGGGTTAGAAGTTCACGTTGTGTGTAGCAGTCACATACAGGTTTATATAAAATGTCTCCTGGACATGGTCTAAGCACTATTCGCCCTTTCCAAAGAGGAAGCTCAGGGCACTTTGTTAAATTCTGGAAACTACACCTTGAGAAGCCATTTCCCTCAAGCTCCCTCCCCACACCTCAGCACAGGGTTTTCCCTGCGGAGAATCACCTACTGTGGGAACCACTGGCGTTTGCGTTTAGCACAAGAAGCAGGGCTTATAAACCTGTGCGTGATCATTAACAACGCAGGGAGAGGCGGCTGTCAACCGGAAGGGCGGCATACCTTGAGTTGGAGAGAAAGACCTGGAGGAACATACTTTCTCTGTGAGTCACACCCACCTCAAGGTGGATTAAAGTCATATGGCTTTTGGTCCTCCTGTGCATACATAGTTTTTAAGAGTCTCATTTATGCTGACTTTAAGAACAGATTCCAGAAAAGTGTTTGAAATATGGCAACAGAATTTTTTAAACAGCATTGCCAGCCAAGCAGGTACCGTGATTACGACAGTGATTAAGTAGTTTAAAGAGTCTGGCTACACTTAATAAGGCTGCACCGCTTTTTATAGACCCAGACAGAAATGCTTCTGGAGAACTCTGCAGACCGTCCTCGCCACGGTTTTCCGTGACTTTTTTTTTTTTTTTTTAGTATGATTATAGATTTTGACATTTGATTTCTGATATTTTTGTATGGCTCTTGGAACTCTGGACTTGTGGTATAATGCTGTAGGGATCTTCACTGGACTGCAAACCACAAGGTCGGCAGTTCAAACCCACCAGGTGCTCCTCGGAAACCCTATGCATGGTCCCTGTGAGTTGAAACCGATTCAACGACACTTAACAACCACCACCTTGAAACTGTGGTATGGCGCTGTGGGATAAGCACTGGACTGCAAGGTCGGTTTGAACTGCAGGGTTGGCGGTTCAAACTCACCAGCTCCTCCTCGGAAAACTTACACAATGTCGCTATGAGTCGGAACCAACTTTACAACACTTAACAACAATCCTGGGCCTCTACTTACATCAACCCTATCTATGCAAGGCTGGATTTATGGGGGGTTTTTTGTTTTAATTTTTTAAATCTTTTAATTTTATTTTCCCCAGATTAAAAAAAAACACAAATTCTCAAATATACAGAAAAGTTGAAAACCCAGAAGAACGGGTCTCCATATATCTTCCATGTAACTTTAACACTTGTTCTAGTTTATCATATCTGTGCAGGTGCTATGAGTGTATTAGTATATTGTTGCTAGTTGCTGGTGAGTGGATTCCAGCTCATGGCGACCCTGTGTGCAGAGTAGAGCTACCTCAACGGGGCTTCAAGGCTGGTACCTTTCTGAAGTAGGTTGCTATGCCTGTCTTCTAACGTACCTCAGGGTGGGTTTCAGTTAAGTACTGGAACCCCTTAACAATTTATGCCACTCAACAGCGTCTGTACATTTATAAATACTTTTATAAATAAAAACACACAGGAGTAAGTAAAAAAGGATTGCTACAAAATCATAGAAACTTATTAAATAAAATTATCAAACTGTGAAGCTTTTTTTTTTTTTTGGTATATCTTACATCTAGGAGTCCTAGTGTGGGGCTGTGGGTTAATGGACTGCAAAGTCAGTTTGAACTGCAAGGTGGGTGGTTGGAACTCTCCAGACCCTCCTCGGAAACCCTATACAGGGTCACTATGGATTGGAAGTGACTCGACAACACTTAACAACAACATCTAAGTCTATACACTCTTGAAGGTGATGTTCCCATTCTCTCTAACCCTTCCCGAATGAATTGTGCACTGTGATTTACACTATGTCAAAATGGCAGCTTGGTACCATTCTGGATGGAATCAAATCATGTGCTTTGAAATGTTCTTTGAGTTTGGGTAACAGAAAGAAGTCCAAAAGGGCATGACCGGGGCTGTAGGGTGCTTGGGATAAGGTTTCCTGCTGAAAATCTCCTAAGACAACCTTGCAAACCTTGAAGAATGAACTGGTGCATTATAGTAATGGAAAAAGTTCCTCAGTGCAACTTTCTTGGCCTTTTCTCACCAAAGTAGTTCTCAATTTTCTTAAAACTTCTTCCTAATAAGCCCCCATGATCATCTCGTGTCCTTCGAGCAAATCTGTGAAGCTTACCCCTTCGGAATCCCCAGAATCAGTTGTGATAAGCATCTGAGCAGATGTCTGCTACCTGACCCTGCATATCCCTTCAAAAGTCTCTCTTTCGGTTGGACCTTTCTCTCTAGATCTGATTGGTAAATCCAAGACTTATCCTTGGGTGTAATTTCTCCCATAAAAGCATCTTCATCAGCGTCCATCTTTCTTCAAAGACTTTGAGGTGGTTGATTTTTTTTTTAAGTGTTCATTTTTTGAAGGCACCCTAATGAGACTAAGACAAGAGTATTACCAAGAAGTGTTCATTTTTTGAAGGCACCCTGATGAGACTAAGACAAGAGTATTACCAAGAGAACTTGTCTGCATCAGCCACTGATCACAGAGACATGTTTTTTTTGTTTGAAATAAGTCCATGTATGAACTAGAACCCTAGTAGCAATATGTTTTTTTTTTTTTTACTTACCCTCACATATATGTGTATAGGAATCTCTGGGAGGCACATATGGCTAAACACTTGGCTATTAACCAAAAGGCTGGCAGTTCAAATCCATCCAGAAGCCCCTTGGAAGGCAGGCCTGGTCATGTGCTTCTGAAAGGTAATGTGATTGTTACTGTGTGCTGTCAAATTGATTCCAACTCACAGTGATCCTGTATAGAGTTTCTGAGAGCAGTTGGTGAGTTCAAACAGCCAACCTTTCTTTTACTGTTTTTGTTGTTGTTAAGTGCGTTGAGTCAGTTCTGACCCAGAGTGACTCTGTATAAGGTTTCCGAGGAGCAGCTGGTAAGCTTGAACCACCGACCTTGCAGTTCAAATGGCTTTGCAGTCGGGCGTATTAATCCACAGCCCCATACCAGGACTCCACTAGTCCGGTGCTTATCCTACAGTGCCACACTAGGGCTTCTGAAAGGTCATAGACATTGGAAAACTCTGTGGAACACAGTTCTACTCTGGCATACATGGGGTCACCATGAATAAGAATTGACAGCGACTAGTACATGCGCCTGACCCAAGCCATGGTATTTTCAGTAACCTCATAAGCATGCAAAAGCTGGACAGTGTGAATAAGGAAGACCGTAGAAGAATTGATGCTTTTGAGTTATGGTATTGGAGGAGAATATTGAAAGTGCCATGGGCTGCAAAAAGAACCAATAGATCCGTTTTGGAAGAAGTACAGTCAGAGTGCTCCTTGGAGGCCAAGATGACCAAACTTCATCTCTCCTACTTCGGACATATTGTCAGGAAGGACCAGTCACTAGAGAAGGATATCATGTTTGGTAAGATGGAGGGTCAGAGAAAAAGAGGAAGACCCCCAACAAGATGGATTGGCCAAGTGGCACCAATGATGGACTCAAGCATGGCAACAGTAGTGTGGTTGGCCCAGGATGGGACAATGTTTCATTCTGCTGTGCATAAGGTCGGTATGCATGAGTCGGTACCAACTTGATGGTACCTAACAACAACAACAGTATACATATATGTTGTTGTAGTTAAAGTGCATTTGCGTCAATCCCAACTCATAGTGACCGTGTATAGCATTTCCTAGGAGAGGCTGGTGAGCTTGAACTTCTGACCTTACTGTCCAAACCGACCTGGCAGTCCATTAACCCACAGCGCCACACCAGGACTCCAGTAACATGTATGTTTATACTGATTTTCTTTTATACGGAAG
Organism: Chrysochloris asiatica; assembly: GCF_000296735.1. NCBI lineage: Eukaryota > Metazoa > Chordata > Mammalia > Afrosoricida > Chrysochloridae > Chrysochloris > Chrysochloris asiatica. Next base: position 11,906,366 of record NW_006408547.1, on the reverse strand, counting down.
CCTTTAAAAGCAGATGTAGACCCAATGGCACGTCTTTCCTTCATTTCAGAACTAAGAAGGGTTCCTCTCCCATAGCCATACTAGCATTATTACTCTTGAAGAAATTAACAACAATTGCATCATCATATCAACCAAACAGTCCATTAAATTTATCTCTCTGGGGTTTATTTTTTTCTAATTTCTAAAGAAAAAAATAATAATCATATAAAATCTGATAAAATTTTCAAACACTGAAAGCAGTTTCCTCTCCATATCGTCAGACCTCAAAGTAAACATCATAGAGTCTTATTTATCGCTTCTAAAGGTTTTTTATGTATATACTTGTGTAACTTGTATATACAAGTCATATATACTTGTCTAACTTGTATAAGGTCCCTATGGCCTGGGACCTTTGAGACTCCTAAGCCTGTGCTTCTCTGAGCCAACCCTCTTCATTGCTTCACTCCACCTACATCTGACCTTGCTTTGGCTGGCCTCACAGCCATGTAAGCCCCCTGTTTAGTATCTCAGCTTCTCCATCCCAAATTTCAACTCCCTAGTCTGATGAACTCTATGGCACCTAACAACAACAACAACAACAACAGTGTGATGAACAATTTCTAAAGGTTAGAAGGCCTTCCTCAGGAAACGTATGGCTTGTTTAACTGGAGCTTTCTGAAGATAAAGCCCCTGTTTTTCTTGTTTTTCCCAATAACATGTCAAATAAATAGCAAGTCAATACAGAAATAATTTTTTGGCAGCTAAAATTTTTCTGCAACATTTAAACTGTGCCTCACTGTCCAGATGTGGAATTGGCGTTGGTTTAGTTCCCTAGAACAGTAAGAATAAGCATAATTTGTTTTTCTTTTCTTCCTTCCTCTTTTATACACCATGAACATTCTCAGTCTCCCCCCACCCCCTTCCTCCTTATAGGAATTGAGAAACTGGGTGAGGCGTTTAATGATTTCAGCAAATACACATAATCAATAGCCAATGGTGATAGCCAAGAAGAAAGAGAATGGGGTCCATGTATTTTCTTTTAGACTTTCCCCCTTTCTTTTTGCCAATTTCCACATGTTAAGAAATCATTCTCAGGGCTTATGCTCTGTGGCCTAAAGCTCCAGGAGGCTTCAATAGAGCTTTAGGAAAACACATTAGAAAAAGATCAGGTTGCAATGTAGAGCAGGGTTGACCGGCCAGTGAAGTCTCCCTCTGTGCCAGGAATCCAATGGCAAGCAACTCATTGTAATGCTGCTAATCATGATTTCTTCCCTAGATCCTGAACTGCATGCAATCTGCAATTGTTGACCTTTCCATTAATTTCCAAGTATTCTGGTGTTTGATATGCAAAGAGGCTCTTTTTAAAATACAGTGTCATCTGAAGAATGTACCCAATGCCACCAAATTGTACATGTAGAAATTGTTGAGATGGTAGAAGTTTTGTTATATACATTTTCACCACAATAAAAATTTCAAGAACTATATGGTGTTCTCCTAGTCCCAACTTTCAAGTAGAGATAGCATTTTCTTTGAAGATGTCTTGCAATGGGGACACCCGTCCTGCTGCTTGTTAACTATGAGTTTTTGAGGGAGCTACTTAACCTCATGGAATCTCAGTTTCTTCATCAATGAAAAGAGGTCGATTAACAGGCATCTTGAAGAGCTGTTGTGAAGATTAGTGGAAACAGTGTATGTAGACGGGTCTAGAAGCTAATAGGCCCTCAAGGATGATCAGAACAGTATTTCTGTATTTCAAACAGCTGACTTCAAGGCTTGGCTTTGTGATGGATTTTACTCAACCAAGAATAAGCCGTATTGCTTAATTTTTTAAAGTTCTCTTTATTTGACTGGACGTGCAAAACATTAATATTAACAACATTATAGTATTTGTGCAGCATTTTTATACATCCCTAAATGAAGGGAAAAACCATTGGCAATTTCTTCCAAAGAAAGGCAAAAATTAGCCTTTTTTTTACATCTGCCTGTCTTGTTTTGACAATTTAAGTCAATGTCAATGTAGATTTCATGTTATGTTAGTGAGTCAGACTCACAGTAAGATACTGCTTTTCCTGGTTTGTAAGAGAAAACGTCGAAAAATTCGTGGAAAAATGGAATTCAAAGAGAACGGAATTTTTCCATGGGGTGAACATTTTACAGCCCACTCTTATAATACACCTAAATATATGATGTTGTTTTTGTTGTTAAATGTTGTCAAGTCAATTCTGACTCAGAGAGACCCTGTATAGGGTTTCTGAAGAAGTGCTGGTAAATCTGACCCACCGATCTTGTGTTTCTCAGTCCAATGTTCATCCTACAGTGCCACTCAGGGAATACAAATGCATGGTAACTATAGTAATATAGTATGTATATATATATATGTATCTCTCTCTATCTATCTATCTATCTCTGGTAGCATAGTGGTTACGAATCGGGCTGCGAACCTTAAGGTCAGCGGTTCGAAACTACCAGCTGCTCTGCGGGAGAAAGATGAGGCTTTCTGCTCCCGTAAGGATTTACACCCTCGGAAACCCTGTACAGGGTTGCTATGGGTTGGAACCGACTCGACGGCACTTAACAACAACAACATAGTTACCATAGACTATAGTAATATAGGAGTCGTGCTGTGGTGCTATAGGTTAATGTGCTGGATTACAAAGTCACTTTGAACTGCAAGGTCAGCAGTTCAAGCTCACCAGCTGCCCCTTGGAAACCCTATACAGAGTTGCTGTGAGTCGGAACCTATTTGGCGGCACTTAACAACAACAACAATATAATAATATAAGGAGTCCTGGTGTGGCACTGTGGAATAAAACACTGGATTGCAAGGTTGGTTTGAACTACAGGATCAGTGGTTCAAACTTACCTTATGCTCCTTGGAAACCCATTACAGGGTTGTTATGAGTCGGAACTGACTCGAAATTGCTTAGCCGTGACAACATAGTAATATAAAAGTATGAGAAGAATGAATCACTGTCCAGATTACTGATCGTGTGTGTGTGTCGTCTCCATCTCTAGCTGCTGTCAGGGGGTAGAACTTTTCCAAACACAGGTCACAGCAAGAGTCAAGGTGTTCCCAGGAAACCACTGAGGGCCAGAAGAATGGAATCGCTTGGGTCTCCTTTGGACTCTGCCACTGAGCGTGGTGCTCACAAATTAACTATTTTCTGTTATAGACTTAAGAGATATACAAATTCTTCTCTTCCAGATATCTGTCTTGATTAGTTACTACACTGAAAGAGCTTTCTAAAATCCTTTCTACGGGCTTTACACAACTTGTGAAGCCTGCATAGGGGGAATTGTGTGCTTCAGTGGAAAATGAAACACTGCTTAGGATTGTTGTTGTTGTAAAGTGCTGTCGCATTGATTCCAACCCATAGCGACCCTGTATAGGGTTTCCAAGGCGCAGCTGGTGAGCTTGAACTGCCCACCTTGCAGTTCAAACGGCTTTGCAGTCTGGCTCATTAACCCACAGTGCCACACCAGAAGAACACTGCTTAGGGTAGGGGTTAGTAAACTTTTTCTGTAAAGGTCAAGATGATAAAGATTTTAGGCTTTTGGGGCCTTGAGATCTCTGTTCCACTACTCAGTCCTACTGTTGTAGTGTGAAAACAACCACGGACAATAAGTAAACAAGTGGAATGCCTGTGTTCCAATAAAAGTTAGAAAAGCAGGCAGGGCTGTGTATTTGGGCCGTTAACATTTTTGCAGAATCTAGAGGGCAGGGTCTAGAGCACACCTTTCTAGGTTATTTATAATCTAGGTTATCAGAATCTAGAGGGTAGGGTCTAGAGCACACCTTTGTAGGTTATTTAGAATCTAGGTTATCAGAATCTAGAGGGCAGGGTCTAGAGCACACCTTTCTAGGTTAT
>NW_006408547.1:11901257-11902418 GCF_000296735.1 Chrysochloris asiatica | reverse complement strand
TAGGTTATTTAGAATCTAGGTTATCAGAATCTAGAGGGCAGGGTCTAGAGCACACCTTTCTAGGTTATGAAAAGGAAAGGACACCTTTTGAAAAAACAAACAAAACTGTAGACATTTTTATAATATCAAATAAACTAATGTTGTTCAGTGCCGAAGAGTTGGTTTCCGACTCATAATGACTCTGTATAGAGTTTCTGAGGATCAACTGGTGAGCTTGAACCGCCAACCTTGAGGTTCAAACCGACTTTTCAGTCAGCTCATTAACCCGCAGTGCCACACCAATGCAAAACCGTGTGTAGAAATGTGTGATACAGTGAAATACTTAATATGGCTCTTTTAGTCATCGTCCTTGTTGTTGTTGTTGTTGCTATGGGTCATGGAATGGATTCCAGCTCACAGCGACACTGTATAGGGTTTCCTAGACTATAAATCTTTGCAGTAACAGAAAGCTCATCTTTCTCCCTTGGAACAGTTGATGAACTTGAACCACTAAGCTTGTAGTTCAAAATTAAGTGCTCACCATACAGAGTCACAATGCTCCCTATAGTCTTTGTAACTCCCACCAAATAATAGGGTGAGACTATGAAATGACGTAAAAGTCAGTTCCAACTCATAGCACCCTGTATTGGGCTTCCAAGGAGCAGCTGGTGGATTTGAACTGCCGACCTTTTGAATCAAAGTCCAGCATTGATCCTACAGTGCCATACCAAGAATCCATTGGGGTAGGATCAAGAACCCTAATGAGTTTTGCTAAGTTTTTATAAGATTGATAAGTTTTGCCATCCCATTTGACTTGAAATGAACAATCCCAGGGGCAAAAAAGGGATGTCATGACTACCAAGAAAGAATAGCCAAGAGTGGAGCATGTACTTTGGACCCAGGATCCATGTGCTGAGAACCTTTTAGACAAAGGAGACAGAGCAAGAAAGCCATAACACCTCAGAAAGTACAAGAAGTCAAGAAGCAGCAACAGAACAATGGTGGCAACAGAGTCAGAAGAACTAGGAGACAACACGGTGGCCTTCCTGGCCCACAGAGCAAAGCCCAAGGAGCACCTTAGGTAAGAGGCTTGCTAGCAGAACGAGATGCCTCAGGCACTTACTGGCAGATCTAAAGACCAATGTAACACTTGCTTGATTATTTGCTCAGCATACAATTTGA
>NW_006408547.1:11892183-11893289 GCF_000296735.1 Chrysochloris asiatica | reverse complement strand
ATTACAGCAATTCACAAGTCACCACAGTACTACTAACTGACAGATAAGTGGCAGAAAAAAACAAAAAATGATAGCAATGGAAAATATCATCTAAAAGACAAGTGATTTCTGTTTAATAAAGAAATCAAGCAATGTATTGCATTAGACAAATATGCTACAAAAGACCTTTTAAAAATGTTCAAGAGCAAAGATGTCAGTTTGAGGATTAAAGTACACCTGACCCAAGCCATGGTATTTGCAATTGTTCCATATGCATGGGAAAGTTGGATAAAGAATAAGAAAGCCCATAGAAGAATTGATGCATTTGATTTATGGTACTGAAGAAGAATATTAAAAGTACCATGGACTGCCAGAAGAACAAACACATCTATGTTGAAAGAAGTCCAGCTTCTTAGAATGCTCCTTAGAAGCCAGAATGGGGAGACTTCATCTCTTGGGCTTTGGACATATTGTCAGGATGGACCAATCCCTGGAGAAGGTCGTCATTCTTGGTAAACTGGATGGTTAGAGAAAAAGAGGAAGATACAGTGGCAACAACAATGGGCTCAAATGTAACACCAATTGTGAGAATGGCACAGGATCAAGCAATGTCTTGTTCTATTGTGTACAGGGTTGCTATGAGTCAGAGCTGACTGGAAGGCACCTCACAACAACGAATAAGGCTTCAAGTGACTTCTTTCTTCCATTGTGAAGAACATACTTTGCCTTCATTTGCACATTCATCTTAGTGACTCTGATCTAAAATTCCATCAGCTCTTTTTCTTTCTTTTTTTCTAAAGTGGTTTCTATTCTGATTGTCTCATTAAAACGTTTTTTTTTTTTTTTTTTTTTTTTTAAAAGATGTTCCTTTTTATGTCTGTGGTGTTGTTGCGTGTTGTAAACTTGATTGTCACTCAAAGCAGTCCCATGTGACGGGGTACAATTGCCCTGTATGGTCTTTTGGGGATTGATGCGTTTATGGAAGAAGATTTCCAGGTCTTTCCTCTGCAGAACCTCTGGATAGGTTTGAACTGCCAAAATTTGTGTTAGCAGCCAAGCCCTTACCCATGATACTACCAGGATTTCATGTATCTATATAAGAGTCATGATTTTACCTTGATTTAGTT
>NW_006408547.1:11887751-11891403 GCF_000296735.1 Chrysochloris asiatica | reverse complement strand
GATCTTTTCTGCATTGATAAGAATGTTGTTTATTGTTCCATTGGTGAGGATTTTTGTTTTCTTTACATTGAGAAGCAATCCATAATGAAAGCTGTGGTCTTTGATTTCATCAGTAAGTGTTGTAAGTCCTCTTCCCTTTCAGCAAGCAAGGTTGTATCATGTGCATATCCCAGGTTGTTAATGAGTCTTCCTCCAATCCTGCTGCCACATTTTTCTTCAAATAACCCAACTTCTCTCACTTGTATGTCAGTTTGTCGTACTGTGGTAGCTTGTGAGTTGCTGTGATTCTGGAAGCATTAGGTATATTGGTATACAAAAGCATTAAAGTCTGACAGTATATGAGGCAATGAATAATAAACTTTTGATGTAGCGGCTCTTCCTTTATACTAGGGTAATGGATACCAACCTGGAAGTTGGCAGCTGAATGTATTTATCACAGAGGTTAAAAGCAAGGGCTTGGAATGAAAAGATCTTGGTTTGAGTTTAGGGCTATAACTTAATTGTGACATTTGTCATCTGACATAATCTCTGTATTCCTATGTTTTTTAACAGTAAAATGGAAAAGTAGTACCTACCTCATGTTAAACAACATGGGGGCTAGGTGAGAGCGCACAGTAAAACTGCCCCAGAGGTTCTCATAGGCTATAACCTTACAGAAGCAGATTGCTAGATCTTTCCTCTCAGGGAGCCACTGGTATGTTTGACCCTCTGAGGAGGGCAGATGTGAAGGCATTCATAGAGATTATGGGACATGTAACATATTAAGGAGAAATTTAGAATCTTCTTTATCATACGAGGGTGAGTAAAAAATTATCCACACTCTGGTTGTAGAATTTATTTTAATTAACATTTAGAAAAGAGAAATACATCATTTTTTTCACATAATCGCCTTGCTTTTCAATACACTTTGTCCATCTTTTAACAAGCTTTCATATTCCCTTATTAAAAAATGTTTGAGGCTGAGCTGCAAGCCACAAATGCACCACTGTCTTCACTTCCTCATCAGAAGCGAATCCTCATTCTCGGAGGGCTGTTTTCAGGGAACCAAACAAGGGAAAGTCTGGTGGAGCAAGATCAAGACTATAGGGAAGACAGTTTAATACCTCAAAACAAAGTTTTTGCAGAGTATCAACAGTGTGGGCAGAGGTGTGTGGGCATGCATGGTCTTGTAAGATCACAATGCCCTTGGTTAGTTTTCCTCTGTGTTTAACCCGAAGTTTAGGCTTCAGCTCTTCAGTGAGCATCTCAATGTAATGAGCACTGTTAATTGTTGAACCTTTTTCCTGGTAGTGTTCCAATACTGGCCTTGAGAATCCCAGAAAGCTGTAAGCATCAGTCTTCTATCTGATCGTTGACTTTTGCGCTTTTTCATTGATTGAGGATCTTTGTATTATATAATCTGCCGTTTACTCTCAACTTCATAGTGATGAATCCATATCTCGTCACCGGTAACAATTTTTTTTAAAGAAACTTTTGCCTTCCTTCGAGTTTTGGTCAAATTTTGGACCAATTTCGGAAAGTGTGATGAAGAAGTTTCTCCAATCAAATTCAAGGATAAGAATATGAAACAGAAATTTGGCAGAGTAACCACCTAAAGATCTTTGTGGGGAGCATTCATGAAGGGCAAGGCTTCCCACTTCAAAGGAAACTGAAGATTCAGCAAACTTACAAGAAACTGCTGTGGAATAAAAAAAAAGGCTCAATCTTTACAGGAATCCCAGGTTACTGATCGATACCCAAATCATCTGAAACTTCTCTGTTTAGCTGAAGAAGAAAGGCTCAGGAAACAGATAAGGAAAACTCATCAGCTTTTTCCAGAAGTACAAGCCAGAGGAGCAATGTAGTATTGACCAGCCTCTGCCAGAAGGACAATGTGGCAAAACAGTAAACTCCTTTGCTATTCAAAAGAAGAATAAAAGGAAAACATCAAATCAAAATGCATGAGAATATGCACAAGTAAAAGCCAAGCAAGCTGCTAAGAAACAAGAATTCGAATGGAGAAAACAAGGGCGAGAAGCTCAAAAACTCTACAAAAAGGAGAAAATACAAGTGTTCAAAATACTGAGCAAAAAGACTAAAAAGGGTCAGCCAGATTTCAATTTACAAATGGAATATCTTCTTCAAAAAATACAAAGTAGAAATTAAATCACCAATTTGTCCATAATCAAGGATTAAAATATCTGCTTTCAAAAAAACAAAAGTCCTATCACTTTTGTTTATACTCTTCTGTGAGTTGTTTCAGTACACATCTTGTACAAACATTTTAAAACTCAAATCTCTAATGGATTCTTTCATAGGCAGAGCCATGGCTGATTGTGCATATGATTTGCCACATAATCCATGTCACTCTTCTCTAGGACAGAAACATTTCACCTGCATGGTCAATGTTGTCATCAGCCATGGACATGGACGGGTGTTTTAATATAACCGGAGTGCAGATCATTTTTGACTCACACTATTTATACATAGAGCTAGTCATGTTTCTCTTTGTGAGCCCCCTACCAGAGCAATGAGTGACATAGTGACCAAATGTATAACTCTTTCATTACTCCCAACTTGGCAATGATCAGTTATTTCCTTGAAAATTTTCTATCTGTGACTCATTCTTCCAGTGTAAAATAAATAGATAACAAACACACACAGTAACAAAACTATTCCTCCAAAGGGTTGGGGGTGGAATTCATACCATGTAAGGGTTGGGGGTGGAATTCATACCATGTAAGGGTTGGGGGTGGAATTCATACCATGCTAGGGTTGGGGGTGGAATTCATACCATGCTACTGCTGGGTGTATGTGGGAAGTTTCTGACTCCAGGAAGGAATAGATTTATCTTGCTAAGGGATGCTTTCTGTTTCTTAGCTATTATGAATTTATCAAGTCCCAAAACATGCCATGTATCCCATACAATTTCTTTGTAGAAATTATTAAATAGTTTTGCTTTTAAAGGGTTCTGTTCAACTTATGTTTCAATGTGTTTGCACACGCTTAAAGAATGCCCTTCCAATTCAATAAATATACAAAGATCTGAAATGATACTGTATACCATGCCAGGTGCACTGAAAGATACAAAGATGAAGATGGCTTTGTCACCAAGAGGCTGTCAACCCCTAGAGAAGGCAGGTATGGAACCCCTGCTTTTGGCCCAAGGGAGAGTGAGGGAGAGCTTATGTTAGTGCCACTGCGCTGGGTACAACAGCCACCTGTAAGTGATTCTTATGAAGGCTCCACCCCCACCTCTGTCTAGTTGCTAGGCAAGTTCCTACTCCAGGCAAAATGCCTGCCAGTCACTCAGGAGGGGCCATCGGAGGGCAGAGGACAAGGAAGTCACATTTCCATAGTTCCTTTGTAGTTATCATCACAGATGAATCATGCTGTGTGTGTGTGGCTCCATTTCTCGGGGTCTGCATTTAACTCATGCTATGAAGATAACATGCTTTTTTGGTTCTCACCATGAAAGAAACAGACAGAGAGCTGTCATTGTGCCCCTGAGGCACAGTGATATGATACCTTAGCTCAGATAAGGATAAGGAACTAGCTAAGGCTTCTCTAGTAGGGTCCAGTTAACTCAGCATGAACCCAAACCCTCACTATCTATCCTTCGGCAAACCACAGACTGTGTGCAGTGTTTTTAAAACTCTTTGACTGCAACCCA
>NW_006408547.1:11884302-11886706 GCF_000296735.1 Chrysochloris asiatica | reverse complement strand
TCATAATTGAATAGGAAAGCTTTTTTTCTCCCTTTCACTTCTCATTTCATGGCAGCCGTTAAAAATTTCAATCACAATGCCTAAGAGGAAATTAGCAGTCCCCATGGAATTTGTCTTAATAATCTTTACATACCAAGCTACAACTGACACTGTTTTCAAATAACTTATTATTAGCACAATATGCTAGTAAAAAAGAATATTGGCAAGCCTTTGTTTTATAGAAATTACAAGTTCCATGTCTGTTATGACGACTTCCCCAAAGGCTCAGTAAACGGTTCTTTTGATTAATTGAACATCTAGGACAACCAGACACTTAGCTACAAGTTACTACATGATGTGGGGATCTAGGCTTGTGTCTGAGGTCCACTACCATAGGATTCAAACCTGCGTAGGCCTGCCAAAAGATGAGGAGAGTTGGGCCTTAACCAGGACTATGCAGAAACAAGACTTTCCTGGGGGTTGGAGAATCAGAAAAAACACAGGGGACGATTGGTTCAGAAGAAAACTTCACTGACAGCCCTCTAGCCTGTGTTCTTACACTCACTTTAGAATCCTGGGCAAGGAAGCTTAAGTAAAGAAAATGTCAATCTTGGTAGAGCAATCTCCATTAGATGGTAAGAGAACGAGGCTTCAATTCAGAGAACACTGAAGCTAGGCTCTTTGTTACTTGGAAGGCTATGGTATTGCTGAGAAATGGCTTCTCCGCACAACCAGCCGAGCCTCCCGTGTTGGGAACCAACAGCTTTGCTTGGACACTGGGACAATCTCTGACAACAACCCCAGAAGCATTGCACTGGGGAGCGTGGTGTGTGGTGTGGACTTCAGTGGACACTGGCTTCGCTGCAACTGTGTCTGGGTCTGCTGGAGGAAAGAAAGAAAAGACCCAACCTCATTGTGATCGTTGATTTCAACTCAATTGCCTTCCAGGGGTTCCAAGACTGTCTGTCTTTCCAAAGCAGACTGCCACATTTATGTTCCTCAGTGCGGCTTGTGGGTTTGAACTGCCTTCGGTCATCCGCCAAACACTTAACCACTACATTGCCTGGCTCTTCCCTTATAGTCCTGAGGACTAATTGGTTGAACAGTGATAAAACATTTCCTGAGAGCATCTATACTCACTAAAGGGAATCTAAATAAGCTTTACAATGAGATTGGTTTACTAGAGAAATACTGTGTGGTGAGTGTACTGAAACTCAAATCAAAGAGACAAACCCAGTGCCAGGGAACAGATGACAACTGAAGACGACCATGTAGGACAAGTACAACTGCCCACAGGGTTTCCAGGGTTGTGACTCTCCAAGGAAGCACACACCCTCATCTTTCTTCAGGAGTGGCTGGTGGGTTTGAACCACCAACCATTCGATTATCAGCCCAGTGCTTTGCCACAACACCACAGGACTTTGTTTACACACATAGATTCCTGTGAGCTGGGCAATACATTGTAATCAGTCACTGTAGGAGTTTTTTACGTGGGGTCCAACCTGTTTTGTAGACATGATTTAGGAATCTATGAATTTGAAAGGCAAACAACAACTTTATTTTCACTCACCCCTAATTGAACCTCAGCCTACCTATAGTTATAACTCCTATTTCCTTTGTAATCTGCTGTTTTTTATCTCATCTCCATGCTCCCTTTGCAGGAATGGGCTGAGTCACAACCAACCACTCAGTTCTTTCCTTTCAGAGTGCTGGGAAGTCAAGAGACAAAAGGCAGGGCTGCTTGGGCAGACAGGTCATTTCTAGAGTTAAGTTTAGTCAAGGAGCAGGTAGGTCATAGGGGTTCTGGTTGTCCAAGACTCAGGTTCGAGATAATGAGGTAAGGCAGAGATCAAAACCCCAGAAATGGGAAACCCATATTAAAGGGTGCAGGAGGCTGACTGAGACTAGGAAACCACAAGTAGGGATAGATAAGAAGAAAATGCGTAAAGCATCTGGAGGAGGAATGGAGCCTGGAGTTTGTAAAGGGGCCCAGCTCCCTACAGTGCTAATTACCACAGCCTGGGGCAGAGCTGACTCAGAGAGTAGGTGGGGCTCTCAGGTGAAATTTAGCTGATTAGAGAGCCAGATCCTGCCTGCCTCCACCTTTCCAGGCTTCCAAAGTTCATCTAAGGTATTCTAGTGGCACTGTAACTAAGAGGCCAACTCCTGGTATAGCGCTGTAGGATCAGCACTGGCCTGCAAACTATAAGGTTGGCAGTTCAAACCCACCCGCTGCTCCTTGGAAACCCTGTACAGGGTTACTATGAGTCAGAACCAACCTGGCACTTAACAACAACACCTGTAAAGGTCTGTGGTTCAAACCTACCAGCCGTTCTGTGGGAGGCACATCTACAAAGATCATTAAACCAAACCCATTGCCTCCCAATAGATTTGGACTTAAAGAATTTCTGTAAGACAAGGTAGA
>NW_006408547.1:11882266-11884072 GCF_000296735.1 Chrysochloris asiatica | reverse complement strand
TCCAAAAAAATTATTGTAATTCAGTGTTTTTGAGTCAGTTCCAATCCATAGCAACCCTGTATAGGATTTCTGAGGAGCAGCTGGTGAGCTTCAAGTACCGACCATGGTGGTTCAAATGGACTTTGCAGTCCAGTGAGTTAACTTACAGCTCCACATCAGGACTCCCTCAGAAGCCCAACAAAGCATCTCTACCTGGTGTGGTGCTGTAGGATAAGCACTGCACAGTTCAAACCCATCAGTCGCTCCTCAGAAATCCTATATGGGCACTCAGTCAGAATTGACTCGATGGCACTTAACAATAATCCTGTCCTGTACAGTCACTGTGAGTTGGAATATACTCCACGGCAACAGGTTTGGTGTGGAGTTTTTAAAAAGCTGATCTACAAGAAATGAACTTTCCTTAATGAAAGAAGGTGAGGGGTCCATTTCCACAGACGTGGCTTCATCCTTGAGGAGGGATGATTTCTATATACAGCAGAGAACAAATTAGAACTTCTTAATCATTTTTGTGCCAAGGATCCTTTTGGCAGCTGGTGAATAATATTCATGGGCCCCTCTTAAGAATAATATTTTACAATTTAGTCATGGTGTGGCGCTGTGGGTTAATGCGCGGGACTACATACTCAGTTTGAACCGCATAGTCAGCGGTTTAAGCTCTCCAATAGCTCCTCAGAAACCTTATACAGGGTCATTATAGGTCAGAACTGACTCAACAGCACATAACAACAGCAACATAAAAAGCAAAGGGCAGCAAGGAAACCTATGATACTGAAATAGAATCATCAAAGGAAACCAAATATCTTGAATGGCAGCGTCACAGTTAGCTGATGCTGCTGAGACAAAAGATAACTCGAGTGGATAGTTTTAAAGAACAGAAATGTACTTGTCCTGGTTCTGGAAGCTACGATCCAAATCAGGGTCTTAGTGTGAGGATTCCTTCTCTGTTCTCTTAGTTCTGGTATCCATAGGACCTGACTCCCCCTAGGTGTATCTCTGTGTCTATTCGGCACTGTTTATAACTGGGAAATGATCAGCATTAGAATCCATCTAGTTCTGGTATGGCCTCATTAACATAACAAAATAAATCTCTTATTTCCAAATAGATTTCCATTTATTGGTACAGAGGTTAGGATTTCAATATATACTTGGGGATGTGTGTGGTGATTCAATACACAGCAGATAATTATCAAAATACTAAAATAATTATGTTCTAGTAATACACCTGTGTGGTACATTGAATTTCCTTGATACGACTTTTCTCTGGGACCATGAAAATGGGTGTACAGGACTTTAACATTGGGATTGGTTAGTTTTGCCATATCACTAGGTTTAAAAGGAGCCATCTCAGAAACAGGAACAAGTGATCCCAGTGCCATCAAAACAGAAAAGCCTAAGTGGAGTGTGAGATCCTCACCTTGGAAAGCAGTGAGTACAGAGGACGAGACAGAGACGTTGACGTGGAGAGACAGAGCAGCGATGGGCTTTTAGGCCCATGGACAGAGTAAAGTGAGTGCTTATGGGAAAGATACTATCTTGAAGAATATGCCCCATAGCAATTTACAGGCTAATACAGAAATGGCTACATTGACAGAGAACTTCCAGAGGTCCAAGGCGGATTCAGAAGAGGCCGTGGAACAAGAGATATCATTGCTGATGTCCAATGTATCTTGGCTGAAAGCAGAGAATATCAGAAAGATGTTCACCTGTGCTTTATTGACTACGCAAAGACTTTCGATTGTGTGGATCATGACAAGCTATAGAAAACATTGCAAAATATGAGTATTCCAGAACACTTAATTGTGCTCA
>NW_006408547.1:11879330-11880406 GCF_000296735.1 Chrysochloris asiatica | reverse complement strand
AAGAGCTGCCTCCTCAAAGTAGAAGACCATGATGATGTGAATGGAGTAAAGTCCGTGGGAGTAAAGCCTGTGAGACCTTCATTTGCTGATGGAGCACAACTCAAAATGAAGAGAAACAGCTGTAAACATCCATTAATAAACAGAACATGGAATGTATGAAGTATGAATCTAGGAAAATTGGAAATTGTAAAAAATGCAATGCAATGCATAAACATCGATAGTCTAGGCATAAGTGAGCTGAAATGGACTGGAAATGGCCGTTTGAATTTGACAATCACATGGTTTACTATACTGGGAATGACAAATTAAAGAGAAATGGCATCAAATTCATCATCCAAAAGAACATATCCAGATCTGTCATGAGGTACAACACTGCTTGTTAGGATAATATCCAGCGCCTACAGAGAAGACCAGTTAAAACCACTATTATTCAAATTTACGCACAAGCCATAAAGGCTAGTGAGGATGAAATAGAAGAATTCTACCCACTTCTTCAATCTGAAATTGATAAAAAATGCAGTCAAGATGTATTGATCATTATTGGTGATTGGAATGCAAAGGTTGGAAACAAAGAGAATGGATCAGTAGTTGGAATATATGACCTTGGTGATAGAAATGATGCTGAAGATCACATGATAGAATTCTGCAAAACCAATGATTTGTTCATTTCAAATACCTGTTTTAAAAAGCATAAGAGACAACTATATACATGGACCTCACCAGATGGAATACATGAAAATCAAATTTACTACATCTGTGGAATGAGACAGTGGAAAGTTCCATATCATCAGCCAAAACAAGGCCAGGGGCAGATTGTGGAACAGACCATCAATTGCTCATATGCAAATTCAAACTGAAGCTAAAGAAAATGGAAAAAAATCCCCGAGAATTAAATCTGACCATGAATATATCCCACCTGAATTTAGAGATCATCTGAAGAATGGATTTGATACATTAGCTATTAAAAACGGAACATTAGAAGAGTTGTGGGATGACATCAAGAACATCATATGGAAAGAAAGCAAAAACTCATTAAGAAGACAAGAAAGAAGGAAACTATAAAAATGAATGTCAGA
>NW_006408547.1:11875854-11877385 GCF_000296735.1 Chrysochloris asiatica | reverse complement strand
TAATTTTGGAGTCCTGGTGTGGTGCTGTGGGTTAATGTGCTGGTCTGCCATGTTGGTTTGATTCACAAGGTTGGCAGTTCAAGCTCACCAGCTGCTATTCAGAAACCTAATACAGGGTTGTTATGGGCCAGAACTGACTTGACGGCACTTATCAACAACAGCATATATAATTGAAAAATAGTAATGATAGGCTATGACATTTCCAGGTATTTGACATACTTCAAGGACTAGGAAAAGTCTATAATTCTTATGTGACAAAATGAGATTTTATGTTATGTGTGCTTTTAGAGAAAGTATAGTACAAGGATTACAAAGTGAGGGTTCATGAAAAATGAAAAAAAATTGATGTAGTTGATGCTCTTAATAGAGTCAAATATCTTACTTTAAAAATTAAAAACTAATAGGAGGCATATTACTCTATAGCTCTATTTAAAATGTATTGAATATTTATTTTGGTAAAGGAGTGAGGCTTTGAAGTCACATTGGCTGTGGATATCATAGGTCTTCTGTCAACTCCATGTATGACTAGCGAGTTCTGTTACCGTCATCAGCCTCTGTTCCTCACTTGGCATAGCAACACCCCTTACAAGATTGCTGTGAGGATCACATGAGACCATGCTGTGAGCACCTGCTGCAACATTTCTTAGTTATTTCATTGTATTTATTATTCTGAGTTGCATAAGCAAAAACGCATTGAAGGGAATTTTTATTTACTTGTAAACTCTTATGTGTGTTTTCTTAGTTATCTAGTGCAGAAATTTACGAGTGGATCGCTTTAACAAACAGAAATTTATTTGTTACAGTTTGGTAGCCTAGAAGCCCAAATTCAGATGGAAGTGGCTCTCACTTTCAGCATTTGTAGGCCCAGCGTTGCTGGGAGATCTCCTGTATATTGACATCAGGTTTCCCTTGAATCTAGGAGGAGGGTCACAGTACAGAGACCCTCAGTTCAGAGGATGCTCTCCCCTCCTGCCTCTTCTATCTTGCTGGTGGTAGGTCCTGTTTTCTCTGCTCACAGCTGGATCTTTTTATCTGGATAAGATAAAAAATGTTGCAGGCCACATCTGTGGGAAGCTCCCTTACAGTTGCTCCGGGTTGTGATGGGCTTACGGGCCTTGTGGTGGTAGTGGTGATGGTTATGTGCCATGGAGTCGGTTCTGACTTATAGCAGCTCTGCATAAGGTTTCCAAGGCTGTAAATCTTTTTTTTTTGTGTGTGTGTGGTTCTTTTCTTCTTCTTTTTTTTAATCTTAAATGTTTTATTGTGAATTATGTGATAGTTTACATGGGAGAACTTTAGTTTTATATTCATTCTATTATATATCGTCTCATTGCAAGGCTGTAAATCTTTATGGGAGCAGAAAGCTTCATCTTTTTCCTGCGGAACTGCTGATAATTTCGAACTGGTGACCTTGAAGTTAGCAGCCTAACTCATAACCACTATGCTACCAGAGCTCTTTAAGGGTATTGCAGTCCACTCTTATTCCTTATATTTGTTTATGACAACATAGGGAATCACCACATTACTACCA
>NW_006408547.1:11859301-11873594 GCF_000296735.1 Chrysochloris asiatica | reverse complement strand
ATTGTTCTTAATATTCCTATATACTTTCAGGAGGAAGGAGAGCATCTGGGTTAAACTGATTATATTCAGAGATGGTTCAACGGGGCTGCCACTGATCAACCCAGGGTCTGCGTATGCTGTCCCCAGCAGGTAAAGAAGCCTCACAAATCCTACAGTAGGTCCATATGAGTCAGAATTGACTTAACAGTAGTGGTGTTACAATCATCCAGGCTCGATATGGAAGTGAAATGAATGATCGGGCAAGGAAGTAAACACGCAAATCTAAAATGTAGAGCCTTCTACAGGCTAAGTGATTGGATTTCCCTACAAGTCAATGGTATGAACAAACCAAATGAAAATGACAGAAGACAGCTCTAGATGACATGTGATTTAAGAGACACAATAACAAATAGAATATGTAAATAGATAGATAGATCTTGTTTGAATTCTGACTTGAACAAACCGACTGTAACAAGACATTATTTGGGAATGAACTGTGCCCCTTTTGTCCCTCCCCTCTGATATGTTGAAGTCCTTGATCTTGTTTGGAAATAGGGTCTTTGAAGATGTTATCAGTTAAGATGAGATCATACTGGAGGAGGGTGGTTCTGAGCCCAATATTCATGATGTCCTTACACAAGAGGAGGAAAGACACTGAGGGGAGACCACTATGTACAGACAGAGGCAGAAGCTAAAGTGATTCTATCGGGAGTCTGCTCAGGATCTCTGGGTATCGCCGGAAGCCAGGAGAGAGGCATGAGACAGTCCAATTCTCCTTTGGAGCTCTTAGAAGGAACCAACATGACCAACACACTGATTTCTGTCTTCTCTTCCAAACGATTGAGACAATCAATTTTCATTTTTGTAAGGCACCCAGTTAGTGGTACTTTTTACCCCAGCCCTGAGAAACTAATAGACATTTTTGAGAGTTCGGGAGATGTGCTCATTGATTAGGTATGAGAGAGATCAAGGGATTATGGATAATTTGATTGATAACGGTACCATATATATGTAAGAAAATCAGCATCTTTTTCATAAGTGAAATGCTATACCGTGGGATCGCCTATAAAATATCAAGCATAGAAAAGAAAAAATATATGAAATAAATATGACAAAATTTTGATAATTATAATATTTGTATGGCTGGTAGGGGAATTTATTGCACAATTATATATTTTAGTAAGTATTGAGTCCTGGAAGGAGCTCTGGTAATGTAGTAGTTACGAATCAGGCTGCGAACTGCAGGGTCAGCAGTTCGAAACTACCAGCTATTCTGCGGGAGAAAGATGCGACTTTCTGCTCCCATAAAGATTTACAGCCTTAGAAACCCTATGCAGGGTCACTATGAGTCAGAACCGAGTTCACGGCACATAACAACAACAATAGAGTCCTGGTGTTGTTCTTAACAACAACAAATAATATTTTACAAAGATCCCTGGTGGTGTTGTGGGTTAGACATTAGTTACGCTAACCACAAGGTTAGTGATTCAAATCCACTAGCCACTCCATGGTGGGAGAGAGATGAGGTTGTCTGCTCCCGTAAAGGTTTACAATCTTAGAAACCCTATACAGGGCTGCTTGGCATCGGAATAGACTCAATGGCAGTGGGTTAGGTTTTGGTGTTATGGTAACTTACATAATAAAAATATTTCTTAAAAATTTTTCTTCCGTGTTCAAACATTTGCCCGGTTCCATCAAATTTTCACATCCCCTGCTGTTGTTGCTAAGGGCTGTTAAGTTGGTTCTGACTTATAGTGACTTTGTATAGGGTTTCAGAGGCTGTAAATCTGACTCATAGTGACTTTGTATAGGGTTTCTGAGGCTGTAAATCTTCGTGGGAGGCAAAAAGCTTCCTTTTTGCCCCACAGAGTGGCTGGTGGGCTCAAATGGTGATCTGTGGTTTACAGTTGGATGCTTAAACTACAGATCCACTGCGCTCCCTGAAACCTGGCAAACTGCCCTTTCGTCTTTCAGCCCTGTGTCCACATTCTGGTTTTCCTGATGTGTCTAGATTACTGCAGGCCCAGGACCAACTGGTGCTCCCCCCTGCACTCTGTGCCTGCCCCTAACCTCATCCGGAGACCCCAGCAAGGCCCAACGAGGATTTTGTCACTCTCTTCTACCAAAGAATGAATTTAAACCTACAAGTCAAGCACAGCCAGAATTATTTTCTACATGTTTAGTACTTCTGAAAAAGAAAAGAGTGTACTCATTTAGAGCTTCGCCTTCTTGTCCTCCCTAAGGGAGCTATTCTGCAGTGGTCCCCTACACTGTAAAGGACAATACTCTTAGAATGTTTTGTTTTTCAGGATGAAGACCTGACTGGTCAGTTTGAGAGTCAGTACAGACCAAATCCCTCCTCTGTCTTTTAGATTGTTGGGATCCATTCCACAGGGGTCTCATGGGCTGATTTTCACAAGGTGATCACTATGCCGTTCTTCTTAGTCTATCTTGGTCTGGAAGCTCTGCTGAAACTGGTCAGCATCATTGTTATTGTTAAGTGCTGTCGAGTTGGTTCTAACTTATAGTGAGCATGCAATTTCGGAGGAGTGGCTGGTGAATTCGAACCACCAATCATGAGGTCCAGTGCTTATGGTACAGTGCCACACCAGGACTCCGGTCAGCATCCTAGCAGCACCGAGGAGTGTGGCTGTGGATGAGTTGAAGTTGCTGGAATAGATGCTACGTCCCCTGCATCCAAGGAGTTGTATCATGGAATCACCAGTGTATTCTTTTTCAGTTGTTGCTAGCTACTGTGAAGGCGGTTCTGACTCACAGCGAGCCCGCACGGGGTTTCCGAAGCTCTAATTCTTTACAGGAGCAGAAAGTCTCATCTTTCTCCCATGGAACAGCTGGTAGTTTCGAACTACCGACTTTGAGGTTAACAGCCCAATTTGTAACCACTACGCTACCAGAGCACCTTTTTCAAAAAGTAGCAGGCTTGTATTGACTCCGAGTTTTTAAACTAATCGCCTCAACTCTTCACCTGGTATAGCATCCCTGAAGGCAGCCTGAATGAGGCATCACCTTGAGAGGTGAACTGAGGATTTCAAAAGATTCTCTTTGTGCCAAGTCAGAAATGCTAATTTCTTTACATACTTTTCTAAGGCTGGCTCCCACATTGTTCCTGAGATGCGAATCAGTATTTGTTATCAAAACAATTTCTCAATGGGGAAATAATCATCTGTTGTGGTTGTTAGTCTCCATGCCTGTACCATGGGCCACACTGTTTCTTGCAGGGGGTGGGGGGGTCAGCAAAGGATTATATGCCTTTCATGTGCCGACAAGGCTAAAGCCCTGTGCCCATATTAGATTTCCAGAAGCACCTGTGAATTCTGCCCACACACCTGCAAGAACTTGGTGTATTTCCCTGTAGAATTGTTCAGACTAGCCCCATCCACCATTGTGCCTTAAAAAAATAAATAAAATAAATTTAAAAAGTGTCACTCACATAAAAGCTGCAGTTTCTCAAAGAATGAGGAGCTGTATCAGTATAAGGAGCTCTGGTAGCATAGTGGTTACGAATCGGGCTGCGAACCTTAAGATCAGCAGTTCGAAACTACCAGTCGCTTCATGGGAGAAAGATGAGGCTTTCTGCTCCTGTAAAGATTTATAGCCTTGGAAACCCTGTACAGCATCACTATGGGTGGGAACTGACTCAACGACACTTAACAACAACAAATTAGTATAAGGTTGTGTTTCTGAAGCAACACATAAAAAGAACATTGAAGAAAAACATGTCAGTAATTGTTAGGCTAATTTTCTTGACCAACTCATTCATTTATTTAGTCTAAAATATATTTTGTCATGGATTCCAAATTGCAAAGGTGTCAACTTTATGATTTTCGAAAGACAGAAGAAAAAAATTCGAGGTGCCCGTATTTCAGAGCGGAACACAGTACTATGGAGGGAGTACTCAGTCTTTATGGAAAAGACAAGTCCAAACATGTTCCCTGATATTCTTGCCACATTCCACCTGTCCCTGGAGGCAGGAGTGTTAGGGACATGCCACCCTCCACTCATCTCCAGTACCTCTCTCTGCTTTGTTCTGTTCCTTGCCCGTGTTAACTGCTGTCTCATTTTCACATATCTGGCTATTTCTCCCCAACTGAGGTAGCTGATGGGCGGCCTGTGTGTCGGTTTACAGTCTGGCTAGTTTTGCAAAGTGCTCATTGAAAGGAGTCATCCTCATCCAAAGCTATCAGTGGCCTCTGGAATGACAGACGCTTTTGACAGTGTTATCAGCCAAGGTCATGAGCCCAAATGGGAGACCCCCCATCTCCACTTTGGCAAAGGAGGGCCTGGCATTTGCTGCAATGTCAGGAGTTTGGCATGTGCCTTAGGCCACTGAAAGACTGGCATTTTCATCTAAGACCCAATTCACATAGCTTGCTGGGTCAAGGGAGATACTTGGATAGTAATCTTTCTCTTTCTGCTGAATCATTTACTGAGGCAACTCTGTTTGTCTTCTCAGATAATTTAGGCAAAAGTTAAAAGAGGTTCTCTATGAATTACTTGTTGGCTTCCAACCCTTGTTTAACTTCTAAAAGAACAGTTTTCAAAGACTCCTAAAAGAGAAAGGCTTAAGGTAGCCTCCCCGCACAGAGGGGAGATGCCAGCCAGTCAAAGGGCGGGTCAGGGGGGTCACTGGAGATAATGGAATTTCAGAAAGATTGTAAAGGAGCTGTCAGGCTTGGACACGCTGCGAGGGGAATGAGCTCAGGCTCCCAACAATTTGATGTCCAGGAGTAATGAAATGATGAGTCTATTTCACACAATGGGCCTGTCAAGAAAAATAGTGTCACTTTAGAAGAACCTTGGAAATCTCTCCTTAGTAGCCTTCAAAGTATCAATTTTCAAGTGCTAAGTAGAGCTCATGGCTAATAAGCTAAAGGTCAGCGATTGGAACCCACTGGCTTCTGTCTCCGTGGGAGAAAGATGTAGCTTTGGAAACCCTATGGGGCAGTTCTACCCTGTCTTATGGGGTTGCTCTGAGTCAAAATTGATTCACAGCAATGAGTTTTGATAAGTGGTAATTAAAGTTAGCAAGTTATAATAACATCCAATGAAATTTGATCACGTCAAAGGCAACAGAGAGGGTCATCATTCCCTTAGCGAACATAGTTCATTCAAGCTGATCTTTACAATACTAGGGAATATTTTATGCTTAAAAGAGGAATGGATCTTTTTATTTCATGAAAATACTCTGCTTTTGCTTGTTGATAATCTTTTAGGACGGGTTTCTGCCTTATTTACCATTTGGGGGGGACCTGGAGGTAAGAGTAGAGAGTTAGGATTAGGACTATGGCTAGGTTTAGGCTAGGCCTAGGACTTGGTTTAGTGTTACGGTTATAGGTCAGGATTATGGGTAGTGTTGGGGGCAGGGAGTGTGTTAGGGTTAGGAGTAAGGCTTGGACTAGTTTTAGGGTTACAGTTAGGCTTCTTTTATTTATTATGTTGCTTTCTTTAAGTCCACTTGATTTCATCTTCATTGAGAAATTCTGTAGTTATATTATTCCCTCTTTTTTTGGTTCTTGTTGCTGCTGTAACCTGGTATCTCTGGTTCCCTATTTTCAGCTTTGTAGGTTTATTCTGGAGTCCTGGTATAGTGCTATAGAATAAGCATTACACTGAAAGATCAGTGGTTCAAACCCTCCAGCCGCTCCTTGGAAACCCTATGCAGGGTCGCTGTGAGTCAGAACCGGCTCGATGACACTTAACAACAAGAGGTTTATTTTACTCTGGATGCATCTTTATCTAGGTTGAGTTACGGGTAATATTGCTATATATGATGGCACCTAACAACAACAACAACAACAGTCTCAGATTGTTGGTTCTCTGTCCAAAGAACTCCCTTTAGTATTTTTTGTAAGGTTGGTCTGGTTTTTGCAAATTCTTTTATTTTTTGTTTATTTGAAAATGTCCTAATTTAACCATCATATTTGATGCACAAGGTTGCTGGGTATATGCGTCTTGGTTGGCAATACTTTTCTTTCAGACTTTTGTATATGTCATTCCATTGTCTTTTTGCCTGCATGGCTTCTGCTGAGAAAGCATAATTTAGTCTTATTTGTTCTCCTTTGTATGTAACTTTTTGTTCTTCCAGAGTTTCTCTCAGAATTCCTTCTTTAACTTTGGTTTTGCAAAGTTTGATTATAAGATATCTGGGTGATTTTCTTTTGGGGTCTATCTTATTTGGAGTTTATTTAACTTCTTGAATGGACTATCTTCTAGTCTTTCATGATGTTAGGGAAGTTTTCTTCTTACAACTCTTAGACAATTTTCTCTATTATTACTATTTTATCTCTTCCTCTTTCGGAATTTCAATCATACATAAGTTATTCTTCTTGATAGAGTTCTACATGAATTTTGGCTTTTTTAAAATCTTTTTTTTCTGATTGTTCCTTTATTGTTGTTGTTGCTGTTAAGTGCCATTGAGTTGGTTTCAACGCATATCGACCCTGTATAGGATTTTCAAGGAGCAACTGGTGGGTTTGAGCCACTGACATTTCGATTAGCAATGCAGTGCTTATCTTACATCACCACACTGCTAGCACATGAATACTGAGCTATCTGTCTTCAGTCTCAGTACTGTGGCCTTCCATTGATTGATTCAGTTCTATTTCTTTGGTATTTCAATGTACTATGAACTTTTGCGGAGTCCTGGTGTGGAGCTGTGAGTTAATGCACCAGACTGCAAAGTCGTTTGAACTGCAAGGTTGGCAGTTCAAGCTCACTAGCTGCTCCTTGGAAACCCCATACAGGGTCGCTGTGGGTCGGAACCGACTCGATGGAACTACACAACAACAACAACAACAACAATGTACTTCTGTAGAGTCTTGGTGTGGCGCTGTGGGTTAATTCACCAGACTGCAAAACCATTTGAATTGCAAGGTCGGTGGTTCAAGCTCACCAGCTGCTCCTCAGAAACCTTATACAGGGTCACTATGGGTTGGAGTCGACTCGACACCACTTATCAACAACAACAACATGTACTTCTGCAGTCTTAGTATTATTCTTCTGGCTTTCTAATTGCTGTTTTTGTACAGCTTCCAATTTTTAATTTATTTTGTCAGCTTTTTCTTGTAGTATTTTCCCAAATTCTCCTAAAGTTTTTTTCTGTGTTCTCCTTGATCTTTCATTCAATCCACTGAAGGTACCAAAGTATCATTCTTTTAGATACCTTATCTAGTACTTCTAATACCACTTCTGGTATTATATTTTCTGAATCTGTATTTTGGTCACTTGTTTGAGACATTTGTCTTGTTTCTTCATGCAAGCAGAAATTGTCAGATTTCTCTGAGACACGATGGTACTATTGTGTTTATATATTTAATTGATGGTTGTACCTTGGTGTGTTCTCAGGCACTCACCACTTGCCTCCTGGTGAACATGATAGAGACTGGAAGTGTAACCACAGTTCAGGGCTGTTTCACATGTCTTCAGAAGCAGGGTGGCACTCCTAGCACCCAACTCTGGACAGTGTCGAGGCTGAGCAGAGCAGGTGACACTGGCCATTGGGGTGACAATGGCAGGGACTGAATACTCCCCTGGATACCAGAAGGGCACAGGAACAAGGGATAACCAGATTTGACTTGCTGCCATCCTCCAGCTGATTTCTAAGCCTGAAGGCCGCTGTGTCGCTGTATTGCTATATCGACAACTGCTTACAAAACCTCAGGTTGGCTGCACAGCTCCCTGCCAGCTGACCGTATACCAGTTTTCCTTCTTTGTTGTTGATCATATTCAGCTTTCTCTTCCATTCGGCCCTCAGTTCACCCCTCTGTCCTATCCTCTGAAGCTCAGGGAGCCAGCACTTCCTCTGTATCTGTTTCAACTTGGTCTCCCAGGTCTTTGTTATGAAGGAGATGCTCTGTGTGTCTGCCTGTTCTGCCATCTTGCCCCAGAAGTTTTATTTACCTTTATTACTCAGAAATTTTCCATTGTTTAAAAGTTATTTCCTCATTACTTCAGATTCTCTCTTAGATAGAATTCAGCAACAAAATGTTTTTTTTTTTTTCCTCCAAAGGGGCTAAAATGCTTCTTTTATCTGATAATTGAGCCACAAAACTTATATTAATTCAGAGTATCTCCATAGTTGATTTTTTTCTCCTTCTTCTTTATGTTCGTGGTTGTTGTGAAGCTCAGAATTATTAAAAGTACTGTTAGAATACCTGTGGTTTAACCTGAGTTTTTTTAGTACAATTATGCCCCTACTCTCGCTATGAGTCGGAAGCAACTTGACAGCATTTAACAGCAGCAACAATTTTTATTAGCTGAGTCTTACTCTTTTTCTCTTGTTTTATTATATCTGTGTATGTATTCTGAATATTTGTTTAGAAAACAAATTGGAAATAGGCCAACTAAACTATTAAATGCATAAAGTAGCTGAATATTAAAAAAAAACAAAAAAACAAAACAGAAATTAAACTATGGCAACCAAGTGGGCTATGCTAGTCTTGCTGATGAAGTTTTAGGCTGTGGGAATGGAACATTCTAGGTGTTGATGGGAAGGTTGTTTGTTTCATCAAGGAATTCAAGAAAGGAGATGAAAGGCAGAGCCAGCGAGAGGGCTGAGGTCACAGACTCAGAGAAGGTGGATCATGCATCAAGTAGGAATGACAAGGAAAGGTATAAACAGAGATTAGACAGGAAGAGCAGTAGCAAAGAAGGTTGAAGAAATGGAACAAGGAACCAGGTGCAGGGTAGGTGACATCCGACAGTTTGGGAACTAAATCTTCCAGGGTTAGGCATCTAGTTGGGTGTTTCTTTTATGTAGACCACAATTTGTCTCATGAGGGCCAGCTTTGTAGGGAGTCAGACCAGGCCAGATAACATCTGTGTAATGTCCTCACTGGCTCTGGTCAGACAGAGTGGATAAATGAGTGGGCACGACTGACTGCATGCACATGCATCCATCATGAGAGTAACAGGGACTGGGCGCTCTGGGCAGTGTACATGCCATCTGTGGACCACCGTTTCCTGCTGCCCCCCACGGGGGATGCTCAGAATGGATCCAAGTATGGAGTTCATATGAATGTTCTAAATCATTACTATACGTTGGCCCAAATTTATGAAATTTTGTGGTAAAAAGTAAAAATTTAAAACTTGTCTGTATATTACACATAATCCTCAGACCATCAGTTTCTTCTAAAGAACTCTTTTTTAGAGTTAAAAAGAAAGACAACAACAGTAACAACAAAACACCCAGATTCTAGTTTGGTCTCTTGACTTTGACCTTGAGTAAGAGAAAAGGGACCCAAGACCATCTGTAACTCCCTCACTCTTTAGAACTCTCTTTCTCTGCACCAATCCCTTGGTTCTTATCAGTATGGCTAGACACCTTCCCATATGTTTATTTCCAATTTACTCACACTATTTGAGGTCTGGAAACTCAGGTACTGGAAACTCTTCCTTTAACACAGTACTATATCTAATCCTGGTGTGGTACTGCGTGATAAATCACAAGACTGCAAGGTCGGGTTGAACAACAAGGTCAGCGGTTCAAATTCACCAACTGCTCCTTGAAACCCCTATTCAGGATTGCTATGAGTTAGAACCTACTTGAAGGCTCCTAACAACAACAACAACAACGTATCTAATCCATATGACTTAACAAATATGTATTTCTTAATGAATACTTGGTTGAATTTCTAGAGCACATTGAGCTATTCATTCTTATATCCTTTGGAGCTTGACTTTTCCCACTCTAAAGCACTATAAATTAGTTTTGAACAAATGGCCTCTGTTATTTTTTTAAATTTCTCATGTCCTAATTAGGTTATTTTCATAAATACCTCCAAGCTGTACATCCTGATCCTTATAAGAAAAGAAATATTAAATTGTAAAATCCAGTTTCTTTTTTTTTTTTTTAACTCCCTCCCATAAATGAACACAATAAAATGTGTTGTGAATTTTATGGATGATACAACACCTGCTTAACCCCTCTCTAGGCCTGAAATGCCAGATTTTAAGATGAGTGAGTCTTTCTGCTCCTGTAAAGATTTTCAACCTCAGAAACCCTAGCAGGGTCGCTAAGAGTTGGAACTGACTTGAGAGCACACAGCCAGCCAGCCAGCCAGCAGTCATCTCTTGTATATAGTGATTACATGGGATTATGTTGTTGTTGTGTTTTGAAGTGCCATCAAGTTGGTTCCAACTCATAGCAACCCTGTACAGGGTTTCCAAGGAGTGGCTGGTGAGTTTGAACCACCAACTTTGTGGTCCAGTGTTTATCCTACTGCGCCACACCAGAACTCCTCTGATAAAATGTAGCATTCAGAAATGTCCTTAAACTCCAATCCGCACAGCTTTAAATACAGCGTTAAATTTCCTCTTAATGTGCATTTTTTCCTCTTCAAATTATTTATTTATTCCTTCATATAATTTCACTACAGCCGCTACCACAACTTTTAATCCAAAAAATGTCTGTATCATTTAGGATAGACTAAGTTATGTTGTTGTTGTTGTTAAGTACCGCGGAGTTGGTTCCGACTCATAGTGACCCTACACAGGGTTTCCGAGGCTGCAAATCTTTACGGGAGCTGAAAGCCTCATCTTTCTCTCGTGGAACAGCTGGTAGTTTCCAACTGCTGACCTTGAGGTTAGCAGCCTGATTCGTAACCACTATGCTACCAGAGCTCCTTATACTAAATTATGCTATAACAAAAATCTTTCGTTGACTATTTTGTCTAAGTAGCTTCTGACAACAGAAGTTGGTATTGCATTCCAATTCTCTGTCCGTGGTGGGCTGACTGAAACTCTGTTTCCTGTTGCCTTCGCTCTGGGACACACACTGATGAAGTGGCCTTTGTCTAGGAAGTCACTGGTCTAGGACAAAGGGAACAGAGAGAGATGGTGAACCACAGGTAGAGTCTTAAAACTTCTCCACAGAAATGACACACATGACGTTTTTTTCATATTGCTTGGGCCAAAGCCCGCATAGCCAAGGATGTATCACTCTCTCACAGTGAGGGTTAAAACAAAGGAAGATGCTGTAGAGCATTTAGTAAATAGTAATACAATCAGCCACAAAGTCCATTGTGCTCTGCAACACTTCCTTTACTTTAACCCATCATGCATCAAGATGCTGCCCTAGATTTTCAAGCATTTGTAAGAATTGGCTTAACTAAACGGCCATTTTTTGTTGCTGTTGCTAAAAAATGCCAATGCATTTTGGTGTGAAAATGAATTGGTTCAACATTTTGAGAGAGCAAAAAGAGCAAATTGGCAATTGCTATTAAATGTTTGTATATGCAATATCACTTCCAGATATATATCTGAGGCAAATTCATGCACATATGCAGCAGGAAAGATAAATAAGTGTATTGACGGCAGCATTGCAAATGTGTCAACAGAATCATGTACTAATATAATGCTAGTAAAATGATAGAATGAAGAAAGTAGATTTGTGTATTCATAGAATGAAATGAAAATGGATGCACAAGAATTGAAATGCGTAAGATAAATGTGCATCACCCATGAATAGACGCCATTTCTCTGTTGTTGTTAAATGCCATTGAATTGGTTCTGACTCATAACGACCTTGTGTAAAGTTTCCAAGGAGCAGTTAATGTGTTTGAACCACTAACCTTGTGGTTAGCAGTCCATTGCTGATCCTATAGCTCCACACCAAAACAATAACATAGAGAATTATATGGTACAGTACAATATCATAGCTATCTGCTCATTTCTAAAAGCAGTACTATGCAACTTATTAATAAATATATATACATGTATATGGAGTCCTGGTGTGGCATTGTGGGCTAATGCATCAGACTGCAATGTTGTTTGAACTGCAAGGTCAGTGGTTCAAGCTCACCAGCTGCTCCTTGGAAACCCTACAGTGTTCTTACAGGTCGGAATTGACTTGACGGCACTTAACAACAACAATATATATATATATATATATATATATATATATATATAATAAACTGGAATATTAAGTCAATTTGGATGACAAGGTCACCAGTTCAAGCTCATCAATTTTTCCTTGGAAACCCTATACAGGGTTACTATGTGTCAGAGCTGACTTGATGGCACTTAACAACAACATATGTGTCTGTGATTTTTGTGTGTGCGTATGTATGTAGGATGAAGCACTATACCACAATGTCATTTTGAACCTCAAAGTCAGTGGTTCAAACCCACCAGCCGCTCCTCACAAACCCTATACTGGGTCATTATGAGTCAATACCAATTTGATGGCATTTATTGGAGCAGAAAGCCTCATCTTTCATCTACGGATTGGCAGGTGGGCTTGAACCATGGACTTTGCATTTAGCAGTACAGTGCTTATTCTACAGAGCTCAGCATTTCTACATATACGAGGGCTTCAACAATTAGTGTAAAATGAGTATTTTCAAAAAAAAATGCATGGATTAAAAAAAAAATGTTTTTTACCCAAATAAACTCTTACTAATTTGTTACATAACCTGTCTAATAGGATCTAGTTTGAGGCACTAAGAAAGAGAAAATATCAGTTTGAAAACCTCTCCTATCAAAGCAACATGAATTTTGCTAAAATTGAAGACAGAACAAACCTAAAATTTATGGTGAAGCTTGGATGGAAGAATAGTGAAATCATTGATGCTTTACCAAAAGTATATAGGGATAATGCTCCCCACCCTCCGCCCTGTCCCAAATCAGCAATTTACAAAAGGATGACTCATTTTGAGAAGGGATGAAACAATTTTGAAGATGAAACCAACAGAGGCAGTTTACAAGGAAAATATTAATTTTGTTGGTGCCCTAAATGAAAACGATTAACAGTAGATAAAATAGTCAATACCGTAGACATCTAAATTGGTTCAGCTCGCACAATTCTGACTAAAAAACTAAAGTTGAGCACATTTTTCTGCTCTGTAAATGCCAAAACTGTTGTACCCAGATCAATTGCAGATGAGAACAGAGCTTTTAGTGGAAATTTTGAACAAGTGAAATCAAAATACTGAAGCATTTCTCTGAAGAATTCTAACAAGATGAAATATGTCTTTACCAGTACGATCCTGAAGACAAAGCACAATAAAAGCAATGGCTACCAAGGGGTGAAAATGGTCCAGGTAAAGCAAAAGTAGATGGATCAAAAGCAAAGTGTTTTGGGATTGTTCAAGATATTTTACTTGTTGATTTTCTGGCAGGGGTGGGGTGGTGGGTGGTGAGTTGGAAGGTAGACAAAAGAATGAGAACATTGGTTTATGATAGTGTTTTAAGAAAGGTAGCTAAAGTTTTAGCAGAAAAATGGCCAGGAAAGCTTTACCATCAAGCTTTTCTTCTCTATCACGATGCTCCTATTCATTTCTCTCATCAAACAAGGGTGATTTTGCCAGTGTTTTGATGGAAAATCATTAGGCGCCCACTTTACAGTCCTGATTAGCTTTTCCTGACTTCTTTTTTGCTTCCTAATTTAAAAAATCTTGAAAGGGCATCCATTTTTTCCCCCCAGTTAATACTATGAAAATGACTGTGTTGATAGGGTTAAACTCCCAGAGTCCTTAATTCTTTAGGAATGAGCTAAATGGTTATCTTGGAAGAAATGCAGCCAGAGGCTCCTTAGAACAAGGATGGAGAGATTTTGTCTCACACACTTTGCATAGGCCATCAGGCGGTAGCTGTCCAGAGAAGGACATCATGCTTGGTAAAGCAGAGAGTCAGCAAAAAAAGAGGAAGACCCCCAATGAGACGGATTGGCAGAGTGGCAGTAGCTAAGGGCTCAGACATAGCAACAATTAGGAGGATGACATATGACCCGGCAGTATTTTCTGCCATTAGACATAGGGTCGCTATAGGTTGGATCTGACTGGTTGGCAGTTAAACAACAACAATAAATGGCTGGACTCATCACTTACAAAAGTGTCTTGAACTTGCTGGAGGTTATGTTGAGAAATAAAGTTTACATTTGTAATTTGTATTGTTAATTCAATTTTCCCACAAACTTTGTGAAGTTCCCCTTATCTACCCCAGGTGGGCAAATGGTTAAGCACACAACTGGTAACTAAAGCATTGGTGGCTCATGTTTAAGATATCCAGAGGTAACTCAGAAGAAAGGTCTGGCAATTTGTATGTGAAAGGTCACAGCCTTGAAAACTCTAGACATAAGTTGTACTTTGCACACATGGGGTTACCCTGAGCTGGAGTGGTCTCAATGACTGCGAACCATAAAGTCGGCAGTTCAAAGCCACCAGCGACTCCTCAGAGTGGCACTTAACATATATATTGTTGTTAAGTGCCTTCGAGTCGGTTCCGACCCATAGCGACCCTATACAGGATTTCCAAGGGTGTATATCTTTACGGGCTCTGGTAGCGTAGTGGTTAC
>NW_006408547.1:11846080-11858871 GCF_000296735.1 Chrysochloris asiatica | reverse complement strand
TAGGGTTTCCAAGGAGAAGATGGTGAGCTTGAACCACTGACCTTGCAGTTCAAATAACTCTGCAGTCTGACGCATTAGCCCACAGCGCCACAACAGGGCTCCATGTATTTATACATACTCTGGTAGCATAGTGGTTACGAATCGGGCTGCAAACCACAAGGTTAGCAGTTCGAAACTACCAGCTGTTCCGCGGGAGAAAGATGAGACTTTCTGTTCCCATAAAGATTTACAGTCTTGGAAACCCTCTACAGGGTCGTTATGAGTCGGAACCGACTCCATGGCACATAACAACAACAACACATATATACATACTGGAAATACACTCATCAGAGGAAATGCCTATAATGGGCTGGAAATGAAAAAAGGAATGGAGTCACTTAGTAAAAAATGTTTTATTACTTTTCTTAAAAAAAAACCAACATACCCACCCAACAAAATGTTGGCATTTGTTGATTCTCACTAGTAATTGCACAGGTACTTGTTCTATTTTATTCTGTATTTACCTGCATTTTTTTTTTTTAACATAAAGAAGTAAGTTATTGTATTTACAGATGTTCAAAATGCTTTTGTAACAATAGTTCTCCTATGCATTGCCTCTTTCCGCCTGAGGTTTTTTCAAAGTAGACTGCTCCAGCTACTTTTCTCCGCTGACTTCAGCTTTTCATCTGGGTATCATCATCAGTGAACTTGCGTGCATTCATTATCCTAATATATCACCTGCCTCTGTTTTTCCACTGCCTGATCTTTTAACACTTCAGCCCATGGTCAGAGTTGTCAAACACTCAAGGTTACCTCATCTCATCACCCAGAATCACCACGTTTCATTCTCAAATTGCATAGCGTTTACCCCCAAAATCCATACCTACCCTGAAAGATTGAAGTGAAACACATCATGATTTGTCAGCTATATTTATCCATGGCCCAAGTGAAGAAGTGATTTCATTCCTTTTACACCCACCACACTTCCAAACGTGTAAATTTCCCCAACCTCCCCACTGAGACACCGTCCAAGAAGATTCTGGGACTTGAGCCAAGAAAGCACCCCCATACTTTAGCAAGTGCAGCTTTCTCAATATGCTTTTACAGGTTGTGTAAAGTATGCAGAGAGACAAGAAAGAAGGCTTAAGTGCTACGTACGACTTTAATAAATAACAGCATTTCCCCCCCTAAGTTGAGGTTATTCAGCAACATTCCGTCCCTGATAAATCTCTGGATTTTTGCTTTTGACTTGTTGGCTGTTCTTAGTTCTGCAGTACAAAATGAGTGTACCATCTGATGATCCACTTTTCCTAGTCTAATAGATGACTCTTAGGAACACTCCATCCATTAATGTTGACTTCTAAATGTTTTGGTTTTGACATTGCTATTGGAGCTCCTGCAGTTCACTGGTAACTTAAGGCTCACAGCAAGAAAGTGAAAGGAAAGAAAGAATATAAAATATAATAAAGATGCTTCCTTCACATACTGACTATGAAAAAGAAAAAAAAGAGAGAAGGAGAATTGTGAGCCGTTGTCTCATTGGAAAAAAGTTTTTTTTTTCCTCCTATCTTTACCTTTCCTATCAATCAGCAAAACTCTTTGCATTTGTTAAGTTTTCAACATCGTAGGCATCCTGGACGATCTAAAACCCTCCACGAGTCTTTTAAACTCTGAAAGTAGACAGGGCTGTGTCCTGATTGCATGACTCTTCTAAATTGAGTATGTGATCTACCCCATGGTTCTAAGCTCATTGTTTAAGCTGATGACTTCCTCCTACATCTCTGTCCAAACCTAAAACCAAAACAATTCCCACTGAGTTGATTCCAAGTCATTGCAACACAACATATTTTGGAGTAGCACTGTTCCTCATATTGTTTTCAGTGGCTGTGATCTTTCAGAAGTAGACGACTACACCTTTTCTCCCAGGTGCCTCTGGATGCAGTTAAGCTGCCAAACTTTCAGTGAGTTGCCAAGTGCCTAACCATCTGAGCCACCTATGGTCTCAACTGTTTAGATCTAATTGCCTAAAACATTTGTATTTAACTGTGCCAGAAGCACCTCAAATTCGACAAAGCCCCAAATTCGCTTCAGGAGCTTTCCAACCCCATTGGCAAAAATCAAATCAAAACAAACGCAACTGATTCCTCATTTTTGTTTTCCTTATTTCTGTTGGTAGCAATACCCATCTACCCTGTTTGTCTTATAAAATGGGGATTTTTCTCTCCCTTACATCTACAGTCAAGGAGCTCTCGTAGCATAGTGGTTACAAATCGGGCTGCTAACCTCAGGGTTAGCAGTTCGATACTACCAGCTGTTCCACGGGAGCAAGATGAGGCTTTCTACTCTCGTAAAGATATGCAGCCTCGGAAACCCTGTGAAGGGTCGCTATGAGTCAGAACCGACTCTATGACACATAACAACAACAACCTCTGTAGTCAAGTAAATTCATAGTCATTTTACTTCCTTTTAATATGTTGTTCATTTTCTTTCCTTTTATACCCATTTCCCCTGTGTACTTTAGTTCAACTTCATCTCTTGTCTTGACTACTTAGGAAACGGGCTGTTTAACTGGTCCCGCCTCAATCCATACTCTTCTGGAAACCATAGTTATTTCATTAAAACTCAATCTATCTATAGCAGGCATTCTTCCTAGAGTCCCTATTGTTTAGAGGTTAAAGTGTGTGGTCTTTAATATGCCACGAAAGACACTGATGCCTAGGTTTCATCTCCCAAAGTCTTCCCAAACCTTGTGGGCTGGGCATGAATACCTGTGTGCGGCCTCCACAGTAACTCTCCATGTCTCTGTTTCCCTTAACACTAAAACCTCTCAAACATTTTCTATGTGACTGGCACCACTTCCTCTCTCCTGTTTGTCTTTGTTGTTGTTGTTGTTAAGTGCTATCGAGTCGGTTCCGACCCATAGTGACCCTGTGCAGGATTTTCAAGGAGCAGCTGCTAAGCTTGAATTGCCGACCAAGCTGTTTAAATCAATCTTGCAGCCCAGCGTATTAACCCACAACGCCAAACCAGGACTCCACTGCTTGTCTTTAATTCACTCTAATCCTATGGCTACTCATTTGCTATTGTAGTTACTGACTCATAGCAATGCCATCGTGTCGGTACCAACTCATAGCAACCCTATGCACAATAGAACAAAACACTGCCTGATCCTGGGCCAACCTCACAATTGGTGCTATGTTTGAGCCCATTGATGCTGCCACCTACAGCTGTGTCTCTTCATTTTGAGTTGTGCCCCATCAGCAAATGAAGGTCCTGCGGGCTTTACTCCATTTGGTCATCGCGGTCAACTGTACTTTGAGGAGACAGCCTTTCCCCTTAAGTTTTTTATAACTAGGACTATTTCCTCCATGCTCTCAAAAGTTCACACATAACTTTTGACTACTCCAAACTCAACAACTAATAGTCTGCCCTTGACCAGAGCCTTAATGACAACCTAAATGATCTAATAACATATTGGACTGCTAACCAAAAGTTCAGCTGTTGAAACCCACCAGCCACTCTTCAGAAACCCAAAACAGGGTTGCTATAAGTTGGAATCAACTCAAAAGCACTTAACAACAACAATGCATTATATGGAGCATGGTGACTTTATCAGATACGCACTGTGAACCAAAAGGTCGGTGGTTCAAGCTCACAAGTTGCTCCAAAGGCAAAAGATGGAGCTTTCTGCTACTACAAAGATTTACAGCCTTGGAAACCCCTATACAGGGTAGCTGTAAGCCAGAAGGGACTTGACAGCACTTAGCAATAACAACAACAAGGGCATTAAAGTCATTTGTGTTGCTAAATTCAATGTTACTGCAATGTCTCCATCTCAAATGAGACTTTCAGTATCATGTAATATGGTTGCTTATTCTCTTCTTAAGGAGCTCTGGTAGCGTAGTGATTACGAATCGGCCTGGTTATGAGCTGCAATATCAGCAGTTCAAAATTACCAGCTGTTCCTCGGGAGAAAGATGAGGCTTTCTGCTCCAGTAAAGATTTACAGCCTTGGAAACCCTGTACAGGGTCGCTATGAGTCAGAACTGACTCCATGGCACATAACGACAACAATAAAAACAACAACTCTCTTCTTCCTGAAATAGTTTCTATCCTTAGTTTCATGAAAACTGAGTTTCCCGGTTCTGTTTCTATTACAATCTCTGTTAATTCCCAGTCTAATTTTCTTGTTTATTATTCTTGGCTCAAATTTTGGAATAACCGTGATTTGGTCATAGCCCCTCATCTGTATTTAAACTCTCTCCCTAAAACATTTCATTTTTAAAAAGTTACATATACTGAGCCTCTCCACAAC
Source organism: Chrysochloris asiatica (assembly GCF_000296735.1). Lineage (NCBI taxonomy): Eukaryota > Metazoa > Chordata > Mammalia > Afrosoricida > Chrysochloridae > Chrysochloris > Chrysochloris asiatica. The sequence continues at coordinate 11,854,577 of NW_006408547.1, read as the reverse complement.
CTAACTGGCATTTCCACTTTTCTAGTTGCTATGGCTACTAGAGATCTCAGAGCCACCTCAGACTCAACCTACCTACAGTGGAATTGCTGTACCCCTCCACCTCACAGCTGGTTCTACTTTCAGTCTTGTCTTTATCAGGTGTACCTCTCAAAACGGGAATCCTTCTTCATGGCCTGCTGTCTCGCATTTCTTTCTGCTCTCTGTCCTGGTTTGCTTGGTATCATTAGTTAGACTTGTTGATCAGGGATTTATTAATCAAACCACCTTTCAGTCTCAAAATCTTTACTATTTGGACAATACATTATATGTTCTATTGTATATGGCACTATAGGATAAATAGTGGACAGCTAACCACAAGGTCGGCAGGTCAGTAGTTCAAACCCACCAGCTGCTTCTTGGAAACCCTATACAGGGCGGCTGTGAGTCAGAACTGACTCCACGGCACTTAATAACAACATTACAACATTATATCAGCAAGTTCTTGGATTTCTTCTCCAAATTAAACCCTACATTTACATACTTCTCTTCATCTCCACTCTTCTTGTGGTTAAGTGCTGTGGAGTCAGTTTTGACTGTCACTGTATGGGGTTTCTGAGGCTGTAAATGTTTGCAGGAGTAGAAAGCTTCATCATTGCCCCAGGGAGTGGCTGATGGGCTGGAACCGCCGACCCTGTGTTTGGCAGTCTACAGAGCCACTGCGCTACCACTCTAGTCCTGCCAGGCTACTGTGCAGACTCCTAAGTGTTTTCTTACGTTCCTGCTCCCTAACAAACCCCTCTCAACTCAGAAACTTGCCAGCAAGACCTTGGAAAAAAGCAAAGAGGATACTTTTTCTCCTTTTCTTAAAAACTTCCAGTAGCCTCCCATTATACTTAGAAAAAAATCAAGCAGACTTGATACCCTTCAAGGTCTTAAGTGATCTGCCCTCAGTCACTGTCCATCAGAACAAACTCATCCTTCCTTAAGACTATGGGTTTGCTTTGCATTCTTCCTCTAGATCTTCACGTGGCCGTGTCCTCATTATTCAAGTCCGTTTTAGACACCATCTCCTCAGACTTGCCTTCTATCTCAGGCATAGCTGATTGGACTACCCCCACAGACTCTTGGTTTCAACTGCAGAGATGGGAAACATGAGCCACGCACTTTCTCCATCGTACTTTCTTCTGAAGGTGACCTTGTGGCCAATGAGATGCAGGCTGTGGGCGTCCTCTGGGGAAGCAGACATTACTCATATGCCTCCTCTCCCCTTCTCCCTGCCTTGACATTTGGCAGCCGGTCATATATTAGTCAATTCGTACATGTTTGTCAAATGAATGAATCAATCAAATGGGTAGAAAAGCACTAGATTCTCATGTATTAATTGGCCTTTGCTCTTCTCTGGTAGCGTAGTGGTTACGAATCGGGCTGCGAACCTTAAGGTCAGCGGTTCGAAACTACCAGCCGCTCCGTGGGAGAAAGATGAGGCTTTCTATTCCCGTAAGGATTTACACCCTCGGAAACCCTGTACAGGGTCGCTATGGGTCAGAACCGACTCGACGGCACTTAACAACAACAACAACAACTTGCTGGTCAGAGAAATTGGGTAGAAAACAAAACAAAGCAAAGCTTACTCCTTCAGAGGTAATAAGTTATTTCCCACCTGAAATAGTCTGACTTGCTGCCTACTACATCCCTCCCATGACCCTAATTCAAACCAAAAATTGCACACACCTATATACGTCTTCTACGATCATGCGAGTGTTAGGCTTAAGCTTTCTTCAATAGCACAGTGTACCAGAACCTCAAAATCTAACCCAGGCCAGCTTTCCTCACTCATGGTAACTTAATTACTGCATAATAACAGTCAGAGAATGTCCTCCCCCAGACTCCGATTGGGTTGTCTAAGCCCCAGGGCCTTCTGAGATGGAGGCCTAAACTGCCTCATTAGAGATAATTATAATACTCTTAGTCTCATAGCTTTGAAAAAATCTGCTAAAATTTGTTTATATTTTTCTAATGGATCAGAGAAGGTTTTCTCCCTAAATTTTCCTGTTAATTGGGGCTGAAAAAACAGTAGATGCTGGATATATTAATCCTTGTACCCCTTGAGAGCCTAAAGGAGATTTCCTACAACTGCTGGCATCCAGGAGGTGCACCAGGATTATTGGTTGGAGTAAAGAGCAGGTTAGGTGTTCATTTCATGTGATCTTTTCCTCTGTGTTCTCATCTTATAAAAACGGTGCCATCTAAAGCTATAAACTATAAATGTCTCCAATTGGAATGTGTGCCTGTGTAATGACATTTGCCCCAAGCCTGTAAATTTGTCCAGTGAGCATATTTAAGCCATATTATCTACTCCTCTACACTTGTTTATGAACCTCAGACGTATGAGTCCAACTGGGAAAGAGTTGAAACATTGCTCTGTTTGGTGCTAGTATTCAGTAAGAACTTCAAAAGCTGACTTCAATTACAAGCAGATTAGATTATGGTCAATAGGGCATAAAAGGATATGCCAAGCATCCTCCTGGCCTTTCCGCTGCCAGGATTTTCATTCCATCACAGAGTTTCACCTTCTCGGGATTAAACACTATTTTTGTGAAATTCTTCTATGAATTGATACTAGATCATTTCTTCTGCCATAAGTAGCTGAAATTAGGGAATTGAAAATGTACACAACAGATATTTGTTGACTCTGTTTGAGGGTTGAGATGTGCAGAATTATTTCCCGTTCTTGTTACTTATAACAAACTTGTTGGTAATGAACACGTGTGGAATAAAGAGGCGCTCAGCTGTTGTCAATCATGGGTTGGTGTTTTGTTTTCAGTGGGGCTGTGGTGACTGCTGTCACTGTCGTTGTTGTAGTTGTTCAGGAATTGCTTTGAAGCGTGGGGCAAAGCTAGTGAGGGAAAGTTCAACCAGGAATCTAGAATGGCAGCAGAAAGGCAGTGTGGCTTGTGGCCTGTCTACGTTGGGAAAGAAAAGACAAGTGGAATGTACGTACTTGATGGGCCATGGGGACATGCAGCTCACTTGCTTATTCTAGAATCTGGCCTATGATCAGCACAAAAAAATAACTGGGAAGTCGAAGGCTGCATGTGAACAGACAAGAAATTCGTTTGGTTTTCCATCTACCCATCGATCTAACAAATACGTTTTCACAAATATATTCTCAGCATATCCTGACACTTTGTACATCTTGATTTCACCTTGCTAGACTCCCTTTTGAAAATGCAAGGGGCGGGGGGCAGGAGGAGGGTGGAAATAGTGGGAAGGATATAGACACAGACTCCAAAGCAAAATGTGAATAGAACATCTGAACACAGTAAACATAGGCCCACCAAGAAGTCATGTCTTTTCAGCAGGCACAACAATAGGACTTGGAAAGTCCAAAATTTAAAGATTTTTTGGCTTCAAGATAAAGAACTTTTTGGAAATGTTTGGCACAGAGAATTTTGGAAATGTTTAGTACCAGCTGTTCTCAGTCAGATGGTTATTTACATTCATGGCTTTTGTAAAATAGAAAGATAGATTAAGCTATATGATATATAAAGATTTTAATTTATAAAATGCGTTTATAATCTATCTAAATACTTTCAACAAGGTAGCAAGAGAAGTAATACTAAGCCCCAAAGGAAAGTAAAATTATGAGAATTAAATAATATTTCTCTAAGTTCTTCACCAATACACACACACACACACACACACACACACACACACACACACGAATAGGTATGATTTGCTTCCCTAATTTTCTGGATCAACTTGCTTAGAATAAATACTTCAGGAATAAAGACATGTCAAGTTTCTTAAAGCAACATAGTACATACTTTCAAATATTTGCTACTTTAATTCAAGACATTTGTACATTTGGTTAATTTAGATTATGTAAATCTTATTTAATATTAATATTTTCTGGATTTCTGCTGAATATTTAGCTTCAGATAATGAGACAGATGCTGATTACATCCATAGTTGCTTTCTAAATATTATACTTAGAACTTGAGTATCACAGTTCCAACTACTAGAAAAATGTGTCAAGGAAATACAAATTTATTGAAAGAAATGATATTATCTTTGGTAAAATCAAAATTTAAAGAAGTTTTATTTTGTTTATCAGATTAAAAAAATTAAATTATGAAAGTTGACCTTTATTTTCACATATTTTTCTTCAAATAAATAAATATCAGTAGCAAATAATTACTTTTGAATTTTTCTGTACTATAAATTTTGACATCAAAAATAGAGTTTGACATAAAAAAAAGTTCTAATATTTGTATACACTTTTCTGGGAAGAAACTTTACTATATAATATATACTTAGTAAGATCTGAGTCCTGTTGTGGTACTGTAAGATAAAGCACTGGGCCACATGGTCAGTTTGAACACCAAAATTAACCATTCAAACTTACCAGCTGATCCTCAGAAACCTTATACAGGGTCGCTATGAGTCGGCACAGGTCTGATTTTCTTATTAGCAATATATGAAAAATCTGATCTAAAGTGTCATGTAAATTAGTTTTGTGTGTAGATAAAATATGCTAAAAGGTGACACAGTTTTGCGGTTTTTATGGGGACCGTTTTGCTGTCATTAGTTCCTGGTAATATTATCATCATAGCATATTAACATTATTACCACTATGCCTTTTGTGAAGAAACAAAGGTAAGTGAAACGATTGACTAATTGTAACAAAAAAGTGACAGAATCAAACATGTCTGAAGTTTTATACTCACATTCTAGGAGTCCTGGGGTGGCGCTGTGGGTTAATGCGTCAGACTGCAAAGCCGTTTGAACTGCAAGGTCGGCAGTTCAAGCTCACCAGCTGTTCCTCGGAAACCCTATACAGGGTCGCTATGGGTCTGAACTGACTCGACAGCACTTCACAACAACATTCCAGGACATTGTCCAGGTGACATTGCTTCTATGTGTACACAGTTGTGCCTAAATCTGTACATAGATATACCTAAAGCAAATTAGCATAAATCAGTTATCAAAGATTTACTGATACTCAAAAAAGCCAAATGAACCCAGAATCAAATCCATAGCTGTCTTATGTTGTTGTTGTTTTTAAGCGCTTGTTGAGACATTTCTGGCTCATAGGTCCCTGTATAGAGTTTCTGAGGAGCAGCTGGTGGGTTTGAACCAGGACCCTGTGGCTCAAACTGACCTTGGGGTCCAGAGCATTATCCTGCAGCACCACAGAAGGACTCCATGGCCACCTTATAGATTAGGCTAAAACTTTCCAAGGTTGTAAAGCTATAGCAAACCATTTTTCTGCTAAAGAGCAGTTGGTAGATTCGAACAACCAACCTTTTGATTAGCACTGGGATGCATTTTACCAAAAATTGCTAAAACATTCCTTAATTGTGATATTTTTCCATCTCCTATTAATGTGTTTAATGGAACATTATCAAATTAGAATGTTATCATAGGGTTTGGCTAAGATAAATAAGTAAAATAATAAACATCAAAGTATTTAGTCATAAGGATATTTTCCAGCTTTTCAGCTGATAAAATAAGTAAGCCTGGAAAGTGAATTAAGAAAATAATCAAAAGTATAAAAAATAACAATATACATATGAGAAGAATTAAACATTCCTGGACCAGCTCAGACTTTCATTTTAACAACTATTCTGCATCAAAGAAAAATTGCTAAACTGATGAAGGATGTGAATTACTATTTCATCATTGCAAAGGTAAATTCTGTACTCTGTTGCAACAAAATTACTGCACCTTGAAAAACAAGCCTGTCATTTTCCAAGTAAACCAACACAGTACTTGAGCTTTGCTCAGTGTGTCTACCATAGCTGCCCAGGTGCCTAGAGCAAGTCTGTTTCATTTTCTTTAATTAGCCCACATGCAGAAATTTTGGTAGACCACTACTTCCTAAATGACTCTGAAAAAAAGTTAATGACCATGGAACTTATTATACACTACACAATGCTTTTCTCTTTGGAAAGAATTTGAAAACCTATTTTTTACTCCTAACAACTCTCAGGGTTTGGTCAATCTCCTTTAACAGTTGAGGAAATTAAGCACAAAGGAATTGACTTTTGTACTCAAGCAGTAATGGTCAGAGGAAGGTCCTCTATCAGAACTCCAGTCCTATGGTTAGGAGTGTGGTGCCTTTGTAGGATAATCACTGGATTTGGAACCACAAGGTTGGCGGTTGAGCCTGCCAGCTGCATCCTGGAAGCCATATACATGATCTCTATGAGTTGAAACCAACTCCAAGGCACTTAGCAACAACAAGCCTCAGGGCGACAGTGGAGTCTGAGCAGAATTAGGCTAATTTCAGGGTAGAAGTTCAAACTGCAGATAGGCAGCTGAGGGATTGAATGACTATACTAAGAAGCTATCTGTAAACGCTTTTCCCCAGCAGCCCGTCAGAAGAGCAGTGTGGTCCCCTGTGGAACTTCCTTGCTTCCACCCCTCCACGTGCCCCTCAGGAGGGATGTAAAGGTCTGGAACAGCCTGGTAGCACTGAGGATGCTATGACTAGAATGATGAGGAAATGCTCATAGACACTATCCCAGAATCCACCAAGAAACAGGGAGGGGAGCATGCTTCTCTGTGGCTTTTTCACCTTTGATTTTAAACAAGAACCTTCCTGTTCATTTCAGTTTTTTTTTGGCTTACTCCTCCAAAATCATCATTCTAAATAGTTTAAGTATCTTTCATAACATCTAGGAATGTAGATGAGCCAAGTCTTCTGTTCTGGTTTTGGAAAACAAGCTGTCCAACCACGAAAGATTTGGGAGAAGAAAACTCAATTTCCTCATGCTTCTGAGTGGAGCAGAGCCCTGACATGGCTTACGGCTGGTGTGAAGAGAATCACAAACCAAGTCAGCATTCCAGACTTCCAGGAGGCCACGACTCCCAGCCAGCCCCTGGCATTTCACCGGCCACTCCCAGGAAAAAGCATCTTTGCTTCACTGTCAAGGTCCTTCCCACTCTGAGTGTGCAGTGTTCGCTTGCTGAATGAATAAAATCGTATGTGAAAACTTCTCTTTGTAGAATTATAAAAGGCCCCACGCAAAGCTGCTGATCAGAGCATATTAACAACTTACTAAAAACTGCTTTGATGTCTCCTTCCAGGGTGTTTAGCTAATTTTATTTCAACTCATTCAACAGCTCTTTCTTGAGAGCCTGTTAAGTAGAGCATTTAACCAGGTCTTGTGGGGCACTGGTGCCATAGTAGTTAAGAGCTGGGCTGACAACCAAAAGGTCAGCAGTTGTATTCTACCAGCTGTTCTGTGGGAGAAAGATGTGGCAATCTGCTTTTGTTCCAGAGCATTGTCATGAGTCAGAATCCACTGGGTAATAATAGGTATGGTAGGGAATCAGGGGATTAAAAGGTGGACTCCTGCCCTTAAGAAACTGTGTTCCAACAAGGAACACTAGGCATATGGAGAAGCCATAAGAAATAAAACTGAATAGAATAATGATTGAAGGGGACTAATGCTGATATAAATACATGTCACTGACAAGGACGGAATGAATAGTAGGCACTTCTGCAAGTCAGCAGTTTTTATGCCTGTAAATGCTGAAGAAAAAGCACCGGACAGTTAACTAACTACAGCGTTGGCGGTTCAAACCCACCAGCTGCTCCTCAGAAGCCCTAAACAGAGTTGCTATGAGTCAGATCTGACTCAACAGTATGTAGTAACAACAAGCCTTTGATAGCAATTTGTACAATAATCATCTTGCTTGCAGCCTATCCCTCCAAAACAATGTTTTACCTTGGATAACTCCCACAAAGACAAAGCAAAGCAAAGTGCAGTCTCCCTTTTTGTCTCAAAGACCCCTCAAAGTCAGCATGTCTAAAATGACTTATACCATTCAGTTTTCTTTTCTCAATGAATAAGTAGAAATTTCCATAAGCCAGGAATCTCAGCCACTCTGATGCTGTCCTCCTCTTTTTTCCCCATTTCCAATTCATCACCAAGACCTGTTGGTTCTATCTCCTAGAAGTCTCATGTATGTATGCAGAGTTACTTCCTTCCCATGATCACTGCACTGGTTCAAACCATCATATAGTCTAGCCTGTATGACTGCAATCGTCTCATACCTGGTCTCCCTGTAGTTAGGAATTATGAGTTTTGCCTTTTTTTTAGTCATTGTAATCAGAGAGTTTTTCATAAAGGAAGGATCCTTCCCTTCTGATGACATCACTCTCATATATAAAACCATTCTATGGTTTCCCATTATTTTTTGAGAATGGCCAACAAGGCCCTAGGTCATCTGTCCCTGCCTTCTCTGATCTCATCATTTTCACTTCAGCTTTGGTCTCGAGGCTCCATCCACTTCCTAGCACCCCTCTGTCACATGGTATTCCTCCTACTCACAATGGTGCAAACCCTCTCACTCTAACCCCATCACCTAGCTAGCTCAATTTCATCCTTTATATGTCAGCTTGATTAACACATTGACTGAATTGTCTTCTGTGATACTTGCAGACCAAGTCAGAACTCCCTGCTCAATCCAGGTTTTTGATCCTGGCATATATATATATATATAT
>NW_006408547.1:11830348-11843135 GCF_000296735.1 Chrysochloris asiatica | reverse complement strand
AAAGAGGGATTTCATTGCTGATATCAGATGGATCTTGGCTGAAAGAGAATAACAGAAAGATGTTTACCTGTGCTTTATTGACTACACAAAGGCCTTCTATTGTGTGGATCATGACAACATTGTGGAGAATGAGTTTTGGAACACTTAATTATGCTCACGAGGAACTTGTACATAGAACAAGAGGCAGTTGTTTGAATAGAAAAAAGGAACATTGAATGGTTTCAAATTAAGAAAGGGTTGTGTTTTTTCACCATACGTATTCAATCTGTATGTTGAGTAAATAATCAGAGATGCTGAACTATATTAAGAAAAACATGGCATCAGGATTGGAGGACAACTCATAAACAGCTTGCGATATGCAGATGATATAACTTTGCTAGCTAAAATTACAGAGGACTTAAAATCTGATGAAGATCAAAGATCACTGTTGCACCTCATGAGTTGCACCTCAATGTAAACAAAACAAAAATCCTCACCACTAAATCAATAAACAACGTCCATATAAATGAAGAAAAGTTTAAAGTTGTCAATACTTCATTTTGCTCAGATCAACCATCAACACTCATGGAAGCAGCAGTTAAGAAATCAAACAATGTATATTGTATTAGGCAAATCTGTTGAACAAGAACTCTTTAAATTGTTCAACAGCAAAGATGTCAGCTTGAGGACTCCAGTGTGTGTGACCCAAGCTACAGTATTTTCAATAACCTCATATACATGTGAAAGTTGGATGGTGATAAGGAAGACTGTAGAAGAACTGGCACATTTGAGCTATGGTGTTGGAGGAAAACATTAAAAGTACCATGAACTGCCAAAAGAACAAACCAATTTGTGTTGGAAGAAGTACAGCTAGAGTGCTCTCTGGAAGCCAGGATGGCCACACTTCATCTCTCATACTTCAGACGTATTGTTGGGAAGGACCTGTTGAAAGAAGGTCATATACTTGGTAAAGTGGAGGGTCGGTGAAAAAGAAGAAGATCCCCAATGAGATGGATTGGCACAGTGGCAGCAGCAATGGGCTCAAACAGAGCAACAACTGTTAGGTTGGCCCAGGACTGGGCAGGGTTTCATTCTGTTGTGCATAGGGTCGCTATGAGTTGGTATTGACTCAATGGCACCTAATAACAGTGAGCCAGAACTGAGTCCATGACACTTAACAACAATAACTATATGTATATATGGTATCCTGGTGTGCATAAACACTGAATGGCTAACCAGCTAATTGCAAGGTCGGTGGGTGGTTCAAACCCACCAGCTGTTCCTTGGAAATGCTATACAGGGTCATTATGATTCAGAACCAATTCAAAAGTATGTAACCACAACAACAATATGTATGTATATGCAGTCATTGATCAATGCATGACAATCCATCAAACTGCTGTGAAAGTCTGTTGTTTAGAACTCATAGTGACCCTGTATAGGGTTTCTGAGGAGAGGCTGGTGGATTAGAACTGCCAACCTTGCATTTCAAGCTGACTTTGCAGTCCAGTGTTTATTCTGCAGCATCACACCAGGGACACCTACAATATATTTTATTCACTGTACTCAGGACAGTGCTTGGCACATGAAGAGGATTTAAAAATACTTTCAAAATGTAACAGAAATAAGTTACATGAGGGAAAACATCATTGTACAAGTTACTAACTATACTCTAGTAATCATTTAATATAGCTAAGTTTTTTTTTTTAAAGGCACAGAATAATGTAATTTTTCAGAAATAGGGGGTTTCTATTAGTTGGTAGCATATATTTTTAACATATCTATAGTCTTTTTGGAGTCCTGGTGTGGTGCTGTGGGCTAATGCATCAGATTGCAAAATTGTTTGAACTGCAAGGTCATTGGTTCAAGCTCACCAGCTTCTCCTTGGAAACACTATACAGGGTCACTATGGATTGGATTAGACTCAACAGTACTTCACAACAACATTAACTGGTGACAGAAAATTTCATTATTTTTTAATTCCACTTTGTCCATGAAAATTTTGAAGCTCCGTGGTGTGGCACTGGAGGCTAAGCGCTGGATGACAGGGTCAGTTTGAACCACAAGGTTGGTGTTTCCAACTCCTCAGTCACTTGGAAACTACATAGGGACGTTATGAGTCAGAACCAATTTGACAGCAACTAACAGTAACAAAGGAGCACTGATAGCATAGTGGTTATGAATCGGGCTGCGAACTGCAAGGTCAGCAGTTCTAAACTACCAGCTGTTTCGCGGGAGAAAGATGAGGCTTTCTGCTCCTGTAAAGATTTACAGCCTCGGAAACCCTGCACAGGGCCACTATGAGTCAGAACCGACTCCATGGCACATAACAACAACAACAACAACAATCCGGGTAAGTGTCACCTCCCTTTCTCCCTCTTTCCCCCTTCCTTCCTGAGTTGAGATTAAGATGCAGACAGGTAGGGTTGGGTTGAATTTGGACTTGAGTTAAAGTTAGAAAACGATTATGGTTAAACATTTCTTAAGTAATCTTAAGTAATCATTTGTTCAGCAAACACATTAAGCAGTTTGTGGCCAGCCCTGTGCTGGGAAAACAAAGGTGACTAGAATTTGCACCTGTCTACTAGGGACCCGTCACCTAGTCAAGGAGAGAGACTTCAGTATTCATCAGATGTAAAAACAACTATATACTACTTGCAGTGAGTTGATAATTGTCCTCCAAATTCATAACCATCTGAACATCTTATTTGGAAATAGATCCTTGCAGATGTACTTAGTAAAGATGAAGTCATACTTGATGATAGTTGGCCTAAGTCCAATGACTGATGTTTTTATAAGAAGAGAAAAGGACACACAGATACACGGACACAGGGAAGAAGGTCCTGTGGAGATGGAGGCAGAGGTGGGAGTAATGCAGCTACAAGCCAAGGAATGCCTGGGAAGAGCAACAACCACCTTCAGAAGATGGAAGAGGAAAGGGATGTCTCTTCCCTACAGTTTTAGGAGGGAGTGTGGCTAGGGCGGCACCTTAATGTTAGATCTGCAGTCTCCAGGACTGTGAGATGATAAATTTCTATTGTTTGCCACCATCCAGTTTGTGGTAATTTGTCACGGCAGCCCTAGAAAATGAATACATTAGCATTTAAGAATTATAGTAATTTTATAGCCAAAATGGAAGCATTCAACTGAAACCTGTTTTTTACCCCCAACTAAATATCTTGGGCAAATTTCCATGTGAGTACAAAATTATAGTTTGATTTTTTAAAAAATTTTATTGTCTTGTCTAGTTACTTTGAATTTCATTGGATTTTTCTATGCAGTAGAATATTAGCTGGGAAAGCAACCTTCACTGTTAAAATCATTAAATCTGATTTTATCCTTCAGAATGTTGTATGCACTAAAGCCAAGGGTAAGGAGCGCTGGTGGTATAGTGGTTACAAGGCAGGTTTCTAATCTCGAACTCAGTGGTTTGAAACTACCAGCTGTTTCATGGGAAAAAGTTGAGGTTTTCCACTCCCATAAAGATTTAAAGTCTCAGTAACCCTGTACACAGTCACTGTGAGTTGGAACTGACTCCCCATTACCTCTTCTCCCCCCATAACAAAAGTCAAAGGTAAGAATTATTTTTAAAAAGGAAAAATCACTGAACGCTATAGATTAAAAAATGGCCCCCAATTAAAGGGTGACTGGTATGTAGACTAGCTTACCTTCCAGGGAGAAATATTTCTTTTGAAACATGATTTTGATATTTCATACTTGGTTATTTTCTTTTAAATCATTTCCTGAATTAAAAATGAAAGAAAATGTGCTGGTACTGGAGTACTTTAAAGACCATATCTTGAGATGCTGTTAACTATCGCTGTTGTTTCTAAGTGCTGTCGACTTGGTTCTGACTCATCGAGACCTTGGATAGGATTTCCAAGAACTGGTTAATTTGAACCACCGATCTTGCAGTCCAATGAATTAACCTGCAATGCCACATCAGGACTCCTCTCTTGAGGTAGGCGCTAATAATGATTGAAATACACTTGAGGCCTGATGGATGCTGCAGATAAATACCAGAGAAGTCATCTGTGATGGGAGCCCAACATTCGTAGTAGCGGGAAGGTAATGGAACATCTTTCATAGCAGGAAGGCAAATAAAAATCATATGCAAATCTGAAAAACATATTTGCTGAGGAAAATTCCTATTCCCCTCTGTTCTTGTGATACTCTTCTATGACCTATGGACTCCTGGTGTTGCACAGGATAAGCACTGGACTACTACCACAAGGTTGGTGATTCAAACCCACCAGCTGCTCCTCGGAAACCCTACAAAGGATCACTGTGAGATGGAACTGAGTAAACAGAACTTAACAACAACTATGACCTATAGCCTGCTCATGATATCCACTTGTAGGGGCTTCCATATATAATTCTGTGTGGCACTGTGGGTTAATGCGCTAGACTGCAAAATCAGCTTGAGCTTCAAGGTTGGTGGTTCAAGCTCACCAGTCGCTCCTTGGAAACCCTCTAGAGGGTCGCTGTGGGTCAGAACCGACTCAATGACACTTAACAACAACATACATAGTTCTAATAAGCAAGAGCTTTACAAAAACAACACTAAAAGACAATATTAATAATCAACAAAAGGCAAATTAGAGCAATTGCTATGTTGTACTAAAGTGAAGGGAAATAAGATGGTGACTAAGAGTTGAGGCAGTATCTGGATGGACTGCTCTTGTCTGGTGTGTACTGTCAAGTGCAGCAGCGCACCCAAAACCAGCACAGCTCTACGTGGTATTCCCTCAGCATACAATTCCATTCCTATGTACTCCCCTTTTACAATCCAGCCTACATTATTCTCTTTCGTTAACCTTTCCTAATAGGCTCAGGAACCACTCATCTCTCTCCTGTCTGGATTCTGACTGTTCTGTTACAACACCTACCTGACATATACTTACACTTTATGGCTTTGTCTCCTGCAGAAGAAGGTGAACTGCTCAAGGATCAGGCCTAAGTCATTTGTCTAGTGTTAGCTGTCCAGACAAGTCCCAGGGTAGGTGTGCTATAAATGTTTGCCTTGTGATTGAATGGTTAGTATAGGACAATAGAGGAGAAATAGTAACTTCTTCACCCCATATATAAGGATAATAATACCTGCCTCCTAATACCTCTTGGGCATGAAATAATTTCACAAAGTACTTTGAGCTCCTTGGAATAAACACAAATAAAAGCTATTATTACAGAACATATTTAAACATGTTTCTTCTTTGAACCATGTAACCAAGTGGAGCTAATGTCTCTATGTTTCCTTGCTAGGTGATTTCATACCTACTTAACTTTAACATTTTTTTCTTTTTCTTTAAATTTAAGGATAACTCCTTTTGTCCACTCAGGTTGTTAAGAAGGTATATTTGTTAAGGTAGGCGGAAATACATGTTTTCTTAAAGAATTTGCCACCTTAATTTAACAATTGGTACATATGGGTATATGGGAGTCCTGGTATGGTGCTGTGGGTTAATGCGCCAGACTGCAAAGCTGTTTGAACTGCAAGGTCGGTGGTTCAAGTTCACCATCTGCTCCTCGGAAACCCTAAACAGGGTCGCTCTGGGTCGGAATCGACTTGATGGCACTTCACAACCACAACAACATATGAGTATATGAGGATCATATGTTGGAGGAGGACCCATTCCCCATCCAGATATTCTTTTTTATTTCAAGGGAAAAAAACACAAAACATATATATATATATATGTATGGAGTCCTGGTGTGGTACTGTAGGATAAAAACTAGACTGCTAACCAAAGGGTCAGTGACCCAAATCCACCAGCTGCTGCTTTGAAGCCCTACACAGGCTTGTTATGAGTCACAAGCAACTCAATGGCACGTAACAACATACCTATCTATCTATCTATCTATCTATCTATCTATCTATCTATCTATCTATCTAGTATAAGTTGGTTGTGCATCATGGATTCCTACTCAGAGCAACCCTGAATAGGGTTCTTTATGGGAGCAGAAAGCCTTATCTTTCTCCCTTGAAGTGACTGGGAGATTCGAACTGCTGTGGTTAGCAGTGCAGCTCATAATCCAACACAACAGAACAAACCTCTGCCTGGTCCTACGCCATCCTCACAATTGTTAAGTGTGAGCTGCTGCCATTGTACCGATCCATCTCATTGGGGGTCTTCCTATTTTTTGCTGACCCTCCACTTTATTTAGCATGATGCCCATCTTCAGAGACTGATCCCGCCTAACAACATGTCTGAAGTATGAGAGAAAGTCTTAAAACCATCCTCCCCTCCAAGGAACATTCTGGTTTGTACTTCTTCCAACACACATTTGTTTGTTCTTTGAGCAATCCATGGACCTTTTAATATTCATCTCCTACACCATGACTCAAAAGCATCACTTCTTCTATGTTCTTAATAATGTCATGATAAATGAAAACAAGTTTGACGTCAACGATTTCATTTTGCTTCAATCCACCATCAACACTCATGGAAGCAGCAGTCAAGAAATCAAACAACATATTGCATTAGGCAAATCTGCTGCACAAGACCTCTTTAAAGTGTTCAAGAGCAACAATGTCAGTTTAAGGATTACAGTGTGACTGACCCAAGCTGTGGTATTTTCAAAAGCCTCATAGGCATGTGAAAGTTGGACAGTGGATAAGATAAGGAAGATTGTGGACTGTAAACCACAAGGTTGGCAGTTCAAACCCACCAGATGCTTCTTGGAAACCGTAACCAGGGTCGCTATGAGTCAGAATCAACTCCAAGGCACTTGATAGCAAAACACACACATACGTATATATGGTACATAGCACTCATCTGTCAGCTTGTCATGCTGTGGTGGCTTGTATGTTGTGATGCTGGAAACTCTAACACCAGTATTTTCAATACCAGAAGGATCACCCATGGTTGACAGGTTTGAGTGAAGCTTCCAGACCAAGACAGACTAGGAAGAAGGCGAGGCAGACTACTCTGACTGGTTAGCCACTGAAAACCTTATGAATAGCAGCGGAATGTTGTCAGTTTTAGTGTGGGGAGATAAAAACATTGTGAATTGTAGTAGAACATTGTCAGATATAGTGCCAGAATAAAACCCCCTCAGGTTTATTATATATAAGCAAAACCCCTCAGATTTTATTGTATATAAGCAAAACCCCTCAGATCTTATTGTATATAAGAAAACACCTGCCGTTTCTACCATTTTCATATGGACAATTCAGTGACATTATTTCTGTTCACCATGTTGTGTCTCTATCATCACTATGTTTCCAATTCTTTTTTAATCACCCTTAACAGAAACTCAGTGTCAAGGTTTACTTTCATACAGCTCATTGATTCTGTTTCTTTAGAGACCCCTAAGACACTAGCGTAGTGGTTATGAATCAGACTGCAAACCTCACAGTCAGCAGTTGGAAACTACCAGCTGTTCTGTGGGAGAAAGATGAGGCTTTCTGTTCCTGTAAAGATTTACAGCCTCGGAAACCCTCTACAGGTTCGCTATGAGTCAGAACCGACTCCACGGCAAATCATAACATAAAGACACGCAGAAGTAGACAGGACACTGGAGACCATTCGCACAGTGGTTACATGAATGAACTTTGGAGAGAGATGTTCCTATGGCAAGTCTGAATGACAGCTCCAAATATTATTGTGCACATTTGCCTGTTTTTCCTTAGACAAGTGAACCCTACTTTCATCAACTGTAAAATGTAGAACATACTTCTTATGCACATGTGTTTCTTAGGAATACAATTAACAGTGAACTTATTACTGTACCTGGGTCCTAATTGAGGCATGATAGTGAGCAATGTTACCTGGCATCGTTAAAGTAATTGAAGGATGGAACCACCATCTTCTTTGCTCTTGGAGTAAGACATTATGTTGCTGGGAACATATACCAGAATGTCTGACTGTCTCTAAGTTAGACGTGGTCCCAGTGAGTCCTTGTCCTGGGTACTTAGACCCTTGTCAATGCTCTGTCCTGGATCGTGCGCTGGACCTAGTACTTACTTCTAACAAATGAAATATGGCAAAAAGTAATAGAATGTCACTCTTGAGATTATGTTAGAAAATGACTGGCTTCTGTCTCTGTTGTCTTCCACCCTGGGTTTGTCCTACTCCTACCTGGATTACTTGTCCTGGGGAAACCAGATCCACTCAAGCTGAGAGGCTCACAGGAATCGGCTTGATAATGGATCCTTCAGCTGCCTTTGAGCTTTGGCCCATCAGTCCCCACCAACAGGCTGACTGCAATCCCATCTAAACCACACCTAGATTGCTGAGCCACGCAAACCAAACTAAACCCACAGTCTTAATTACAACTCACAGTAAATCAGTTCTGACTTTTTTGCTGTTATGTGCCATTGAATCGGGTCTGACTCACAGCAACCCTGTATAGTGTTTCTGAGGAGCACCTGGTGGGTTTAAACTGCCCACCTTATGGTATGCAGTCCAGTGCTGATCCTACCACACCACACCAGGATAGACAGAGTAAAACAGCTCCTTAGGATTTCCTAGGTTATAAGTCTTCACAGAAGCAGGTGGTCTCATCTTTCTCTTACAGAGCAACTGATAGCTTCAAATCACTGATCTTTCAGTTAGCCACCCAGCGCTTAACTCACCATGCCACCAGGGCTCCTTCCTGATCCAAAGAAACTGAAATAATACAAGTAGGAGTTTGTCCTTATGTTGTCAAGTTGTAAAGTAATTTGTTTTGCAGAAAGAGATAATGAATACAACGCCATAGCTCCAGCTATTGGGGGCTATTGTTGTTGGTTAGCAGTGCAGAACTCTATGACAATAGCCCATAAAGGATATTTTAATAGACTCCCTGACTTTTTTTTTTTTTTTTAAATGATGGAGGAAATGAAGAACAAACTCCTTAGCGTTGTTGTTGGCTGCTGTGGAATTGGGTATGATTCAAGTTGACTTCCATGTAGGACAAAATAAAATCTTACCTGAGCCTGTGCCATCGTCACAATCGTTGGTCCCCTTGAGTCCATCCATTGTCGTGGTCACTGTGTGTTCTGAGTGCCTTCCAATCTAGGAGCTCACTTTCCAGCACGATAGTAGGCAATAGTCTGTCCTTATCTATAGCATTTTCAGTGGCTGATTTTTGGTAGATTACCTGGTCTTTCCTCCCTGGGCTACCTTGCTGTTAATTTAAATACCTGTGGCACACTTTCCAGATTTATGGCCACATGCAAGTCATCATAAACTGAAAGATATGTGGTACTTAGCATTGGCCCTTTTATAACCTGCTCGAGGTCTACATCTCTTACTGGTACACAGAAGCCGAATCACTATATTTTTTGCATCCCTTATTATGCTGTGCCATGTTTTGTATCTGTGCACCTGTCATTCCCTCTGTATGGGGCTCTCTCATGCCTTTATGTAGGACTCAATCTGATTTGGACATCAAAGGAACCCAGGTATACCCTTAAGAAGACTTCTCTGATTTCCTCAGATCTAAGGTAATTCCTTTCAGTCCCTTGGCAGACTGTGTGTATCTTCTTAAACTTTTAGTTGTATTTTGAGTGAAGGTTTACAGAGCAGATGATCAGTTTTACATTCAACAAATCCTATACCTTGCTTTACTACAATGGCTGCAATCCCTTTATGTGCCAACAGTTAACAGTATTTATCTCTATTCACTTTAACAATGCATTCCTCCCTGTGTCTCCTGCTGTCTTCCTCTTTTGTGTGCCAACCTCCCTCTTGTATATTTCCTGCCTTGTCCATCACCTATGTTAAATATGTCTACCTGTAGCCTGTGAATAATTTTCCCCACTCCACATATCCGTAACTGTCATAGAATGTTTCTTTATTAAGAAAACTTTTTCTTACCTTTTTACAACAGTGTTCTCATAGAATATTTGCCCTTTTGTGATTGACTAATTTTACTCAGCATAATGCTCTTCAGGTTTATCCATGTAGTGAGGTGTTTTGCTGATTCATCGTTATTCTTCAACATTGTGTAGTATGCCATTGTGTGCATGTACCAAAGTTTGTTTACCCATTCTTCTGTTGACGGTTACTTAAGACTGTCTCCTTCTTTTTTACTATTGTGAATAATGCTACAAAGAACATGGATGTGCCTGTATCTATTGATGTTATGATGTGTCTCTTGACCACAGCATACTGAAGCATCCTGTTTTCTTACTCTTGTCTCTTGACTGGTGTGTTTGATCCATTTACATTCAGTGTAATTATCAAAAGGTATGAATCGATTACTGTCATTTTGCTTATTTTTTTGTATGTGCGAGGTGCTGCTGGTTTCTTCGTTCCACATAATTTTCTGTACTGAATTCATGTTGTTTGTGGGGTTTCCATTTCTGTTGTGTCAATGTTTATGGATTCTTTCTGATTTTCCTCTTTTGTTTTGATATGAAAGTGTATTAATTTTCTTTGAGGTTACCCTATAATTTACTAATCCCCCTCTATTTTAAACAGTGTTTTACCTTGAAATCAACTTGACTTCCTCAAGTGCAAGTTCTATATCTACATCATTCCCTCTGTTTGCTTTGTAGTTGACCTCATTATAAACTGAAATGTCTGGTTCCCTGTTTTCAATCTTGCAGGTTTGTTTGACTTAAGTATTTCTATACCTGGATTGACTTCTGAGTGGTACTGTCATGTATGGGAATCTCAGGTTGTCCTCTGCTGTCTGCTGTTGTTGATTCTGTCTAAAGAATCATCCTTTAGTAGTTTTTGCAAAGTTGGTCTGGTTATTACAAATTGTTTTAATTTCTGTTTATCTGGAAATGTCCTAATTTACCATTGCATTTGAGCAACAGCCTTGCTGGGCATACATTCTTGGTTGACAACTTTTTCGTGTTCAGAATTTTATGTTTGTTATCACATTACCTCCTTGCCTGCAGGATTTCTGCTGAGAAGTCAGAACTTAGTTTTATTGGTTATTCTTTGTAATAAAATTTTCATTTTTCCCAAGCTGCTCTCAGGACTCTTTCCTTGTCTTTGGTTTTGCAAAGTTTGAATTTGATATGTGATTATTGTTAAGTGCATGGAGTCTGTTCTGACATACAGCAGCTCTGTATAGGGTTTCCGAAGGAGCCCTGGTAATGTAGTATATTACTAGCTGGACTGCTAACCGAAAGGTCAGCAGTTTGAATCTACTAGCTGCTCCACGAGAAAAAGATGAGGCTTTTTGCTCTGGTAAAGATTTACAACCTCAGAAACTCTATACCGGGTGAACTGATTTGGAACTGACTTTACAGCACCTCCCCCACCACCATAGGTTTTCTGAGGAGCAGCTGCTCGTGATTTCCTTTTAGAATTTATCCTGTTTGGGGTTCATACAGCTTCTTGTGTGCTGATCTTCTCATCTTTCATGATGGTTTGGAAGTTTTTTTCCAACAACTCTCTGTGCTTTTTATTGTCTCTTCCCGTTCTGGAATTCTGATCACTTGTAATGCATTCCTCTTCATAGTGTCCCATATAGCTCGTAAACTTTCTTTGGGTTTCTTCATTCATTTTGCTGGTTGTTCTTCTAGCATACTAATATCGAGAGATTTATCTTCAAGTTCACTCATTTGGGCTTCCGTTGCTTTGAATTGACTACTTTGTCCATTCAATGTATTTTCCATTTCTGAAATCTGAGTATTAATCTTAATTTTTCTTTGCAGGTTTTGTATTGTTTTAACAGTTGCATTTATTTTGTCTATTTGTTCTTGTAGTGTTTTCCTGAATTCTAAAGCTTTTCTGTGTTCTCCTTGCTTTCCTTAATCTTTCTATCAATCCTTTTAAGGTACCTAAGTGTGGACCTGTGGGTTAATGCGCCAGACTGCAAAGCCATTTGAACTGCAAGGTCAGTGGTTCAAACTCACTAGCTGCTCCTCGGAAACCCTATACAGGGTCGCTATGGGTTGGAACCGACTTGACGGCACTTAACAATAACAACAAATATCATTACTATTATTATTTTTAAAACTTTTTATTTTGAATTTAGTGAAGGTTTACAGATAAGATTATCACCTTTCCATTCAACAAATCATACACTTTGTTTAATGTCAATGATTAAAATCATCTCCATGAAACAACATTTATCCCGCTTCCTCCCTGTGGTTCTACCCACCTTCCCATCCTTTCTCAACTTTATCCTTTGGCAAATGGTGTTGCCCTTTTGATTTTGAATGATTGACTATTGCATGGTGAGCATACATTGCTAGTGTAGTTGTCTCTCCTATCCATCTAGCTACATGAGGGTTGGTCCCTTTCCAGACCTGAAGGATGGTCGAGGGTCTTAGTCTTAGGTTCCTCCAGTCTGTTTCTTTAACTTGGTCTGTTTTATTTTGTTAATTAAATAATGTTGAGGTTTGTTCCATATTTTCTCTCACTTTATCCAGGTTACTGTAATGTTATCACTCTCAGGACAGTCGATAGTAATATCTGGGCACTGTTTACTTCTTCTGTTTTCAGAGTTGTGGAGCCTGATGTTCACATTTTCCATTAGTCCATTAGAGTAATTCATTCCAACTTTCTTCAATTCTTATAACTCGTCTTTATTTCCACACATGGAGAGACCAGTAGTTGCACCTTAGAAAGCCACTCATCAGTCTTCAAGACCCTGAAAGCTACTCATCTAAGCAGGATGTAGAACCTTATGAACTTTGCTATATGAATTGGCCATGGTATGCCCTGAGACTATGGTCCTGAGCCCAAAGCACCATCAACTCATTGCCTTAAGATGTTTAATAATATCTAGGAAAGTTTTTTTTTTTGCATGAAAGGTAAATACTCATGTATAAATATCCTATTTTACATGTATACTTTTGTGGGATATACAAATATATCTGCTAAATATCATTCTTCTGAATTCTTTTCAGTTGTTT
>NW_006408547.1:11807704-11830103 GCF_000296735.1 Chrysochloris asiatica | reverse complement strand
TGTCTATCATTAATCAGGTGGTATAGGAGTGGGAATTGGCTCTTGCCCATTTGGTTGTGGCTGGGCCATATGTGCATATTCACTGTCTCTTTTCCAGTCACCTATGTGAATCTGCTCTGCCAGGCCATCTTCTGTTGCCAAAGCTACTCACAAAAGTTCAAGATGGTCATGCTGTGTCTGACCAGCCATTCATCAGTCAGTCTCCCTCTCTTACCATTTCTGTTCAGTTTCTCCTCCCAATAAGAACTCTATCCATTTCTCTAGTGTTTCCTCAGAAGTTCAGAGTTCCAGGATCTTCATCTGATTCATTTAGTCTCTCTTATCTTGGTTGTAGAGGGTCCATGTAGTGCATCTGCCTAGTCTGCCATCTTGCCGGCAGTGTGTACAGATCTTGGTGATATTTCTGATAACTGCTGATTTGCATGTCAGGTATTTGTTTCCTGCTATGAATTGTGAATTCCTTTTTAAAAATTGTATTTCTTCAAGATACCTAAATGCTTAGCATAACAGGTACTCAATAAGTGTTATTCAGGGAAGAAAGGAATGAGTCCAGCTCTTAGATGCAGTATTGCCTTTTTTTTTTTTAAATAACATTTTAATAAGTGTAGCTTATTCAATATGCTCATAGTCATCTAATATGTGGTGTGGGGTTGTACTTGTAATACAAACAGACATGAAAGGTAAAAAAAGAACCTTTAACAGGTACTTGCCTTGAAAACAAAGGACCCTGGTGCACAGTGGTTAAGCACTGCTAACTGAAAAGTGGGTGGTTTGAATGCACCAGCTGCTCTTCAGGAGGAAGACATGGCAGTACGCTTCTGTAAAACATACAGCCTGGTGGGGAAGTTAAGCCCTGTCCTATAGGGTCACTGTGAGTCTGATGCCAGTTTTGGAGCAGATCAGTTTGGCCTCTGGAGATGTGCCAGAGAGTGATTATAGCAGACTGGGAGCACATTGTATTCACGCCTACAGTGGAATTCAGGGCTTGTTGGAAAATGATTAGAACGACCTAAATTTAATCTATGTTGTTGTTGTTGCTAAATGCTGTTTAGTCGGTTCCGACCCATAGCAACCCACAACAGGGTTTCCGAGGCTGTAAATCTTTACGGGAGCAGAAAGCCTCATCTTTCTCCCACGGAACAGCTGGTAGTTTTGAACTACTGACTTTGCGGTTCACAGCCTGATTCGTAACCACTATGCTACCAGTACACTATGGATGGTACTTTATGGGTAGTTGTTTTTCTCTTTCCTGTTTCCCAAGAGTCTTGGTTAGGCCCTCTGTACTTTGCATTTTAAAGAAACCACAATGGCATGTGTTTGCAGGGTGACAAAGTTGTATTTGGTTGTCCTGACCTAAGAATAAATTGGATCACTGCCAGTTTCCTGTTGGTATACACCACTCTGACTATTGCCGTATTCACCTTGTTGTTTTTGTTAAGTGCAGTTCAGCTGGCTTCGACTCATAACATTCTGGTATAGGGTTTCCAAGGAGCCATTGGTGGGTTTGAACTGGCGACCTTGTGATTCGAACTCTAGTGCTGATCCTACAGCACCACGTTAGGACTCATATTCCTCTTGAGTCTATTAAAAAAGTGCAAAACAAAAACAATAAATCTCTTAATAGAGCCCAAACACAATTTCAATTCTAGGTTCTATGCTTTGTTCTAAGTATAACATAACAAGTGATCTGGATTTTGACTGATTCAGTTACAAAATTCTGAAAAACCTAAGACTAATATCAGTTTCTTACTCACTTTCTTGATCAAATATATAATGCTAATACAGTACCAAAGATACTTGGATGTAATTTATCATTACTTCCAGAATTCATACACCAGCAGAATTAGCAGCCTTTTTTTCCAAAGTGGGGCCCAAAAGCACAAAAATACTTGAGTAAATGTTCCAAGATAGGAAAGTGACACTGGGATCTAGTCTATATTTTAGAAGGGGAATGAAAAATTGGGCAAATATCTAGATAATTTCTATACTTAATGAGCATTTAAAGGCGTTTTCATGACTCAGTGTGTTAAGTGTTGGTCTGCTAACTGAAAGGGTCGCAGTTCCATCCCACCATCACAGAAGGAAGCTGAGGAGCTCTGCTTCCATAAAGATTTACAGCATCAGACTCACTGTGGAGCATTTCTACTCTGCCAGATAGGGTTGCTATGAGTCAGAATTGAATCGATGGTAGTAGGTTTAGTTTGTTGGTTAATGAGAATTTGAGAGCTGAATTATCTGGTTCTGGATCTTGGAATGATCAAACTGAAGAAACAATTTCAAAATACTGATGTTATTTTGTGACAGCATAGCCTCTAACACAAAGCAGTGAGCTTCTAGTTAAAGTGTGTGAGAGGGAGAAGGAGAAAAAAGCTTCAGGGACTTTGTCTTAGTCAACTTTATATCCCACACGTAGTTGTTGTTGTTAGGTGCCATCGAGTCGGTACCGACTCATAGTGATCTTACGCACAGCGGAACGAAACACTGCCCGATCCTGGGCTAACCTCACCACTGTTGCCACGCTTGAGTCCATCGATGCTGCCACTTGGCCAGTCCATCTCATTGGGGATCCTCCTCTTTTTCTCTGACTCTGCATCTTACCAAACATGATATCCTTCTCCAGGGACTGGTCCCTCCTGACAATATGTCCGAAATATGAGAGACAAAGTTTGGACATCCTGACTTCCAAGGAGCACTCTGGCTGTACTTCTTCCAACACGGATCTGTTGGTTCTTTTGGCAGCCCATGGCACTTTCAGTATTCTCCTCCAACATCATAATTCAAAAGCATCAATTCTTCTATGTTCTTCCTTATTCACTGTCCAGCTTTTGCATGCATATGAGGTTATTGAAAATGCCATGGCTTGGGTCAGGTGCACCTTAGTCCTCAAGCTGACATCTTTGCTCTTAAACACTTTAAAAAGTTCTTGTGCGTAGATTTGCCTAATGCAATACATCGTCATATGATTTTCTTGACTGCTGCTTCCATAAGTGTTGATAGTTGATCCAAGAAGAATGAAGTCCTTGACAACTTCAGTCTTTTCTCCAATGATAAGAATGTTGTTTATTGGTCCAGTGGAGAGCATTTTTGCTTTCTTTACGTTACGATGTAATCCATACTGAGGCTGTGCTCTTTGATCTTCATCAGTAAATGTTTTAAGTCCTCTTCACTTACAAATGTTTATTGACCACCACACATAGTAGGTAATCAATAAATATTTGCTGAATGCATGAAAACAGGATTCTTGATTCTTACTCCCAGTGAAGCTCCATATTCACCTCCAACATTGAATAACTATTCACACTTGGATAACTAATTTATAATTTGGATCACACACTTGACAAATCTACTTTAGAATATCATTTGCAATTTATATCTTATGAAAGTATGACATCAGATTTCACGG
Organism: Chrysochloris asiatica; assembly: GCF_000296735.1. Taxonomy (NCBI): domain Eukaryota; kingdom Metazoa; phylum Chordata; class Mammalia; order Afrosoricida; family Chrysochloridae; genus Chrysochloris; species Chrysochloris asiatica. The sequence goes on along the minus strand of NW_006408547.1, from coordinate 11,826,700 downwards.
TCTTATCCTATTCTTGAACGTGTTCCTTGGTTGCTATAGTAACCTAGTTGCCATGGATTACACTGTGGGAGTTGTAAGGGTCAGCAAAGACCAGAGCCCTGTCATTCTTCATTCAAAGGCAATTGTCCCTGAAAAATGTGACTTGCTTCAATATTTAAGACCTGGGTACTGATATTAAACTAGAAGGATACTTCTGTTAAAAACCAATAATTAACCTTGTCTTCAACTCTAGGTCACACTTTAATAGCAATTTCATAAAGTGGACATTCCTCTGTCTTTTATTCTTGAAGTCCTAGATAGGTTTTAAATAATTCGTCTCCTGGAAAAGTACACGGGTAATCGTTGCAATTTATTTTATGTCATTATCTAAACCCTTGAGACCTTACAATCCCAGCTCTTCTCTTCGAGGTAATTGCCTACATCTTGGGAATGTGTGAGACGATGTTAATATTCAAGGCACCATCCCTTAGAAAGGATTCATAACCTACAATGGAACACTGTCTTGACATCTTTCTGCAAAATTTATTTTGAGACAAGTATAGGGTATTTCCTTGCTAAGGAATCATTTTCCTCAAACCACAGTTGTTGATGGCATGGATTTTACGATGCATATCCTGAATAGGAGTCTTAGTTTCACAGTGGGAATTATATAACTTGATTATGCTATAATAAAACCTTTCAGATGATAAATTATTACGATAGTCTGTGAGATACATAAGATGCCATTCTTTTCTATGCGCTTCTCAGCGAGTTGTTTTAAGTTTCTGTAGTACCTCGTGCCCTGTGGTAAGTAACTTACATAGGCAGTTACTTCAGTTGCCTATTGCCCTGTGGTAAGTAACTTACATAGGCAGTTACTTCAGTTGCCTATTGCCCTGTGGTAAGTAACTTACATAGACAGTTACTTCAGTTGCTTAATATCATGAGTGTGAATTATGGCATCCACCTATGAAACATGTAATATGTTACACCCCTTTAACATAGGGATTACATGTTTCTCAAAATTTCAGGTAATTTGAAAAAGTACCTTATAAAGTGATCAAATAAATAATATTACAAGCCTTTTAGAAAATTTGTTAAATAATCAAATGCAAAGTTGAGGTGTATACACACCAATAGAATTGTTTCTAGAAGCATATTTGGAATTTCAAACATCACATTAAAAAATGAATTAATTGGAAAATGTCTGATTATTTAAAACAGATGAACCAAAAAAGTTTTCCCAAAGTTTTAATAGGTAAACTAGGCTTCCTTTCTTCATTTTAAAAAGTATACAAGTAATTTTTCTTACCTGCCTCTTTGGTTCCAGTGATCAATAAAATTTTATGCAATGCCACATTCATTAAATCTGGATGGACATAATTATTGATGTTAGGAATGGAAATAGTTTCAATTCAGTTAGCTATTAAAAACGTTGATTACATGACAGAAGGACATTTTGAGAGAAAGAAATTGTAGTCTTTCTATGAAATACAGAGGAACCCAAGGTAAGATATTTAATTTGCTTGAACATCTAATTATCATCATAATCGAAAACTTGGCAAGTGAGTTATACTGTTATTTATCTGACACGGAGCTTGGATCCAAATTGCAGCATGAGTATAGAACACAGATAAACTTTGGAAAGTGAATCTCAAATTCATTATAAGATGAATCCCAGCCCCCTTAGCCGTTTCTTCCCATCTTCAACAAGTTTTAATGAAGACAAGCAGATTGACCCTATTCTGATCAATAACCTAAAGACCTCATTCATTGTTTAGAGTTGTCAAAATTGCTTCACTTTGCATTCATAGGGTTTTGGAGAATGAATATAATCCATGGTTTAAAAAGAATATATGCTATTATTACTTCCTACACCCGAAACGACCTAGTTTTTATAGATGTCGGAAAGAAGGATTGTAGTATTTCTTCTTGATAATTATATATTTACATTAAACACATATTCATAGTGTGTGTGCATTCTTTAAAAATTAGCTCCAACAAATGTGGTTTTGCAGCCTTAACCCTCATTCTCTTCAGGTCTCCTGCTGGTGGCTTCTCTTGTGTATGGGAGACTCCCTTTGATGTCAATGGGAGATCCTTGAGCAGGCAGAAGGGGGCTATTTAGAGGCATAAAAAGGAGTAAGAAAACCAAATGGAAGGTTCATGTCAATTAGCTGAGCACAAAATCATAGAGTGCACCAAGGATTTATTCATGACACCAACATATTTAGCAAATGCATGTTTGCACTTATTTTAATTTTGAACATTTTCATTGTCATTCCACCATTCCACTCTCTGTGTCGCCCCCCCCCCCCTGCGCCTGCCCCCAACACACACACTTTTAGGTACAAATCAGCTTTCCATGTGGAAAGTGTCCCTTTTTCAAGTTAGGGAAGAAGAAGAAATATCAAACACATTTTACTTTAAAAAAAAAACCTAGTAACTTCTTAAAATCTTATTTTACTTATAGGAAATCAATACTCATCCAACTCAAAGTTCTTAGAGTTAAGTAAGCATTAAGATGCAGCTAATTAAATACTACTCTTCAAAAAAAGAAAAAATGTATGCTGGTATTTTTCAACTGCTTCTTATTCCCTAACCTTTCTCTCTTTCTTCTAGGCCTCTGGAGTGTCATTTCCTGAATGACATTTCAATAGAACTTTCCAAATACAGTGTAACAAAGAGATCAAGGCCCACTGAGAAGACAGAACAGATTCCCCCCACCCTTTTCAGGAAATGAATAGTTTTAATTATGTCTTTTCTGCCTACTCTGTATAACCCTCCCACCCTCTACCCGCACACCAAATCCTAATACAACAAACATAAAAACATTCAGACTCATTTCTTCACACCTTTTTACCAACAAGGTTTAAAAGCAGTCAGGCCTCCAAGTAGGTGCATTGTTCAAGGCATTAACCAAGGCTGGGGCTCCTGTCCTGGGCCAGCTTATTGCTGAGGGAGATAAGCAGACCTCCCGCTGTGGAATTATGATCCCATTTTCCGTCTTGCCTCCGGGATCTATAGCAATCCCAACAACAGCTTGAAAAATGGCCCTATTTTAAAAGAAGAGCCGGCTGTTACCGCGACTGACGACTATGAAACCTCTGGTAATTCAGATTTTCCGAAAGGGTCAACCCTTCATCTTCTGCGTCTTTTTAGTGCCTCCTTGAAAGTTGTTAGAAGTAGTTATGTTACTGCTGAATTCCACTAGTATAAACCGCAAGAATAATTGCAAGGAGAGTCCAGTTCTGTCACAGCTATGGCACTTCCGCATTGCAAAGAAGTTCATTTGAAAAATTCGAATTCAAGGCATTTAAGCTATTTTAATTCACAAAAAAGCATTTTTCAAAAAAAACCACACAAAAACTAAGAGTTGTTAGTCTTAGTGAGTTGTTTGTAAAATTTTGAAAATCCACACTGGAATTTTTACAAGTATCAGCCACCAGAAAAAGCAGTCATTTAGGAAACACACTTTTGATAGTTACCCAACTTCTAGTGGAAATAAATAATTTATGAAAACAAACATGCATTCAATTACAATCTCTTGGGCAAAATTCCAAATTCTCTTCTATTCAACGGTCTCTTCTAAAATTATGATAGTTCTTTTTAAGTCGATATTTATAAATATAGGCATAATCTTGTATCTCCTGTCTACTTCATAATATGTTTGTAATTCTGTCTCAGATACTCCTCTTACCATTTCAATCACATTAGACCCTCTGACTAAGCAAAACTGTGTAACTTGGGATGAGGCAAGTGAACTTTCTGGGCCCAAGTTTCTTTTAGCTTAAAAATGCTGTTAACCTAAATTTGTCTTCAAGTCTACACTTTGTAGAAAGACAAAAGAACATATGTACTATTTGAAGCTGTTTATATCAGCTTTTACTTCAAACACAATCCTATGAATTTAATAAACTTTAAATGTAATGACAGATTGAAGAAACAAGGCATGAATTTAATGGATAAATATTGAGATTATAAATGGACCACCCTCCCTGAATACTTTGCAAAGTAATATACCAGCAGTATTTCATTTGAGTAAAAAAAAAAAAAAGACATAAGGAACAGTGAAGTCAGCAAAATTTACCCTTGATGACCACTTGATACTTTCTTTACTTTGATAACTTTCTGCTTCATCACACATTAACTTACTCCCTCTTGAGCTCACCTTTCCCCTTCTCTCTCTTTCCTCCAGTGTCCTGTGGCCTCATGCTCTTTGCTTGGATGTTAACTGGTTCTTAATTGTAACCAATAGATGCTGACTTTTTCTAATTATATAGTGAGAGATCTAATTAAGAGACTATTGAGTAGATCACAGAATTCTTGGGAGGGTTGTAAAACCAGACTCAAGGGGACATTTCCTGGAATAATGCCCTGAAACCACGCGGCTAGAGGTAGCAGAATGAGGAGCTCACTTCTACTGTGGCTTTTCCCATGGCCCTTTGGCACCCGCAATTCCGGTTTGCAACTACTGTGCAATTACCGCAGCTGTTGTGGACGCCACCAAAACCCGGGGCTGCTGCTTCCAGTGCCCATGTTGCTTGCTTCTGTATTGAAATCTTGTGTACGTCTATTTGGTTGGTGAAACAGGTGACATATCTTACACAAGACCAGGAGAAACACATTTCTGGGGTGTGGTGCTGTAGGTAAGTAACAGCAAGGTTGGCAGTTCAAAGCCACTAGCCACTGCTTGAAAACCCTATATAGGATTGCTATGAGTCAGAACGGACTCCACAGCACCTAGAAACAACAACAACTTTGGGCAGGGACCCCAAGGATGGCACAAATGATTAATATGCTTGGCTGTTAAACGAAAGATTGGAGGTTTGCGTGTACCCTGAAACACCTTGGGGAAAAAGCCTACTGATCTACTTCTGAAAAACCAGCCATGGCAAACCCTATGGAGCACAGCTCTACTCTACTTGGACTCACATGGGGTTGCTCTGAGGCAGTCGATGTCCGATAGTTTGGTTTTTTCGTTGGACTTTGAGATGGCAGGAATTCTCTGTACTGAAAAATCCTCAATCAAAGCAAACGTTTTCAGAAGGCACTGGCCTAACCAATGCTGTGTGAGGGTGTTCAAAGTCTCAAAATGGTCTTACAAAGTGCTATTGAGTCGGTTCTGCTCCATAGCGACCCTGTTTCCAAGGAGTGACTGGTGGCTTTGAACCTCCAACCTTTCTGCTTAAGCTGACCTTGAGGTCCAGTGCATTATCCTGCAGCACCACACCAGGACCCAAAATGATAGCCCCTGCCTAATGATTCTTTCATTCAGTTATTCATTATTTTAACAAACCTTTATTGAACACCTGCTGTGTGGCTGGGAAGCTGCCGGGAGTTTTGGGTACAAAAACAAACAAGGGTGCAGATACAACTTTAAAACATCTATCATCTCTTGAAGACAAAGGATAAATAAGCAGTTGGTTACAATTCAGTGTGGCAAGTGCTATGGCCTAACGCAGATTGGGAGCTGGGTGTCAGGCAAAGAGAATGTGCATGAAGTAATCCATGTCCTACCTGCCACTCTCCAGTCTTCCTGGAAGTTAGGTTGAAGCCATGGGACTAGTTCAAGCCAATGCACCATAGGAGACAAGTGGGAGCAGTTCAGAGCAGGTGCCTCCTAAATCCCTGTCTTTCTTAGTGTGGAGACCTTGATGGCCTTGTGTTCCTGTTTGGTATACAAACTAGAGCAGGGTAATCAGACCTATCCACCCAAACCCACGGCCATTTAGTCCATCCTGACTCATTTACTGGTGGTAAATACCATCAAGTCAGTTCCAACTCACAGCAATACTCTAGGGTTTCCGAGCTGCGGCTGGGTGGTTTGAACTGCCAACCTTGTGGTTCAAACTCCAGTGCTGATTCACCAGCACCACAACAGGAGTCCATACTGATAGCGACTCTATAGAGGGTTTTTGAGACTCTGAATCTTTATAGGAGTAGACAGCCTCCTCTTTCTCTGAGGAGTGGCAGGTGGTTTGAACTTGAGGTTAGGAGCCCAGTGCCTAACCCACGGTGCCACCAAGATTCCTTAAACACAGTGGGCATTTTAAAAGCAGGAAACCAACACAGAAGCTAGCATTATTGCTCCTAATTAAAACAGAGGCCACATCTAATTTTAAAATGGCAACTCAGAAAGGTAGCGTTATCCAGAAAAAGGGAACTAGAAAAATGTTCTCTTTAAACAACTCAGTGTAGTTAGAATCAGACAGAAGAGTCTGGAGAGGAAATCAGAGGCCAGATCTCAGAGGGTTTAGTCTGTCTTGTTAAGAATTTCTTTTCTTGAGGCTCCGGGGAGACACTGAAGAATTTTAATACCTTTTCCACCTTTCCAACTGGGAAATAACTTAACCAGTATCTTTTTCAGAGCCCAGCTAATCTGATACATTGAAATCTGCTTTTTGCTAATAAAGGATCAATCCTTCAGGCTTTCTGACTTTACTAGCTCACATATGAAATGCTTTAAATACCATACTCTATGTTCTTGAGCATAAGACTTGTGTAAGGTGATGGACAACCTTTGGGGAGAATCCTGTGCTGTTCTTCAAATCATAATCAGGGTCTCATTTACACTTCACACTTTACATGGGACCAGTTTTGTGAGAAGGCCGAAGGTATAATATTAGATAGATTTATAGACCTTTAAAAAGTTATGCTGAAGAAGCTAGACCAATTTATAATGGTGTTCACCTAAGGTTTAAAATATTTTATAAGGGCTGCATGTTTTTTCATATATAACAAATGATGATCTATAGAGCACGAATTTTCAGCCTTAGGGGAAAAGAGATCTGTATTAAAGTTCTATTTTATTTTGCAGGAAACACATGCATCCTAAATATTTTGAGTGAATGTGAGAGGAAATGACATATTTTGAAATACTTCATTTACTATAGCAAAAACATCATGGAACATTAAAATTATTTTAATATGTATTATTTGATTTAAAGAAAAAGATATGTATTTGATTAAATATGGTTATCTCCTTAAGATGCTGATAGAATAGTGGATTAGGAGCTGGGCTTCTAGCCTAAAGGTCAGTAGTTCCAACTGACCAGTCCCTCCTCAGGAGAAAACTCAAGCTTTCTGCACCTATAAATATTTACAATCTTGGAAATCCTAGACAGGGTCCCTATGAGTTGGAACTGACTCAGTGGCACACATCCACCACCACCATCTTAAGATAACTTCTACCTGGGGTTTAAATCCTCATTTTTATTACATCTTTTCCTAACAAGTTAAAAGTCCTACTTACAAAACAAGTTTCAATGCCTTCAAAATGTTCTATTTAGCTATATTTTGGACTATTATGAACTCCACTAAAGGGTTTAACTTTGTAAAATGCCTTTCAGTTTAAATTCTATATTTATTGTTGTTGCTAAGTGTTGTTGAGTTGGTTCCAACTCACAGCAACCTTATATAAGATTTCTGAGGAGGAGCTGGTGAATTCGAACTGCTGATCTTGCAGCTCAAACTGACGTTACGTTCCAGTGTATTAACCCACAGTGCCACACCAGGACTCCAAAATTCTATATAGCCACATCTCTTTTTTTTTTTTTAATTAATTCCATGTAATTGAGGATGAAGTAATGTGTACGTTAGTCAACACGATCACAATTAGGAACAAAAACTCCAGAATCTCAAGAACTTACACAAGGACTTACTTCTTACTCCCATATGCAGAGTCATGGTGTGGCACTGTCGGAGCAGCCCTGGACTGTGAACTTACTGCAAAGTTGGCAGTTCAGACCCACCAGCCACTCCTCAGCAACCTTGTGCAGGGTTGCTGTGAATCAGAACCTCCTCTACGACATTTAACGACAACAATTACATGTTGGCTTCAAGTAGGCTGGGTATGACTTGGCTCTGCTCTGCATGTCTTCTTCATTTTTGGGTCCAGGCTGAAGGAGTGGTCACTCTGTACTCTCTTCTAAGTCCTTAGTCTGAGTGGTCTTTCAGTTTACTGAAGTGGAGATGAAAATTAACTTGGGGTTAGGTTCTATACCAGTATGTAAAGCAAAAATAGCATGTGCTCAAAATGACTACCTTTGTGGTGAAGCCAGATTGGTGACTTCTATAGAACTTTTTTCATCAAGTGTAATAGGCTGCAGGATTAGAAGAAAGCAAAGTTTCTAGGGTTGAACAGCAAGAGACAGTATTAACTTGCTTTGAAGTGCCTTGTTGAATGAAAAAGCATATCTGAACCAAAGAATCACACTCCTGGTGGATGAGATTGTCCTAAAATGAGAGACTCACAGGAACTGAGACTGAATGCAACTTATAGAGGGGAATGATCAGTATCAAACAATATCATTTTACATGAAGAATGTATCATTATTGCACTGAGTTGGTATTTTAAACATTTGAATGATACATGTGCATTGTATTAGAGTGAGGTGATGTAAACTTTTTTGTTTATTGGCTTAAAAAATTTTTTTTGGTGATGTTCAATTCTGAAGAATATGGAAGACCTAGCTTACTCCTGCTGAAAAGACAAAAGGGTGGGAAATAATGGGGGGACAAAAGCCCTGGGCTCTCATCCAAGGTTGACTCAATATGGACAGAAATGTGACCCTATGGAAAAACTAGAGAAACACTTTGTGGCATCTTTCTCTTTCTCCACCTCTCTCTCTTTTTCTGTCATGTTTTCTCCTTTGGCTAGTGGTAAGAGTATTTTCTTTGAAATAACCTTTTCATATATGCCTTTCTAAATATCTGGAGTATAAATAATGGGCTTACAATTGGTCATGAAGTTTTCGTAGTTTCTATAGTCTTGAAATAAGAGTAGGGAAAACTCATTGTAAGTTGTCTTGGGCTTTACTTATGACAAGATGGGTGTAGAAGATCATGGAAAGAGAAGGGGTTTTGAACATTAGAAATAAATTTAGTTGAAATGGTTGGATAAATAAACATGGTCACAGTCAGAGTTGTTAGAAAAGTGTAATACTTAAGTGGTAATAAGAAGGCATTGGCAAAAAACAGACAAACCAAGGCTCCAGGAATTGATGGAATACCGACTGAGATGTTTTAACAAACAGATGCAATACTAGAAGTGCTCACTTCTCTATACTAAGAAATTTGGAAGACAATTATCTGGCCAGTCAACTAGAAGAGATCCATATTTGTTTCCATTTCAATGAAAGGTGATCCAATAGAATGCATAAATTCTTGAATAATATCATTAATATTACAAGAAAGTAAAATTGGTTGAAAATAAATAAAAAGTGATTGCAGCAGTATATCCACAAGGAACTGCCAGAAATTCAAGCTGAAGTCAGAAGAGGACATGAAACGTGGGCTATCATTATTGGTGACAGCTCGATATTCACTGAAAGCAGATATTTACTGACTCTGAAAAGGCATTTGACAGTGCAGATCATAGCAGTTTATGGATAACGTTGCAAAGGGTAGGAATTCCAGAACACTTCATTGTACTCCTGCAGAACCTGTGAACAGACCAAGAGGTAGTCATTCTAACAGAAAAAGGGGACAGTGCATGTTTTAAAATCAAGAAAGGTATGCATCGCTGATCTTTTCAGCATTTTTATCCAATCTGTATGCTCAGCAAATAATCTGAGCAGCTGAATTATATGAAAAAGAATGAGGCATCAGGATTGGAGGAAGACTCATTAACCACCTGCCAAATGTAGATGACGCAACCTTGCTTGCTGAAAGTGATGAAGACTTGAAGCTCTTACAGATGAAGATCAAAGGCTACAGCCTTCAGTATAGATGTCACCTCAAAACAAGGAAAACAAGAATCATTGCAACTGGACCAATACACAGCATCATTTTAAATGAAGAAAAGATTGAAGCTGTCAAAGATTTCCTTTTACTTGGATTCTCATTTAACAGCCCTGGAAACAACAATCAAGAAATCAAGGGATGTATTGCAGTGGGAAACTCTCCCGCAAAAGACCTCTTTCAAGTGTTAAAAAGCAAAGATGTTACTTTGAGGATTAAGGTGTGCCAGACCCAAGCCATGGTATTTTCAATTGCTTCATGTGTGTATGTGTGAAAGCTAGTCGAAGAATAAGGAAGACCGAAAGAAAATGGAAACCTTTGAATTCTGGTGTTGCCAAAGACTATTGAATATATAATGGACTGTCAGAAGAATCTAAAGAAAATCTGTCTTGGAGGAAGTACGTCCAGAATGTTCCTTAGACACGAGGATGGTAAAACAGGTTATGGAGAAGGACATCATGGTTGGTAAAATAGAGAGTCAGTGAACATGAGGAAGACCCTCAAGGAGAATTTGACACAGAGGCTGCAACAATGGAATCATGGGAGACAATTGTGAGGATGGTGCAGGGCCACACAGTGCTTCATTCTGTTGTACCTACGGTTGCTATGAGTCAGAAGTGACTCAATGGCACCAAACAATAACAACAATAATGCCTTCTAATTGACTGAGCTGCTCAGATTTTAAGGGCTTTTATTTTATGTTTTGCATGCAGAAAGTAACATCTGGGAGGTTAGGGTGGGATTGGAAGATTCAGGAGTTAATGAGGAATCCAAGTCACACTGAGGGCAAAGAGGAGGCATAGCAGAAGTAGGCGATTATAATAGAGAGGAAATTTCTGAGTTTAAGATTTTTGGGGTGGACTGCTGTTGTGGTTGTTAGATGCTATCAGGTGGGTACCGACTCATAGTGACCTTATGCACAACAGAACGAAACACTGCCCTATCCTGGGCCAACATCACTATTGTTGCCACTCTTGAGTCCACTGATGCTGCCACTTTGCCAATCCATCTCGCTGGGGGTCTTCCTCTTTTTCTCTGACCCTCCACCTTACCAAACATGATATCCTTCTCCAGTGCCTGGTTCCTCCTGACAATATGTCCGAAGTATGAGAGATAAAGTTTGGCCATCCTGGCCTCCAAGGAGCACTCTGGCTGCACTTCTTCCAAAACAGATCTGTTCTGTCTGTTGGTTCTTTTGGCAGCCCATGGAACTTTCAATATTCTCCTCCAACTCCATAACTCAAAAGCATCAATTCTTCTATGGTCTTCCTTATTCACTGTCCAGCTTTCCCATACATATGAGGTTATTGAAAATACCATGGCTTGGGTCAGGCGCACCTCAGTTCTCAAGCTGACACCTTTGCTCTTTAACACTTAAAAAAGGTCTTGTGCAGCAGATAGCTTCAAGGTAATGCTGAGGTTCAAGGTATGGCTGTGAATGTGGACGCTGAGGAGGGTGAAGCTAATGGTCACTGTAGGTCATTGAACTGTGAATTCTAAGGTGGGGTTTTACAAGGATCATTAAAACGAAAGATTGCTAGGACATGATGGAGGGGAGTGGTGGTTCAAGAGTGTGAATCCTTAAGGAATGTGGGCAAGCAGGGAAAGTCAGTGGAAGATAGCAACACGGATAAGAAAAGAACAAAGTGAATGAAATGAACTTCAAAGGTGAACAGTTGAGGTTAAGAATAGAGCAGGGGTCAAGAGGTGACGTAGTCTAAGTGCTTCATTTTGGAAAACTGGAAGGCAGAGCTCAGATTTCTACTTAGGTTAGTGAGGCGACAGTATTGGAGGAAAAGGATCATGTTGTTCTAGAACTTGTTGATGGGAGAACAAGGATTTAAGAGGGAAAGGAACTAGGGTAGTAATACGTGTAAATAAACAAAAACAAGAGAAAGCCATTAGAAAATGCCAAGAAATGTGAAGATGGGAGGCTTGCAGGTTGATTTATTCAAAGTTCTATCCATTTCATTCAAGGATCCATGTTCCTTCCATTTTCCTCTTGCTACAGTCACTATATCTGCTTGCTATCTTCAGGTTAACTCCAGGACTTTAGACCAGTTCTTCCTGGTTCAGTCATAGTCTAGTAAAATAGAAATTTATAAACTTTATAAAACGTGAGTGTACTGGAGCAGTGCTAGAAGGGGAAAAATTACAGGTCTGTGTCTCCCTGGAAACTAGATTTCCTTCTGAGAAAAGAAGGGCCGCGTGTACATTGAAAAGCAACCAGATCTCTTGAGCTGTAGTCCGCACCAGTGATGTGTCACTCAGAGATGGCCGCTGACTGCGGCACGCCCACTAACCTGACCCAATGTTCTGCATCAGGCTCTGAATCTCTCATGCCAGAACTTTGACACATAATTTTTCCTTTATTGGGTTCAAACTGTTAACGTTTTGGTCAGTAGCCAAATGCTTAACCCACTGCACTACCAGGGAAAGGAAAATTGTAATTGAAGTGTCCCAATCCTCCAGGAACTTTGGAGGCCACATCCAGGAGAGGAAGATGGGGTGTTTCCTGGTTTTCTTTCCTGAATTCAGGTCTGCATTTCCATCCCACTGCCACCACCCTGGTCAAAGGCACGATCACTCTCACCTGGACCAATGTTATTGCCTTCTTGTTAATTTCCAGGCATCCATTTTACTCCTCTTTCATCTATTTGATTGCTAAACACAAAGTCATCAGTTCAAATCCACCAGTCACTCCTTGGAGATCCTATACAGGGTTGCTGTGAATTGGAACTTACTTGAAAAGCACTCAACAACAAATCCATCGTCTAAACAATAACTTGTCGTTGTTAAGTGCCGGTGAGTAAGTACTGACTCATAGTGACCCTCTATAGGGTTTCCGAGGATCAGCTGGTGGGTTTGAACCACCAACCTTGTGGTTAGTAGTCCGGTGCTTATCCATCAGTGCCACACCAAGACTCCAAAAACTTTAACAAATTTAAGTAAGACCATATCACACCAATTGTACTTGGAATAAAAATCGAAAATCCTCAGGATGGCCAATAACATCCCTGCTAGTCTCATTGGACTATACCTCCTTGATCATTCAGCGTCTCTATATCTGCTTCCACAGCCTAGAAGATTTGATCCCTTATTCTTTGACTTTTTAACACCGGTCAGCTGTAAGACCCAGCTTAAATGTAAGGGAGGTCTTTCTCTCTCTTTTTTTTTTTTTTTACCTAGGTCTTTCTTGATGCCCCAATCCAACTTATGGTTACAACATTCTGTGCGTTTTATTTCCGGGTACTTTGAGCTATTATGACTGATGTATTTCATTTGTAGATGTGAAAAAATGTAATGCTTTCCTTCTTTGCATAGTTTGTAAGTTCCACAGAGACATGGAGCAGGCCTTTTTCTTCATGACTGTATCACTGATAGTTGTAGACACATAATTGAATATTTAGTGAATGAAGATCAAGAAGTCGAAATCATCCATTTCTTTGTTCTCTTTTGTCTTCATTTTGATGATTTCTTTTTACCCTAAAAGGAATAATTTATCATTTTCTCTATAATGTTTCTAGATAGACAATACCAGGCAGAGAAAAAGAATTTGTTGAAGTGGAAGACTGGGAATCGGTAGGGTCTACTGATCAGCTAAGTAGAAGATCAATGTATTACTTAAATCTGGTTTTCAGAAAGATCGCAAATGAATCTATACCACTAACTGCTTTTAAAAAACAACTTTTTAATGTGAATTGAGTGAAGGTTTACAGAACACACCCAGTTAACAAGTTAACAGTGTTTGCTTCGATTTACTTTTTCCCTCCTCCCAACCCCCTACCCACACTGTAATCATCATAGAATGTTTTATTTAGGAAGAAAATATTTTCATATTTTTTACAACTGTGGTCTCATGCAATCTTTGTCCTTTTGTGATGGACACACATTTCACTCAGTATAGTGTCCTCCTGGTTCATCCATGTTGTGAGGGGTTTTGCAGATGCTTTATTGTTCTTCAGTGTTGCATAATATTCTACAATGTGTAGGTGCCAAAGTTTGTTCAACTGTTCTTCTGTTGATGGGCATTAGGCTGTCTCCATTATTATGCTATTGTGTATCACTCACTTTTTAGGATTGCTCTTTATTAACCCACAAAGGTTATGTGCTTGAATGCCAAGGGAGGATTCTTTCATATAAAAATTTCCTGGAAATTACACATTAACCCTAAAAAGATGACATAATGAATGTGGATTTTCTCTGCTTCTTCTTGGCACTACATCAACTTAATTTGGTAATACAAGACATTTCATGCTGATCAGAAGAGATCATGTGAGTGTGTGTGTGTAGCTATATATATGTATATGTCCGTACATTATAGTTGTTGTTAGGTGTCTTTGAGTTGGTTCACAGTAACCTTATGCGCAACAAAACAAAATATTGCCCGTTTTCCTCACAATCATCGTTCCTCTCAAGCCTACTGCTGCTGCCACTGTGCTAATTCATCTCTTAGAGTCTTCTGCTTTTTCTCTAGCCCTTCATTTTACCAAGTATAATGTGTTTCTTTATGGATGGGTCCTGCCTAATAATATGTCCAAAGTATGAGAGATGATGTCTTGCCATCCTAGCCACTAAGGAGTATGCTGATTGTACTTCTTCCAACACACACTTGTTTTTCTGATAGTCCGTGGTATTTTTAACATTTCCCTCCAACACTATAACTCAAATGTATCAATTCTTCCATAGTCTTCCTTCCCAACTTTCACATGCATTTAAGGTTATTGGAAACACCATGTCTTGGATTAGATGCACATTAGGCCACAAACTGTCATCTTTGCTCTTGAGCACTTTAAAGAGGTCTTGGGCAACAGATTTGCCTAATGCAGTATGTCATTTTGTTTCTCGACTGCTGATTCCAATAGTGTCGATAATGGATACAAGCTAAATGAAAAGTCTTGGACAACTTTAATTTTTCTCCATTTCTCATGATGTTATTTATTGATCCAGTGGTAAGGATTTTTTTTTCTTTACATTGAAACGCAACTCATACTGATCTTCATCAGTAAGTATTTTAAGCAAGCAAGGTTGTATCATCAGCTTTCATTCATGAGTCTTCCTATAATCCTGATGCCATGTTCTTTTTCATATAATCTAGCTTCTCTGATTATTTGCTCAGCATACAGATTGATTAAGCATGGTTAAAGAACACAACCCTGGCACATACCTTTCCTGAGTTTAAACAATTCAGTGTTCCCTTGTTCTCTTTAAATGACTGCTCCTTGGTCTATGTACAGATTCTTTATAAGCACCATTAGGTGTCCCGGAATACCTATTTTCTACATGTTGTTCATAACTTGTCTTGATCGACACAGTTGAAAGCCTTTAATTAGTCAATAAAGCACAGGTAAACATCTTTCTGTTATTCTCTTCTTTCAGCCAAGATCCATCTAAACATCAGCAATGACATCCTCATCTGCATCTGGCTTGTACCTTTGGCATTTCCCTGTCAATGTACTGTTGCTGCCACTTTGGAACTATCTTTAGCAAAATTATACCTGCAAGTAATATCAATGATATTGTCAAATGATTTCCACATTCTGTTGGGCTGCCTTTCTTTGGAATGGGCAAAATATAGATCTCTTCCAATAGTTGGCCAGGTAGCTGTCTTCCAAATTTCTTGGGATAGATGAATGAGTGCCTCCCATGCTGCATCAATTCATTGAAAGATTTCAAGTTGTATTCTAGCCATTCCCAGAAACTTGTTCTTTGCCAATTCCTTCAGTCATCTTGGCTTATTTCTTTAGTACCTTTGGTAACTTTAGTACCTCTTGATCATATGCTACCTCTTGAAATGGTTGAACATCAACTGTTTCTTCTTGGTACAGTGATTCTGTGTATTCCTTCCATCTTCTTTTGATGCTTTCTGCATCATTCAATATGTTTCCAACTGTTGTTGTTGTCGTCAGGTGCCATTGAGTTGGTACTGACTCATAGCGACCTTATGCACAGCAGAACGAAACACTGCCCGATCCTGGGCCAACCTCACTACTGTTGCCACGCTTGAGTCCATCGAGGCTGACACTTGGTCTATCATTTTGTTGGGGGTCTTCCTCTTTTTCTTTGACCCTCCACCTTACCAAACATGATATCCTTCTCCAGTGACTGGTTCCTCCTGACAAAATGTCCAAAGTATGAGAGACGAAGTTTGGCCATCTTGGCCTCCAAGGAGCGTTCTGGCTGCACTTCTTCCAAAATGGATCTATGGGTTCTTTTGGCAGCCCATGGCACTTTTAATATTCTCCTCCAACACCATAACTCAAAAGCATCAATTCTTCTACTATCTTCCTTATTCACTGTCCAACTTTCACATGCATATGAGGTTATTGAAAATACCATGGCTTGAGTCAGGCGTGCCTTAGTTCTCAAGCTAACATCTTTGCTCTTCAACACTTTTAAAAGGTCTTGTGCAGCAGATTTGCCTAATGCAATACGTAGTTTGATTTCTTGATTGCTGCTTCCATGAGTGTTGATAGTTGATCCAAGAAGAATGAAGTCCTTGACAACTTCAATCTTTTCTCCATTGATAAGAATGCTGTTTATTTGTCCACTGGTGAGGATTTTTGTTTTCTTTACATTCAAATGTAATCCATACTGAAGGCTGTGCTCTTTGATCTTCATCAGTAAATGTTTTAAGTCCTCTTCAGTTTCAGCGAGCAAGGTTGTATCATCTGCATATCGTAGGTTGTTAATGAGTCTTCCTCCAATCCTGATGCTACATTTTTCTTCATAGAACCCAGCTTCTGGGATTATTTGCTCAGCATACCAGTTGAGTAAGTATGGTCAAAGAATACAACTTTGTCACACACCTTTTTACATTTTAAACCATTCAGTGTTCCCATGTTCTGTTCGAACAACTGCTTCTTGGTCCAGGTACAGATTCCTCATGAGCACAATTAAGTATTCCGGAATACTCATAATTCACAATGTTGTCTATAGCTTGTCACAAGCCACACAATTGAAAGCCTTAGTGTAGTCAATAAAGCACAGGTAAACATCTTTCTGATATTCTCTGCTTTCAGCCAAGATCCATCAGATATCAGCAATGATATCCCTTGTTCCACAGCCTCTTTTGAATCCATCTTGAACCTCTGGATGTTCTCTGTCAGTGTAGATTGTAGCTGTTTACCTTTACTCTGTTTTGCCAGTTGAATCCTTCAGTATTACAAGTTGAAGCTTGGATGTTTGATTTGGTTCTCTCAGCTTAAGACATGATGATCATGCTCTTCCCTTTTGGGTTTCTAATTCCAGGTCTTTGCACATTTCATTATAATACATGACTTTGTCTTCTAGAACTGCCCATTGTGATTTTTTTGTTCAGCCCTTTTGCTTCCTCATTTCTTCCATTTGCTGTAGCATCTCTATACTGGAGGGCAAGCTTCAGACATTCTTTCTTGTCTTCTTAATGGCCTTTTACTTTCTTTCTGTATAATGTTCTTGATGTCATCGCATAACTCTCCTTGTCTTTGTTCTTTACTGTCTAGTGGCTCAAATCTGTTCTCGAGATGGTCTCTAAATTCAGGGGGTATGTTAAAGGTCATACTCTGGCTCTCATGAACTTGTTTTAAGTTTCTTCAGCTTCAGCTTGAACTTGCATATGAGTAATTGATGGTCTGTCCAACAGTGTGCCCCTCGCCTTGTTTTGGCTGATGATATGGAGCTTTTCCACAGTATATTTCCACAGATGTAGTCAATTGGATTTCTGTTTATTCCATCTGGTGAGCTCTATGTGCGTAGTCATCTTTTATGTTATTTTAAAAAGGTATTTGCAATGAAGGATTCATTGATCTTCCAAAATGTTGTCATGTGATCTCCAATATAATTTCTATTACCAAGGTCATATTTTCCAACCACTGACCATTCCTCTTTGTTCTCAACATTTGCATTCCAATCACCAGTAATTATAGTTATTGTTCATTGCCTTCAAGTCAATTCCAGTGCATAGTGACCTCGTGTGTGCTGGGTAGAACTGTGCTTTAAAGAGCTTTCAAGACTATAATCTTTGGGAAGTGGATTGACAAGCTGCTCTTCCTAGGTGCCTCTGGTTGGGTTCAGACTGCCAAGTTTTGGGCTAATAGTTAAACATTTAACCATTTGCACCAGCCAGAGACTCCAGATATATGTGTATGATGTAGGAAAACAAATATATTATTATTAATAAATTCAAGTGACTTATATGAAGCCCATGAATGGGATAAAGCAATACAAGGATTTTTGTTTTTGATGATTTTGGTGGGAGGGTGGGGGAAGTAGGCATGTGTGTGTGAAATGTTGGCTTGTACAGCATTACAGATAACAGTGTCTTCATTTGGACTGGGAAAGTCAAGGAGAAAGAGTTGTACCGGTCTTTCAGTAGCTTCCACTGATCCATTAAACTTAAAATAGATTAATCTCCAGAGACATTCAACTTCCCGGACACAGCAATTACAGTGAAAAATGGCAAGCCCAAGACATCCATTTAATGGGAACCTACCGCCCAATATAGCTACCTACATAATTCTAGCTTTCATCCTGTGCAAGCCCACATCTCCATCTCTGCTGCCAAACTGTCTAATGCCAACTTCTTCTCTCACACTTAAAGGCAGGGAAGAATGAATTTCTGAACTTTGCAAGGTACTTATCTGGAAATGAGGCTAACTTAGAGTACCTTAAAATACTACAACTTTGGCTTTTCCCCATCTAAACTTTATTTATTTTGTTCTTGTTGAGAATATACACAGGTAAACATACACTCATTCAATAGTCTCTATATGTACAATATAGTTACATTGATTAAATTCTTCGAGTGGTCCAACCATACTTACTCTGTTTCTCTGAGTTATTCCTACCTCATTATCATAAACTCACTGTCCCTTGAGTTTGCTGTCTAATCTTTTGAGTTGCTATATTGTCAACTTGATCACATATGTTGGTGCTGCTACTTGCCATTGAGTTGGTTCCAACTCAAAGCAACACTGTTTACAACAGAACAAAACATTGCTGGATCCTGCACCGCACCATCTTCACAAACATTGTTATATTTGAACACATTACTGCAGCCATGATGTGAATCCATCTTGTGGAGAGTCCTCTTTTTTGCTTCCTCCTATGATGCTCTTCTCCAGGGCCTGTTCCTCCCAGATAATATGTACAAAGTACGTGAGATGAAGTCTCACCAACCTTGCCTCTAAGAAGCATTGTGTAGATACTTCTTCCAAGACAGATTTGTTTGTCCTGGTAGTCCATGGCATATTTAACATCCCTTGCCAACACCATAATTCAAAGACATCAATT
>NW_006408547.1:11781591-11807329 GCF_000296735.1 Chrysochloris asiatica | reverse complement strand
CACATCACAGATTATTAATTCATCTTTCTCCAGTCTTGATGCCACACCCTGCTTCATATAATCCAGTTTCTCTGATTATTTGCTCAGCATACAGATTGAGAAAGTATAGTAAAATGGTACAATCCTGATGTACACCTTTCTTATTTTAAAATATACAATATCTCCTTGTTCTGTTTGAACATATGCTTCTTGTTCTGTGTACAGATTCCATATGAGCACAATTAAGTGGCCTGCAATTCCTATTTCTTGCAGTGTTATCCATAATTTGCTATGGTCTACATAGTCAAATGCCTTTTGCAAAGCCAATAAAACACAGGTAAACATCTTTCTGGCATTCTCTGCTCTCAGTCAAGATCTATCTGACATCGGCAATGATATTCCTAGTTCCCTGTTATCTTCTGAATCTGGCTTGACTTCCGGAATTCTGGAAGTTCCCTGTTGATACACTGCTCTGTAACTGTTTTTGAATGATCTTCAACAAATTTTTGCTTGCGTTTCATATTAATGATGTTACTCAGTAGGATTCACACCTTTCTTTGGAATGGGCGCAGATATGAATCTCTTCCAGTTGGTTGGCCAGGTAGCTGTCTTCCAAATGTCTCGGTGTAGACAAGTAAAATATCTCCAGTGTTGCGTAAGTTTGTTGAAAAATGTCAGTTTGTATTCTGTCAATTCCCTGAACCTCATTTTCCACCAATGCCTTCAGTGCAACTTTGACTTTTTCCTTCAATAACTTTTTTTTCTTGATCATATGTTACTTCCCGAAATGTTTGAACATCACCAATTCTTTTTGGTATAGTGACTTTGTGTATTTCTTCTATCTTCTTTTGATGCTTCCTGTACCATTCAATATCTGTGTATAGAAATATCCAATATTGCACGTTGAGGCTTGAATGTATTTTTCAGTTCTTTCAGCTTGAGGAATGCTGAATATGTTCTTCCATTTTGGTTTTGCACCTCCAGGTCTTTGTATAATTCATTATAATACTTTGTTTTCTTTAGTCACCTTGTGTAGTCTTCAGTTTAATTCTTTTACTTCATCACATCTTCCACTTAGTTTCACTTGTGTGGCACATTAGGAGGATAAGCACTGGACTGCTAACTGCAAGGTCAGCTGTTCAAACCTACTAACATTTTGGAAACGTTCTACAGAGTTGTTGTGAGCCAGAACAGACTTGATGGCACTTAACAATGTTAACAACAGCATTGTATGTTGAAGAGGAAGTTTCAGAGTCTCTTCTGACATCCATTGGGTCTTTTGTGTCTTTCCTGTCATTAATAAAATGGGATCTCACATAGTTCTTCAAAGAGCATAATGCTCACGGCAGACAGTTTTTTCTTTACTAGTTAAGCTAAATTGTGGGTTAATTTGCTGCCCTGCAAGTTCGGTTTGAACCTCAAGATTGGTGGTTCAAGCTCACCAGCCATTCCTTGGAAACCCTATAGAGTGTTCCTATGAGTTGGAACCGACTCGAAGGCACTTGACACCAGACAACAACAATTGTTTAGTTTTAATATAATTTCAGGGCATGTTTTTGATTTAAGGCTTAAAGATTATCTTAGGCAATAGTTTCAAGGGTTCAGTCACCCTCCATGATTCTAGAAAGTCTAGAGTCTATGAGAATTTGAAATTTGGTTCTGTATTTTCTCCCTTTTGATCAGGATTCTTTTATGGAGTCTTTGATAAAAATGTTAAATGATGATAGCTGGGTGTCACCAAATCCTTCTGGAGGCAGTATTTCAGGAGGCAATTAACCACAATTTCCATAGACTTCTCCTATTTCCGATTTGCCTTCTTCCTCTGTGGCTCTCGTTGATTCGTTGTACCTTGGATAGCTGCTTGAAAGCTTTCAAGACCCCAGGCAACAAACTAGGAGACAGAATGAAGCACTACCCACATTGTTAACTGGGCTGTGCCATGAAAATATGACCTTAAACCTCCAAAACAAATAACAAAGTCCCATGTGATGTTTGGTTGTACTTAAGGAGCTCTGGTAGCATAGTGGTTACAAATCGGGCTGCAAACCTGAAGGTCAGCAGTTCTAAACTACCAGCTGTTATGCGGGAGAAAGATGAGGCTTTCTGTAAAGATTTACAACCTCAGAAACCCTGTATAGGGTCCTTATGGGTTGGAATCGACTTGACGGCACTTAACTGCGAACCTTAAGGTCAGTGGTTCGAAACTACCAGCTGCTCCGCGGGAGAAAGATGAGGCTTTCTACTCCCGTAAAGATTTACACCCTCGGAAACCCTGTACAGGGTCGCTATGGGTCGGAACCGACTCGACGGCACTTAACAACAACAACAACAACAACAGCAAGTATCCCAGCAGTGACTCTTTTTGTCACCAGAACTCCATAGAAATATGAAGGAACTTCAAATAGTTCATGGAAAAATGGAATTAAAAGATAATGGAGTTTTCCCACGAACTATTTGAAGCCCACACATGTATCTATGGAGACCTGGTATACTGCTGCAGGATAAACTCTGGACTGTTAACCTAAAGGTTGGTGGATCAAACTTACCAGCCAGTCTTTGAAAACCATATACAGGGTCTCTAAGAGCCAGAACTGACTTGATGGCACTCAACAGCAACGGCTGCATTTATCTGACATGCAACTTTTGATAGATTCAACTTTGTGCAGGTGTGCAACTTATTAACAGCAAGTACAATGAAATTATAGCCAAACCCAAGAAAATACAATATGAGGTTGTAGTGAAGTGCCTATGAGTTGGTTCTGACTCATAGTGACCCTATATAGGGCTTCTGATGCTGTGCATCTTTGCGGGAGCAGAAAGTCTCATCTTTCTCCCAAGGAGTGGCTGGGGGACTTGAACCACCCACCTGTGGTTCACTGTCCAATGCTTATTGTGTGACTCATACTAAGATGATTGAACTATGGGCAGTTGTGTGATGTAGGACAGCACTGGGCTTCGAACCACAAGGTTGATGATTCAAACCCTCCAGCTACTCCTTAGAAACCCTATACAGGGTCACTATGAGTTGAAACCAACTTGACGGCACTTAACAACAACAACCACCACAATGCTTAGACCAGTAACTGATTTATTTAAGGAGTCCAGCAAATACACATGATTATATTGTCCAAATTTTCTTTGTGAGAAATATATTCTGAATCATAATTCATCTGATTTGATAAGACTAGTGAAAGTTGGAGTCATATTTAGTGGTGGCCTTCAAAAAAATGTATATGCTACATAGAGAATCATGGATGTAACATATAATGTATTCACATATTCTAAAGCTCATATTTATTAAGATCTAGTAGAGCAAATGGAGCCCTAGTGTGGCACTGTAGGATATGCACTAGACTGATAACAAGGTTGGTGGTTCAAACCTACCAGCCATGCCTCAGAAACCCTATACAGGATCTCTATCAGTCAGAACTGACTCAATGACACTTAGCAACAACAACAACAGTATTTGAGCAAAGTAAGCGATATACTTTCAAGGATTTGAGGAATGTCAGAGCTGATACGGTAATTTAGAGGTAATCGAATCCTATGCCCCCTCCCTGATTTTATAGATGATGAAATTGAGAGCTAGAAAGAAGATACTTGTTTTGTCTGTCAGATCATGTTAGCACAGTTACGAAAGCATACTATTTTTCTCTGGAAAAGATGTGCAAAGTGGCTTCTTTAGGTAGCAGCAAAGTCCCAGGGCATCTCATCACTCCTCAGAGCCTTTAAAAGGTGTGTGCATTTTCACTGGACTCCTGGCTGTTAAAGTGTTCTGGAAGATGTCAATTCGTTAATCTTCAGGGCGTTGTGCAAGACCCATTGCTTACGGCTAGTATTCCCAAGTGAATGCAGACGGATTGGTATGGTCTACTTATTATAAAAGGGTATGTGAGGTTCAATTCAATTCAATATGTTTTTAATATTTAAAGGACTTCTGAAAGTCTAAAGTATTCTTATGTTCTCTATATGCATGCAACTATTGCAATTCAATACAATATATCATTATAAAAAATTAACTAAATTATAAAAATATGCCTGATAGCCAAATCTAAGATTAAATAAAAGAACATTCTCTTTGATTTGTTTCTCTGTTCGCCTTCAATTCCTCATTTACAGCTCAAGTTATATACTGTTAGTCAATAATTGTATATTTTATATCCCATACATTTACTTTTTTAAAGAGCTGTTGTTAGGTGCCATCAAGTTGGCACTAGCTCATAGTGACCTCATGCACAATAGAATGAAACACTGAATTTTCTGCAACAATTTCATAATCATTGCTATTCTTGAGCCCTTTGCTACTGCCACTGTGCTAATCCATCATGTTAGGGTTCTTTCTCTTTTTTGCTGACCCTCCACTTTACCAAACATGATGTCCTTTTACAGGGATTGGTTCCTCCTGATAATATGTCCCAAGTATGAGAGATGAAGTCTGGCCATCATGAGCTCTAAGGAGCATTCTGGCTGTATTCTTTCAATACAGCTTTGTTTCTTTTTCTGGCACTTCATGGTACATTTAATATTCTCCTCCAACACCGTAACTCAAATACATCAATTCTTCTATGGTCTTCCTTCTCCATTGTCCAACTTTCACGTGCATATGAGGTATTGAAAATTCCGCCAACCTTCTGGCTTGCAGTCCAGTGCTTATCTTTCAGTGCCACACCAAGAGAGCGACTAAATATCATTTACAACTTTCCACAGCTTGTTTTACTGTTTCTTATCAATCTTTGATTCGTAAGTGCTTGCTTATTCCCCTTGTAGGTTCATCAGGATCTCATGCAGTGAGGGTGCACACTGCTGCAAGGAAGGCACTTTAATCATTCTATTGAATTAATGCAATTATATGCCCAATGCATTAGGCTCTTCACTTAAGTGCTTATATTTATAACCACCATTGCATTGGCCTCCTTAGTATAGATATCTTTAACCATCACACAGAGGAAGAGTTTTAAAGCTATGAGTCCATTAGTTATTATTACTATTAAGTAAACATAGAAGATAATATTTAAAATTGATTGGGGGCTTCCTACAAAGGAATCTAAACAAACTATTAATGTGTTTACTCGTTTTGTTGTCACAACAATCCTTTGACAGTAATTCTATTATCATTATTCCTAATTTGTAAATGGAGAAATTGAGGCTCAAAGATGTAGAATGACTTGCTCAAGGTCACACTTAGTTAACGTTGGTGCTGATAACATTGCACAGGCAGACTGGCTCCAGGCAGTCCTGGTGGAAGCTCAGCTAGTCATCTAAAGTTCAGTGGTTCAAACCCACTCCTTACTCTGTGGGAGAGCGATGAGGCAGTCTGCTTCCGTAAAGATCTACAGCCTTGGGAACACGATGTGGCAGTTCTTTTGTGACCTACTGAGTTGCTATGAAGTGTAAACAACTCAAGAGGCATAGGTTTTAGTCTGACCCCTGAGCCTGCCTCTACCTCTAAAGCACTAAACTCATTGGTGACATACTAAGTTTGTAATTTTTTTTGTTTTTAATGTTTACCTGTGCTTTATTAACTATTCAAAGACATTTGACTATGTGGATTTCAACAAATTATGGATAACAGTCAAAGATTAGGAATTCCAGAATGCTAATCATGTTCATGTGGAATACGGAGACAGACCAAGAGACAGTGGTTCAAATACAGCAAGGAGCCACTGAATGGTTTAAAATCAGGAAGGTGTGTGGCAGGGTTGTATCCTTTCAGCATGCTTATGATGAACAAATCATCTCAGAAGCTGGCCTACATGAAGTACACGAGTAGCCATCACAATTAAAAGAAGATGCGTTAGCATCCTGCAATATGAAGATGGCACAACCTTGCTTGCTAAAAGCAAAGAGGACCTGAAACAGCTACCAACAAAGATCAAAGAATACAGCCTTCAGTAGGGTCTACACCCCTATGCAAAGAAACCAAAAATCTTCACAGCTGACCAATACGCAGCATTTTCATAAATGCAGAAGATGTCAAGGATTTCATTTCACCTGGAACCACAGTCAAAACCCATGGAAGCGGCAATCCAGAAATCAAACAATATATTGCATTGGACACATCTGATATAAAAGACATCCCTAAGGTATCAAAAAACAAAGATGTGGAATGGGTTTTTAAGTAAAGTTCCATTTTAATGAAATTATTACCATTTTTTAAAGTGCTTAGTATTTTTTTTCGTGAATTTCCAGACTCAGTAAAAAGTTACTAGCACCAGAAGTTTGTGATATAATTGTAGATTCTCATATTCAGAGCGACCGAGGGTAAATTCCCAGTTCTTTTATGAGTTTCACATATATTTATTTTTTCAGATGCCATCAAGTTGACTCCAATTGCTAGCAACCCCATGTGTTTTAGAATAGGACTGTGCTCCTTGGAATTTTCAATGGCTGTGATCTTTCAGAAGGAGATCTCCAGGTCTTTCTTCCTAGGTGCCTTTGCATCAATTCAAGCCATCAACTCTTTGGTTAGTAGACAAGTTCTTAACTATTTGTACCAACCAAGGACTCCCCCAACTCAGTTGCTATCAAGGCACCTCTGGCCCTTCGTACTTCATGTTTGTCAGAGTAGAATTCTGTTCCATAAGGTTCTCAGTGGCTGCCATCTTTTGGTAGTTGACCTTCTGAGACATCTCTGGGTGAACTTGAACCTCTAGCTGTTTGGTTAGGAGCCAGACATGTTAACCATTTGTACCACCCAGAGGTTTCATATACCAGTGCTTTAAAAAAAAGAGTTAGTTCATTTTTCATTTTCTCCCTCCAGGTTCAAGTCTATCACTGTGGGCCACAGCTTAAATGCTCTTCTGTCATGGTCAAGGTGGGGATGTAATGACTGAGAACGGCAACACCAGTACGCTGTATTTTATGAGTCTGAGGCTTAATGGATTACTCTATGAGAACCAAGGAAGCACTGTTTTCGCTTGGGGTGGGTATGTAAGATTATTCCCATTAGTTGGGAGTGGTTTTCAAAGCACATTTCACCATCAGACTCCCATTGCCAATGACATATTTATGTTCTAATCCTAGCGTGCTTCAGGCAGTGACAAAGGGCCTTAGCTTAGCAGTATGTTTGTGCTTTCTTCTTACCTGTCAGTGTGGGGAATGACCTGATTCATCTTGCAAATGAAATTAGTTTAGGTATTTGCCAGTTCTGTCGTTATTACTGTAAGCTGCAAAAAAGGAAATGGAGTCATTATTCTTTTTAAAAATGAACACTAAATATTTATTATTGCTAATCAATAAATAAAATGAACTATTTATTGATTGGTTACTCCGTAAGTCAGGGAATCTAGGCATCTTTATTAACTTCTTGAAACCCAGAGTTGTCTGTAGTGTGGTAAAAGACAACTTGAGTGTATTTGCCTGGTGATACTGAAGAGGTCAGGCAGTTTCTCTAAGGCGATGCTGTATGCAGCCAGCCCATTGAAGAGCCACATCTGTTTTCATCTCTGAGTGAATTCTTACTATCAGCAAAGCACTGGGTTCTTTGAACAAGAGACACTAAAGCGCCCTGGTGGTTCAATAGGTTAAGCATTCAGCTACTAAGGGAGGTGTTGTTGGTTTGAAGCTACCAGTTGCTCCAAGGGAGAAAGATGATACAGTCTGCTTCCGTATAGATTTCCAGCCTCAGAAACCATAAGAAACAGTTCTGTTCCATCCTATGGGGTCACTATGAGTTGGAATCGACTCGATGGCAGTGGTCTTCTTGTATCAAAGGACGTGTACACAAAGCACGCTGTTTGCATGAGTTGAACTGGATTTGGAGAAAGCTCGTCTTCAGAGTAACCAGTGTCAGTTTACCCATATGAAGAAAATTCACATTATCGGGCACCAAGTTTATCGGCTGCCTCATGAGACGGATGGTCACTGTGACTGAGAAAATGGACTTAACCCTACAAATGATCAGAGAGATGAGACTGGGTCAGCCACCATGTCGGTGGTTATTTATAGAGTTTCTGTAAGTCAGAGTCCACTGAACAGCAATATAATAACAAAAAAAGATGCCAGAGCATGTATGAATCGCATCTCACTAATTCTTGACAAGTAGCCTCCAAGGAAAGGACTATATCACCTTTTGAAGAAAACAATTCTGGTAAGTAGAAAAGGGAAACCCAAAGACGTGAAGATGAAATCAACTCCTTGCTTGTCCATGCAAGCTATGTGACCTTGTCTAAGTTATCAACTCATCACAAAACTGAGGACAAATTTTGGTTGAAGAATCAGCAATTTGGAATAACTCAGATGAGGCTTTCGGCTCCCGTAAAGATTTACAGCCTTGGAAACCCTGTACAGGGCCACTATGGGTTGGAACCAACTCGATGGCACTTAACAACAACAAAAACAATCTCTATAGGAGAAAATTGTCAGGGCTTGGTTCTAGTGCTGCTGAGTAGGTTCAAACCATTAGCCTTTCCATTAGTTGTTGTTAAGTGCCGTCGAAATGGTTCCGACTCCTATCAACCCTGTCTAGGGTTTCCAAGGAGTGGGTGGTGGGTTTGAACCATTGAACTTGCAGTTCCAACCAACCTTGTGATCCAGTGCATTACCCTGCTGTGCCATCCCAGGACTTCACTTTCCATTAGTAGTTAAGTGCAAACCATTTCTGCCACTCCATTCAATACGCCTATTGAACAAAGGTAATTAGGAGCTTTGGTGAATCTCATGAGCATATGAGTCTGAAATTTTGATGAGTGGACATGATGATCTGCAGTTCTGACTGATGAGCATCTCTCTCCACTGTGCTTTTTAAAATGATAGATTTATTTCTTTGTAGTGAACTCATTATACCACAGATATCCCAGTTCTTAGGACTGTTCTGATGACTAAATGAGATGATATGGGCTTAATGCGTTGCCTGGGGTCAATGTTTTGGAATATAAAATGGTTGAGGGTAAGCAGGTGGTGTAAATCAGTTGCTGACAAGTCAGCTCTGACTCATAGAGACTCCATGTGTGTGTCTCAGAGTAGAACTGTGCTCCATAGAGTTCTCACTGGCTGGTTCTTCAGAAATAGATTTCTAGGCCTTTCTGTTGAGTGTCCCTGGGTGGACTTGAAACTCTAACCTTTTGCTTGGTAGCTGAGAGTGTGAACTGCTTGCATCGCTCAGGGACTCAGGTGGATGTTTGTTGTTATTAGGTGTTGTGCAGTCCATTCTGACTCATACAGACCCTATGAACAATAGAGTATAACACAACCTGGCCCTACAATCTCCTTGCAATTATTGTTACGTTTGAGCCATTGTTGTCATGTGATGCAGTGAGTTATTTAGTATCTCTTCTAGTCATAGTCTTTGTAAACTCCCACCAAACTATGTTTTCCTGATAGGTCCGGGTAAGAGAGGTTGGGTTGATGCTGATGGGTTATATTTCCTTTGTGAGTGGTTGTTAACAGAATTCATTGTGAAAACTTGGAACTCTAACATGTTTATAAAATGAACCATCTCAGAAGCAGGAACCAAGAATCTCACTACTTCCAAAGACGTGTCAGGAATGAAGCATTCTTTGGCCCTCAAGTCCCCTGTGCATGATACCCCCTTGAACCAGAGACAGAAATCTGTGGCTCTGGAGGAGTAACAGAACCAAGAGCCACAGCAGCAGAACCAAGAGCCAGAGCATGAGACAGAGCAGTGGGCTTCCAGTCCAAGGAACAAGTAAAGATGGAGGACTTGTGGGGTTAGGTGCCTCCAGACACTTAATCAGGGGAGCAAGATTTGCTGACTCATGGAGCTAGAGCCAAGTGCCTTCAGGCTGAGGCTGATGGTAGAGTGGTACACCCTGTGGATATTTATGAGCAGCTTTAAAGGACCTTTGTGATATTACCAGAGCAGGGCAGAGGCCAGGCCAAGGGGCTGAGTGCTAGAGAGAGGCCCGATTTTGAGCACAGCAGAGGAGAGGTTGTCTTGACTCAAAGAACTGTGTCCTGAACGTTCATGACCCTGAATGGTAACCTGTTGACTTCCCTAATAAACCCGTAGCTGTGATGTTGTGTCTGAGTTCTGTGTGGCCATTGCTAGGAATTCTCAAACCCAGCTGAGATGTAATAGTGAACCATGGAAGGAATGGGTGGCGCCATGTTTTCCATTTTACCACTGTGTCAATATATGTTGTTGAGGCTCTTCCTAGTTTTTTCTGATCCTCCACCTTACCAAGCATGGTGTCCTTCTCCAGGGACTGGCCCTTCCTGACAACATCCTCAAAGTTCGAGGGATGAAGTCTCTTGCCATCCTGAGTCTTGCCATCCTTGCTTCCAGGGAGCAATCTGGCTGTCCTTCCAAAACAGATTTGTTCGTTTTTCTGGTTGTTGTTGTTTAGATGCCATAGAGTTGGTACCAACTCATAGTGACCCTATGCATAATAGAACGAAAACCACTGCCCAGTCCTGAGCCAACCTCACGATTGTTGCCACGTTTGAGCCCGCTGATGCTGCCCCTTTGCCAATCCATCTCACTGGTTGTTGTTAAGTGTCATTGAGTCGGTTCTGACCCATAGCAACCCTGTATAGGGTTTCTGGGGGCAGCTGGTGAGCTTGAACAGCCGACCTTGTGGTTCAAACAGTTTTGCAGTCTGGCGCATTAACCCACAGTGCCATACCAGGACTCCTTTTCTCTGGTAGTCCACTGTATACTCAATATTCTTGGCCAACACTAGGTGTTTTACTGGCATGAGATCTCTTCAGTTTTTCTTAAGAATCCTTGTTTCTTGGAGCAGAGTACTTTTAGTAATTGTAATTGCTAAGGTTCTATGATTGTTTCTAAATCAATGAGAATTGCAAACAACTGAGTAAGGAGATTAACTTTTTAAAATGTGAAAAATCCCATTTTCTTATAAATATTGATACAAACATAGTGATTAAAAGTTGTAATAAAGCTCATTATTACATGAATTTTCAAAGTTCCGATTCAAACATATACCATAAAACTAGACACTGATTACTTCCTGATAGAAGCAGGAGGTGAACAGTATCTAATACAGGAATTACGCTCATTGTCTGCCATTGGTCTTACAGAAGTCATTGCATTTATCTGTAAATTCCTTTCCTTAAATTAAAAAAATTAAACTGTCTCATTCATCACTGTGATTGTCTGTGGGAATAAAGTTATATGCTCCCTATTCTAAATTGGACTTACTCTATGACTTGGTGAGGTACATTTGACTTATTTGCTGCTTTATTTAAAGGACTAAAGTCTAGAAAAAAATTTATGAGTGGCGGCACCCTGTTTTCCAGGCTGTTTTGAGGACTGATCCTGGGGGACAGGAAATAGAAACCAAGGTCTCATATTATGGGATGGCTAGAGCTCTCGGCGCTTGACTGGACTGAAAAGTCAGTTTGAACCACAAGGTCAATGGTTCAAGCTCACTAGCTGCTCCTAGGAAACCCTATACAGGGTCGCTGTGGGTCAGAACGAACTCGACAGTACTTAATAACAATAACAACATAAGCTCTTCACAAAAGCGCAAGAGTAGTCAACTTTATGAGCACAACATCAATTTGGAAAGGCAAATACCTTTTGGAGCCTTTTTTAGCCTGACTTTACGCTCCTTCATTTACTTTACGTGTAAACAAGCAAAAGGGCCAATCTTCTCTTTGCCACAGACCCCAGTGGTCCACTTAGAATAAAAGGCTCTGTTTTGAATGACTTTCCAAGCCCTGAGGAGAAGTCTGAAGGTCAGATCAGGTTAGGAATGTTCCCTAGAGGGAATTCTTCAGTTCACCTCCCCTTTAATTGTTTTAGATTGGCCTTTGTTTTCTTGAAGTTTTGGGAAACTTTGATTTTAGGTGGGCTGGGCTTTTGATTGGTGGTGGGCTCTGAATTTGAGAAAATCTGTTTGTTCTATGACCATAACATGCAGTATCTGAGTCATGACCTTCACTGCATATGAGCACTGTTTAATAACTAAGAGTTATAATAACTTAGCACTTGTTGGTGTTCTATGCCGTGGAGTCGATTCCAACTCATAGTGACCCTGTACAGGGTTAAAACTGAGACACTGTAAATCTTTACAGAACCAGAAAGCCTCATCTTTGTCGTGAAGCTGCTGGTAGTTTCGAACTGCTGACTGTGAGATTAGCAGCCCAATTCGTAACCACTACGCTCCCAGAGCTCCTCAGTTACACAGTGTTTATGCCAGGAGTCCAGGTGTGATGTTGTGGGATAAACACTGGTCAGTATCCACAAGGTTGGTGGTTCAAATCAGCCAGCTCCTCCTCAGAAACCCCATATAGGGTCAGAACCGACTGGACAGCACTTACCAACAACAAATGGGATACTGGGCACTGTTTTGAGAGCTGTATAGATATTCACTTGTGAATTGAAATCCTTAGCTTTCCAATTTGCAGAATCTTCAGCATCACTGAAATTAGTATGTTAAGCTCACCAGCTGTGAGTACATGGTTCATACAGCACCAAGCACAGGTACAAATAAGAGGAAGTCTTACTTGCTGGGATCATTTACAGTGTCAAGAGATTTGATAAAATAAGTTTACATTAATAGCAAAAGGTAGATTTTGATAGATGTCATGAAAGGTACAAGTAAAGTGGTAAGAGGGTTCAAAAGAAGGCAAATTTGCTTTGGGAATTTCTTATCATGAAACTGAGGAGCAAGGTTTTGGGCAGAATCTTGAAATAGCTGATTTCAAAAGGCAGAGACGGAAGCGGAGGCTGGATACACAGAAGCAATGTACAGATACTGGGAAGGAAGCGCAGGATTTGTTTTGGGGGACCATGAGTATCCCATTTTGTTTGGTTCTTAGTGTACGTGTATGGCCTGAACCAGTTTAGGCACATAAGTGAAGGATCTAGGAAGCCAGGCTAAAAAGATTATTGATTAGCAATGTTAAGCATCTGAGGGATTTTCAAAGGATAAGCAACAGAAGAGTTGTATTAAATGTGAGGGAGGGTAAGATGGTGGTAGGATGAAAACTAGAGTTAGCAAGTAGAGTAAGAAGCTATTGTAATTGTCAAGCAGAGAAGCAATGATTTTGGAATTGGAGCAATTGTGATAGATTCAAATAGAGATGTTAGATATGAATTTGTAGAAGGTGAGGAAGAAGAATCTTGATAATATTTCCAGGACTTTTAAGTGTGAAATAATGGTGGCTTTATTCATAGAAATTGGGAACTTGAAGGGGTGTGTATACGTGATTCTGCATGTGGGAAGATAATTATAGCTTGTTTTGGACATAATTGGCTTGGAGGTTTTGGTAAGATGTTAAGATAGAGACACACAAAATAGGCTAAGTTCTGCCAATGAAAATATTATATGTTTAAAAAATGAAAAGAAAAAGTTATATTCTTAATGTCAACAAATCCAGATAACAGAGTTCTTGAATAGGTTCTCAGCATTGCTTTTCTTTAATTATAAGGGGGACTCAAACACTTGTGGAATAATTCCATTATCTTTTAATTCCAATTTTCTTCACAAAAATGTTTGAATACCCTTTGTATTTTCTGTACTGCAAGAGTGAGTCAAAAATAATCTTCACTCTGGTTATATTAAAATGCCTGCCCATGATCATGGCTGATAACAACATTGAACATGAATGTGAAATGACTCTGTCGAAAAAACGAGTGACAGTGGATTATGTGGCAAATCATTTACATGTTAGCCATGGACCTGCCTAAGAAATAATCCATGACAGACTTAGGTTTTGAAAAGTTTATGCAAGATGGGTACTGAAACAAATCATGGAAGAGCATAAATAGAAGCTTTTGGACATCTCCAAACAGAATTTGAACTGATACTTGAAGGAAGGTAAAACTTTCTTAAAAAAAGTTGTTACTAATGATGAAACATGGATTCATCACTGAGAGCTTAAGGGTAAATGGCAGAGTATGGGACGGAAACATCTTCACTTGCCAACCAAGAAAAAGTTCAAAAGTCAAACATGAGATGGAAAATTGGTGCTTACAGTTTTCTGGGATTCTCAAGGGTCAAAGTTGGAACACTGTCAGGAAAAAGTTCAACAATCAACAGTGCTCATTACAGTAAGATGCTCACTGAAGAATTGAAAAATAAACTTGGGATTAGGTACAGAAGACTGTTATCCAAGGGCATTGTGGTCTTCCATGACACATTCCCACACCTCTGCCCACACTGTTGACACTCTTCAAAAACTTTGTGTTGAGGTGTTAAAGCATCCTCCCTGTAGTCCTTATCTTGCTCCATCTTACTTTCACTTGTTTGGTCCTTGAAAGCAGCCCTTGCAGGACAAAGATTCACCTTGGATGAAAAAGTGAAGACAGCTTTGCGTTCGTGGCTCTAAGCTCAGCCTAAAACATTTTTTAAATAAGGGAATATGAAAGTTTGTTGACAGATGGACAAAGTAAGTGTATTGAAAAGCAAGGAGATTATATATAAAAAATAATGTATTTGTCATTTCTAAATTGATTAAAAACCCCATCCAAGACTGAAATTCAAAGGGAACACACAAGGAGACATGTAAGCTTGCTGGTAACCACATTAGTCTATTGGTGAGTGGAAGTGGGAGAAAGGCGGCAATGAACGTATATAGGCTGAGTTCAACTGCGTTCCGTATACTCCTGTTGACCTGCAGATGAGAGAGAAGAAAGAGGAAGAGTTGGTTGGTCCAAAGTGTGGTGAGACCTGGGGATTTCTGAGACCATGGACAAGGATAAAGCCACAGAGGGCAGAGCTGAGAGTGAAGCATCCAGCTATTATGAAGTGAGGGGAGACACACAAGAACACTCAAACTGGCAGGCAGTACCCATTTTACCTAGTTTCAATGGCTTGATAATCAGAACTTGACTAGAGGAAAATAAAGAAATTTGATAAAGGAAACAAGTGTAAATTGCTACACTTTGGTGAGCTTGACCTATACTTATGGATGTAGTAGCTCAAAATACCAACAGAGAAAGGAGTCTTCACATCAAGGATCAAACCTTAGGATTTATAGGGACAGGCAACTTAGACACTGGCTACTTAAAATGGGGGAGCCTATAAAGGCATGAAGTGACTGGCTTACAAGTTTTCAAGAGGGAGTTTAGTTTCAGAGTGTGTGAGGGAAGGTAGAATTCCCAATGAGTATTTTTCATCTTGCACCAACAAGATGGATTGGTCAAGTGGCAGCATCGATAGACTCAACAATAGTGAGGTTGGCCCAGGATCGGGCAGTGTTTCGTTCTGCTGTGCATAAGGTCGTTATGAGTTGGTGCCAACTCGATGGCACCTAACAACTACAACAACAAACAAGATGGGTCTGGTGAAAGGAGCTGGGGATAAGATTCTTATGATCCAATAGTGAGTAATTGTTATCATGACTAATTGCAACTGTCACAACTGTAAAGGTAGAAGTTTTGTAACAAAAATGGGGGATTAATTTTATAATCCAGGAACAGAGGACCCTAGGATCATCAAGGAAGAAGAGCATGAGTGGAATGTGGGAGCCTATCCAGAGAAGCAGCGACGTAAGAGATGGAGGCAGAGACAATGACATGGAGAGAGAGGAGCTGACAACTCTAGACTTATGGAAAAAGTAAGACTGTGTGTTGGTGGCTAGGAGACAGGCTTGCAGAATGTACCTTTGGGCTGTTTAAGTGATTATAGATTCTTGAGTGTTTTTGCATACATCAAGCAAACAAACAAAAACAGAGGGAATAAAAGCAAATACTGTTGAATGAAATACAATAGGATGAGTGCAAAACCCATGTCCTCACAATAAAAGCTTAAAAAAAAATTGGTTAAAATAAATCCTACAGCCAGAGTGTGGATAATTTTTGACTCACACTTGTATTATATAGATATTGCAATGCTTTATGTCATTTGTCTTTAAAATTTTAATATGTAAATCAAAGTTGATGTTGGGTGCTGTGGAGTCAGTTCCAACTCATTGCCCGAGCCTAGGTAAGCAGAACAAACCAGTGCTTAGTCCTGCCTCATTATCACCATTGTTGCTCTGTGTCAGTCTGTTGTTGCAGACATTGTGTCAATTCAACTTGTTGAGGGTCTTTCTCATTTCTCCTGGCCCTCCACCAAATATGTCCTTATCAGGGACTGGTCCAAAGTATGTGAGACAAAGTCTCACCAACCTCACTTCTAAAAAACCATTCTATTTACTCCAAGATCAATGTGCTCTTCTGCAAGTTAAGATTCTTCATCAACACCATAATTCAAAGGCATCAATTCTTCTTTGGTTTTCCTTATTCATTGTTGACCAGGTAACATTCGTCCTCCAAGTGGCACTTTAAAGACGTCTTTTGTAGCATATTTACCCCATGCAATGTGTTGTTTGGTTTCTTGGCTGCTGTTTCCATGCCCATTGATAATGGGTCCAAATAAAATGAAATCCTTGTCAACTTCAATCTTTATCCCATTTATCATGGCACTACTTATTGGTCCAGTATGTTGAAATGTAATCTATACCGATCAAGCAATGGTGTTTCATCTGACTATTTCAGGTTAATGAGCCTTCCTCCAATCCTGATGCATTATTCTTTTTCATATAGCCCAGTTTCTTGAATTATTTGCTCAGTATGAAGTTTAAATGAGTATGGTAAAAGGATGCAACCCTGGTGTGCACATCTTTCTATTTAAACTAGGTAGTAGCCTCTTGTTCTATTTGAAAGACTGCCTCAGGGTCTACATACAGGTTCTGTTGTTGTTGTTAAGTGCCATTGAGTCCGTTTTGGCTCATAGAGACTGTACATAAAGTTTCCAAGGAGCAGCGCTGAGTTTGAACCTCTGACCTTGTGGCTCAAAATGACCTTGTGGTCCAGTGCTTATCCTACAGTGCCACACCAGAACTCTACAT
The DNA here is from genome assembly GCF_000296735.1 of Chrysochloris asiatica. Taxonomy (NCBI): domain Eukaryota; kingdom Metazoa; phylum Chordata; class Mammalia; order Afrosoricida; family Chrysochloridae; genus Chrysochloris; species Chrysochloris asiatica. The sequence continues at coordinate 11,790,586 of NW_006408547.1, read as the reverse complement.
ACACACAATTTTAGTGTACTGGATTTCCTATTTTTTGCAGCGTTATCCATAATTTGTGATGATCCACACAATTGAATGACTTCATAGTAAATAAAACATAAATAAACGTATTTCTTGTATTCTCTGCTCTCAGTTAAGATTCATATGATGTCAGCAATGAAATCCCCTGTTCCATGTCCTCTTCTGAATCAGTCTTGAATCCCTGGAGGTATCCTGTTAATGTTCATCTGCAGCCATTTTTGAATTATATTCAGCAACATTTTATTGGTTTGTGATATTGTTCGGTAGGATCCACATTCTCTTGGATCACCTTTCTTAGGTGTGGGAACAAATATTGATCTTTTCCAGATGGTTACCATGTAGTTGTCTTCCAGATTTCTTGGTCCAGATAGACAAGTGAGTGCTTTCAATGTTGTATCCATTTGTTGAAACACCTACATGGGTATTTCGTCAAGTCCTGGAACCTAGTTTTTCACCAATGTTTTCAGTGCAGCTTGGTTTTCTTCCTTCAACATCATTGATTCTTGATTATATTCTGCCTCCTGAGAAAAGCTGAATGTTGGCCAATTCTTTTTGACATAGTGACTCTGTGTATTCCTTCCGTCTTCTTTTGAGGCTCCTTACATTGCTCAATATTTTGTCCATTTTGTTGTTGTTGTTAAGTGACATTGTGTCCATTCTGACTCTTAGTGACCCTGCGTAGGGTTTCTGTCGGGTGGCTGGTGAGCTTGAACTACTGACCTTGCAGTACAAACTGACCTTGTGGTCCAGCACATTAACCCACAACACCACACCAGAACTCTTCAATATTGTAAATTGAGGCTTGAATTTTTTCTTCGTTCTTTCACCTTCTGGTTTTTTATGTACTTCCCTCTTGGTTTTCTAACTCCAGGTCTTTACACATTTAAATTTAGTACTTTACTTGCCTTCTCAAGCCACCCTTTGAAATCTCCTGTTTAGTTCTTTTACTTCACCATTTTTCCTTTAACTTTAGCTTGTCTATATCCTAGAGCAAATTTCAGTCTCTTCTGATGTCTATTTTTGTCTTTTATTTTGTTCTTGTCTTTTTAATGACCTTTTGGTTTCCTCAAGTATGATGCTCTTGATGCCATTGTACAACTTGTCTGGTCTTTGATTATTTGTATTCAATGTGTCATACCTATTCTTGAGATGGTCTCTAAATTCATGAGAAATATATGAGGGGATTTCAGAAAGCTCATGGAAAATTTTCATTATATTATAAATTCCATTTTTCAATGAAATGTTTGAAGTCCCTTCATATTCAAGGTTGTAGTTTGTTTCTTGTGGACCTGTTTTAATTTTCTTCACCTTCAACTTGAACTTGCATATGAGTAACTGATGGTCTGTCCTATAGTAGGCCCTTGGTCTTGCTTTGACTGATGATAATTGAGTTTTTCCATCATCTCCACAGCTGTAGGTGGAATTGATTTTTGAGTTGGAATTGAGTTGATGGCAGTGGGTTTGATTTTGTTGTTCTTCTTCTATCCAGGAAAGTTCAAGTGTATAATATCCATTTACAAAGTTGAAAAAAGGTATTTTCAATGAGTAAGTTGTTCGTCTTACAAAATGCAATCTTTGTGTTGCTATTATCATCAAGGCCAGATTTTCCAACTACTGATCTTTCTTCTTTGTTTCCAACTTTGGCATTCCAATCATCCATAATTATCAGTGCAACTGGATTGCATGTATGAAGAATTTCAGACTGCATAAATTGGTAAAAATCTTCAATTTATTCTTCTTTGGCATTATGGACTGATGGGTAAATTTGAATAACAGTTGTATTAACTGGTTTTTGTTATTGTTGTTGTTGTTAAGTGCCATCGAGTCGGGTCCGACCCATAGCGACCCTGTACAGGGTTTCCGAGGGTGTAAATCTTTACGGGAGTAGAAAGCCTCATCTTTCTCCCGCGGAGCGGCTGGTAGTTTCGAACCACTGACCTTAAGGTTCGCAGCCCGATTCGTAACCACTACGCTACCAGAGCTCGTTTTTGTTATAGGCATATGCATTTTATCTTCTCACAGATAATATTGTACTTCAGGTAAGATTTTGAAGTGCTCTTTTCAACAATGAATGTGTTGCCATTGCTCTTCAATATGATATTCCTGGTGTGGTAGACTATATGATTGTCTAATTCAAAGTGGCTAATACTGGTCCATTTCAGCTTGCAAATGTCTATGACATTGATTTTTATGCTTTCCATTTTCATTTCAATTTTTCTAGAGTCATACTTCATACATTCCAATTCTAGATATTAATAGACTGTGCACCTGTTTCTTATCATTTTGAGTCATGCCTCATGAAAATAAAGTTCCTAAAGCTTTACTCTAGTTTGAGGAGACAGCTCTTCCCCAGTCATATACTGAGTGACTTTCAACAGGAGGGACTCATCTTCAAGCACTGTATCAGGCAATGTTGTATTGATATTCATAAGGTTTTCAATGGCCATGTTATTTTAGGAAGTAGATTTCAAAATCCTTCTTGCTAGTCTCTTTTAATCTGGAAATCTGCTAAAACCTTTCTACCATGTATGGCCCAGTTAGTATTTGAAATACTGGTGGCATATTGTCCAGCATTGTGGCTACACTCAAGCCACCACAGTAAGATAAACTCACAGATGAGTAGTGGAAACTGAAGCAACATGCACGTACTTACTATAAACCCAAACTCAGCCAACTGCCATCTGTTTGATTCTGACTCATAGCAACCGTATAGGACAGGGTAGAATTACTCCTTAGGGATTCTAGACTGTAAATCTTTATAGTTGCGGATAGCTTCATCTTTCTTCTGTAGAGTGGCTGGTGGGTTTGAACCACTGACCTTGTGGTTAGCAGCCAAGTGCTTAATCTGCTGAGTCACCAGGGCTTCACAGTCACAACATAATTCTGTTAATACAGGAACACATAAAAGTACAAAGAGACCAAAAAAAAAAAAAAGCTAAGATTCACCATCCAAAGGGTTAGAACTATTACTCTATTTTAATTCTTTTGTAGTCTTTTTCTATGTGTGACTTTTCTTCCACATATTTATAAATATACTGTACATATAACTTTTAAAATAATAAAACCTAATTTAGACCTGCTTTGAATCAGCTATATTATTTATTCCCTCCCCATATAGTCTCCTGATGGATATTTTTAGGGACTTAAAAAACAATCCATTAAGAAAGCAAATAGCATTTATTGACTTTTACCTATTCTTGGTCAATCCTCATAATACATTTTATTTGGTACTTTGGAATTTCTAGCATTTACAGATGTATTAGAGTTGTGATGTGGTGCTGTAGGTTAAGCATTGGACTGCTAACCTTAAGGCAGTTCAAACCCACAAGTCACTTCTTGGAAACCCTATACAGGATTGCCATGAGCTGAAACTGACCCAATGACGCTTAACAACAACACAGATGTATTAACTAAATAGAAGCCACCTACATTTGTATATCTTCACATATTTGTCATTAGATTTATAAGTACACTTATACTACTTATGAAATTAGACTATAAGTTGTCTACATTCATTTATGGTACACATTGGAAAATAATTTCCACAAAGCTTTATCAAAACTAGTCGATGGGATATGTTTGCAGCTTCCATGATTAAGGTTGTTGGTGTTGTTAAGGGCTGTCGATTCAATTCTATCTCATAGCGAGCCTGTATAGGGTTTCCATGGAGAGGCTGGTGAGTTTGAACCACTGACCTTGTGGCTCAAACCAAACTTTGTGTCCATTCTTTTATCCCACAGTGTCACACCAGGACTCTATGATTAAGGTAGATAAGATAAAAAAACAAAAACCTGACTAGAATATTCATGACTCTTTTGAGTTATCAGAGAAAACAAAATTCCTTTCTGGTGCCGTTTTCCTTTCAACTAAAGGAAAACACACTCAGTTCTCCTTAATTTGTTTATATTAGAGAATGGTGACCCCAGGAGGGATGTTGGTTGGGCAAAATACCAAACACACCTGCCAAGTCTGTGCTTCAGAAATTTTACATCCAGGTGTAGCTAATCCCAGGAGGAAGTTAATCTGTGGGTACCTGCTTAATTTTCACTCATCTCTTCAGATCTTTGTTTGCCTTGAGAAGTATCCTGAGGTAATATCTACTTTAGGCGACTTTCCAATAAACCTCCTTAAAAAGAATTTCTCTGCAATATCAAGTAAGTGGCATTTTTGCTAAAAAACAAAAACAAAAAAACCCCACAATAAAATGAAATTCAAATCTCAAAAGAACTAAATTCATTTGAAAATTTAAAGTGTCAATTCAAGAATGATCCGAAGTTTGTAATTTTCCTTATCCATGGAGAAGTATACAATTTGCAAGGTCGACTTAATTTTATTTAGAAATCTGTTTTGTATCAGAATTCTAGTTTTGTATCAGCGTTTTATCTGGCAGTAATGATCCTATAAGTCCCGGTAAGTTTTCTAATGATGTAATCTGTTCTGAAGCAGAATGCCACATTTTTCTCTCCCAGAGTCTTTCAGTGGACAGCTCAGCACTTTAACTACTGCATCACTAGAGTTCTTTATGACTGTTAGTTTCATGAAAGCCAAGAATGGAATGAAGTCTAATATGAATGCCACACATTTTGTAATTAAGTGCCCTTGAGTCAATTTCAATTCATAACCAAGGAGCAGCTGGTGAGTTTGAACTGCTGACCTTCCAGTTAGCTGTCCAATGCTTTATCCTACAGCACCACACCAGAACTCCTGAATGCTACATAACAACATATACATTTATAACCATACATTTGGTCATGGTTTTATAAATGTCGAAATTATTTGCTTGTTACAAATGATAACATGATCCTAGCACTTTTTGTAATAAATTGGGCATTCTGAAATATCTGAGGATAATTCTGGGAGTCTTTTATTAAGAGCTTGGCTGCTGATAGGTTGGTGGTTTGAACCCACTAGCCGATCCCAGGGAGAAAAATGTGACCATTTGCTTCCGTAAAGATTTACAGGGACAATTCTAACTGCCTTACAGGATCACTATGAGCCGGAATCAACTCGAAGACAATCCTTTTATTATTATTATTTGGTAATGCATTGTTGCTTCCGTGTTAGGTGACATTGTGTTGGCTCTGAGACACTGCCCAGATCTCTGCTGTCCTCACACTTGTTCCTATGTTTGAGTCCGTTGTTGTGGCCACTGCATCCATTTCATTGAGGAACCACTCCTGAACCAGTATCTTACCAAGGATGATTTCCTTTGCCAGCCACTGGTCCCTTCTGAAAACATGGCTATAATAAGTGAGACCACCTCTTGCTTCTAAGGAGCATTCTGGTCGCACTTCTTTGAAGATAGATTTGTTTGTTTTTCTGGAAGTCCATGGCATATTTAACATTCTTTGCCTACACTCTGAAAATAGCATCATCAATTCTTTTTTGGCCTTCATTATCCATAATCTAAGGAGCTCTGGGAGCGTAGTGGTTACGAATCGGGCTGCGAACCTTAAGGTCAGCGGTTCGAAACTACCAGCTGCTCCGTGGGAGAAAGATGAGGCTTTCTGCTCCCGTAAAGATTTACACCCTCGGAAACCCTGTACAGGGTCGCTATGGGTCGGAACCGACTCGACGGCACTTAACAACAACAACAATCCATAATCTGGAGTCCTGGTGTGGTGCTGTGGGTTAATGTACCAGATTGCAAAGCCGTTTGAACTGAAAAGTCAACGGTTCAAACTCACCAGTCTCTCCTCAGATACCCTATAGAGGGTCACTATGGGTCAGAATAGACTCAATGGCACTTAACAACAACAATCTATAGTCTAGCTTTTGTATTCATATATGGTAATTGAAACTACTATGGCTTGGGGGTTAGGTGCACCTTAGGCCTCAAAGTAACATCTTTGCTTTTTTTTACCCCCAGCAGATTTATCCAATACAATGTGTCATTGATTTCCTGATACTGCTTCCGTGGACTTTGATTGTGAATCCATGTGAAATGAAATTCTCAACAACTTCAGTCTTTTCTCTATTTATCATGATGTTGCTTATTGGTTCAGTTGTGAGGATCTTTTTTTTTTTTTATGTTGAAGTATAATTCATACTGAAGGCTGTAATCTTGATCTTCGTCAGTAAGTGCTTCGTCTCCTCTTCTTTCAGAAATCAAGATTTTTACCATCTGCTTATTGCAAGATGTTGATGTTCCTCCAACCCTGATGCCATGTTCTTCTATAGTTTCTTGGATTATTTGTTCGGCATTAATTTGGGATTATTAAGTGAAAGGATACAACCCTGGTTTAGATCAATGAGTGCTTCAAGCATTGCATCTCTTTGTTGAAGCATCTCAGTTGGTATTGTATCAATTCCTGGAACTTTGTTCTCCAATGCTTTCAATGCAGCATGGACTTCTTCCTTCAGTACCATAGGTCTTTGATCATATGTTGCTTCTTGAAATGAATGAATATTGACCTGTTCTTTTTGATATAGTGACTAGTGTATGCCTTCCATTGTCTTTTGATGCTTCCTGTAGTGTTCAACATTTTATCAATGTTGCTATTGTTAAGTGCTTTCAAGTCAGTTCCTATCATAGTGACCTTGTATAATGTTTCTGAGGAGTGGCCTTGTGGGTTTGAACTGCCAACCTTGCACTCAACAGTCCAATGCTTATCCTACAGTGCCACACCAGGACTCTATTTTGCCAAGGTTGTCTCTGTTGTTAAGTGCCATTGAGCTGATTCTGACTCATAGCAATCATGTATTGGATTTCTAAGGAGCAACTGGTGGTTTTGAACCACTGATCTTATGGTTAGCAATCACGTGCTTATCCTACAGTGCCATACCATGAATCATAGACTCCTTCAATACTGCAACTTGAGACTTGAATTTTTTCTTCAATTCATTCAGCTTGAGAAATGCCTACTGTGCTCTTCCCTTTTGTTTTTTCTAACTCCAGGTATTTTCATTATAATATGTTGTCTTCTCTAGCCACCCTTTGAAATTTTCTGTTCAGCTCTTTGACTTCACCATACTAGGGCAAGGTGCAGAGGTTTTCCTTTGTTCCTATCTTTCAAATGACCCTTTGTTTGATTCATGTAAGATACCTTTGATGTCATCCCACAACTCATCTGATGCTTGGTTATCAGTATTCAATACTTCAGTTGTCTACATATATAAGTTGGATACACTCAAAGCCATACTTTGGACTTTTAACATTTTTCTTCAGCTTCAATTTGAATTTGCATATGAGCAATTGGTCTGTTCAGCAGTCGCCCCTGACCTTGTCCTGATGAATGATAATGAGCTCCCCCATCCATTTCTTTCCACTGATATAGTTGATTTGATTCCTGTGTATTCAGTTCAGTAAGATCTACAGGCATAATCCAGTTCCTCTTTATGTTATTTTCAATTAGTAGGTTATTGGTCTTGCAAAATTCTATCATGTGATCTCCAGGGCAGTTTATATCAACAATGCCCTATTTTTCAACTAGTGATCTTCTTAGCTTCCAACTTAAGCATGCTAATTACTCATAATTTTCTATGCATCTTGATTACATGCTTGATCAAATTCAAACTGCAGAAGTTGGTAAAAATCTCTATTTCTACTGGGCTGTTGTTGTTGTTATGTGCCGTATTATGCTCTTCCTTTAGGATCAGAATTTAAGCTTCTTTTAAAAAACAGGATACAAAACATTACAGTGTCATTATGGATTTGAGGCTTACATTAAAGAGGTGTTTATTGATTTTAGAATTGAGTAAAGATAATAATTGAAGGGTTGTCAGTATGGAGCAGTTGAGATGGGGGTGAGGGAGGATGGTTTGCCTGGGAAGTGTGGGTGTGTGTGGCCAGACAGTTGACCATCCTTGCACAGAGAGAAGGCAATGCCCAAGGGCTGCATTTTATAAAACAGCCTTTGATTTATTCTTCAAAATTTGAAAAGACTTAAAAAGTGTCTACCTAACCAAGTTTTATTTGAATGCTAATTTTGAGTGGGCTAAACAAGACTTCAATGTGTAATACAGTTGATGTACGTAATGGCTTCCGGATGGCTCTAAGCTTTGAACAGACAGCATCTTTCATGTGCCTGGAATGTGAATTTTAACTGGGTAGGTACCTCATCTCCCCATTTCATTAAAACCCCCTCAACCAAGTACAAAACCAAGACACTTATTTTCTTTAAGAATGGAAAAACACACATAAGTTTAAGTCAGATTTCAAAGAAAACCTCCCAGAGAAAGAAAGCTGGAGGTTAAGATCATTATATTCTTTGAAAAGAAACAAAATATGTGGGGGCTTAAAGACTTTAGTGGAAAAACTTCATTACCTATTAATTTCACTTTCCCATGAATTTTTGAAGTATATCTTGAAAAAGAGATACAACTTCAGGTATTTGGTAAAATTCTGAAATTATTGGAAGTAACAGTCAGAACAGACTGAAGGTTACTGAGTAATAACAATAATAGTAAGAATTACTTTTTGTTCAGCACTTCCATTACAGGATTCTTATGTGTATTAGATGTCTAATTTAATTTCCATAGCAATTAGATGAGATAGTATTTACTATGAACATTGAGTTGTTGAGAGCCTAGAGACTTTTAAGTTATATCACTTGACAAATCTTCTTCAGTGGTGAAGTCCTAACCTGAAACCCAGGCACGTCATTATGATAATTCTGCTTTTGCTTTTCTTTCATTCTTCCTTCCTTTTTCTCTTTGGATTAGGCATTGTACTTAATTTAAAAACCAGAGAAGCCAGCCAGCAAGCAAATGGATGTTTTGCAGTTGTGATTGTTATTTTCCCGAGAATCAGAACTCGGCTCATGGCAACCCCATGCACAATGGAAGGAAATGCTGTTGGGCCCTGCTCTATCCTCGTGTTCTACTGTGATCCATAGGGCCTTCTTTACCTGGTATTTAGAAATAGATATCCAGACCTTTCCTCCTTGTTTGAAACTCCTCTGAGGCCTACTTAGCGTCATTGTTGTTGTTGTTGTTATATGCCGTGGAGTTGGTTCCGACTCATAGACCCTGT
>NW_006408547.1:11733538-11781471 GCF_000296735.1 Chrysochloris asiatica | reverse complement strand
TGTCATACTAGCATGTAAGTCTTCTTTAATAGATGATGGCATGTGTACATGAGATGAGTTGGGTAAGGATTGAACCCAGGTCTCCCTCATGGAGGGCAAAGATTCTACCACTGAACGTCTTTGTTGTTGTTAAGTGATGTAGAGTCAGTTCAGGCTCATAGCGACTTTGTATAGGGTGTCCGAGGAGTGGCTGGTGGGTTTGAAATTGTAGTTCAAACTGACCCTGTGCTCCAGCGCATCATCCTGCAGCGCCATGCCAGGCCTAAACCTCTACTATCCAAATAGTAATAATAAAAAGAGAACAGCGAGGGTTTCTATGCACTAGACTTCCCACTCTCTGTCTCTTGCTTTCTTTCTTTCGTAACTTTTCACTATGAATTGGGGAGTGTGGTGACTCCATATGATAAGCACTGGACTGCAAACTCGAAGGGCTACAATTCGAGCCCACCAGCTGCTCTGGAGGAGAAAGATGGAGCTTTCAGATACTGAGATTTAAAGCCTCGGAAACCCTATACAGGATCTCTGTGAGTCATGACCGACTGGATGGCACTTAACAACAACAACTGTGATTTGAGTGACTGTTCATCAGTTTTATATCCAACAAATCATACATTTCATTTCCTCTCAACAATTGCAATCCTCTCATTGTAACCTCTAAATACTAAGGAGCTCTGGTAGAGTAGTGGTTATGAATCGGGCTGTGAACCACAAGGTCAGCAGTTCGAAACTATCAGCTATTCCTTGAAAGAAAGATGGAGCTTTCGGATACTGAGATTTAAAAGCCTCGGAAACCCTATACAGGATCTCTATGAGTCACTACTGACTGGATAGCACTTAACAACAACAACTGTGATTTGAGTGACTGTTCATCAGTTTTATATCTAACAAATCATGCATTTCATTTCATCTCAACGGTTGCAGTCCTCTCATTGTAACCTCACTTCCTCCCTGTGTTCCTGTGCCCATTCTTCCTTCTTCTCTAACCCTTTTGAATTTTATGAATTTTATGTTAATTTCTGCCATTTTGGTCTCACATGATTGAGTGATATAGAACATCGTCTTTGTATACACTAAGTTTCTTAGATAATTAAAAATATTCTTCAACAAAAAGTATGATAAATACTCTTCCTTTACCTTATCCTTTATAGACATTATTAAAAATTAGGGTATAAATGCAAGACATTGAAATCTTCTTGTTTTATCCCATCACTTGAAAAGGAAATCACGGAAAAACTTAGTGAGTTATATAAACGTATGTATATATTTTATATGTAATGAACCACATATTGTTTTTTCTGTTATTGTTAAGTGCTGTTGCGTCAGTTCTGACTCATAGGGACCCTGTATAGGGTTCTAGAGTGGCTGGGGGGGGGTTTGAACCACAAGCCTTGCAGTTAGTAGTCCAGTGCTTATTGTAGGGTACCACCTCAGGGCTTTTAAATTGTAGAGCTTTTTTAGTTGGCTATAGGTGGTGAAGGAGTCTGGTTGTGCAGTGGTTAAGTGCTTTGCTGTTAATTGAAAGGTCAATGGTTAAAACCCACCAACCCCTTTGTGGGAGAAACATGTAACCATCTACTTCTGGAAAGATGGTCACTTTGGAAACTCTATGGGGCAGTTATACTCTGTCCTATGGGGCTCTACTAGTAATAAGTATCAACTCTTCGGCAAACAGTTAGAAGTGGTGAAGGGCAATCTGCCGAGTTCTTACAACTCAAAGTTTTAGTACTCTTTCTGAGCTCCAAGGTCCTGGGGTCTTAATGATATTCATCTGTTAACACTTTTGGCTTACACAGTTAATGGCATTTCCGTTTTTATTGGATTGATTCTTCTCGTCTCCCAGGGAGAATGTGAAGACAGGACAAAACACTGTCACATCCTTCTGTACCCTGAGCCAGCTCCTACACACTGTCTATTAACAAATGACATATTGATCCGAGCATGGCTGGAAAACCCAGTAGGTTCCAATCTGCTGAAAACTTTTAGTGCTTTTTAAATAGACAAACGCATTTACAAAACAATATCCTTGTAATGACTCTCAGAAGCGCATCATTGTCTTTATGTGGAGAGTGATTTAGAGTAATTAAATATAGTAGTCAGTGGGACACAAAATGGAAAATTACTTGAATACATTTTCTCATTTGGAAAAGAAAACAGACACCTTTGATGATTAGGACCTACTATCTCCAAGAAGGGACAATTAACTCTTTTTCAATTTGTTTCCAAAAAAAGATTTTTAATGATGTAGTACCCTGTGATACAATTCAACATAGAGCATTTTGTCAACTGCTTGATATAAATGACAGATGTTTAAACTTAATAGCACTGCAGAACAAATTTTGTTAAGAAGGCTACAAACCAGATGTTCACAATATTGTCATTTCGAGAGGCGGGGGAAAAAGCACACCCATTTTTTTCACATTGCCATAGGCTATAAGGAAATCTGTCAGAGGAGTTGGTGAGTAACACTGAGCTAGCTAATGCATGGAAGAAGGGCTCCGCGTGGTATTTGTGTTCTAGAAATAAAAGCTAACCCACAGCAAATTAGGATTTTCTTGAAGGTCAAAAGACCAAGTTTACTCTTCTTAGGATTTCTGAGTTATTTTGAATAAGCAAAATGTGAGTGTTTTTGAGGCCAGAGCTTGGAGAACTTGGCATTTGCAGCTGTGGGGGCAGGAGGAGACTCACAGAACCTCATACCTTTTCATCTTTAGCTACATCTGCTCCTTCAGTAGTCTCCTAGAATAAACCAAAGGGCCCATAGCTGGGCAGTCCATAATCTCTTTCCCTGACCAGCAGGCAAGAGGTGTGAAGAATGTAAAGCCACAGCTGTTATTTTAAAAAAAGAAAAAAAATCAAAGTTCTGAAATTCATATATGTATCTATAATGAGTATATAAAAACCAATGACCTTGTTCCACTTACACGGTTCTAGTTGTATTTTATGTTTTCCCTTCAACTTTCCCCTCATTTCAAAGCAATTTCTGAAGTCCATTTTAAGCAGACCTCCCTTGTAAAACAGGGAGCCAGCAGCCAGGTGGCTGTGTAACCCTCGTGCCATCTGGACCTCATACAACACCTAGTTTCTTGATTTACAAATGAAACTACCTTTATGGCTACTGTCCTTACCTACTTTCTCTCCATTCATTACTGCATAATAAATCAAGGATATGTAGCCCTCTGAAAAATTTATACTGTTTTCTTCAATGTTGTTTTTGTTATGTGCCGTTGAGTCAATTTTGACCCACAGTGACACTGTATAGGGTTTCCAAGGAGCAGCTGGTGAGCTTGAACCACTGACATTGCAGTTCAAGATTTTGCAGTCTGATGCATTAGCCCACGGCGCCACACCAGGACTCCTTTCTTTAAAGTTGTTGTTGTTAAATACCATGGAGTCTGGTTCCGACTCAATAGGGTCACCTGCACAGGGTTTCTGAGGCTGTAAATCTTCACGGGAACAGAAAGCCTCATCTTTCTCCTGCAGAACAGCTGGTAGTTTTAAACTGTAGACCTTGAAGTTAGCAGCCCCCTTCATAAAAGCAAAATGCCAAATTAGTTCAATGATCACAAATACATACCTACATACATATATATTTCCAAATATGTCAGAATAGGCTAGGCTATGTTGTGATAAGAATTCAATTCAATATGTCAGTGGTTTAAGACAACAAAGGTTTATTTACGTCCATCCTTGTTTGCCGCATGGCCGTTCTGGAAGCCAGGCAGGGGGAGGAACCGCCATTTTGAACAAAGCTGGTAGCTGTGCCAGAAGGAAAAAGACAGCTTTGGAGGGGGTCCCATTCCAGCAGTCGAATGTTCACATCCAAAGTGACCTATCACTTCCAGTTCAAACCCAGTGTCTAGAAGCAGACACAGGGTCTCAGTCAGTACCAGAAAGGGGAGGGGGAGACTAAGAAATAGTCTGTTGATAACAGTAGTTCTTACCACATGAAGTAACCATGGCAAAGTCATTGAGTTCCAAACATTCATTCTGACTTTCAATAAATGTGTGCGGCTATTCAATGGTTATTTTCAGAAATGTAAATATCTATTTTGTAAGTTTGCACAATCATTCTGTTTGACTAAAGAGAAAAATAAAGAGCACAAAAGTGTTTGTTGTTACAAATGTTTGACTTCCTATGTGTTAAGGAATCTCAAAGGCTAACGGCAGGGCTATTCCCATACTACATGGGCATTTAGATAAAACTGAGTACAAGAAATTTTTAAAAAGATTTTAAAAGCCTGCCTAAGCTGTGTCAGCATTTGACTATAGAAAGCTCATGATCTTACTTCATTGTTTTGTTTTTTTTTTTTCTCTTAAAAAATGATGAAAAGTATTATAAAGTACCAAGAGAAAGATAATATGAGTAAAAAAACAACAACAACAACAAAAGACACTCTTGTATGAAAATTGACTCAGCTTCTCAGCTGGGTTAAACTCTGATAATGATATTTCCACTTTTGAGAACTTTAGAAAGATTCCTTTTTTGTAACTGTTGCCAAAAAGTAAAAAGCAAAAAACAGCCTGAATGGAGTGTTTTTTCTCTGAGTTCTGTGTGTTGTACTCTGTATAGCCGAGAACAGTAGGACAGCCCTGTGGTATACTTCATCGTCTATTTTTGTTTTACTAACTACATTCTAGTAAGGACACATAATAATTGCAACATAACAAAAGCTTTATGTTCCAACATAATGATTAAAGAATATCAATAATGTAGGCTCCAAGGCCTAGAAGAGACAGTGGTATTTCCTTTCCAGGCTGGAGGAAGCCAAAATGAACTATCAATGAAGGTTATGGTCCATCAGTTGAGAAATCAATAGAAAAACAAGTCATTGTACAGCACAATTCATTCAGATTGCAAGGGTCTTTATGAAATCTTTAGGAGCAGGAATATATCGTTCCAAAGACACTTTGATTTGAGAACATTTTGAGTGTGCCCGGCAACAAAACCATACTTTGCTGTCATGCAACACTATCAGGACAGCCTCTAAGTTAGGTATTTGTAGTTTATTTTATTAGTACTAACCAAACCACAAAATAGATAAAACAGTTTTATGGCCTACATCTGGTTGAATAATAAAACATATGGCTGTGCCGTCAAGAATGTGCAGCCGTAAGTTACTGTAAATACCCAGCTCAAGACAGCGATAGAGATAGCAGAGTACGGATCTAGTAAGACCCACGCTGCTACGCTTCCCAGGTTGCATACTCATTATTCTCAGTACCCGGGGTGGGCTTCTCTTATTAACCAATTCCCCCTTTTGTTCAGGTTGTTCTACTTTGTTTATTATGGAGACATTTTAGGTTCAGGAATGCAACAATATAAACACTTTTATACTTGATATTTGTGTCATGGTTCACTTATGGCTGCTCTCCAACCAAATCCTCCTGTTGGCTTTAGAAGAAAAAAAGTCCAAGCCAAGGGAAAAATTTAACCTGGATTTCTTCATGCTTTGAAGAGAATTACTGTGTCCCTGAGTAATATATAAGAAATTTGAGATGTTTCAGTGAGAAAGATATGAGCTAAAGATATCAGAGAGAGAAACAGTGGAATGAAAAAAATTATATTCTCACATCTGGTAAATCACTTCTGATGTTACTAGCACTGGGCACATATCAATAGTTACCCACCGGTCATATATCTATCAGAAAAAGAAAAAAAAAAAAGGAGCCCTAAACAAAATTTATTTTCATGCAAACTCTTTAATAAAAATGAGATATTTGTACATCACAAAAGTGTACTATATTCTAGAGACTTATTCAAAAGAATGTGCTTTGTCTTATCTCAGCAAAAGAGGTAAAAAACAACAACAAAAGTGAACTGAATTACCCTGTGTTTTTCAGAACCACAGACCAGCCATAGGTGGGGACCCGTGTTGCTTTATAGTTGTGGTAGTGATTGCTGGTGTGACTCTGAAGTCTTTCATCTGATATGGAATACAGCAGAAATCAGAACAGGGTAGAGAAGACCACCCATCAGGCTATATGCCAAACACAATTCCCACTCATAGTGATCCTGTTTCCGAGAGCAGCTGGCAGGTTTGAACTGCCATCCTTACAGTTAGCAGTCCAGGCATTATCCTACAGTGTTCAGTTTGGTCATGTGTTCACTGACAATGGACCTACCAGTTGCCAGGAACCCTGGTAGACCAGTGGATTACAAACTAGGCTACTAACTGCAAGGTCAGCAGTTTGAATCTACCAGTAGCTCTTCAGGAGAAAGATGATGTTTTCAGCTCCCATATAGTTTTACAGCCTCGGAAACTCTATGCAGGGTTGCTCTGAGTCAGAACTGACTCCACGGTACATCACCACCACCACCATACTTATGTATGTAGTAGCTCAAAATACCAACTGAGAAGGAAGTATTGTTCACATCAAGAATCAATGGTGGTTGGTGGTTATGTGCCGTGGAATCGGAACCGACTCAGCGATCCTGTACAAGGTTTCTGAGGCTGTAAATCTTTATAGGAACAGAAAGCCTCATCGTACTCCCATGGAACAGCTGGTAGTTTCTAAGTGCTGACCTTAAGGTTTGCAGCCTGATTCGTAACCACTATGCTACCAGAGCTCCGTAATCCTATAATAGTGATACTAAAATATAGCAAGTGTCATGACAATGACCAGTGAATGGCTGAGATGTGGGAAATGCAACTCCAATCATCAAATTGGTAAGTGGCAGAGCTGGCTCTATTCCATTACTCTTTGGACTGTTCTCCAGTGATAACTGTACAAGGTTCTGGAAAAAGTAAATGATGTTCAAGTGAACTTTTTCTGGGGCTAGTAGAGTGTGAAGGAGTCCCGGGGTGGTGCTAATGGTTACTGTGTTTGGCTGCTACTCAAAGTTTGTCACTCCAAGTCCACCCACAGAAATGCATCAGAAAAGGCTTGGTGATCTACTTAGGAAAAATAAGCTACTGAATACCTCACGGAGCACAGTTCGACTGTGAGACACATGGAGTTACCATGAATTGGACTTGACTCAACAGTGTCTAGCTAAGGTACAGTGTGAACCTGGGATCAAGTCCCTCACGTGGTTTTTTGGAAAAAAGATCTTCAGAACAAACAATGTGATTTTCAGTTACCTTAGTAGAAGTACAGAGAAAACCTGTTTCAGTTTCTTTTGTATTTAATGAATGACTCATATCTGTATAATGACAATTCTGGGTGCCACAGTTTGAAGAGCCTCTTTGGCAAAGTAAAATGTCCCCAGGGTGTGACAATTAGGATGCACAATGATATGGAATTTTTTTCTTTTTTTCCCCACATGAGGAGCAATTGAAAGAACTGGAATGTTCTTAACATAAAGTAAACAAAAAATGTCTTTGAATGTTTGAAGAAGGATAAAACTTATGCTAGCTCTCTGTTTGGAAGAGGGATAAAGTTCCTGAGGGCTTAAATGAATGGCAATGGCAAGGAAGCAGATTATTGCTGGAAACCAGCACGTGCTTCCCAACAGTTAGAATAATCTGAGAAAGAGAGAGTCTTGCCTTCTTCCATCATTGGAAGGAATCCAGTAGATTTGAGATAACCACTGTCCGGGATTTTCATGGAATCATTAGAGAGTCAAAAAGAATGTTGTAAACTGTGATGTGTTATTTCCAACCCAACACAGAAATGCTACTGAAATGGGAACTGGGTAATAAAAGTTGTCTATGGTTTTGTTCAACAACCACAATCTATGATTTTTATTGTAAAAACTCTCAAAAACGACTCACTAGATTGCTCTCAATTTCTACTCTAAAACATATGGCTTATGCCCACCACATGCTGGACTTTTAAAGTTGCTTGCTTATTCTCTGTTTTGCCCATGCCTAAATTCTTAGGCTTCTGAAAACTTGAGCTGGAAGCAGACTGAGAGGCATATTTATTCTCAACTCTGTTTATGCCAGTTTTACTTGCTATTGTAATTACAGATTCAATTAACTATAAGGTAAACCAATGAAGTCTGAATATGAGGAGGGAGTTATTTCTGTGAAATTGAAATAATTGCTTTGGAACATTGCCATCGGAAAATAGTGAAAAATTGCTGTTGGATTAGATATGAGAAAGAAAACTCTTAAAATACAGGAAAATGTAGACGTCTAGAAGGATTTTCTGCACAAATTATAGTTCTTGCTCCTCTTATAGAAACTAAAATGGAAAAAGAAAAGTAATATAATGATGTATTAGGGGAGTGATTTACATGGAAAGACAAGGCAAAATGCCATTCAGAAGACCCAAACTCAAAAATTGGTGAATAAGTGTTTTAAGTATTAAATCCTTAATGAATATATATGAATTCTTTTTGTGATTATGCAAGAAATTTGGAAGACAACTGCCTGGCCAGATGACTGGAAAAGACCCATATTTGTGCCCACTCCAAAGAGAGGTGACCCAACAGAATGAGGAAATCATTGGACAATATCATTAATATCTCATACAAATAAAATATTGCTAAAGATAATCCAAAAATGTCTGCAAATATACATTGACAGAGAACTGCCAAAGGTTCAAGCTAGATTCAGAAGAGGACGTGGAGTGAGGGATATCATTACTGACCTCAGAGGACCTTGGCTGAAAGCAGAGACTACCAGGAAGATGTTTACCTGTGCTTTATTGACTATGCAAAGACTTTCAGTTGTGTGGATCATGACAAGCTATGGACAACATTGCAGAGAATGTGTATTCTGGAACACTTAATTGTGCTTATGAGGAACCTGTACATGGACCAAGAGGCAGTCATTTGAACAGAACAAGGGAATATTGAATGATTTAAAATTAGCAAAGGAGTGCACCGGAGTTATATTCTTTCACCATACTTATTCAATATGTATGCAGAGCACATAAACTGAGAAACTGGATTATATGAAGAAAAACATAGTATCAGGATTGGAGGAAGACTCATTAACAACCTGTGATTTGCATATGATATAACCTTATTTGCTGAAAGTGAGAACAACTTAAAATACTAATGAAGATCAAAGACCACAGCTTTCGGTATGTGTTGCACCTTAGTGTAAAGAAAACAAAAATCCTCACTGCTAGGCCAATAAACAACATCCATATCAATGGATAAGAGATTGAAGTGGTCAAAGTCGTCATTTTGCTTGGGTCAACCATCAACACTCATGGAACCAGCAGTCAAGAAATCAAATTATTTATTGCATTAGGCAAATCTGCTGCACAAGACTTCTTTAATGTGTTCAAGAACAAAGATGTCAGGTTGAGGACTAAGATGCATGGGACCCAAGCCATGGTATTTAAAAAATTTTTTGAATGTTTTATTGTGAATTATGTAATAGTTTTCATGGGTGAACATTAGCTTTACATTTATCCTATCGTATATCATTTCATTGCCATGGTTACAATCCCCTCCATGCATCATCAACTAACCAAAGGGTATATACTGCAACCATATCCCCTGGTCATCAACACACAGCTTCTCTCCCTCTCTGGGTCTAGAGTCCCCAGTCACTCCATCTCTCCACGTCATCGTCTCTGCCTCCATCTCTCCAAGCCATGGTATTTTCAATAGCCTCATAAGAATGTGAAAGTTGGACAGTGACTAAGGAAGACAGTAGAAGAATTGATACATTTGAGTTATGGTGTTGGAGGAGAATATTAAAAGTACCATGATTGCCTAAAGAACAAACCAATCTTTGTTGGAAGACGTACAGCCAGTATGCTCTCTGGAAGCCAGGGTGGTCAGACTTTGTCTCATATACTTTGGACATATTGTCAGGAGGGACCACTCACTGGAGAAACATATCATGTTTGGTAAAGTGGAGGGTCAAAGACAAAGAGGAAGACCTCCAGGGAGATGGATTGGCACAGTATCAGCTGCTCAAGCTTGATTCAGTTTGAATAAAGTAAGGTGATCAGTGAAGGTCATTACATGGCTTGTCAGTGAAACCTTCCTTAGTATAGCTGTATCTACTTGGCGGTTCAAGCTCACCAGCTGCTCCTCGGAAACCCTATACAGGGTTGCTATGGGTCAGAATCGACTCGATGGAACTTAACAACAACAACAACAACTCCGTTCAGACTCCAGCTCCTATCACTCACTGCCTCACGTGTATGCTTCAGTGAGGGAACTAAGAACTATCCTCATGTTGTTGCTCTTATTAGGCACAGTCAAGTTGGTTCCTAATCATAGAGACTCTATGCACAATAGAATGAAACACTTCCAGGTCCTCCACCAGCCTCACAATCACTGCTAGACTTCAGCCCATTGTGTTGCCACTGTGCCAATCCATTTCATTGGGAGTCTTCCTATTTTTGTTGCAGCTCCACTTTACTATTTTTCCAGGGACTGGTCCCTCCTGATAATATGTTCAAAGTATGAGAGACAAAGTCTCACCAACCTCACTTCTAAGGAGCATTCTGGTTGTACTTCTTCCAACACAGATTGGTTTGTTCTGGTAGTCCATGGTATACTTAACATTCTCCTATGAGTCGGAACCGACTCCATGGCACATAACAACAACAAGAACCAACACCATAACTCAAATGCATCAGTTCTTCTATGGTCTTCTTTATTCATTGTCCAAATTTCATGTGCATATGAGGTTATTGAAAATATCATGGTTGGGGTCAGGGGCACCTTAGTCCTCCAGTTGACTTTCTTGCTCTTCAACAATTTGAAGAGCAAGTTGACTTCCTTGCTCTTCAACACTTTGAAGAGTGTTTGTGCATGAGATTTACCTAATGCAATATAAGACTGCTTCCATGAGTACTGTCCAATCTGCATGCTGAGCAAATAATCTCAGAAGTTGGATTATATGAAGAAGCATATGGCATCAGGATTGGAGGATGACTCATGAACCACCTGTAATATGCAGATGATACACACTTGTTTGCTGAAAGTGAAGAGGACTTAAAATACTGATAAAGACCAAAGACTACAGCCTTCAGTGAAAACAAAAATCCTCACTGTTGGACCAATACATAATATCATGTTAAGTGGAGGAAAGATTGAAATGACCAAAGACATCATTTTACTTGGATGCACCATCCATCAACATTCATGGAATCCTCAAATAGTATGTGTTTTATTACCTCCTTGCCTAGACTGACTTAAACCCTCTTCTATTAAAAACTCAATTCAGGGAAATTGTATTAGTTTCCTATTGCTGCCTTAAGTGATCTCAAATTTAGTGGTTTCAAATCACACAAATTCATTCTATTATACTGCTATAAAGGAGCTCTGGTAGCGTAGTGGTTATGAATTGGGCTGCAAACCTCAGGGTCAGCAGTTTGAAACTACCAGCTGTTCCGTGGGAGAAAGATGAGTCTTTCTGCTCCCGTAAAGATTTACAGCCTCGGAAACGCTGTACAGGGTTGCTGTGAGTCAGAACCGACTCCACAGCACATAACAACAACAACAATACTGCTGTAGGTTAAAAGTTTGACATGGTCTTCACTGGGCTGAAATCAAGGAGTCGTCAAGGCTGCATTTCTTTCTGGAATCTCAAGGGGAGACTCTGTTGTTTTTTGTATATTCTCCATTGAGAGGTCACTTGCATTCCTTGACTCATGAATCCCTTTGTTTAGTTTCAAAGTCAGCAATGACACGTTGAGTCCTTATCACATTCAACCTTCTCTTCCACTTTTAAGTATCCTTCTGATTACATGGGCCCCCCCTGGATCATCTATGATAATCCTACTAGGATTTTCCTTTTTAAAAATCAACCGATTAGTCAACTTAATTCTCCACTGCCATGTATACCGACTTTAATCACAGGTTCCATGGGTTATGACATGGTGTCGTTGGGCAGCCATTTTTTGTCTATCACTTTTTTCTCATTAATCCCAAGTAGGATGTTTGCTCTCTTACTATGTACAGTATATCACCAGCTTTACACTTACTACATAGTAGGTGTTTTGAAATTTTAAATACATAATATTTTCATTATCAGTTTATCATTTCTTCTAGTATAAACAACTTGTTAAGAGAAGATTCTATTTCTTTTTCCTATAACTCTTTCTGTGCCCCTAGCATGTGGCACATAGTTGTTGTTGGGTGCCATTCAAGTCAGTTTCCAACTCATGGTAACCCATGTGACATGATAGAATTGCCCCATAGGTATTTTTTGTGTTTTTTTTTTGCTGTAATCTTTGTGGAAGCAGACTGCCTGGTCTTTCTTCCTTGAGAAAGTGGATTCAAATTGCCAATCTTTTATTTAGTGGTCAGGTGCTTAAGACTAGTCTATTCTGATTCATAATGACCCTGGAAAGGGTTTCTAAGAAATGGCTGGTAGGTTTGAATGGCCAACCTTGTGGTTAGCAGTCCAGGGCTTAGTCTACTGTGCCACACCAGGACTCCCCTAAGGCACATAGTAGTTGCAGTTCTGGTAGCTTAGGGGGTTACAACTTGGGCTGCTAACTACGAGGTCAGCAGTTCGAATCCACCAGCAGCTCTGCAAGAGAAAAATGAGGCTTTCTAGTCCCTTAAAGACTTACAGGAGTCCTGGTGTGGTGCTGTAGGTTGATACACGGGACTGCAAAGTCAGTATGAATGCAAAGCCAGCAGTTCAAGTTCACTAGTAGCTCCTTGGAAATCTTTTACAGGGTCGCAATGAATTGGAACTAACTCAACGGGCGCTTCACAACAACAATTTACAGGCTTGGAAACTCTGTACAGGCTTGCTGTTAGTCAGAACATACTTGAAAACACAAAACCACCAGCAATTGCAGAATTACCTGAGGCGGCAAGAGGAGAGAGAGAGAGAGACAGTGGAGACAGAGAGAGGGAGAGAGATATGAGATGAAAGAATGAAAGGTCTTATAAAGTGATACTGACGGTCTTAAATTATTAAGATATTTTAAAGTTATTGATTTGTAAACAAATTGAGACAGAAGACAGCTGAGTCTTGGCATTTGTGAGAGAATTCTTTCTGCACTCCATGTTGTGGAATTGTAAAGTAATGTCACGGAACCTACTGATAGTAATAAGGGAGAGCTGGTGAAGAGCAGACTCTTGAATGTCTTCACCATTTCACCTTTTAGCTTTCGTTTTTCTTTTAGTGAGAGAAAATGAGAAAGTCGATGAGGAAATGCTCTGAGAGGAAGAGGATGAATTCAGCTGCGTTCATCTACCGGAGACTTGTAGAGCTGGGGCAAGCACAGGTGTGCAACGTTAGAACTCAATCCCCAGTTAATATTCCAGCCTCAGAACAGCAGCTGCTGCCAGGGTGAAATTATAAGTAGTCAACATTTGTTTTTGTTACCTGCATGGCAATTCTAATCCTTTCCCCTGTACCTGCCTTTTCACGATCAATCAGTCCTTCCTTTACTCATTCCATGATAACGGAGTGTTGAGTCTGGGTGTCTCCATTAGGAGGTGATCCAGTGATATGACTAAAATAATCTACATGAAGGTGCAAAAGGAGTCTACCAAGTTAAGGAACCAAATTTTGAGCTATTCTCACACTCTTACCTCTCAGAGGGGGCTGTGCAGTGGTACACTCGATTCCCTCCTAACCCACAGTCAGCCTGGAAATGAAATGTATAAAGCCAGCCTGAATGTACCCAGAGCAGAAGCACCTTCTCTACCCAGCATGCATTTCATGAACTGAGACCTAGACCTGAATATTTAAAACATGGAACTTCCCAGAGGTTTAAAAGAATCCCCAGACATGTGTTCAAAATGATGATTTTATTCAATAGTTCTCAATCCGCTCCTATGTTTTTCTATTCTAGAACTGTGTTCTCTAGATTGGCTGATTTTTCAGAAGTAGATTGCCAGCCTTTTCTTCTGAGGTACCTCTTGGGAGACTCAAACCCCTGACCTGTCTGTTAGCAGAGAACAGAAGCATGCAACACAAAGAAATTTAGCGTGATTGAGCTGCTTGACACTGTAGCTTGTGTGGTTCTCCATTAATAGTATGTTTGAAACATCAAAATTGTTTACACGGATCATTTAGGTAACATCTAGGATGGATGCTGTGGGCTTTGCCAGAGAATTGCTTCTTCTCTTCCTCCATTTTGGGTGAGGGAAAAAAATTAGTGTATGCAGAGCCAGCCAGCTGGGTTCAGTTTAGATGATTCCAGGAATGTTGAAATACCCAAAAAATGTCCGTTGGAGTCTGGTCCTAGGATGTCCTTTTCTCCATGAGGCCTCCTTGAAGCTGTGCTGACACTGGGCACATTATGTTACTAAGCTTCCTCACAGTTTGCTTGACTTAGAGCTTGTTAGCCCTGCTGTCCCGGGTAAACGCCAGTAGGGTCGTGACCTCGATCTTCTTTTCTGTTATTGTCTCCGTGGTCAAGGAACTTAATAAGGGTGTAAGGAGGAACGTAATGAGGAGGGCCCTTCCGCGGGTCCGTGGAATACTGTTGCGGTCCCAGCGTTTTGTGTGGGCCACTGAAAAGTGACCTTGGGTCTTCTGTGTCTGTGGATACTTTTCAGCGTAGCCTCCTTGACCTTCAAAGCTGCTTCGGTTTGATTCTGCAGAAGATGGTGGATGTGGTATCACCGGTTCCCTTCTTCTCTATCAACACTATCTTCATGAAAAAGATCTCTCCGTCCCAGATGTTTTACTTCTTTTGGATCAGTCAGTTGTCTGCAACACAATGAACAACTAAAGTAAGTATGATTGTCACCACTTTTATGATCTGAAGCAAAACAAAATCTGATAAACAAACAAAATCCTTCAAAATATAGCAACCTAGCGACCCAGTAAGAAAGCAAATTGTTTACAATAACAGCAACTCAATGGGATTTCTTCTAGCATTTACCCTTCCGGTGGGAGATCCACCGGGTCACTAATTACTAAAAGAGTCAGATGCAAACTAGATTGATCAGCGTCTAATTCCTGGGAAGATGACAAAAGTGGCTTATCAATAAACTTCTACAAAGCAAGGGAAACAAATGAAATGCAGATTTGACAAATTAGCCTTGAGATGAGTGCACAGTTGGATGACTGTAGGCATTTAGTTTTGCCTCTTGCCCAGATAAAATCCTACTGGGAGTTACTGCTGCTTTAACATTTGCAGAGTGGAATCCTAAAAGAAACCCAATGACATTACAGAATTCACAGCCTTTGCTTTCAAAGCAGCAGTTTGAAAAATAAATTTGTGTGCTAAACTTTAAGATGAAGTTTAATACCTACTTGTTAGAACCCTTTGAAGGGAGAAAATAGGATACTTTGTTCTGGAATAGATCACTTGCTTGAATTTGACATTACTTTTATCACATTTCCTTTGAAAGATGTTTCTGACTTAACATTTGACCTCTTTGGGAAGATAAAAGTCTTATATGCCTATTGACAAAAATGTGTGTTTGTATAAATGCAATATATTCTGTAATCACAAAAATACGGTTCAGTGGATTAAAATTATATGATTTAAAATACATTTTGACATTTCAAGCCTCATACTCTCTACTTGTAAATCTGTTTACATATACAGTCACCCTTTGTATCTGCCAATTCAACCAACTGCAGATTGAAAATATTCAAGGAGGAAAAAAGGCAATTAAGTGGACAAAGCAATCCTTCAAAGGCTAAGAGGGACTGGAAAGTGCTATTTATACAGTATATACGTCCTTTTAGGCTTTATAAGTAATCTAGAGATGATTCAAAATCTATGGGAGGACGTGCCTGTGTAGGTTCTATGCACATATGATCCAATTGTATAAAAGACACTTGAACTTCTTGGGATTGTGGGGAACTTGGAGGGAATCTTCAGCAGGGATCCACGGAACACTACAGATGATGTAGGTGTGGCACGTATACAATGGTCTCAAATAAGAAGTTATATTGCAATTTCTTTGCCTTAAAAATTTCAGAATAAATCATAACCCATACTGGTTTATGGTTAAAAACCATGTTTTGAATTATTTGTTTGGGGCAAGGACAGATAGAATAAAATCAATATATTTGTATTATTATACTTTTTATTTTGATGAAACGTCATTTGAATGAAGCACCCGATGCCATGCCAACTCATAGTGACCGTGTATAAATGTCCAGAGAAGACTGTAAATCTTTATGGGAGCAGAAAGCCTTATCTTTCCCTGTGGAGCAGCTGGTGGGTTTGAACTGCCAACTTTATGGTTAGCAGTCTAGTGCTTGTTCTACAATGTCACCAGCGGGCTCTCTGTCTGTATATATATATACACACACATATGTATTTGTTTGTCAGTTTGTTGTACTGTTGTGGCTTGTGTGTTGCTGTAATTCTAGAAGCTATACCACAGGCATTTTAAATACCAGCAGGTTTACCCATGATGACCAGGTTTCAGCTCAGCTTTCAGATGAAGTGAGACTGGGAAGAAGGAGAGAAAGAGGACTTCTGAATATTTAGTCACTGGAAACCTTATAAACAGCACCAGAATAATGAATATTGAAACATGATGAAGAGCATCTGAATATTGTCAGATATAGTGCCGGAAGATGAGCCCATCAGATTGGAAGGCACTCAAAATATGACAGGGGAAGAGCTGCCTCCTCAAAGTAGAGTTGACCGGGATGACTTGAATAGAGTAAAGCTTTTGGGACCTTTATTTGCTGATGGGGCACAACTCAAAATGAAGAGGAACAGCTGCAAACATCCATTCATAATCAGCACATGGAATGTACAAAGTATGGCTCTAGGAAATTGGAAATTGTCACAAATGAAGTAGAATGCATAAAGATGTCCTAAGCATTTCAGTGAGCTGAACTGGATTGGTATTGGCCATTTTGAATCTGGCAATCATATTGTTTACTATGTTGGTAAAACAAATTGAAGAGCAATGGAGTCACATTCATCATTAAAAAGAACATTTTCAGATCTGTCTTGAAGTACAATGCTGTCTGTGATAGGATAATATCCATACTCCTAAAAGAAGACAAGTTAATACCACTATTATTCAAATTTATGAACCAACTGCTAAAACCAGTGATGATGAAACTGAAGAATTCTACTAATTTCTTTAATCTGAAATTGATAAAATATGCAATCTAGACACATTAATCATTACAAATGATTGGAATGCAAAGGTTGGAAACAAAGAAGAAAGATCAGGAGTTGGAAAATATGGTTATGGTGATAGAAACAATGCTAGGCATCGCATGATAGAATTTTGCAGGACCAATAATTTCTTCATTGCAAATACTTCTTTAAAACAACATAAAAGACAACTATACACATGGACCTCACCCAGAAGGAACACAGAGAAATCAAATTGACTACATCTGTGGAAAGAGATGGTAGAAAACTCCGCATCATAAGCCAAAACAAAGCCAGGGGCAGACTGGAACAGACCATCAATTGCTTATATGCATGTTCTCGCTGAAGCTGAAGAAAATGAAAACAAGTCCACAAGAACCAAAATATTACTTTGAACATATCCCACCTGAATTTAGAGATCAACTGAAGAACAAATTTGATGCATTATACACTAAAGACCAAAGACCAGAAGAATTGTGGGATGCCACCAAGAACATCATACAGGAAGAAAGCAACAAGTCATTAAGAAAAGAAGAAAGAAGGAAAAAAACATATTGGATGTCAGGAGAGACTCTGAAACTTCCTCTCCAGTGTAGACATGCTAAAGCAAATGGAAGAAATGAGGAGGTAGCAGAGCTGAATAGAAAACTTCAAAGGCAGGTCAAGAAGACAAAGTCAGATATTATAACAAAATGTACAAAGACCTGGAGGTAGAAAACCAAAATGGAAGAATATGCTCAGTAATTTTCGGGCTGACAGAATTGAAGAAAACATTCAAGTCTTAACTTGCAATGTAAAAGGACAAATATGGGCAAATAATTGAATGATGCAGAAAGTATCAAAAGAAGGTGGAAGGATGACACAGAGTCATTGTACCAAAAAGAAATTGTCGATGTGCAAGCATTTCAAGTGGTAGCATATGAACAAGAGCTAACGGTACTGAAGGAAGAAGTTCAATGGGCATTGAAGGCGTTGGCAGAGAGCAAGATTCTGGGAATTGATGGAATACAAATTGAAATCTTTCAACAAACTAAGGCAGCACTGGAGGGAGGCACTCACCCACCTGTGCTAAGAAATTTGGAGGACAACTACCTGGCCAACTGACTGGAAAAAAACTCATATTAGTGCCCATTCCAAAGAGAGGTGACCCAAGGCACAGCAGAAGACATTGGACAATATCATTAATATAACATAAAAGTAAAATTTTGCTAAAGATACTTCAAAAATGGCTGCAACTGTGCATTGACAGAGAATTTCCAGAGGTTCAAACCAGATTCATAAGAGGACGTAGAACAAGGGATATCATTGCTGACATTAGACAGATCTTGACTGAAAGCAGAGAATACCAGAAAGCTGTTTACCTGTGCTTGATTGGCTATGCAAAGGTTTTTGATTGTGTGGATCATGACAAGCTATGGACAACATTGCAGAGAATGAGTATTCTGGAACACTTGATTGTGCTCATGAGGAACCTTTACAGTTGTTCAAACAGAACAATGAAACACTGAATGGTTTTAAATTAAGAAAGTTGTACACCAGGGTTATCTTATTTCGCTGTACTATTCAATATTTATGCTGAGCAAATAGTCTAAGAAACTAGGTTATATGAAGAAGAATGTGGCATCAGTTTTGGAGGAAAACTCATTAACAACCTGAGATACACAGATGAATCAACCTTGCTTGCTGAAAGTGAAGAAGATTTAAAATACTTACTGATGAAGACCACAGACCACAGCTTTTGGTATGGTTTACTTCTCAATGTAAAGAAAACAAAAATTCTCACCATTGGACCAATAAACACCATAAATGGAGAAAAGTTTGAAGTTGTCAATGACTTCATTTTGCTTGGATCAATCACCTGCGCTAATGGAAATAGTCAAGAAATCAAAGGACGTATTGTATTAGGCAAATCTGCTGCACAAGATCTCTCTAAAATGTTGAAGAGCAAAGATGTCAGTTTGGGGAATAAGGTGCAACTGACCCAAGCCATGGTATTTTCAGTAACCTCATATACATATGAAATTTGGACAGTAAATAAGGGAAGACCCTAGAAGATTTGATACCTTTGAGTTATGGTGTTGGAGCAGAATATTGAAAGTACCATGGACTGCCAGAACAACAAACCAGTCATTATTGGAAGATGTACAGCCCGAATGTTCCTTGGAAGACAGAATGGCCAGACTTTCTCTCTCATACTTCAGACATATTGTCAGGAGGACCAGTCCCTGGAGAAGGATATCCTGTTTAGTAAAGTGGAGGGTCAGATCAAAAGAGGAAGACCTCCAATGAGATGGATTGGCATAGTCACAAAGTAATGGGCTCAAGTGTAGTAAGAATTGTGAGGAAAGCTAGGACCAGACTACTGTGTTTCATTCTGTTGTGTACAGGGTTGGTGTGAGTCGGTACTGACTCGGTGGCATATAACAACAACAGTATAAATATATATATGTATCTGTATATCTATCTATCTATCTATATCTATATCTATGTCTATATGGAGCTCTGATAGCATAGTGGTTGTTATGAATTGGGCTGCTAACCTCAAAGTCATCAATTTGAAACTGCCAGTGGTTCTGCAGGAGAAAGATGAGGCATTCTGCTCCCGTAAAGATTTACAGCCTTGGAAACCCTGTGCAGGGTCACTATGAGTCAGAACCGACTCCACGGTACTTAACAACAACAACATATATATGTATATATAATACATACACACACACACACACACACATATATATATGTTAGATAATTAGATATCATGATGTTATGTGTCAACTTGACTAAGTCCTGATTCTCAATATTTGATTGTCTTCCATTTTGTGATCTAATATAATTTTCCTTGGTTTCATGTGTTGTAAATCCTAATGGCTATATGTTCATGATACAGGATTAATGTGGGGCATATTTCAGTCACAGCTTTACAGGTCCACTGACTCAGTTCCACTCTTCATCAAGTCACACCCTTATTCTGTTGTCAGGAGAGCTTCCTTGAGGGTGACCAGCATCCAGTGTTCATGTGAATGCGCTGGTAAGACTCCCCTCGCTCTGGATCCTACACCTGGCTTGTCATCATCTGACCTTTGGTTCATGAGATTTGAGTTAGAATTCTGTCATCTGAGGTGCTGATTGTGGGTTCATCAGCCCCTGCAACCATGTGATTCTGAAGTTTCCTGGTTGGTTCTTGCCAACCTCTACAAAGAAACGAGCCAAGTCCTTGAGATAAATCTCTGTCTTTATGTAGACTTGACTGGTTTTGCTTCCCCAGAGAACCCAACCTGAAACAGATACACAGTCCAGTGTAGTATAATGTCTCTTTGGGCAATGTTCCATCACATATAGGTCCATGCTCTTAGCCCTACTAAAACATATTATATTAAAATTTTGAGGTACAAACAATGGTTGAAAGTAGCAAACGAGTACTACTTTATGACATACATGAAAACATTATTATTACTTCCTATGTTAAATATGTTTTACTGCTTCTGTGTTTCTTAAATTTTTTTTTTTTATTCATAGAAAGGTATACTATATAGTAAGACATATATTTTGACTAACAGATGTTAGATATGAATTGTTCCCAATGATTCTGATTTATGTACAAATTCAGTTTAGAGACAGATTTAGGAATGGAATTCATTTGCTGAAACCTGGTCACTGCCTGTATTTAATATGGTGTTTGCATAATGCCCATATCTCCTAATGTCCGGTTTCACAGAGCAGATCCTGGATGTTAATTGTGTTGGTTGCTCTGCTTTCAGTATTCTAGTTTCCCATCCCCACGTGTCTTCTCATCTTTGCTTTAGAGGAATTGTTAAATATTTGGTCTCATATAGATGGCTTTTTCATGGAGCTCTGTACCCATGGATGAGGACCCCTGATGATGTAGTGGGTTATGCGTTGGGGTGCTCACTGCAAGGTCGGCAGTCCAAATCCATCAGCCACTCTAAGGGATAAAGAGGAGACTTTTTCCTTTTGTACTTACAGCCTCACAAATCCTACATAGGATTGCAATGAGTTGGCATTGATTCAATGGCAGTAGGTGGTATCCATAGGTAATATCTTTTATTTTGTATGCCAATCAGTTATATCACTAAAAGATGACCAAGCAAGAAACTTGTATATTTTTAGCAAGTAGTGATGCCTTGGGCTTTTTGCCCAGAAATCCTGATGTAAATTAGTTTGGAGCGTGACCTTTAAAGTAGGCCAGGTGATGCTAAGGAGGGGACAAGATATATTAGAATTATATACTTTATTTGCAATAATGGAGTGTTTCTCAAACTTGTTTAGTCATCACATGCATTTAGTTGCACTTTTACGCTACCGTCGCAACCACAGGTCTCCAATTGTAGCACTGTAGTGTGTACTAGAATCACCTGGAGGACAGTTTGTGATTTAGCAAATCAAGTTAGGAGCTGAGAATTGGCATAGCTAACAGGTTCCCTGGTGATGTTGATGTTGCTGACCCAGGGACCCCACTTTGAGGACCACGGTCCTACATGGAGCGAATTACCAAATCACTTGAGAACTCATGTTATAAAACAAAGAACAACTCCTCCTCCTCCCATGGAGATCTGACTCAGCAAAAATGGGATGCATCTATATATTCAATAAGTACCTTCAGTTAGTCTGGTGTTAACTAATTTAGGAAATACTGCAGTAGTGTAATGAAATCCACATATTTGACAAAGGTATGGTGTTTGAAGCAGTCTAAGATCAAATATCAAATCAGTGACATTCAAACAAAGGTAAGGTACTTATTACCTTTTTTCCATCATTTTGATCAAAGGCATATATTTGATTACGAATACCATCAAAGGCATACATATGATTAAGAAGATCATCAAGGTCTCAATATTAAATGAATCATAATATTGAGAGCCAGCCATACGTCGGTTTCTAATGAAAGAATTCTCTTTCGAGGGGGACCTAAACCTATTTTTGCCATTATTCTCAGGCACTAACATAGTGCCTGGCACATAGTTGGGTCTCTGTTAATGTTTGTCACACATGACAGAATGCACTAGTGTTCATACCATGCTTTATAAGAGGATTGCTTGTCTTTGAAAACATTTACATTTTATTAACAGCCAACGTATATGCTAACCAATCAGATTCAGGGTTCAGCATTACCCTCATTGTATATGAAGAAAGGAGGCTAGCATATCATTTATTTCATGGTTCCTATGAATCTGCACTTTAAGGAGCTCTGGTAGTGTAGTGGTTACGAATCAGGCTGTGAACCACAATGTCAGCAATTCGAAACTACCAGCTGTTCCACGGGAAAAAGATGAGGCTTTCTGCTCCCATAAAGATTTACAGCCTCGGAAACCCTGTACAGGGTCGCTATGAGTAGGAACTGACTCCACGGCACGTAACCACCACCACCATGAATCCACACTTTTACATGAAGTCCAAGGGTTTCTCCCTTTACCTCCTAGTGCCTTATTATTGCCAGTGCTCCAGAGGTTGTGAGGGGGATTTGTTTTTATATTTCTGATTTATACAGATATATTTTGTAGGATTTCCATTTAAATGAAAAATATACCAATGGAGTCCTGGTGTGGTGCTGTAGGATAAGTACTCGACTGCAAAGTCCGTTTGAAGCACAAGGTCAGTGGTTCAATTTCACCAGTTGTTCCTTGGAAACTCTATTCAGAGCAGCTATGAATCAGAACTGACTCAGGGACACTTACCAATAACAACATCAGAACCTCTGGTATATGTGGTATAGGCATTCATTAGATTTTTAAAAAAGAGTTAATGCATATATTAGGAAAAGTACATAGTAGTATATGGTGGTGGTGGTGTGTGCCATCTAGTTGGTTCTGACTCTTAGTGACTCTATATAGGGGTTCTGAGGCTATAAATCTTTATGGAAGCAGAAAGTCTCAGCTTTCTCCCATGGTGAGGCTGGTAGATTTGAACTACTGACTTTGATGTTAGCAGGCGCTGTGAGTTAATGTGCCAGACTGCAAAGCTGCTTGAATTGCAAGGATGGCATTTCAAGCTTACCAGATGATCCTCAGAAACCCTATACAGGGCCGCTGTGAGTCAGAACTAACTGGATGACACTTAACAACAACAAAAACAACAACCAGGACTCCTTAATTAGTATATAATACCTGGGATTTTGGTGTCCTGGTGTGGCACTGTGGGTTAATGAGCTAGACTGCAAAGTTGGTGTGAACCACAAGGTTGGTGGTTCAATTTTACCAGCTGCTCCTCAGAAACCCTATACAGGGTCATTATGGGTCGGAACTGACTCGAAGGCACTTAGCAGCAACAACATTCAGGATTTTAGTGGCATTATATTACCAATATTTCATCTATAAGCTATTAAGTGTATTATTCCTGAGGCTGAAGTAGCCATTGAAGTTTTTAATAAGTGAGTTATTTTGAGGACTCACAATAAGAAATAGAAATGTAGGTGTTTCCTCAGTACTATATAGATAGATAGATGCTTAAGTTTGAGGAGCAGTGCTTTCTTTATATGATAAACAGTTAAGTTTTATTTGGATCAAATGTTCTCTAATACTACTAAGATTTCTTGAATTGTCAAATAATTTATGTGCATAATTGAAAGTTATTTACTAAGAAGTTTCCCCATTTTTTGGTATTAAAAAAAATTATTCAGTGTGTGTGTGTGTGTGTGTGTACACATATATGAGGGCAATAATCTCTCTTTCACTGCTAATGGGTGTATTGTAAAAAGCTTTGTGAAATGTCCATGGGTCATTACAAATCTTTTTATAAAAAGATTTTAGTGAAAACAAAGCAATTTTTTCTTTTTCCTTTTTTTGAGTGAAAGAGGCTCCTTTTTCTAATCAAGGCAATATATTCTTTTAGAGTGGTATTTCTTGACATTTATAGTGTTGGTGACAAGGCCGTAATTTCCATTGTAATGAGACGCCTTTTAATAATGCATAACCCCTGATGTAGAAAGCAGCGTCACTTTTTCTGAGCTGTATTCTTGGTGACTTTTCTCTACCAAGGTCTGGAGATGCCGAGTCAGTCACCTGTGGGCTTAGCAGTTCCAGTGGCCTTTCATCCATGGGTGTGCCATATCCCAGATCTCTTCAAATTGTGTTTGAATACACCCAGATCTTTGAGCCAAGAATCCTGGATTTGTGTGCTTTCATTTCAGGGAATGATTACTGGGGGCAAAGGCTCTGAGTGCAGTCTCATGATCTTTCAGTGGTTACAGCTGAGACTGAATAGGAGGTCAGAGGACTGGATTTTTGGACGCACTCTTGGACTTCTTCCAGTTTTTGAGTAATGTCACATGCAGATGTATTACCATTGCTATGAGAGGAGAAATATTTCATATATATATATGTATATATCTATGGAGTCCTGGTGTGGCACTGGACTTCAAAGTCTATTTCAACTTCAAGGTTGGTGGTTCAAGCTCACCAGTCACTCCTTGGAAAAACTATACAGGGTCGCTATGGGTTGGAACCGACTCAATGGCTCTTAACAACAACAAATATAAATATAGGCACAGTAGCTCCACAGGATAAGCAACTAGACTGCAAACCACAATATTGGCAGTTTGAGCCTACCATTCACTCCGCAGGAGAGAGATGAGGCTTTATGCTCCCAGAAAAGATTAAAAAAAACAACTTCTCGGAAATCCTATACATGGTTGTTATGAGTTGAAACCGACTTCACAGCACTTAACAACAACATAAATATATGTATATTTCCCACTCCCCTGTTAGAAAGTCGTGCATACATATAGTTGTTGTTATTGTTGTTATGTGCTGTTGTGTCAGTTCAAATTCATAGCGACCCTCTATATGGTTTCCAAGGAGTAACTAGTGGGTTTGAAGTGCCAACCTTGTAGTTAGCAGTCTGGGGCTGATCCTACAGTGTCGTACTGAGACTGCATACATATAGTGGTGGTGGTGTACTGTCCGTTTGGTTCTGACTCAGTGACTCTATATAGGGTTTCAGATACTTTACATTTTTACTGAAGGAGAAGGCCTCATCTTTTTCCTGAGGGGTGACTCAAACTGCTGACCTTGAGGTTAGCAGATCAATTGGTAATTCACTAGGCTCCTGGGGTACCTTCCATATATATTTCTATGGACAACTCCTGGTATTACTGTGTGTTGTTGAGTCAGTTCCAACTCAAAGTGACCCTTTCCTGGAAGTTGGTGACTAATTTAATGAAGAAAACTTGAGGTTTTCCAGATAAGTGTTAACAATACTCCCAAATAGTTATCATTTGAGACAATGCCATTGAAATGAATGGTAGGTCTTACTTGAATTTCTCAAAACAGAAATAAGATGAATAATCACCAAGCGAATTGGGAACCGTTTGGTTCTGACTCAGCGACTCTATATAGGGTTTCAGATACTTTACATTTTTACTGAAGGAAAAGGCCTCATCTTTTTCCTGAGGGGTAGGCTCAAACTGCTGACCTTGAGGTTAGCAGATCAATTGGTAATTCACTAGGCTCCCGGGGTACCTTCCATATATATTGTAGTTGTTGTTGTTAAGTGTCATGGAGTCAGTTCTGATTCATAGCAATCCTGTATAGGGAGTCTGATGAGTGGCTGGTGAGCCTGAATCACTGACCTTGTGGCTCATACCGACCTTACAATCAGTCCTGAGCATTATCCTGCAGAACCACACCAGTAGTTCAAACCCACCATCCTATCATTGGAAACCCTATACAGGAAAGCTCTGAGTTGGCAGTGACTCGATGGCACTTAACAACAACAACAGCACACCGGGAAGGAGCCCTGGTGTTACAGTGGTTAAAGTGCTTGGCTGTTAACTGAAAGGTCCACATTTGAACGCACCACTCATTGTGCAGGGGAAAGCTGTGGCAGTCTGCTTCTGTAAAGATTTATAACCTTTGAAACCCTTTGGGCCTATTCGACTCTGTCCCATTGAGTTGCTCTGAGTTGGAATTGACTTGACAGCTACAGACAATGGGCAGCATGGATCGTGTAGCACACACTAGGTCTCAGCCTGAAACATAACCAAGAAAAACCAGTTCAGTGGAATAATTGATAAATACTTAATGTAAAGTTATGACACATAGATAAGCTCCTTTCATAAAAGAGCTCTGTTCCTATAGTGGGTTACGAGTTGGTCTGCTAACCCCAAGGTCAGCAGTTCGAATCTACCAGTCACTCTACAGGACAAAAATGAGGCTTTTTGCTCCCATAAAGATTTACAGCCCTGGAAACCCTATGCAGGGATGCTATGCGTCAGAACCGACTCGATTCCCAGTCACATACCACCACCAGCACCGCTTATAATCCTCTAAAATGACCCAAGCAATTAGAGTCATTCCATGGGTTACAGCTTCTTGTGTTGCCTAAGTGGTTGTGTTACTATATGATTTTTCCTTGTACCTCTGACAGACTTGGAATGCACAGTAAATCTTGCCAAATTGATATTGTCTCTCCCACCTATGGTTTGCCCCCATGTTTGCTGGCTTTGAACAAAAAGAGTCATGAGAGGAAAAACTGTTGCCAGCTGTCTGACTCAATTTATCAGCGTTTACATTCTCAGTTAATTACTAGCTAGTGCGGTCAGTAATCTTACAGCACCAGGAAGTAACACATAAGGAGTTTTGAATGTATTTTCTGTAAGGATTTGTTAAATATTTCAAGTTCATTATGTAGGGTGTGATTTAGTTTGGTAGTTCACAGTACTATATTATTTTTGTTTCATTTGTCATTTTGTGTTTCTTATTAATTTCCTTGAATATACTTAGCCCTTCTAGACATTTCTCTGTGTTTCTCACT
The DNA here is from genome assembly GCF_000296735.1 of Chrysochloris asiatica. Lineage (NCBI taxonomy): Eukaryota > Metazoa > Chordata > Mammalia > Afrosoricida > Chrysochloridae > Chrysochloris > Chrysochloris asiatica. Next base: position 11,754,792 of record NW_006408547.1, on the reverse strand, counting down.
TACTGAGTTTCTCATGTGGATCCAAGGTTCCTTTCAGAGATGCTTATAGCTGCTTTGCTATCCCTTTTCCTGAGTGGTTGGTTTGGTTTTGCGCAGTTTTCCTCTCGCTGAGTAGAGGCATCAATGGTCAGCTTGAAGGCTGACACCAAATGCTGTTGGGTTGCTTTTCATGTCTCCCAATTCGCTTGGTGATTATTCATCTTATTTCTGTTTTGAGAAATTCAAGTAAGACCTACCATTCATTTCAATGGCATTGTCTCAAATGATAACTATTTGGGGGTATTGTTAACACTTATCTGGAAAACCTCAAGTTTTCTTCATTAAATTAGTCACCAACTTCCAGGAAAGGGTCACTTTGTGTTGGAACCGACTCAACAGCACACAGTAATACCAGGAGTTGTCCATAGAATCCCAGTGTGACAGTGTAGAATGACCACTGGACAATCACAAGGTTGGCAGTTCAAACCCACTAACTACTCCTCAGAGACCCTATACAGGGTCGCTGTGAGTCGGAACCCACTCAGTGGCATTTAACAACAACACAAGTTGTTCATAAGTCATGTTTGTAACCCAGGGAATTAATTTATATACAAGGGAGCTTTAAAAGTTGTGGAAAATGGAATGAAAAGATAGTGGCATTTTTCCATGAACTTTTGAAGTCCTATTATGTATATAATATATGTATAAATGGGAAAATATCACATCAATTAGCTTTTGGGCTTACATTAGTGTCATCACACATTGCTCTAGATGGTGGCGGTTATGTGCTGTGGACTCATAGTGACCCTGTATAGGGTTTTGGAGGCTGTAGATCTTTATAGGAGCAGAAAGCCTCATCTTTCTCCCATGGAGCAGCTGGTAGAATCGAACTGCTGACCTTGCTCATAATCCACTACACTATCAAGTGTTCCTTTTGCTCTAGATAGTGATATAAAATAAGTTCTGGTGTGGTGCTGTGGGTTAATGTGCTGGATTGCAAAGTTGATTTGAACTGAAAAGGTAGAGGTTCAAGCTCACCAGAAACCTATATAGGGTCCCTATGGATTGGAACTGACTCGCAGCATACAACAACAACAACAGTGGTATTAAAAACAATGGAGGGCAGTGTTTGTTCTTCACATTTTGTAGAGGGGGCTTAACAAATTCATGGAAAAAATCCATTATGTTTTAATTCCATCTTCCACAAACTTTCTGAAGCCCCTCACATATATAATATATTAAGTCCCTGGGTAAAACGCACGACTCAGGGACAACTGTGTTTTGTTGTTAAGTACCACTGAGTTGGTTCAAACTCCTAGTGACCCTGTATAAAGATTCTGAATAGCAGCTGGTGGGTTTGAACTACCAGCCTGTGATCAGCAGTCCAGTGTTTATCCATTCCATTTTGTCATGAATTTTTTGTTGCACCTTCAGGTGTTAATTCTCATTATTATTTATAGGATGTCCTAAATCCTTAAAAAAAATGGGCATACTGTATTGAAAGTAACAATTTGCTAAAAAAAGAAATTTTGACATTGGGTTTAATGCTTTTGACTTTAGATTAACTTTATTTACTCAGTTTTTCTATCTGCTAAACATAATTATATGTAAATAGCTTACAGGAATATCTTACTTTTTGGAAAATGATTCTTTGAAACCACTCTGAAGTTTAAAAGTGCGGTTATACATGTATTTACAATTTATCTTCACCACGGGTTTAAGCACTCCCATGAAGAACAAATGTAAATATACATTTAAATATTCCTTGTAGCTCTGGAAAAAAAGTCTTGACTTCAAAATTACAAAGCAGATAAAATGCTTTAGCTTTCTGATCGCCTTCAGTTGGGAGCTCACATTTTAAAATCCCTTGTGAAAACCCCTCTAGAGAGAGTTACGTCTGTCTGTGTATTTTTCTCTCGATAACGGTGGCACTCTGCTCGCTCGCCCCCGCCCCCGTCATAAACAGATCTTACTGAAAACCTGTCTCTCATTAGTCCACTTGATCATCTGATACAGCTGCCACTTGAAATGCCAACCAGGAAAGGTCCACGAGTGAAAATGAATGAATTGAAGATCAGACAAGGGGAGTCCTGATATGGCGCTGCGGGCTAATGCACTGGACTGCAAGGTCGGTTTGAATTGCAGCGTCGGTGGTTCAACCTCACCAGCTGCTCCTTGGAAACCATATACAAGGTCACTATGTGTCAGAACCGACTAGGGAAGAACAGGAGGAAACTTTGCTCTCTTTTCTGGCCAAAAAGCCTCTCATTTTCTTAGAGGACTTTGCACAGTCCCCAAGCCTTAGTTATCTCTCGTCAGGAATATCTTAACCAGGTGCCCTGAAGTTGATTATGACTCACAGAGACCCTGTTTGTACCAGAGTAGAACTCTGCTCCATATGGTTTTCAATGATGAGTGTTTTTAAAAAAAACTAGACGCCAGACCTTTCTTCTGAAATACATCCGCACAGATTTGAACCTTCAATCTTCTGGTTACCAGCTGAGTGTGTTAAACATTTGCACACACAGAGACTCCTCAGCAACACGTCATGTTGGTGGTGGTGTGTGCCGTCGAGTCAGTTCTGACTTCTAGTCACCTTTATAGAGTTTCCAAGGAGCAGCTGATGGGATTGAACTGTGACTAGCAGTCAATTAGTAGTTCAGTGCTAATTCTACAGTGCCACAGCAGGTTTCCAGGACAGAACATAGGGGCACCCAAACATGAAAATCATTCCCAGACTGCTTGCTAATTTATCCCAGTCACCTCCTGTTGTTAAGTGCTGTCGAGTTGGTTCTGATCCATAGGGTTTCCGAGGAGTGGCTGGTGAGCTTGAAGTGCCAACCTACAGGTTCAAACTGACTTTGTAGTCCAGCACATTAACCCATAGTCCCACACCAGGACTCCTGTTGTTGTTGTTGTTATGTGCCATTGAATCGGTTCTGACCCATAGGGACCGAGTATAAGGCTTTTCCGAGGAGCAGCTGGTGAGCTTGAACCACCAACCTTGCAGTTCAAACGGCTTTGCAGTCTGGCTCATTAACCCACAGCGCCATGCCAGGACTCCTAGGGACACCTAAAACATGAAGATTATCTGCAGACTGCATGTTAACTTATCACACCCACCTGCCTACTAAACTGCTGGGAGTGATTCTCTAGGATTTTGATTCTATTATTTCTGCTTGCACCACCATCAAATATAAGATACTTTAAGGGGTCTTCAAAATAGTTCCAAGATATCACACCTTATGAATATCATAAAACTATGTCTGTGGTGGTCTTTTGTCTATTACCACACATTCCTAGGACTCAGAATCTGGTCCCGGTGGAGAGAAGAGCTAGGCTGACTCATCTCAGCGTGACTCATTTTTAGAACCAGACTTTCCCAGTTAAAGGCATAGTTATTCCATACACCCAGCAATGGGATTGCTTTAAGCTGCTGAAAGGATCTTTCTGATGAGATACAGATACTATCATGATGCCTGTGACTAACTTTGTGCCTGTCATTATTTTTGCCACACGGCATCCATCTGAGTAATATGAAAGGAACCGCCAAAGAAAAGAAGACTGAAGAAAATCAAAGACTCAAGGAAGAATGAGTCCAAAGGAAGTCATGGACCACGTGAGCCACACCCTCACTGCCCTGAGGCCAGAAGAACTAGATAGTGTCTGCCTACCATTACCTCAGAAACCCTGTGCAGGGTCACTCTGAGTCGGAACCGACTCTACAGTACTTAACAACAACAACAACCACTACCAACTGTTCTGATCAGGAGCACAGTAGAAACTCCTGGACAGGGAGAGAGAAGAAATATAGAACAAAATTAAAAATCATTAAAAAAAAAAAAGTCTGTCATAAGACTTAATAGCCACTGACATCTAAGACTGTGGCCCTTAGACACCCATTAACCCCGGCATTGCCCTCCCCTCCAGTGATCAATTTTCAGCCAAATAGTAGGTTTGTTGTTGGTAAGTGCTGTTGAGTCCATTCCGACCCATAGCGACCCTGTATAGGGTTTCCAAGGAGCAGCTGGTGAGCTTGAACTGCCAACCTTGCAGTTCAAATGGCTTTGCATTCTGGCGCATTAGCCTACAGCGCCACACCGCGACTCCAAATAGTAGATAAGGCCTATAAAGTCAATAACAACACCAGGGAGGGACATATTCCTCAGTATAATCAACCATATAAGATCAAAAAGGCAGCATTTGCCCATAAACAAAGCTCAAAAGCAGGAAAAAAAAACACATAAGAAATCAAGGAATCAAGTGGGAAGAGAGCTGTTTCACTGAGGTGTTTACAATCAGTCTCACAAAACAAAGTGTGTACACATTGGGGAGTGGAAAATTAATTTGCTCTGTAAACTTTCACTCAAACCACAAGAAAAGTTAAAAAAACGAAAAACAAACCAAACCTATACTTCAGTGGGAAAAAATCATCCTCTTAGCAATTTGGATTAAGATAGAAAAAGAAGAGTTCTTGATTTATTTAAGGAGCCCTGGTGATGTTGTGGGCTAGGCACTGAACTGCTAACCACAAGGTTAGCAGTTGAAACCCATTAGCTGCAATGCAAGAGACGATGGAAAAGATTCACAGTTTCAGGAACCCTATGTAGGGTCGGTAAGAGTTGAAATCATCATGGCGAAGTGTTTGATTTGGTTTTCCTTGATTTATTTAGGCAGAACAGATATGCTGTGACTAGAACTTGAATCCATAGCAATGATCCCAGCACATGTGAACATAAATACTATGGTTTCCTTCTCAAATATTTCTCCAAAGGAGGTTAGTATCATTTTCATTTTATAGAAAAAAATAACATCAACTGAAAGGAGCAACGTGACCTTGTTAGCAATCTCAGAGTACATCTCTCAGATGACCCATGTAAAACTAATCTCCACCCTTGAGTCTACGAATTACATGTATCAACATATAAAAAGAACATGGGCTCTAGAGAGCATGATGGTTCTTATCTCTAGAGGATACTGATACAATAAAATAAGAGTGGATTTTTATATGGTTTGGAATATACAAGAACAATGCAAGAGGGTTTCCGAGGCTGTAAATCTTTACAAGGGCACACCACCTCATCTTTCTTCCCTGGAACAGCTGGTTGTTTCTAACTGCTGACCTTGATATTAGTAGCCCAATTTGTAACCACTACACACTACCAGAAAGGAGCTCTGGTAGCGTAGTGGTTACAAATTGGGCTGCGAGCCTCAAGGTCAGCAGTTCGAAACTACCAGCTGTTCCGCGGGAGAAAGATGAGGCTTTCTCCTCCCATAAAGATTTACAGCCTCGGAAACCCTGTACAGGGTTGCTATGCATCGGAACCGACTCCACAGCACATAACAACACCAACAACAATGCTACCAGAACTCCTTGCAAGAAGAGTAGAGAGGACTTAAAAGTTTGTAATGTGACCAAAAAAACAAAAGGAAATTTGTCATTTTCTTTCCCACTTTTTCAACATTTTGATTATATCTTTCTTAGTGTGGCTGTCCTTCTGGTATAAATGGCAGTTTTAATGACTTTTCTGTAGCTGTCTCCGATTGACTGCCGCTTTTACTTCCTGGGGTCTTGCTGGAATCTTCTCTCTAGTACATAACAGGAAGAACACGGACAACCTCTCTTGGTTGGAATTGCACTTACCAAGCTTTAGGAAATAATGAAATAATCCATTTAATTGCTGCTATGCAATCACTGGTCTGCCCATCTGGTCTGAAATTTATAGTAAGTTTTCATTTTGCCATGAGGCAGAGTCCTGAGGGGAATTAGTTTCTTAATGAAATTATATCCCCAGTTCTTGTTGTAGGTTTTAAAGAAATACTGAAATAAATCGAAGGCATAATCCACTGAAATAGAGCCTCAGAAATCATGAAATTGGACCAGATTTTCTAGGTTCATTTTGAAAAATCAGTTACCAAATTAAGATTTGCGGTCCTGGAAAAAAACCTATTTTGTTCATATCCATGACTTTAGGAAAATCTATTTGTTTCATTGTCCTAAAGGATGTGCAGACGCTGAGCGAGAGCAATAAAGTTTCCTAGAGAGGAGAGCGCAGACTACATACCTGGCTAGTTTTCTTTTCATGAATTGTATATTGATTTATATTTTAATGAAACTTTGGCCGATCTACTAAATGTAAGTTTCTCAGAGACAAGATGTTAATCTGTATTTAATGCATGTATCATAAGGTTAAATCTGGCATGAAAGGCAATTGAGATTACCACAGTTCTTTGGTTCACTGCTTTATGGGAAAGAACAGGAGCACAAATCTAATTTTACAAGGAAATTGCTAAAAGAATTGATGTAATAGAATGGATATAATAGAACAAGGTATTTAAAATTTGCATGCTCAGGTGGGTAATAAGCACTTAGAAATTATCTCTGGCCACTGAGAAAGGCACATTTGCTAAAAAGATACTACTGCTATTTGATAGCCGAGAGTCAGGTAATTAACTTTGCCTTTTTTCAATTTAATTTTTTACTATTAAGGTGACTTTTCTTCAGGCATATTTTATTTTGAATGATCAAAGCTAAGTGTGCACTGAATATATATATATATATATAGGAGCTCTGGTAGCGTAGTGGTTACGAATCGGGCTTCAAACCGTAAGGTCAGCGGTTCGAAACTACCAGCTGCTCCGCGGGAGAAAGATGAGGCTTTCTATTCCCTTAAAGATTTACACCCTCGGAAACCCTATACAGGGTCGCTATGGGTCGGAACCGACTCGATGGCACATAACAACAACAACAATATATATATATATATACACACACACACACACACATATATATACACATATACTAAATACACACAGATGCATACACACACATATATATATATACACACACATATACTATATACATACAGATGCACACACATATCTATATATGAAGAAACCCTGGTGGTGCGGTGGTAAATGTCTGTCAGAGGATCGAACCCACCGCAGAAGAAAGCTTTAGCACTCTGTTTCTATAAATATGATTGTTGTTGTTTTAAGTGCTGTTGAGTCAGCTGCAACCCGTAGTGACCCTGTGTAGGATTTCCAAGGAGCAGCTGGTGAGTTTGAACCATTGACCTTGAGATTCAAACAACTTTGCAGTCCAGCGTATTAACCCATAGCGCCACACCAGGACTCCCTATAAATATTGTTGTTGTTGTTATGTGCCGTGGAGTCGGTTCCAACCCATAGTGACCCCATACAGGGTTTCTGAGGCTGTAAATCTTTACAGGAGCAGAGAGCCTCATCTTTCTCCTACGGAACAGCTGATAGTTTCGAACCGCTGACCTTGAGGTTCACAGCCCGATTTGTAACCACTACGCTACCAGAGCTCCTTCTCTATAAGTATTACTGCCTTGGAAATCCTTTGGGGGCCATTCTATAAAGAGTGAGAAAGAAAAAGAGTATGTTTTTATCTTTCTCTATATATTCCTATAGATTCCTGGTTTGGCTCTGTGGGTTAATGCACTGGATTGCAAGGTCAGTTTGAACTGCAAGGTTGGTGTTTAAAGCTTACCAGCCATTCCTTGGAAACCTTATACAGGGTCGCTATGTGTTGGAACAGACCTGACAGCAGCACTTAACAACATGTGTGTGTGTGTGTGTATGTATGTATATATATATATACACATACATACACACACACACGCACATATATATATAGGGAGAGAGAGAGCCACTCATACAACTATAAACAAGTTTGTTGCTAGATTGTACTTCAGTCATAATCTCTGGATGCTCCTTAGTACAGCAGAGATGACATGAGCTAACATGCAATTTCATTATGAGTGTGTGTGTGTGTGAATTTATTTACAGGAACATAAGCCCAAATACACCCTTTTCTTATAAAATTAGAAGGAGAGTGCATAATCATCCTTGGAGTTTTCACTTGCATTTGAAAATAACAAGTGTTTTTAAAAGAGGAGTGGAGGAGTTGAAAGTAATTTTCAAGTTGAAAAAATACTATGGAGTTTCAGTTCTTGATGCCAGAATAAGGAAGGAGCTCTGGTAGCGTAGCTTTATAGACTTGGTGTGATCATTGAGTAGAGTTGGCATGGCGGTGCCACAGTGAACACTCAAGGGGTAACAGAAGCAGCTTACTTTCAGACTCACTAGAGTAGGCAGCAGTGTTGCTCCCATTTTTTTCGGACACAGCCTGCCAATGTGCCACTTGCTGTAGTGATTTAACTGCTAAGACATAAGTGGTAAGGTCACTGATGATCATGGTTAGGCTTGTGGGGGTTGCAGGGTGACTCCGAGTGAATAAAAATCATAAACTAAGAATCCAACGGGGCCCAGACACTATGTGAAATATTTTGTAGTAAAGAGGATTATTCTTTGAACTTCTGACTAATTAAAAATCAAGGAAGAGTGAATTTGTTATAAACTATAGGCAATTACTTACCATTGACTACTGTTACTTCCTGATTGAATCATCTGGGGTTTGCTGTAAGCGTTATCATTACATTTATATTTGTAATATCTAGATGTCATCTTTAAAAAAAAACACACTTAAAAACTTATTTTTAAATGTTCTAAGAAACCTTTTTAGAAGCAAATGCTATTTCCAAATAAATATATTAAATAAAATTAGAGTAAAAAATTAAACACCAAAAATTAAAATAGGTTTATTCCTGATAAGTTCTAAAACTCCCAATGATCAATAAACAAAAGGAACTTTCTTTCTTTTCTTTCTCTCTCTTTCTTTTTTTCTTCCTTTCATCTCCCCTTCCACCCTTGCCAAAGTTTGCCAATCAGACACCTTTTAGATAATCATTGCTTTAGAGCTATAGAGGGACCAGGATATCATGTTTGGTAAGGTGAAGGGTCAGAGAAAAAGAGGAAGACCCCCAGAGAGATGGATTGGCAAAGTGGCAGCATCAGTGGGTTCAAGTGTGCCAACAATAGTGAGGTTGGCCTAGGACTGGGCAGTGTTTCATTCTGCTGTGCATGAGGTTGCTATGGGTCCGTACCAACTCCATGGTACCTAAAAACAACAAGTTGGAGTCCTGGTGTGGCTCTGTGGCTAATGCGTCAGACTGCAAAGTCGTTTGCACTGCAAGGTCAGTGGTTCAAGCTCACCAATAGCTCCTTAGAAACCCCAAAATGTGTTGCTATAGGTTGGAATCGACTCGACAGCACTTGATAACAACAAGTTGAGTATACAGGTGACCCTGTCAGTTTGCGTGTATAAGACAGTGAATATAGTGACTTTATGTAGTAGATACTTCCCCTGTTAAGTACTCAGGTTAAAATTCTGTTGAAAAGATTCTAAGGCTCTGGATACTCGGAGTCCTGAGAGCAGAGGAGCTGGCTTGGTGCTTGCTTCCACGGTGAATCATTTAAAAACGAAATGCCAGATTCCCCAGTTCTCTGCAATGTGTGCCTGGGAAGGCTGCCTTTCTGAAGTACTGCCAGCACTACTGTAGGTCTTCATGCATTTCCTTACCTTCTTCCACCCTTATTGTCATTGTCTGAAGAATAGAAACAAAGTTGTCTTCAGTGCCTTTCTGTTATCACCTGTATTTCCCATTAATTTACATACAAATGAAAGGGAATTTGAAAAAAGTCTTATAAAAGGTACACAACATAGGCCATGAATAACTCTTGATGATGAACTTAAACCCTCAGTGTAGGTTACAGAGTCTGTGGACTGACCTACAGGAGAGTTTGGCATGCTTCAGTAAGTAGGGGTAGAAGATTTGGGAATAGCAGCTGGCAAAGAAGATGAAAGAAACATCAGAAAAAATACTCAAGTAAGAAAATTAGATGGGCACGAGTTCAGAGCTGGGAGCTGCACCTAGAATTGGGAGAAGTGGTGGTCTTTGGCATATGATTTGAAGGACACCTGGATAACTTCTCTCCTCTCTCTGTTAGGGAGGGCACTTCTACGTCAGAGCTCACTAATGTCATTGGTTGCTTGATGGGACACTTGTGGAAAGCAAGCTTTAATGTGGATATGGGTTCAATGTGGGATGCAGAGAAGGACAGGTCCAGTGGAGGGATCAGAGTGAGCACATGGGACTGGGTACCTGAAACGAGCCTTACTGATACCAGAGACGTCTCTACCTAAGTGCTTCCTCGGGAGAGGAAAGGATGCTGCTGGGAGGATACGCAGCTCAAGCGCAAGCATATAGAATTAAAAAACCAGGCTCAAATCTTGGTTTTACCTTCACCAGCTGTGTGGCACAACCTTCATGGCCTAATGGTTAAGCACTCAGCTGCTAACTGAAAGGTCAGCAGTTTGAACCCCCTACCTGCTCCGTGGGAGAACAATGTGGCAATCTGCATCTGTAAGAATTACAGTGTTGGAAGCCCTCCTGTATTCTACAATGGTCTCTAGGGGTTGGAGCCAATTTGATGGCAATGGGTTTCTGAGCTTATGTGTCCCGTCTTTAAAGTAAAAGATGACAAGATATCCACTTCTCATGGTCATGTGGTTAGAGCATGCTTATTGTGTCTCCTCCAGTGTAATGAATTATTTAATCTCCCTTTGAGCCATAACCTTTGTAAACTCCCAACCAACAACTTTTCCTGATGGGCCGGGTACAAAAAGGTGGGGGAAGATGCTGATGAATTACATGATTCAGTCAGGAGTGTTGTCAATGGAGCTAATTATGATTTGTTAGTTTTGCCCTTGTGCTGGGTGTAAAGCGAGCCCTTTCAGAAGCAGAAGGGGGGATCTCACCACCATAAGAAGGAAGAGCCTAGAGTGGAGCTCATCCTTGGGACCCAGAGATTCCCGCACATTGAACCTCCTTGACCCAGAGACAGGAACTCGTGACACCAGAGGAGTCACAGAGGAGCAGCAGCAGAACCAAGAGCCAGAGTGTGACAGAGTGATGGGCTTCCTGGTCCACAGAGCAAGGAAAGCTAAGTGACTTTGGGCAGGAGGCTTGCTTGCAGATTGGGTGCTTCCAGATCGTTAATTGGGGGAGTTAGGTCTGCTGACCCATGGAGCCAGAGCTGCATGATTCAGGCTGAGGCATATGGTGGAGTGGTGTGCCTTGTGAGCATTTATTAGAAGCCCTAAAGAGCTTTGTAACATTGCCAGAGCAGAACACAGGCCAGACCAAGGGGCCAGAGAGAGAAAGACCCGTGGGCACTGCAGAAAAGGGAGCTTGTCCAGACTGAAAGAGCCGTGCCCTGAGCATTTTCTGATTTTGCCCATAATCTGTGGACTTTCCTAATAAATCCACCACTGTGAGTACAGAGTCTGAGTTCTGTGTGGCCACCGCAGTGGATGATCGAACCCAGATGTGAAGCAGAGGCTGCTGTGGGAGGGAGGGGTGATGTAATTTTTTATAATTTTTTTTTTTCAATTTCTAACATAAAGGGTATAATAAATGCTGAGAATTCATATTAAGAATTTTGCTTGATGTAGAAAACGGCTATATTTTGCTTTGGTGAATAGCAATGCAGTCTTGAAAGCCCATGAGTGACTGTCTAAGGTGTAACTATGGTCTCTCCCTGCCTGGAGGAAAAAAGAATGATGTCATCCAACTAATATTACCAACTGCTCTGAAAGGTATCACATTTGAAAGTCCTAGATAGAGCAGAAGAAAAATGTGGAGCAAAATTCAAAATCATAAGAAACACAAGGCTTACTGTTGGATATTAACTGATGGAATCCTGAAATCGTGTCTCTAGGCACCCTTCAAATTGAACTCACCCCAGTGACCAAACAATAGATAGGTTTATAAGGGGAACAGTAACACCAGGGAAGTATCCACACCTTAGAATAACCAACCATTTGATATCAAAAGGGAAGCATTTATTCAAGGACAAAGTTCAGAAGGGTTAAGAAAGGAGGAGGAAGGGAAAGAAGAAACAGAGGGAGCGATTGGGATAATTCATGTTATACTGATTGTAATTATTATACTGATTGTAATTAATGAGATGACACAAAAGACACATGAATTGTTGAATGAAAACGGATGGTCTACTATGTAAACTCTCACCCAATTCACAATAAAATACTTTTTTAAAACTTGAAACAAAATTAATTACTATTGCTTAGTAATTAATATTGAAAGTGGGAGTGCAGAGCTCTAAAACTTGGTAGAGCTGAACAAGAGCCATCTGCATTTCATAAGATCAGACATGTGTATAGAGAAGAAGGTTCAGCAAGGCATCTGGCTTCCACACTGAGTTTATAAACCAAATGTGTAATAATGGTAAATTTACAATGTGATTTGTGTGTGTGTGTGTGTAGATTTGTTTGCGTTTCAGCATTAAGTTTTGCTTTCCGCAGCTGTTACCTGTAAAAAATGCACAACAGAGGTTTTTCATAGGTCAAGGAAGGACAATGAACCATCATTTGATATAGTGATGGTAGTGATGTCCTGTGGAGTTGGTTCTGAATCATAGCGACCCTGCAATAGGGTTTCCTAGGCTGCAAATCTTCACGAGAGCAAAAAGCCTCATGTTTCTCCTGAGTCATGGCTGGTAGTTTTTGAACTGCTGACCTTGAGGTTAGCAGCCTGATTTGTAACCACTATACTACCAGGGTTCCTAATCCCTTGCTATAGCTGGAAGGAATCCCATAAACAGGTTTTCAGGAATGATATAGAGATGGCGTGTTTCCAACAATGTGGAACCCAGTGGTCTCTTTGACTAATCTTGCCATTTGGGGCCAAAAATGTAAAGATCTAGTATATTTTAAGATAAATTATAGCTGATTGGGCCATAATCCCTTTCCTGTTGAATATTAACAGTTTAATGGAAAATATTGTGGGTTACAAACTAAATACAAACTCATTAATATTCATGTGCACCTATTAAAAAAACAGAGTTGCCCTTTTGTCCATGAAACAATCTCAAGATTCATTTTTCTTTGATAAAGAATAGAAAGAAGAAACAGCTTTGAGCTCTTTTTATTTATTTTTTTCTGAAAGTGAGAGGATAGGCAAGTATGAGATGCTGGGGGGTATTCAAGTTACCTCTCCACGGGGTTTGAAGGAAACTGGAGTGAAGCAGAATAGAGTCATGATGGGTCTTGACACACAATCAGATAAAGCCAGAGCCTACCTCCAACTTGCAGGTACCTTGAGGAAATGTCTTACAGGTCAGTGAGAAATAATAGGAAAACCTGTCAGAAGGGCCAGCTAGTCAACTTCCATAGATTGTGATTTTGATCTGAAAAGAGGTGAAGGTTAAAGAGGTCAAAGGCTAAAATCATTCTGGATACTTAAATGCACCTTAAATCTGGAATAAGATAAAGAAGTGCTGAATGAAGAAATGTACTTCCTCCATAATTTTATAAAATAATTCAAAGATGACAGATCAAAGTCACCTTTTAACTAAACAGCAGATTAGTTCAAAAAAGTAAAGGTCCTTCATGAGTACTACATTCTTTTAAAAAATTCTCTACATGAGAACACATGGACAGCACTTTTTCTAAAGCATACATGAGAAGTTTGGGGGCAGAGAGACATCGTTACTGGGAGTGAAACTGGAACAGAGACAAAGAGAACATGAAGAATTAACCAGTGTTGTTGGATATTATGTGTAGAAATAATTTTTTACTATGCATATTTTCAACAAAAATACAGTATGATTTTTTTTTAAAAAAGATGACAAATTTGAATAATGATGACTGCAAAAAGCAGCGTGGTACCTTCAACCTTTGTCTTCTGTTGCTGACAATGCACTTGAATTAATGTCAGCCTAGATGTATAAATAAGGAGCTCTGATAGCGTAGTGGTTACGAATCGGGCTGCGAACTGCAAGGTCAGCAGTTCGAAACTACCAGCTGTTCTGTGGGAGAAAGATGAGGCTTTCTGTGCCCATAAAGATTTACAGCCTCAGAAACCCTGTACAGGGTCACTATGAGTCAGAACCAACTCCATGGCACATAACAACAACAACAACAGATGTATGAATATGGCCAGAATTATTCTTAGAAGCGAGGATGGTGAGTCTTCAAGTACTTTGCACAAGTTATCCGAGGGACCAGTCCCTGGAGAATGACATCATGCTTGATAAAGTAGCTGCTGTTAAGTGCCGTCGAGTTGGTTCTGACTCATAGTGACTCTGTATAGGGGTTCTGAGGCGTGGCCGGTGAGTTTGAGCTTCCTACCTTGTGCTTCAAGCCGATTTATCAGTTCAGTGCTTATGCTATAGAACCATACCAGGAATCCTGGTAAAGTAGAGGGTCAGTGAAGAAGAGAAAGACCTTTAGTGAGATGGGCTGGCACAGTGGCTGCAACAAGGGACTCAAACATGACAACAATTGTAAGGATGGGGCAGGACCAGGCAGTGCTTCGTTCTGTTGTGCACAGGATGACTATGAGTTGAAACTGACTCGATGGCACCTAACAACAACAACAACAGCAGTCATAGTTAGTTCCATCTTAGAATATCAGCAAGGAAACATCTAGAATGTATGTAGTTGGAACTAGGGTATCTTTCCTTTGTTAAATGAAAATTATTGTTATAAAATAGTTGAATGAGAAGACCAAATTAATCAAACACACTCATTTACATAATGTCCTTCCCTTTGATTTTGGGGAAGATTTTGGAAGAGGAAATGTGCCTAAAGTAGAAGAACAGTGGAGTGAAATTCGTGAAAGTAAATGACTTTGAACTGAGACAAAGTGATCCCATGTTTATTCTGGAAAACCAATTCAAGAGAAACAAACTAGTTCTTGATCAATGATAATAGTCAAAGCTAAAATCTTCAGGAATTCCTTCTCTTATGGAAATATCCTAATGGAACCAGTTGTAAATGACCTTTATTATACTAAATTTAGGAGTTCTAGTGTATTGCTATAGGGTAAGCACTGGACGGTAAGGTTAGTTTGAACCAGAAGGTTGTTGGTTCAAACTCACCAGCTGTTCCTTGGAAACCCTATACAGGGCAGTTATGAGTCAGAACTGATTCAATGGCACTTACTAACAACACCAAAAATACTAAATTTATATTAAGCAGGGGGTTCATTTAGAATTTAAAGTCCAAAAGGAAACATGGCAGTTCTTCAAACTTTTGTTGTTGTCACATTTAAATCCTTTTCTTCAGGAGTTTGCTTTGAATAGGTTTTCAAATGCTTTGTTATGAGTTTGCCTTCCTAGGAACGGAGTTGATTCCTCAAGCCTGAATTTCTGTTTACCATTTGCTTGAAGTGGTGTTTGAGTCACAGCTTCCAGTCTAACTTAGCCACACCTCAAGCTCAACCTTCCTACAGTGTCTGAGTCTTGTCTAGCTTTCCAGATTCTTCTTTTTCCCTTAGAAGCTAGTGTTCAAGCATCTTCATTAAGGAATATCTTGTTACTTGTTCTCCCTGTTGATCCAAGAGCAATGTCTTAGGTTATATTTTCTGTGGGAACAAAACCAATGAAGCATGGAGATATATATATAAATTGTTGTAAGATGCCATTGAGTCAGTTTTAAAACTCAATGATCCTGTGCACAACAGAAAGAAACACTGCTGCCAGGTCCGCTTCATCTTCACAATTGTTGTTATGTGTGAGCTGCTTCCACCATGTCAGTAAATCTCTTTGATGGTCTTCCTGTTTTGAGCTGATCCTTCATTTTACCAAGCATGATGTCCTTCTCCAGAAACTGGTCCCTACTGACAACATGTCCAAATAATGAGTGATGAATTCCTGCCACCTGTCCATGCAATTCTGGCTGTACGTCTTCCAATACAGACCTGTTTGTTCTTCTGTGGTAATTTTAATATTCTTCTCCAACACCACAATTCAAATGCATTGACTCTTCTATGGTCTTCCGTATTTATTGTCCAACTTTCACATGCCTATGAGGTAACTGAAAATTCCATCGCTTTGGCCAGGCACACCTTAGTCCTCAAACTGATATCTTTGCTCTTGAATATTTTAAAGAGGTATTTTGCAGCAGATTTACCTAATGCAATATGTCTTTTGATTTCTTGACTGCTGCTTCCATGAGTGTTGATTATGGATTCAAGCAAAGTGAAGTCTTTGACAATTTCAATCTTTTCTCCATTGATCATAATATTTATTGTTCCAGATGTAGAGAGATTTATTTTAAGGAAATGGCTCATACAGTTGTGAAGACTTGCAAATTACAAATTTGTGGGTTGGGCTGTCGTCTGGAGATGTCTGCCAATTTATAGCATTTCAGGGTTGAAGAACACAAAATCTGCAGATTAGGGAGCAGACTGCTGGCTGACCAAGTTGTGGGAGCTGGCAAATCCAAAATCTCTAGGTCAACCAGCAGAACCCATGAACCAGAGGTCAGAGGATGATGAGTTGAATTCAGGATCAAGAGTGTATGAACTTTGTCAGAACATCCATATATATTGGATGCAGGACACACCCCTAAAGAAACCCCTTCTACTGTTCGGTAGCTCACATCAGCTCATAAAATGATGGATGAGTGCATAGTATCTGCCGGACCGTGGCGAATCATTGCCCAGCTAAGTTGGCACATAATGTTGTACTTGTTAGGTGTCATCAAGTCAGTTCCAACTCATACTGACCTTATGTACAAGAGACTAAGCCTGCCTGTTGCTGTGCTATCCTCACAATCCTATGTTTGCTATCAGTGTTACGGTCATTGTGTCAATTCCTCTCTTGAAGGATCATATAACATTTATATTGCTGTTCTGGGCTATTGAGTCAGTTCCAACTCATAGCAACCCTGCTAAGGTTTCCAAGAAGTAACTGGTGGGATTGAACCTCCAACCTGTGGTTAGCTGTCCAGTGCTGATCCTACAGTGAGGCGTCAGGCTGCAGTGCTCTGATGGAGATATGCTCTCTAACTTTGGAACCTTGGCTCATGCCACCAGGTCTCCTCTGTCATGTCCTTCCTCCAACCACATTGTTGTTGTTGTTGTTAAGTGTCGTTGAGTATGTTCCGACCTTGTATACGGTTTCCAAGAAGCAGCTGTTGAGCTTGAACTACCGACCTTGCAGTTCAAATTGACTTTGGAGTCCAGAGCATTAACCCACAGTGTCACGCCAGGATTCCACATAGAAAGGCTTTTAAAAGGTTGTTGTCATTTTTGAGGAGTCCTTAGGTGATGCAAATGGTTAATGTGTTTTGCTGGGAACTGAAAGGGTGGGAATTCAGGTTCACTCAAAGGTGCTTTGGAAGAATCATCTGTTCTGTCTATGACAAATCAGCCTCTGAAAACCCTGATGTAGCACAGTTCTACTTTAACACACAGGGGGTCCCCAGGAGTCCCGATCTATTTGAAAGCAACTGTCGTTAATAATACTTTAGCATATTAATAATACTAATACAAGTCATCCTACTAAATGTGTCATTATTGTTAAGTGCCCTCAAGTCAGTTCTGATGCATAGTGACTCTGTAGAGGGTATCCAAGGAGCGGCTGCTGAGTTTGAACTGCTGATCATGTAGTTCAAACCAACTGAGTACAGTTCATGAGACATTTAGATTCAAGGGGACAATCTGGGAGGAAAACAAAGCTTCCTTGTATATGTATGAGAGGTCATAAGGCCACGGATAACCCAAGAGCCTGAAGCTATTGAAATGACAGTGTTCAAACAGCACCAATCACAGGCAGGCATAAATATGCAGTAATATGCAGAAGACCCATGAGCGGATGCAAAGAGACATTTATAATTGCATTGGATTGCTACTTCACTGTGGAAAAAAGAATGTTAAGAAAGAAAGGAAAAAAAAAAAAAAAGAGCCCTGGAGACTCTTTCTTAGCTCCTTAATTATCAGGGTCTTTGTGAGAATGTAAATGCAGGCTTCTGTGACAATGTTAAATTTATAAATTTCAGTGCCAGTAAAACTTTCCTTAAAGATTTCCCTTTGCCGTTTTAAAAACATAGTTGTGGCGTCATGTTGTGTTAGCATTTGCCTTTGAAATAAAGTGTGCGCTTCTGTGTGTTAGACTTAAGATCCTGCTGTATAGTATGATTTAATATATTTTTCATGATAAAAAGATTACAAGGGGTTAGGTGAAGGGAAGCTAATACCCTCTACTGGAATTCTAGTGTGGCGCCATAGGATAAGAACTTGACTTCAAAGTTGGTTTGAACTGCAAGGTCGGTGGTTCAGACTCACCAGCCACTCCTCAGAATCTGATGTTGTTATGATTTAGAACTGACTCGACAACACTCAATAACAACAACAACAACAACAACAACAACAACATACCATCTACTATGGTGTCTACTTATCTGTCAGTTTGTTGTACTCTGGTGGCTTGTGTGTTACTGTGATTCTGGAAGCTATGCCACCGATATGTTAAATACCAGCAGGGTCACCTATAGTTGACAGGTTTCATTAGAACTTCCAGACTAAGACATGGTGATACATTTTTGAAAAAATTAGACAATGAAAACCTTAGGAATAGCAGTGGAATGCTGTCTGATACAGTTCTGGAAGATGAATACTCAGTATACAACAGGGGAAGAGTTGTCGCCTCACAGTAGTTGTTAGAGTGTTGTCGAGTTGGTTCCGACCCATAGTGACCCTATATAGGGTTTCCAAGGAGCATCTGGTGGGTTTGAACTGCAGACCTTTTGATTCAAACCAACCTTGTGGTCCGGTGCATTATTCTGTATGCCACACCAGGACTCCTTCTCATAGTAGAGTCGGTATTAATGATATGGATGGAGCAAAGCTTTCATTTGTTCATGTGGAATGACTCAAAATAAGAAAAAAAAAAACAAAACCTGACAGCTGTAAACATTAATTATTACTCAGAATGTAGAATGTATGAAATATGAATTTAGGAAAATTATAAGTCCATCAAAAATTAACTGGAATACATAAAGATGGCTCTCCTTGGCAGTAGTGAGCTGAAATGGGCTGGTATTGGCTGTTTCAAATCAAATGTATGTTCTAATTTACTGGAAATGACTAACTGAAATGGAATGGTGTCATATTTATTGTTAAAAAGAGCATTTCAAAATCTGTCCTGAAGAACAGTTTTCAGTGATATTCACATGCCTCAAGGAAGACTAGTTAATATGAATATTATTTGAATATATGCACCAATCACTAATGCCCAAAATGAGAAAATAGAAGATTTTTACCGATGTTTTTACCATATCTGTGCCCATTCCAAAGAGAGGTGACCCAACGAAATGCAGAAATCATTGGCCAATATCATTAATACCCCATGCAAATAAAGTTTTACTAAAGCTAATTCCAAAATGGCTACAAACATACTTTCATAGAGAAATTCCAGAGGTTCAAGCCTGATTCAGAAGAGAACATGGAAAGAGGGATATCATTGCTGACATCTGATAGATCTTGGCTGAAAGCAGAGAATACCAGAAAGATGTTTACCTGTGCTTTATTGACTTCACAAAAGCCTTTGGATCGTGTGGATCATGACAAGCTATGGACAACATTGTGAAGAATGAGTATTCTGGAACACTTAATTGAGCTTATGTGGGACCTCTCCATAGACCAAGAGGCAGTTGTTAGAACAGAACATGGAACACCAAATGGTTTAAAATTAGGAAAAGGTGTGCGCCAGGGTTGTATTCTTTCACCATACTTAATCTGTACGCTGAACAAATAATCAGAGAAGCTGTATTATATGAAGAAGGATGTAGCATCAGGATTGGAGGAAGACTCATTAACAACCTGCGATATGCTGATGATACAACCTTGGCTGTTGAAAGCAAAGAGGACTTAAAATACTGATAAAGATCAAAGCCTTCAGTGTGGTGTGCATCTTGATGTAAAGAAAACTAAAATTAGGAACGCGTGTCCCTCTCTGATCCCAACTCAGGGGGAAACCTGTCTTTGCCACAGTAATCTTTCTCCCATGACCCTGCGGTGCCTTGAACTCTCAGGTAACCGTGGGGAAAGGACCCGGAGCCAGCGGGGAACGGCAGGGTTAGGCGAGGAGCTGTCTCTGAAGCCCACACGGTTGGCGAAGGCCGTACGGGAGCTCAAACAGGATGGTACTGGAGAAGTATGACTGTTAATGAAGTCAAAGAGAAATTAAAAGAGGTACCAGAAGGAACGTTCATGATTAGAGATAGTTCGCATTCAGACTACCTACTAACAATATGGAGTCCTGGTGTGGCGCTGTGGGTTAACGCATCAGACTGCAAAGTCGTTTGAACTGCAAGCTCGGCGCTTCAAGCTCATCAGCTGCTCCTTGGATACCCGTTACAGGGTCGCTATGGGTCGGAATCGACTCAACGGTACTTAACAACTAACAATATCTGTTAAAATATCAGCTGGACCAACTAATCTGTGAATTGAATACCAAGATGGGAAATTCAGATTGGACTCAATCATATGTGTCAAATCCAAGCTTAAACAGTTTTGACAGTGTGTTTCATTTCATTGACTACCATGTTCAGATGTGCAAGGATAAGGGGACTGGCCCGGAAGCCCCCCACCCCCCACGGCCCCCAACAACACTGTTCACCTTTAGCGTCATCTCTGCAGGATCACCATTAACAAACGTACCGTTACCACCTGAGAAATGCCTTTACCAACAAGACTAAAAGATTACTTGGAAGAATATCAATTCCAGGTATAAACGTTTCTCTGTTTCCAAACAGTACTCATCTAGAGAATCTCCGAAAGCAGCTATGTAAACGAGAACCGAAACTTGAGTGACTGCCCTGGATAATGATGTGGAAGTCTTTCTAGGAACAGCTGAAGTCAATCTAAATAAAGTATGTGAAGAGCTAAGTATTTAAAGTTCCCCATATATTTTATACTTGAGTGATGGTTCCTTTCCTAAGGTTGACCAAGACCAACTGATGCTTTGAAATTCAAATAAAATGTTCCAAGTGAGGACTGTAGGAGCAATTTATCGAAACATCTTGCCGTTATGTGGTTCCTTTCCACTAGGCGAAGTCCTAGTGTGAGCTAATAGACTCAGAGCTGCTCATAGGAGTACTGTAGGAGTGGATGACCCCAAGCTGACACAGGTTTAATTTTAGTCTCATTTGCCTGGTGATGAGAATCCTTTTATAGTTTGCATTCTGATGTATCTAGGAGTTTTGTTTAACAGACGATGTTTGTGAGTATTTATCCTTCATTTTATGCAATTAACCAAATCAACCTCCCCTTCCCCGAAAAAAAAAGGAGAGAAAAGAGAGTGACCATGGAATCCTGGGTTTGTCTTTGTGCTACATGTGTGAACTCTCGTGTGCTACATGTATGAACTCTCTCATGTGAATGAGTACTATAGTAATCCATGTAAAGGGAGCCTTATTTCAGACATATTTCAAACTGGTGCAAATGGAAAAGACATTCTCGTTACCTTTAACGCTAAGACAAGAATGTCACCCTATACAGGTGCAACTTAATTTCTGTTAATAACACCCAGGTAAT
>NW_006408547.1:11725544-11732753 GCF_000296735.1 Chrysochloris asiatica | reverse complement strand
AGAACATTCCTGGGAATCCAGGATGGCCAGACATTGTCTCTCATACTTCAGACATATTATCAAGAGGGCCCAGTCAATGGAGAAGGATATCATGTTTGGTAAAGTGGAGGGTTGGAGAATAAAAGGAAGACCCCCAATGAGATGGATTGGCACAGTAGCAGCAGTAGTGGGCTTAGGCATAGCAACAATTGTGAGGTTGGCCCAGGACTGGACAGTGTTAAGTTCTGATGTGCATATGGTCGCTCTGAGTTTGTACCGACTCCATGGCACCTAAAAACAACAAATTCATCAAACGTGCAATAAGTATGTGTTGATAATTATAGTGATTGGTATTAGAGAGTTGGTAACAAACAAGAATCAGTAGCTGGAAAATATAGCCTAGTGATAGAAATGATGGCAGAGAATGCATGATAGAATTTTGCAAGCCCCATGATTTAATTAATTCCAGATGCTTTTTTTTCTTAACATAAACAGTGATTATATACATAGGCCTTGTTGGATAGAAAGCCCTAGAATCAAATAAACTACATCTGTGGAAAGAGACTAGGAGGACATTATCATCAGTCAAAATAAGACCAGGGACTGAACTGGGAACACATCATCAAATGTTCATACACATGTTTAAGTTGAAGCAGAAAAAAATTAAAAACAGTTCTAATCCATTACAACCTTGTGCACAACAAAACTGTTTCAATGGCACTTAACAACAACATGGGCAAAATATTGAATGATGCAGGAAGCATCAAAGATAGGTTGAACAAATAACACAGTTACAGCCAAAAAGAATTGGTCAACATTCAAACATTGCAGGACTAAGAAGTGATGTTATTGAGAGAAGAAATTCAAATTATACTGAAGGCACTGGCAAACCACAAGGCTCTAGGAACTGATGAAATACAAATTGAAATATTTCAACACATGGATGCAGTGCTGGAGATGCCCCATCTTTTATGCTAAGAAATTTGGAAGATAGTTACCTGATTATCTACTAAAAGAGATCCATATTTATTCCCATTTCAAAGAAAGGTGATCCAAGAGAATGTGGAATTATTGAACAATATAATTAATATCTAATGCAAGTAATATTTTGGGGAAGACCATTCAAAATCAGTAGTACATTGCAGCAGTACATTGACAGGGAGCTGCCAGTATGTCAAGCCTGAGTCAGAAGAGGATATGGTGGTTTTATTGTTGATATAGTGCACATATTGCTGATATCAAATGGCTCTTGGCTGAAAGCAGAGAATATCAGACATTAAGTTTGCCTGTGCATAAAGCATGACTATGTGAAAGTCATCGAGTGTGTGAATCATAGCAAACTATGGATGATATTGCAAAGAATGGGAATTCCAGAACACTTAATTATGTATATGTGGAACCTATCTATGGAGTAAGAGGCAGTTGCTCAAACAGAATGAGTGAATAGTGCATGGTTTCAAATTAGGAAAGGTGTGAATCGTAGTTGTAGCCTCTTATTTGATTACTCAGACTGGTGTTGTTGTTATGTGCCATGGAATTGGTTCCAACTCATAGCGATCCTGTACAGGTTTTCTGAGGCTGTAAATCTTTACTGGAGCAGAAAGCCTCATCTTTCTCCCACAGAACAGCTAGTAGTTTCAAACTGCTGACCTTGTGGTTCACAGCCCGATTTGTAACCACCGTGCGACCAGAGTTCCTTTACTCAAACTGTATGCTGAGCAAAATAATCTGAGAAGCTAGACTATATGAAGAAGAATACAACATCAGGATTGGAGGAAGGCTCATTAATAACTTGTGATGGACAGATGACACAACCTTACTTCTGAAAGTGAAGAGGTCTTGAAGCACTTACTGATGAAGATCAAAGACTACAGCGTTCAATATGGATTACACCTCAATATAAAGCAAACAAAACTCATCACAACTGGGCCAATAAGCAACATCATGATCAATGAGGAAAAGGTTGAAATTGCCAAGTATTTCATTTACATAGGTCCATAATTAATGCCCGTGGAAGCAGCAGTCAGGAAATCCAATACTGTATTTATTGCATTGAGTAAATTAGCTTCAAAAGATCCCTTAAAAGTGGTAAAAAGCAAAGATGCCACTTTGAAGATTTAGGTGTGCCTGGCCCACGTCATGGTACTTCTATTGCCTCACATGCATGTGAGAGCAGGATAATGAGTAAGAAAGAGCGAAGAATTGACGCCTTTGAATTATGGTGTTGGTGAAGAATATTAAATATGCCACGGGCTGCCAGAAGGACAAACAAGTCTGTATCGAAAGAGTCAGCCAGATACTTCTTAAAATCTAGGATGGTGAGACTTTGTCTCTCATATTTCGGACATATTATCAGGAGGGACCAGTCCCTGGAGAAGGACATTATGCTTAGTAAAATATTGGGTCAAAAAAGACCCTCAACTGAACGGATTGACAAAGTGGTTGTAACAATGGGCTCAAAAATAGGCATGGTTGTGAGGATGGTCCAGGACTAGGCAATAGTTTATATTGCATGAGCTGTTGTGTGAGTAGGAACCAACTTGTTAGCAACTTGAACCAAGTAGCAACATTAGTCCTTGTGTGGAGCTGTGGGTTAATGCTCTGGACTTCAAGACTGGTTTGAACTGCAAGATAGAGCAGCACTCCTCAGAAACCCTATACAGGATCGCTAAGAGTTGGAACCGACTCGATGGCTCTTAATAACGTGACAACACAGTGTGATCATATCATTTATCTCCCAGATTGGTGCATCTTTTAGAAGATATTTTATTTTTAGAAACTTACAGAAAATGTGAAATAAAAATAGGTAGAAAGCCTGTTTTCACTTTGCCCAGGATGGCAGGCTGAATAATATAGCTCATGGAATACTATTCTTATTTTCCTATACTGTGGCCTATTGGAAATTTGTGCCTTTGTTGCTAGAAGTTGTTTGCCACATGTTTTATGCATCTTCTCTCTTGGAATCTGCAAAATCCAGCTGTCCTTCTCCATTTACTTTAGGTCAGTCCCTACACACCTTCAGGGTCTGTTCCAGATCTCAGTCTTCAGCCTCATCTTAACATCACTATCATCTTGGTATTTTCGTTTTCTGAACCATCTCTCTCTGCCTGGGCTGCTCCCCTCCCACTCACTTGCCTGGCTAATTTCTACTCACTCTCCAGCCTTAGTGAGCTCTGGTAGCATAGTGGTTACTAAGCGGCCTGTGAACCGCAAGGTCAGCAGTTCAAAACTACCAGCTCTTCCACAGGAGAAAGATGACGCTTTCTGCTCCCATAAAGATTTACAGCATCAGAAACCCTGTACAGGGTTGCTATGAGTCAGAACTGATTCCATGGCACGTAACAACAACAAATTCAAGCCTTAATTTATATTTTACTCCCCCAGGGAAAGTCTTCGGACCTTAATTTTCCCAGCACAACCACCCCTAGTACACTAGCTCAGATTTCCTTGTTTTATGCACGCATAATGCTTTATACCTTTGGTTTGTAATATTTATCATAATTACGTAATTATTTGTGTATGTAGCATGCTGGTGTGATGGGATTAAGAAGAAATATCTGCTATCTCCTAAAAACCTGGGAATGGGCAAGAGGTCATTGTGAAGCAGATATTCTTAATTATGGAAAATAAATCACTTGACTTTCTTCCCTTAGTCATGTTGAGGTGATACAGGTAAGCGCTCCTTATTGAGAAATGTGGAGTAGCTGAATCATCATTTCATTTTTTTTCTCTCTGTATGAACAAAGGTGGGTTTTTTTTGGATGGAATCTGTATTGCTGAGGAGAGGAGGCAGGCATTTTCATAAGGAGCACAGGACCGTTGGGAGAGAAACTGAGAACCACTATATACTTTTCTTTTCAAAGAGACACTGGATGTAAGCCCGAGCAACACTTCTGGCAGGAAGGAAAACTCAGAGCACCTAGTAATGGTGGGAGAGCCAGGTTGGGCATAATTTAAAAATCTTCCTTGTTACCATTTTGCCTGATAAAGAAGTCATTTATGGCTCAATCAAATAGACATGGATTTATGCTTTGGAGACCAATGAAAGGGTATGTAAGTGGGAAATAGACTGTATAACCTTGGAACTTGGAGTTGAGGCCTCAACTCATGGGCAATGGAGGCAAAACCACATGGTGCGTTCATGTGTTTAGCTGAAAAAAAAAAATGTAGGAGCTAGACTATATTTTCATCCTCATCTAATGAAAATGGGTCATACTAGACAGATGTGATGATCTATTTCAGTGACCTGAGGCCAAATGACCATATTTCCTTGTCTGAAGCACCTCTTAGTCCTAGACTGCCTAGAAAAGTGTTTTTCTTCAATGAAAGAATGAAATGTGACCTACAAAAATTTAAATATCCTATTCAAATATTGATTCATCTGTAAAACTTCACTACTATTCAGTAATATTTACAGCCAGTAAATCTGTAGCAAAATTTGTCATCCACTATCCTCTCTCTTTCTTTCCTTTACCTATGCATATATCACTGTGCATACACATATGTATGAAGAGTACATGCATATATAACATCTCTTTCTAGTATAATTTTTGCATTCCTGCATATTTTAATTGTTTGGCTTCTATTTATACTGTTCTCTCTTCTCTACTAACCCACCAGTTCCTTGATAGATCTGTGTTTTTCTTTTTTAAATTGTATATTTTTAGGAAAAAAAAAAAATCTCTCTCTACTTTAAATATAAAACTAAAATCCCTCAGGCCAAGATGTTTCTCTGAGAAACTAAGACTGACCTAAACATGAGAAAACTTGGAGCTGTCTCTTCTGGCACAATGTCTGCTGCGTGGGAACCTTCTCCTCCACTTGTTACCTATTGACTGGTTGCTAGTTACTGTGGAGTTGGACCCAACTCACCGTAATCCCATGTAGAACAGAACCAACTATTGCTTGGTCTTGTGCCATTTTCATGATCATTGTCATGTTCAAATCTATTCTTGTGGCTGCTATATATTTGGAATGTCTTCCTACCTAGGGATGAAACTTGGTGGTACAATGGTTAAGTGGTCAGCTGCTAACCGAATGGTTGGCAGCTCTAACCTATCAGCTACTGCAAGGGAGAAAGATGGAATC
The DNA here is from genome assembly GCF_000296735.1 of Chrysochloris asiatica. Lineage (NCBI taxonomy): Eukaryota > Metazoa > Chordata > Mammalia > Afrosoricida > Chrysochloridae > Chrysochloris > Chrysochloris asiatica. Next base: position 11,727,686 of record NW_006408547.1, on the reverse strand, counting down.
ATCTTTTCCATAAAGATTTATAGTTTTGGGACCCCCTATGAGCCAGTTCTGGTCTGTAGGGTTGCTATAAGTTGGAATCAATTTGACTGAAACAGGTTTGGTTTTTAGTTTTTCCTAAAAGACACTGTTTTGTCTCCCAGCACTATATCAAGCAATATTGTGTTGTTAGCCACAGAGTTCACACTGGTTCATATTCTGAAGTCGATCCCCAGGTCTTTCTTCCTAGTCTGTCGTAGTCTGGAAGGTCCCCTGAAACCTATCTATCATGGATGACCTGCCGGTATTTGAAATACTGATGGCATAGCTTCCAATATCAGAGCACCATAGTCTGACAAGATACTTACATGGCGTATCTTCCTGAGATGGAAATAATATCTTTCATTTCACAATCAGAAAATGAAATTTTCAGTGAAAACATTAACTTAATTTCATTCTTTCTTGTGAATGTTTGTGGTGCCATTTTGTTGTGATAGATATCAGGGACACACACCCTCATGGAGAGCTGAGTAAGGAATTTTGGTAATATTAGACATGAAGTTCACCAGCTTTAGTTTTGTCCAAGAGGAGGGCTGTTCCTCCCACACTCAATGTTTAATAATTGTTTTTGGCTGACTGACATGAAAGTTTGCATATAATAGACTTATTTAATAAGAATTGACCTTGATCTTTTTCCAGGTCCACATGGAAATTTCCAATAAGACAAAGTCTGTTTAATAAATATACTTTATAAACATTTAATCTGATTCACTATACTTTTTTTTTTTTTGCTTTTGTACAGCTTTGCACAATGAGTTCCATCTGGTTAAAGTCACATTTTGTGGAGGTGGGGATGAATTGCTTATGTGTAATTCCCAGGAAAATCTGTGACGTCATTGATCCCTCTTGTTATTTTCACCAGAAACCCTAAACATCATGAAGTGACTGTGTGAGGTGGGGGCTGCCAAGAATGCATAGGTAGCAGTTTCTGCATGACTGTTCAAGTTTTAGTACTATGAACTGACTTTTTAGCTGAAAAGAACATATTGGAAAGGAAATGACCCAGCAGTATATTAATTATCCTTAGTTAGTGTTCCTCCACTTACAGTTGCATTTCCATCTCTACGTGGGTGTTGAGGAAATGACAGCCTTCGTTTGACTGTAGGCTGCATTTCATTTCCACAGAGGAAGGGTCACATCAGATGTAGGAAGGATCTTGAAGGCATATGCCTCCTTTTCAGAGAGATGACCTCTGCCAAGGAGAAACGCCAAATTAAAAAATTCCCAAGGCGCTAGTTATAAGTGAAACCCAAAGACCAGGTGCTATCCTCTTGGTTCTGATTTTGTTCTGCATATTGGGAAAGAGATTCTTTTGAATCTTACCAATTCCAAGCAATTCACTTAGACTTAATTTGTTTTCCCAGTGACAGAAAAATATTCACATCCATATCCAAACTCACAAATTGAATCCAGAAATTCACTGAAGCTTGAGGAAAATAAATGCTCCATAGTAATAGACAAGTCTATAATTGTGGAGAAGCCAAAAATCTTTTTTAGCACGTGAAAGGCAACTGTTTCATGCTATTTGAAGCAAGGGGTTTTGTTCTTCATTTTCCTTTGTCTCTATGATACCGTATGTAGCTTATACACAGTTATGGGGTATTTACAAATTGTGGGAGCAGGTTTGCTGGTCTACTTCACAGTTCTGACCTCAAAGTTCTGACCATCGCTAGACTAAGGGTAGCCCTAGGGTATTCCTTTTAGTACTAGAAGAAGTAAGCATTGGGAAAGTCTTGAGGAAATGTGCTAATTACATTAGACAACCCCAGAAGGTCTGTGTCAGTCAAAGTTGCATAAGTTGTTTCCCAAATGTGGGTTAGTTACTATGTGCTCAGCCACATTATCCAGCCATCTAGAAGCTGACTAGTGATCTATGAAGTGGTCTGACTTTAGAACCTTGACTGTTAGGATGACTGAGCAACTTGATCCTTAATTAGGGAGTCTGAGTGAAAGAATTGTAAGAAGAGATTTACAAACTAAAAGAAACAGATGGTAGTGGTGGTGGTGTGCTGTGGAGTGGGTTCCAACTCATAGTGACCCTGAAGCTGTAAAATTTTATGGGAGCAGAAAGCCTCATCTTTCTCTCATGGAACAGCTGGTAGTTTC
>NW_006408547.1:11715978-11716976 GCF_000296735.1 Chrysochloris asiatica | reverse complement strand
AACCATGGCGATGAGATGATATACGATAGAATGAATGTAAGACTAAATTTTTCCCATGTAAACTATCATTTAATTCACAATAAAACATTTAAAAAAAAAAAAAAAAGGTATAGTTCTGAATCCCAATTCAGGAATTAGAGAACAGGGAACGATAATAATAGAGATGTAATGAAAAGCATGAAGGACAAAGTTAGTCCTTGTCCACTCTGAACATTGAAATCAACCAACAACAAAAAACCCCACTGAGTGATTGGATGGGGTCATGTTCATAAGCTATACAGATCTCTAAGTCTGGGATTGGTTAGTTTTCCCAACCAGCTATGCTTAAAAGGAACCATTGCAGAAGCAGAGGCCGATGATCCAAGGGCCATCCCGAAGGAAAGGCATGTGTGGCTCCTGAGATCCCTACCTAGAAAAGCAGCAACAGCAGAGACGACATGGAGAGACAGAGCAGCTGCAGACTCTGGAACCATGGACTGAGTAAAACCAAGTGCCTAAGGGCAGGGGACTGGCTTGCCGAATGTACCCTTTGGGCATTCAGACTGGCTAAAAAAGCTTTGTAACAGGCAAGCAGGGCAGAGGCGGAGGAGCCACAGGGCTAAGAGGCCAAAGACAAGACTGAAGTGTGCCTGCAGTTTGGCGTACAAAAGGTGTTCCTGACTGGACAACTGCTGCATCCTGAGTTTTCCTAATCCTGAATAAACCCCATAATCATTGAAAAAAAAAAAAATTAAATCTTTCAAGAAAGTGAGGTAGCACAGGAGGCACTCACTCATCTCTGCCAAGAAATTTGGAAGCAATTATCTGGCCAACTGATTGGAAGAGATCCGTATTTGTGCCCATTCCAAAGATAGGTGACCCAATGGAATGAGGAAAACATTGGACAATCTCTTTGATATCCCATGCCAGTAAAGTTTTACTAAAGGTAATACAGAAACGGCTGCAAGCATACATTGACAGAGAACTTCCAGAAGTTCAAGCCGCAATCAGAAAAGGCC
>NW_006408547.1:11710542-11715878 GCF_000296735.1 Chrysochloris asiatica | reverse complement strand
CAAGGCCCACGGTTCTATGCCACCAGTCGCTCCCCAGGAGAAAGATTAGGTTTCTGCTCTTGTGAAGATTTAGTCTCCAAAATTCTATACAGGGTTGCTATGAGTTGATAGCAACACTGTATAAGGCTTCTGAGAAGTGGTGGTGGTTTTGAACTCTCAACCTTGTGGCTAGCAGTCCAATGCTTATCCTACAGTGTCACACCAGGATTCCATATATATTTATTGCCCTGTCCGGTGCCATCCTCACAATTGTTGTTACACTTGAGCCCATTACTGCTGCCACTGTGCCAATCCATCTCATTAGGGGTCTTCCTCTTTTTACTAGACCTCAACTTTACCAAGCATGATGTCTTTCTGTAGGAACTAGTCCCTTCTGATAACATCTGAAGAATGAGGGACAAACTCTTGCCCTTCTGATTTCTAAGGAGCACTCTGGCTGTGCTTCTTCCCACACAGATTTGTTTGTTCTTCTAGCAAGCCATGGCACTTTGAATATTCTCCTCCAACACCATAACTTAAATTCATAAAATTTCCTATAGTCTACATTATTCAGTGTCCAACTTTCACATGTACATGAGGTCACTGAAAATACGATGGTGTGGGTCAGGCGCAATTTAGTCCTCAAACTGATATATTTGCTCTTGAACTCCTTTAAGAGATTTTTGGAAGCAGATTTGCCTAATGCAATGTCATTTAATTCCTTGACTGCTGCTTCCGTGAGTGTTGATAGTAGATCCAAGCAAAATGAAGTCTTTGACAACTTCAGTCTTTTCTTCATATATCATGGTGTTATTTATTGGCCCAATTGTGAGAAATTTTATTTTCTTTATATTTAGGTGCAGTAAAGGCTGTGTTTTTAAAATTTTTATCAGTAAGTATTTTAAATCCTCTTTATTTTCAGCAAGCAAGGTTGTATCATCTGCATGAGTTAATGAGTTTTCCTCCAATCCTGATGCTCTGTTTCTTCTTCATATAATCCAGCTTCTCAGCTTATTTGCTCAGCATATAGATTGAATGGACACTTTTTCTAATTTTAAACCATTCAGTATCCCTTTGTTCTATTCAAATGACTGTCTCTTGGTTCCCATACAGGTTCCTCATGAGCACAATTAAGTATTCAGGAATTCCCATTCTTTGCAGTGTTAATCCATAACTTGTCATCATCTGCATAGTTAAACCCCTTTGCATAGTCAATAAAGCACAAGTAAATGTTTTTCTTGTATTCTTGGCTTTTAGTCAAGGTCAACCTGACTTCAACAATGATATCCTCATCCATTTCCTTTTCTGATTCAGGATTGAACATCTTCAATTTCTTGTTGATATAATTTTGCAACTGTTTTGGAATTGTCTTTGGCAAAATTTTACTTGCATGTTATATTGATGATGTCTGCATTCTGTTGGGTCACCTCTCTTTAGAATGTGCACAGATATGTATCTGTTCCAATCAGTTGGTCAGGTATCTGTCTTCCAAATTCTTGGCATAGATGGGTGAGTGTCTCCAGTGCTGCATCAGTTGGTTGAAATACTTCGATTTACATCCCATCAGTTCTTAGAGGTTTGCTTTTTGTCAATGCCATCACTGCAGCTTGGACTTCTTCCTTCGGTACCATTGGCACTTGATCATATACAGCCTCTTGAAATGGTTGAACATCGGCCATTTCTTTTTGGTACAGTGACACTATATATTCTGTTCATTTTCTTTTGATGTTTGCTGCATCAGTCAATATGTTACCCACAGAATCCTTCAACATTTCATCAAGGCTTGAATTTTTTCTTCAGGTCTTTTCAGCTTGAGAAATTCTGATCATATTCTTCCCCTCTGGGTTTTCTAATGGCAGGTCTTTATACATTTCATTATAATACTTGACTTTGTCTTTTCTAGTGCCCTTTGAAGTTCCCTGCTCAGCTCATTGCTTCATTTCATCTATTTTTTTTTTTAGCTTCTTTATGCTGGAGGGCCAGATTCAGTCTCTTCTGACATCCATTTTCATCTTTTTTTTCCCTGTCTTTAATGGCCTTTTGTGTTCTACCTTGATGATGTTCTTGCTGTCATCCCATAACTCTTGTAGTCTTTGGTCATTAGTGTCTAATGTATTAAATGTGTTATTGAGATGGTCTCTAAATGCAGGTGGGATATATTCAAGGTTATATTTTGGCTCTCATGGATTTCTTTTAATTTAGTTAGTCTGAACTTGCATATGAGTAATTGATGGTCTTTTCCATAGTCAATCAAGTTGGTTCTGATCCATAGCACTCCTGTATAGGGTTTCCAAAGAGCAGCTGGTGTACTTGAACCACTGACCTTGCAGTTCAAATGTCAGGAATCTGAACATGACTCAAAGATTATACTCCACATGTCATTTACTGAACTTGTATCTTTTCTGCATTGGGCTGACAATTGGAGTGAGTTTTTATAACAACTCAGTGCTCTTCCTGTGGTCCCTCTCTCTCTATGCAGCCAGCTCAGGCTTCTCACTTGCTGGTTTTGGAACAGTCAGATCTCTTGCATAACAATCAGCTTCTAAGTGAGAGGGAACAGAAGGTCTTAAATGCTAAGCATGACCAGGCACAATACCATTTCTGCCACATTTTGCTGCTCAAAGCAAGTTATGAGTCCATTCAAAATACAAGAGGAGAGGAAGATGCTTCTACCATTTGAATCGTCTTCCTCTCATCATGAACACATGAGTAGCACATTTGTACAGAGACGGAAAGGAAAGTAGACATGGGAGAGACTTCCTATTACTCTGTAGTTCTTGTTATAATAAACCTTGCTACCCAATGCAGCCTGAATCTAGCACTATGCTTTGCTTATTGGAGCCTAACTAACCCCTCAGCTTTCTTATCTGGCAGCCATGCCTCATGGTGAACACCTATTTATTGGCATCTAAATATGTGCAAGTGTTTTGAAAAGAATCTAAAAACATTATCGACCAAAGAGTGATTTTGTGGTTGGGAATTGCAGTGCAGTTAATTCATTAATATGACCCTAACCTTCCATTCTGTGATCTATCGTATATCCTAGCCTCTATGACTAGAATTATGATCCTATTTTGGAGTGAGCTGTTAATGAGGAAGGATTACTGTTGTTACTGTTGTTATTGAGTGTCGTTGAGTCAATTTCAACTCATAGTGACCCTGTATAGGGTTTTCAAGGAGTGGCTGGTTGGTTTGAACCTCTAACCTTGCAGTTAGCAGTCTACACTTTATCCTACAGTGTCACTGGATTAAGCTGGGATTAAAGTGAGGTTAAGGATTAAGGTGGGGCTAAAGACTAAGGATAAGGAGTCCTGGTGTGGCACTGTAGGGTAAGCACTGGACTGCTAATCACAAGGTTGGTGGTGTAAACCTATCAGCCATTCCTTGGAAACCCTATTGAGGGTGGCTATGAGTGAGAATTGTCTTGACACTTAAAAACAACAACAAGGATTGAAGATTCCAACACCTTACTAGAGGGTGTGACTCAACACCCTTAGTTTTCCTTCGGGGTGTGTTCTGAGTCCAATATATAGGAACGCTCTGGCCAATTTTGGTCTCTTCTTTGGATTCTGTATATGGGCCATCTCTCTTTGAGTTCTGGTTTATGGGATTTATGGTCTATCACCAGGCCTGATTCACCAGATCTCTCAGCCTTGTGCATCAATAGATTGTTGTGCAACCTGCTAGTTTGGGTTCTTCAGTTCCTGAGACTATGTGGGTGAGGAGAATCCTTCATAATGACATCTGAATTACAGATTTTGGACTTGCCAGCCTCCACAGTTCCATAGCTTGTGCATCGATAGTCTGTCATCTTCACCTGCTGATTTGGGTTCTTCAGTTCCTAAGACTGGGTGGAGGAAGAGACTCCTCCATACTGATGTCTGAACTACAGACTTGGAACTTATCAGCTGCCACAATCATGTGAACCATTTCCTTAATAGCTCATAGTTCTGTGAGGCATTGTAGTGATTTGTAGAACGCGGAGACATGAGGAGGAGAAGGAGTGTTGCTTCATATCAGGATGGAGTGTGTAACCTATTGGAAAAGTTGGACATTTGGAAATCTCGATCCTCTACCTTAGAGTGACCAGCTTCATGCTGATCTTTCAAAAGAAACTATTCATGCAAGACTATGAATGCAAAGATTTAAAAATGTATAATAGTTATCTTTTGAGACAAGGAAACCTAAAAGTATGGAAGGAATTACCGAAAACTGAGAAAAAAATCTTTTAAAAAAGGAATGCAGATGCGGCAAGATGGCAGACTAGGGAGACACACTACACAGCCCCTCTACAACAAAGAAATGAGAACTTAAATAAAACAGATACATAGATTAGAGGTGGATGGAGAGCTTGCTGGGAGGAGATGCCGAGCCTAGACAGTGAGAGAGGGAGACTGACTGGTGAGTGGTGGGCCACATGCGGCTCCACCATCCTGTGAGTAGCTTTGGCAGATTCAAGTCACTGACCAAAACGGTGTAATATTTTCTTTATCCCCATGTTCCCTTGGGGACTAGAGGTGTGGCCAGCTCCCACCCTCATCTACCCCCAGTGCAGAACGAACCGGCTTTGTGAGAATTCAGAGCTATTGGTTGGGAGCCACACCACTGTGAGGTGGGGACAGGCTGTGCTGCTTTGGTGCCTGAATTGGTGTAGGCTTGGTTGCAGGCCTACAAAACGTCCAGAACCACCAGGCTAGCATTTAACCAGTCACCCTGCTCCGATCTTCCCTGTGGTCCAAACAGACACTGAAACCAGCTCTACCAATGGCCCCCTCAAACGACTTCTGGTTTGATTGCCCTAAACATAAACAATACCCAGGCCAATAGGAACTCCATCTAGGGCTAGGAACCCTGCTGTCACATTCCTTCCACAACCACCTCGTGAGCTCCTTGAATTTCAGGAGTCTCCCAGAGATTTCTCTCCTCCAGTTCCAACAGCTTCACTTTTTGTTTTTTTATAAATATGACAACCCCACAAGGCCCCAGAGACAAGAGGCAACTTTAGCTCACATGAAGAAACGAGACAATGGCTCAAACGAATGCAGAGTCAGAAAATGATTCTGAAGAAAAAAATGCAATGGAACTACTTGAAAAAGAATCCAAAAGAATAATAATTAGGTGCCATCAAAAGAACTCTGGTAGCTTAGTGGTCAGGAATCAGGTGGCAAACCGCAAGGTCAGCAGTTCGAAACAACCAGCTGTTCTGCAGGAGAAAGATAAGGCTTTCCACTCCCGTAAAGATTTACAGCCTCAGAAACCTTGTACAGGGTTGTTATGAGTTGGAACTGACTCCACGGCACATAACAACAACAACAACATCAAAGGTACCACCACTTATCTGTCAGTTTGTTGTACTG
>NW_006408547.1:11700753-11706877 GCF_000296735.1 Chrysochloris asiatica | reverse complement strand
TGGTAAGGTGGAGGGCTAGAGAAAAAGAAGAAGACCCCCAAGGAGATGAACTGGCCAAGTGGCAGAATCGATGGACTCAGCGTGGCAACAGTAGTGAGGTTGGCCCAAGATCGGGCAGTGTTTCGTTGTGCTGTGCATAGGGTCCCTATGAGTCAGTACTTACTAAATGGCACCTAACAACAACAACAACCATTAAAAGATCAATGGAAAGAATGAGGGCAGTAAAGAGAACACAATAAAAACTTTAGAGGAATTCAGGAAAAAACTGCAAGAACAAACAGACAAAATAAATGCAAATTTTGAAACAATACAAAACCTGCAATTAGAAATTCATATTAATACTAGGATCTCAGAAATGGACAATCCATTATAAGGGCAAAGGAGTAGATATGAAGCAATGGAGGCCCGAATTAGTGAACTTGAAGGTAAATCAATAAGCTAGAAGAACAATAAAAAATAAGAATGAAAAATCTGAAGAAATTCTAAGAATTATGTGAGACACAATGAAAAGGAACAATGTACAGGTGACTGAAATTCCAGAATAGGAAGAGGCAAGCAAAGAGAAAAGTTTCCAAGAGTTGTTGGAAGAAAAATCTCCCTAACATCATCAAAGATAAGAAGATAAGTATCCAAGAAGCTGAAAGAATCCCAATCAGGATAGATCCTGAAAGAAAATCACCAAAACATATCATAATAAAACTTTCCAAAATCAAAGACATGGAAAAAATCGTAAGAACAGCTCAGGAAAAATGAAAAGTTAACCTATAATGAGAACCAATTAGATTAAACTTTGATTTCTCAGCAGAAACCATGCAGGTAAGAAGGCAGTGGAATGACATTATACAAAACCCTGGAAGAAAAATATTGCCAACCAAGAATCATATGCCCAGCAAAGCCATCCCTCAAATACGATGGTGAAATTAGGACATTTCCTAATAAACTGAAATTCAAAGCAATTTGTAATGACTACACCAATTGTGAAGGGCTTCATTCTTCTTGGATCAACTATCAACACTCAAGGAAGCAGCAGTCAAGAATTCCAATGATGTATTGCATTAGGTAAATCTGCTGCACAAGACCTTTTGAAAGTGTTGAAGAGCAAAGATGTCACCTTGAGGACTAGGTGTGCCAGACCTAAGCCGTGGTATTTTCAGTAACCTCAAATGCATTTGAAAGCTGGACAGTGAATAAGGAAGACAGTAGAAGAATTGATGCTTTTGAATTATGGTGTTGGAGGAGAATATTGAAAGTGTCATGGGCTGCCAAAAGAACCAACAGATCTGTGTTGGAAGAAGTGAAGCTAGAGTGCTCCTTGGAGGTCAGGATGGCCAAACTTCATCTCTCATTCTTCAGACATATTGTTAGGAGGAACAAGTCTCTGGAGAAGGATATCATGTTTGGTAAGTTGGAGGGTCAGAGAAAAAGAGGAAGACCCCCAGCGAGATGGGTTGGCAAAGTGGCAGCATCGATGGGCTCAAGTGTGCGACAATTGTGAGATTGGCCCAGGACCAGGCAGTGTTTCGTTCTGCTATGCATTGGGTCACTATGAGTTGGTACCGACTCAGTGGCACCTAACAACAACAACAACACCAATTGTGCAAAAAATTCTTTGGACTTAGAACCAACAATAGCAGACAACCATCTGAGATTATTTTACATGACAATCCAGATAAAGTTGTATTTTAAAGTAAAACCAGCCTACAAGACTGAAAATACGGAACCAGAGATAGCAATGTATACTGAAGTCAACTACAAAGCAAAAAGAGGAAATAGTGTAGATATATAACTTCCAGACTGTTTTAAGCAGGGAAACAATTACTAACATACAGGGTAAGCTCAAAGAAAAACAACACGCTGGATATCAAAATAAAAAAAGAAAAAATTAGGAGGATTTAGTGAACATTAACACAACAGAAATGAAAAGAAAACCCATACACAAAATGAGCTCAGCATAGAAAATAATGTGGAACAAATTCAACAGCACCACACACACACTCACAAAACCCACACATGCAGAAAAATGACAACAACCAACTCACACCTATTGATAGTTACACTGAATGTAAATAGATTAAATGTACCAATTAAGAGACAGAAAAAGCAGAATGGATAAGAAAACAGGATCCTTCAATATGCTTTCTACAAGAGACGTATCAAAAAGATGGAAACAGCCTAAATAAATGCTAATAAACAGAATAGTTAAACTTTGGTACCCACACACAATGGAATGCTACAAAATGCTGAAGAATAATGATGAATCTGTGAAACACTTCACAACATGGTTGAACCTGGAGGACATTATGTTGACTGAAATTAATCAATTATGAAAGCACAAACATTGCATTAGACCAATGATGTAAACATGAAAAAAAAAAAAAGAAAAAAGATTTTCTTGATAAAAGAAACAATCTATGATGCCTACAGGGGTGGAGGTAAAATTTTTCATGAACTACAGAGTAGAGACATGTTAACATGGGTGATAGAGCAGGCAATATAAAACCAGAGGGAAGTTAGCAGACGCAGGTTACGGTAGACACATGGAGGAATACAGTAGTTAAAGTGAATAGAGGTAAATGCTGTTAACTGTTGGTGCATGGAGGGGATTGCAACCATGTAATGAAGCAAACTATATGATTTGTTGAATGTAAAAGATTTCTCTTTTATGAATTAGGTAAAGCTGTTTTGGATTCAAGACACAATTTCTGACACACTGAGGAGGGAAGATTCATTTTTTTCTCAAGGTGGTACAAGACAAGTCTCTCAGTCTCTTACTCATTCTCCCGTGAAGCACGCAGTAGTAAGTGCTTTTCATGGCTGGGGCCACTATTCTTGGCCCTGGGAGCACAGTGTTAAATAATACAGGACAGATAACATCCCCTCTTTTGAAGGAAGGTCATTTTCTTCTGGTATAGACTTGATCAAGTTAATGGAAACTCCAGATGTTCTCCCCTCATTTTTCTCCTTCATTCTACCCTCCTGCAACATCCCAGCTACACAAACCCATACAGTACATAGGGCTCTGTGCCACCCAAGGGGTTGCTGCTGAGGTGGTTGTGATGGAGATAAAAACAGCTCTGATGACATACTCCCCCAGCTTCTTCCTCTTTGCACCCCGGGGCTTCACTTGTCACCAGCTACTTCCAGCTGAAAAGCATGGAGCCTCTCAGCAGGTAAGTTATTCTGGCTTTATTTAAGGGTGAGGGCTTTTGAGTTTATTTTGTTTTTGTTTTGAAGACCAGCTTCTGTCTGGTGGCCACATGTAGCAACACTAGCTTTACATAAACCACTGTAATGACAAGGCAGGGCTGCTAATATCATTGTTGTTTTCCAGAGATGGGTTAATTTGAATTGAAAATCTGTTTTATTCATTGTGTTAAGGAGATGGGACCCTCAAGTCTAGTAATGCTTGATCTATTATGATATTTTTTCTGCCATTTTATTCACCCAGGAAGAGTCTTAACTGTTCCCAAACCTTTCAACACCTCTTTCTCTCCCCGAGGCCCTAATTTGGGGGTAGAACTTGGCTCTTTGAGCTCCTCTATCAATCATTTTTTCTCCTTGTGCAAACACAGACAGTTTTGTCATTATTCTAAAAATAGGTACTTTCAAGGAGTCTGGTAACCAGTTTATCTTGTTCGTTTCTAGAGCTGTTTTTACTTGCAGCAGCAATAACAGGATGGGCCCACTAATTTTCATTGCAATAATATGGTTCTTTCACCGATATAAACAACTCACCTTTTGGCCTTGTAGTTTACTCACTGGGGAGAATGATTTTGGTTTTATTACCTTGTAAACTAGCTTGCCTGTCACATTACAGCTTAATTGGGAACACAAAACAATAAATAATTTAAAATAGAGAATATTGCCATCTATAGGGAGATGACTAAAATAAGGTCCCAGAGTAGATCCCTATGGTGTCACTTGAGAGTTTTAGGACACAGGTATTTTCAATAATATCTGGAGCCAAGATGCTTTTTTTGAAACTCTTCCAAAATTGTTTCTACCTCTAATCCCTCAATAAAAACTGTTCAAATTATTTTGTTTTTTTTTTTCTGAAGGCTGATTGAACATTTCTTGCCACCAGATGTATTCACCAAAAAGGCTATTTCCATTTCTGAGCGCATATTGCCTTATGTGTAAAATGGGTGATAATAATTGTAACTATATTACAAGGCTGTTGAAAGGCTTAAATGAACTATTCTATGCAAAGAACTTACTATAGGGCTTGGCAAAGAATAAAGACTGAATATATGTGAAGAATAAAGAAAAGTGTGTGCTTTTTTGTAAACTTAGAGATTTTAATTCAAATCAATCAAATGCCCTTTTCTGAAAAGGTGACTTTAGTCATTCCAAGTGCTCTGGGGAATGAAAGAAGAGGTTAGTGGGTGGATCAGTGCTCTCTTGTGGTTGCTAGCCAAAAGTTGATGGTTCCAATCTACACACTGATTCCACTCACAGGAGGTCTGTTCCCATAAAGATTACATCCAAGAAAACCCTATGAGGAAGTTCTACTCGATCCTATGAGATCAATATGAGTTAAAAACAACTTGATGACACCCTCTTGAACTATTTACATATATTTTCGGATGTAAATAGTAGATGTATGATTTTCACACAAAAGAAAAGGTTTTGGGTGCAGATGGACTGTGAGGTAATCTCTTTGGTATTCATTCATTCAACAACTAAGCCACCCAGTCATGGGGACTGGCAGGCATAGATAGACTTTATGAGTCAGTGGGGTTGTAAGCATGGGGTGTGTCACCTGGTGGCTTCCTGCCCAGCGTGTGTGAACTAGACTCAAATTCCAAAAGTTGCAGCTGGCTCCTTTATTATGTCAGTTGTCAAAATGTAAAATGCTGCTTAATGATGATCTGGGACCTATCCTATCTCGTCATGATCATATGTTCATCAGGAAACCATTAAATTACTGTAGAGGAGTATATGATATTGACGATAGAAGCACTTAATCTTTTGAAATGAGTAGATGATTTCCGGGTATGCTAAGAAACTTTCTAAGCAATGAGAGCAGCTGACAAGTTAATTAGCTGTGTAACGTGTGCAAGTCACCTGACTTTTCTGGGCCTCATTTCTTCCTAAAAAGCGAGAAAGAAGGAGGTGATCTTTAAAATCATTCTCAAATTCTACACAGTGAAAAATCCCTATGATTTTTGTACTGTCTGGTTGAACTCTTGCCAAGCTAGCTTTGCCAGCTCACAGCAATTCCTTTCCCTGAAATCTTTTGACTCACACGACCCATTAGTTGAGATTTAAAGAATGGGACAAAGTTGTTAGACCCTGATGTAGCCTCTGTTTACTTGGGCTGGTGTGGAAGGGATGAGGTGGTTGGCTGGAGATGGTAGTTAGTCAGAGATTAAGTGGGAAATTGAAAACTTGAAGTTGGGAAGTGCAGAAGAATGATGAGAAGTTTGAAATGTGATAAAGTTGAGAGAAAGTTGTGGTTAAGGGCCATAGAGTCAGTACTGACTCATAGTGACCTTATGCACAGCAGAATGAAAACACTGCCTGATCCTAGACCAACCTCACTACTGTTGCAACGCTTGAGTCCATTGATGCTGTCACTTTGCCAATCCATTTCACTGGGGGTCTTCCTCTTTTTCTCTGACCCTCCACCTTACCAAACAAGATATCCTTCTCCAGCGACTGGTCCCTCCTGAAAATATGTCCAAAGTATGAGAGATGAAGTTTGGCCATCCTGGTCTCCAAGGAGCACTCTGTCTGCACTTCTTCCAACACAGATGTGTTGGTTCTTTTGGCAGCCCATGGCACTTTCTATATTCTCTAACACCAGAACTCAAAAGCATCAATTCTTCTATGGTCTTCCTTGTTCATTGTCCAGTTTTCACATCCATATGAGGTTATTGAAAATACCATGGCTTAGGTCAGGTGCACCTTAGTCCTCAAGCTGACATCTTTGCTCTTCAACACTTTAAAAAAGGCCTTGTGCAGCAAATTGTCCTAAGGCAATACGTCATTTGATTTCGTGACTGCTGCTTTCATAAGTGTTGATAGTTGATCCAAGAAGGATGAAGTCCTTGACAACTTCAATTTTTTCTCCATTGATAAGAATGTTGTTCATTGGTCCAGTGATGAGGATTTTTGTTTT
>NW_006408547.1:11699102-11700653 GCF_000296735.1 Chrysochloris asiatica | reverse complement strand
GAAAGCTATGCCACCAGTATTTTAAATATCATCAGGGTCACCCATGGTGGACAGGTTTCAGATGAGCTTCCAGACAAAGACAGACTAGGAAGAAGGAGTGACGAACTACTTTAGAATGGTTAGTCACTGAAAACGTTATAAATATCAGAGAAACACTGTCAGATATAGTGCTGGAAAATGAGCCCTTCAGGTTGGAAGGCACTCAAAATGCGACTGGGGAAGAGCTGCTTCCTCAAAATAGAGTTGATCGTGATGATGCGAATGGAGTAAAGCCCGTGGGAGAAAAACCCATGAGACCTCATTTGCTGATGGGGCACAAATCAAAATGAAGAGAAACAGCTGTAAATATCCATTAAAAATCAGAACATGGAATGTATGAAGTATGAATCTGGGTAAATTGGAAGTTGTAAAAAATGAAATGGAACACATCAACATTGATATCTTAGGCATTAGTGAGCTGAAATGGACTGGTATTGGCCATTTTGAATCTGACGACCACATGGTTTACTATGCTGGAAATGAAAAATTGAAGAGGAATGCTGTTGCATTCCTTATCAAAAAGAACATATCCAGATCAGTCATGAGGTACAATGCTGTAAGTGATAGGATAATATCCATGTGTCTACAAGGAAGCCCAGTTATTACCACTATCATTCAAATTTATGCACCAACCACTAAAGCCAGTGAGGATGAAATAGAGTAATTCTACCAACTTTTTCAATCTGAAATTGATTAAACATGCAATCAAGATGTATTGATCATTACTGGTGATTGGAATGTAAAGGTTGGGAGCAAAGAGGAAGGATCAGTAGTTGGAATATATGGCCTTGGTAATAGAAATGATGCTACAGATCGCATGATAGATTTCTGCAAAATCAATAACTTGTTCATTTCAAACACCTTCTTTAGACAGCATAAGAGATGATTATACACATGGACCTCACCAGATGGAATACATAGAAATCAAATTGACTCATCTGTGGAAAGAGATGATGGAAAAGCGCCATATCATCAGTGACAACAAGGTCAGGGGCAAACTGTGGAACAGACCATCAATTGCTCATATGTAAATTCAAAGTGAAGCTGAAGAAAATGAAAACAAGTCCACAAGAGCCAAAATATGACCTTGAATATATCCCACCTGAATTTAGAGATCATCTGAAGATCAGATTTGGTACCTTAAATACTAAAGACTGAAGACCAGAAGAGTTGTGTGATGACATCAAGAACATCATACATGAACAAAGCAAAACGTCATTGAGAAGACAAGAAAGAAGGAAAAGTTCAAAATGGATGTCAGAAGAGACACTGAAACTTGCTCTCCAGCGTAGAGATGCTAAAGCAAATGGAAGAAATGAGGAGGTCCAAGAGCTGAACAGAAATTTCAAAGATCATCTCGAAAAGATAAAGCCACATATTATAACAGAATGTGGAAAGATCTGGAATCAGAAAACTAAAAAGGAATAACACAATCAGCATTTCTCAAGCTGGGGAAACTGAAGAAAAAATTCAAGCCTCGACTTCGTTATTGAAAGATTCTCTGGGAAAATT
>NW_006408547.1:11618893-11694237 GCF_000296735.1 Chrysochloris asiatica | reverse complement strand
CTTCATCAGTAAATGTTTTAAGTCCTCTTCACTTTCAGCAAGCAAGGTTGTATCATCTGCATATCGCAGGTTGTTAATGAGTCTTCCCCCAATCCTGATGCCACATTTTTCTTCATAGAACCCAGCTTCTTGGATTTTTTGCTCAGCATACAGGTTAAATAAGTGTGGTGAAAGAATACAACCTTGTCGCACACCTTTTTAAATTTTCAACCATTCAGTGTTCCCATGTTCTGTTCAACAACTGCCTCTTGGTCCAGGTACAGATTCCTCATGGGCACAATCAAGTGTTCTGGAATACTTGTACTTCGCAATGTTGTCCATAGCTTGTCATGATCCACACAATTGAAAGGCTTTGCATAGTCAATAAAGCACAGGGAAACATCTTTCTGATATTCTCTGCTTTCAGTGAAGATCCATCAGACATCACAACTATATAACAGGGTTTAAAATAATTTGCAGAATTATACGTTAAGGATAGGAACGATGTCTTAAACCAATGTGGAACTTTGATATTTCAGCAGGTTCCCTGGAAACATGCAGAACCAAATCTGTCTTTTTTGGTTTGAGAACTTGCCCAAGCAGGTATTGAAAAGCCAATAAAAGGTGGGAAGATGGTGGCGTCAGAATACCGACCCACCTATCCATAATTGCCCACTACTCTATAGTTTTTGGCCTTTCCCATCCTGGGAATTGGTAGAGAAACTCTTCCCCTTCAGCATGGACCTCACAGTCTGCATAGATGAGAGAAGACACATAAACTTTTGTTATTAGATTCAGCTCATGATTAGTCATGTATGGTTGCTTTTATGAATTGTTATTTTTAAAAAGAATTCATCACCAAAGGGCCTGAATTAAGGATAGGCCTGGGCCTCAGTGCTACAAGTGAAGGGGACTCGAAGCTGGGTCAAAGTCCTGGATGATGCAAATGATTTACATACCCAGTTGCTATCATCCAAAAGGTTGGAGATTCAAATCTACCAAAGGTATCTTAGAAGAAAGACTTGGTGATCCTCCTCGGAAAAATCAGCTTTCACAAATCCTATGGAGTCCAGTTCTTCTAGGGCAGACATGAGATTGGCATGAGTTAGAATCTACTCAGTGGGAACTGGTTGGGGCTAAGCCATTGTGCATAAATAAAGCACCTCTCTTCACTCCACCACATATACCTATGACTCTTCCACTGAGACCTCTCTCTGAGAAATTAGATAGGACATTGTCTCTAGAAAGTCAATGTTAAATTTCATATTTTACTTAGCATTGTCTCTAGAAAGTCAATGTTAAATTTCATATTTTACTTAGAACAGCAGAGGTGTGCTACCTTCCATTCCTTTGCACTAGCATGAAATAGTTATCAAGTTCTATTATTGAATTATACAGAGAGAAGAGTCCAAATGATGAACTGGTTTTAATTTTGTGGATAAAGTAGAAGAGGCTGAACTTAGCAGGTGATAACAGTGTGACAGAGGGTTGGCCCCAGAGCTGGACAAGAGACAAAATGTAGCGTGGACACTCATAATTTTCCAAATAGGAAATGTGGGCATTCAACAGTTTGGAAATTTGGGAGGAGGGGGTAAAATTAGCAAAATATTTTTCAAAAACCCAACTTAATACTAATTAGGAATGTAGTGACTTACACTGAAGAATTAAATAATTAAGATAAAAAAATATATGTGGAAATATGTTTTGGAATATGTACTGACCAGAATATAGAAATGGCAATTGCGTGGTTGCTCTATTTCCATTTGTTTGTTTTTTCGGGAGCACAGTGTGGTAGATGGAAGCCTGGGAAAAAAGTCAAGGGCTCTCCACACACTTGCTGTGTGTTCTTGAGCAAGTTGTTTCATTTTTCTGTACTTATAGCCCTCATTTATAAAACAAGTTTCTTCTAGACTAACCAGTCTATGTTTTTCTATTACTTTTGTTTGTTTTACCTGTGCAACCTATTTCAATAGGGAAAGTGGAGAAGAAAAGACAAGAAGGGAGATTAAAAAAAAGAGACAAGTGCTTATCGATTATCAACCATCTTCTATGCACTGTACATTCATTATTTCATTTATTCTTAATACATTTAGAAAATATATAGTAGTGTTGCCATCATTTTACAGATTGAACTCAAAGGTCACAAAATTCATAAGTAGTTAAGTGTTTGCAGCAGATTTGCCTAATGCAATATGTGTCATTTGATGCCTTGACAGCTGCTTCCTTGAGTGTTGATAGTGGATCCAAGCAAAATGAAGTCTTTAACAACTTCAATCTTTTCTCCATTTATCTCAATGTTAATTATTTGCCCAATTGTGAGAAATTGTGTTTTCTTTATATTAAGGTACTATGAAGGCTATTGATGGCGTCAAGTGTGGCGGCGGTAGTGAGGTTGGCCCAGGATCGGACATTGTTTCGTTCTGCTGTGCATGGGGTCGCTATGAGTCGGTTCCGACTCGATGGCACCTGACAACATGAAGACTATGGTGTTTGAATTTTATCAGTAAATATTTTAAGTCCTCTTCACTTTCAGCAAGCAAGGTTGTATCATTTGCATATCACAGGTTGTTAATGAGTCTTCCTACAAACCTGATCCACTGCTTAATATAATGTAGCTTCTTGGATCATTTGCTCAGCATACAGATTGAATAAGTGTGGTGAAAGACTACAACCCTGGCATATATCTTTCCTTATATTAAACCATCCAGTGTCCCCTTGTTCTGATCAAATGACTGCCTTTTGGTCTATGTACTGGTTCCTATTGAGCCAAATTCGTGTTCCAGAATACTCATCCTCTGCAATATTGTCCATAGCTTGTCATGATACACACAGTTGAAAGCCTTCGCATAGTCAATAAAGTATAGGTAAACATCTTTCTGATATTTTCTGCTTTCAGATAAGATCCATCTGATGTCAGGAATAACATCCTTCTTTCCATATTTTCATCTGAATCCAAGCTGAACTCGGGCAGTTTCCTGACAATGTACTGTTGGAGTCATTTTTTAATTATGTTTCACAAGATTTTACTTGCATGCCATATTAATGATAATTGTCCAATGATTTCCACATTCCGTTGAGTCACCTCTCTTTGGAATGGGCACAAATAATAGATTTCTTCCAAACAGTTGGCTAGGTAGCTGTCTTGTAAATTTCTTGGCATAGATGAGTGGATGGCTCCAATGCTGCCTCAGTTTGTTGAAAGATTTCACTCTGTATTCCATCAATTCCTGGAACTTTATTCCTTGCCAAGGCCTTCAGTGCATCTTGGACTTCTTCCTTAGTATCATTGGCTCTTGATCACATGCTATCTCTTGAAATGGTTGAACATTAACCTTTCTTTTTGGTACAGTGGCTCTATGTCGTTCTTCGATCTTCTTTTGATGCTTTCTGCATCATTCAATAATTTGCCGATGCTGCTGTTGTCGTTTAGTGCAGATCATCTCTTACTCCTAGTGACCCTGTATAAGGTTTCTGTTGGTGGATTTAAGCTGTTGACTTTGTAGTTCGAAATCCAGTGCTGATTCTATAGTGCCACACGTAAAGTCCTATTTTGCCCATATAATCTTTTGTATCTCAAGTCAAAGCTTGAATTTTTCTTCGGTTCTTTCAGCTTAAGAAATGCTGAGAGTGGGTTGTGGTTTTCTAAATCCAGGCCTTTGCACATTTCATTGTAATACTTGACTTTGTCTTCTCAAGCTGCCCTTTGAAATTTCTATTTAGCTCTTTGGTGTTCTCATTTCTTCCATTTGCTTTTAGCATCTCTATGTTAAGAAGCAAGTTTCAGAGTCTTTAGGGATTCTCAAATCTTTGTCTTTTCCTTTCTTTTTTTTGGCACTTCACTTGCCATTTCATTTTACTTTAATATAAAATTATGTCGCTTTTAAAATTTGGTACTATTGTAGCAATCGTTAAAAATAAAATTGTGAAAACAAGTACTTTTATAAAATAAAATTTATATTCCAACTTGAGAGTACAAAAATTTACATTTGAATATCATTTTTAAGTACAGTTGAGTCAGTTCTAACTCTTAAGGACCCTCTATAGGGTTTCCGAGGAATAGCTGGTGATTTGAACCGCCAACCTTACAATTCAAACTGACCTTGTGATCCAGTGATTATTCTACAAAGCCACACTAGGACTCTGTTAGTAAGTAAAAAATTGATCTGGAATATATAATTGTGTTCAGATCTCAGATAGTCAGAAGAGAATACTTACAAGACAGTCAAAATTTATTTCACTCATTTGTCATATGTTTGCTTATTTCCATGAGTGTTTCTTCATCTTAACATAATACTTAAAAATGTACACACTCAATTTATGTTTTTTGGCACTGTGCTTTACATTTTACTGGACTACTGCTGATAACTGATGGGCCCAGAGCGCTAGCAAAGAGCATGGTACAAAAACGAGGGCAGGCTCAGTCTGAAGGCATGTTTCGGCTGACTTTAGGCAGGACCAGGTAAGTCATGAATCCTGTGATTATAGTGTGGTGGAACACTGTGTGGTAGCTGAGAAAGAACTGAATGTGAGGTGGTTGTTACTGTCATTGTAAGTGTCCTCAAGTCAGTTCCAGCTCATAGAGACTCATACTGATTCCAAGGAGTGGCTGGTGGGTTTGAATCGCCGACCTTGTGGTTAGCAGTTCAGTGCTTCTTCTATAGCACCCCACCAGGATGCCGAGTGTGAGGCTAGATCCTATTAATCCAAAATGCAAAGAAAAAATATAATTGTTATTGCATACAAAATTTATAAAGTAATATAAATCTCATTTACTTCCCTGCCAATTTGCGTCAACTGTTAATGCTTCCTTTTCCTTGTATCTTGTCAGCTTGATGTCTATGAGTCTTTGCTTTTGACCTCTAGTGTCCCTGTTTTGTTGATACCATAAGCATATGCTTACCTTGCTTATTGGGTAATCTGTCACTAGTTTAGAGATAGCAATGGAGACAGACCAATTAGGAAAATAGGCAAGCAGCAAAGACAGATATTTATTTCCCTATTTCTCCCTGTAATATGTCTCTAAAATTAAAATGATAACAGCTCTTCTAGGAAAGCAAACTTTCCTGTGATGAGATTTTAGATCCATCAAATTAATCATGTGCAGATGGCTTACTTACACTGCTCTTACTTCATCCACTGAATTCCCCCATGTCTTGATTCCCTATGTTTGAGTAGATTAGCCCCCTTCTTGGTCAGAGAATTTCTACTAGGGCTGTAGAGTTTCTGCTGGAAGTGGCAGTGGTGAGTTAGCACTTGGCATCGGTCCCTCTGAGCCAATAATGAGCCAAATTCCCTAGTAGGTTAGGCAACAGGTGTTGGAGGTGGAGTCTTTTAAATAAGCAGTAAATCTGACCACAAACTCTCAAGGCACTTGGTTTCTGAACAAGGAGGTTAATATCAACGTGTTTCTTCAGTCCCAATTTGAGTTGTTATATTTTAATTATCTCTCAATTATCCCTATAGATTCAATGGGATATGCCTTCATCCATTTCCTGTGTTTAACTGGAAAGCGTGTGCTGCTCAGCCTTGCACTAAGGAAAAAAAATGCATTGGTTCTCTGAAAATGTTGCCTATCCTCTTCTCCATGAGAACCCACAATTACCTTGATCTTTTCACTTGACATCTCTTGCTTGACTCCTAAATAGTGTCCTTAAAAAAAGGCAAATGTCAGCTTTTGGTCTCCTTAAAATTTCTGTGTTTGCCTTTAGATTGTAAAGAGAG
This sequence comes from Chrysochloris asiatica, assembly GCF_000296735.1. NCBI lineage: Eukaryota > Metazoa > Chordata > Mammalia > Afrosoricida > Chrysochloridae > Chrysochloris > Chrysochloris asiatica. The sequence goes on along the minus strand of NW_006408547.1, from coordinate 11,688,537 downwards.
GCGAAAGGAGACTCTGAGGTAAAATGCAAAGGGCAAAGTGTTGCATTGCTTGGCCAACTATGTCCCCTGCTATGATAAGACTTGAGATGAAAGGATGTTACAGCCAGCATCTCTTAACAAAAGACAATACCTTCAGGATGGAAAGTGAGGTGCGGGTACATTTCTGCTCTCCCAGTCTACCCTCAGTGCTTGCATCCTGTCTTTCTGTCCCTCTCTTCATGTCATCCTTGAAATATAGTATATATGGAAAGGGAGAATACCTCCACTATCCATTTATAGGGGTGCGCTGAGGTAAAGATAGGTACTGGGCTAAGGAATGGGGTGTGGGAAGTTGAGTGGTTGAGTGTTAATATATAACAGGAAGGGAGAAGAATGAAGAGGGAGAAGGAAAGGTGCCAAGGAGAAGTTTCACCCAGGTCATCCATTTCCTTTAAAACTAGATGTGCTCTGGTAAACAAACCTTTGGGAAGTATGTCAGCTTAGAAACTCTTAGGATGTTCTCGTTTTAAAAGAATGAGCCTCTAAACTGAGCCTCTTGCTTGAAGATCATGTACTGATGTTTCTATGGAGCAGAGTATCTCAACCTCAACACTACTGGTATTTTGGGCTGCGCTGCTCTTGGTTGTGGGGTGCACGCGGATGTCTGTCAAGAGCAGTGTGGGATGTTTGCCAGTACCCTAACTTCTCCTCATTAGATACTAGTAGCACCTCTTCCCATTATTACAACCCAAAGTGTCTCTTGTTGTTAAGTGCCATTGAGTTGGTTATGACTCCTAGCGATCCTGAGTAGGGTTTCCAAGCAGCTGGTGGGTTTGAACCACAGGCCTTGCAGTTAGCAGTCTAGTGCTTATCCTACAGAACCACACTAGAACTCCACACATGTTTCACTAGACATTGTCAAATATCCCTTGGGGATAAAATCACTGAAAACTGAGAACCACTAACATAGACCTTTGCCTTCTATCTAGACTTTGTGGATGGACTTTTATTCTGTAAGAGTTTGCTAAAAGCAAAGTTACTTATCATTTAAACAGAGAGGGCTTTAATTACTTTGAAACAAAAACCCTATTAACTCTAGCATTGTGATCACCTGATGGACTCCTAGGGCTTCCCAGAGCAGCGTCTCTTGTTGCATACAGATACACCATTGTGAACGCAAGGCGGGGGCCCCCGCAGATGATCTAATACAAGAACCTAGAGTCCTGGGCCTCGGCCCAGAGATATGGTGACCAACCATTCCACTTTACCCTGGACCTTCCTGGTGTTAGCACTAAAACCCATATGTTAAGGGATGAGATAGGGAGTGTCTTTGTTAGACTTGTATTCAAAATGGCTTTGGTCTTTGCTAGGTGATTATGTTGAATTTGAGATACAGGTGTTTCCTGCTTGCCAGCAAATGAGTAGGGGGATGGTGCCAGCTTCTTGCTGGATTTTAGAAAGCAAGAAGTCAACATCCAGGACTTCCTGCCATAATTGTACACCACATGTTGCTACTGTCCTTTGGGGAAGCAGGGAGACACTAAAAGGTGAGACTGGGTGAGCTTCCAAATAAGAGGGTGGGTATACATGAGGCTAGAGAGCAAGAGCAGAGCAGACATGTTCTTGATCTCTTTGCTGAGACAAAGCCTAGCATCTGCTTATGGACGGTTTCCATGGGTACAAAGGCCTGTGGGGAGTGCCAGTGGCTGGAAGAGTGGTAAATGCTCACTGTGTGTGTGTCAAACATTGGAAGGTGTGCTTTGCTAAGTGCCACAGGTGAGGATGCAAATCTTTGATCTCCTTAGTCTTGTTGAAGGTACAAGGTTGTGGAGGCCCCTTGGGGCTTGTGAGAGGCTTTATTTAAATCTGGACACTTGCTCTGTTTTGCTATCTGCTGTTGATGACCGGGAACATTGTCTCTAGATCTAGGGAGAAGATCCAGTGGCACTGAGATCATATTTTCTGCTTTTCCTAACTTATTTGCAGGTTTTTGCTTATGTCTTGAAATGTGTGCTTTTTCAGACTCTAAGTTTTCAAAAAAGAAATTTTTTTTTTTTCCTAGAAGGAGAACTGAATTGATTTTTTTTTGGGTTGTTTTCTTATGTAAATGGAGATATGTCTGTACTTGGTTAGTCTCATGTCTACCAAGATGTCATTCCTTATAGGAGAGCCTGGGATTTTCAAGAATAGTAACATGGTAATTTGTCTTTCAAACAGTGTTTTACTTATAGTAGCAATAACAGGAAATGTGTACTATTTTTCAGTGTTATAATCTGATTCACCCTTTGATATAAACAGTTTTATCTCATTTCATTGTTTATATCACATTCCTATTCCTCTGGAAAGAATAATATATTTCCCCCTGAAAAGTAATATATTCTTGTCTAAGAATGGCTTAAATAAGTAACAGATGGTCTCTCTCTCTTTTTTTTTTACCCTCGACCCCCCACTTATTCTCAGCATTTGATAAGATATTAAAATCAGTATTTTTTTTTAACACTACATATGCCTAAACTTATATAGACTTGTTATCAACTTGGTAACTCTTTTATTTGGTGGTACTTGGATAGTTTTAACACAGACAATTTGATAAATGTATTTGCGATTATCAAATGGGATGTGTGTGAGCAAATCTCTTTTCTAGTTCATAGTCATGAGAGAGAGACACTAGACCATTCCGTGTGGCCAACATCATGTTGGCCATAAAATGGGGGATTCTCACATAAAACGGGGGATTCTCGCATAAAACGGGGGATTCTCGCATAAAACGGGGGATTCTCACATAAAACGGGGGATTGTCGCATAAAACGGGGGATTCTCAAATAAAACGGGGGATTCTCAAGTGCAACTCACTTATTTATAACTTGATTCTAAATGTTAAAACTTGTCCTGGGACCAGGCCTTAATCTTTCCTGTCAAAGTTTCATTTCTTCATTTGGTCAAAGAGAAGATTTTCCTAAGTCTGGAGATTTTTGTTACATCTATAGCTGTCAGTAGCTGGTGAGCTCATGTTAATCATGTGATCACCTCATGTCTGCTTTTCTATCTAGAGAGTGGGTCTACTACACACACCTTATCTACCTCAGTGGTTATTATGAATGTAAAAATGAGGATGTAGTTAAGAAAATGATTTGGTGCTGTAGGATAAGCACTTGACTGATAACCAAATGGTCGGTGGTTCAAACCCACTAGTCACTTCTTGGAAACCCTATATGGGGTCACTATAAATCAGAAACAACTTGACAGTACTTAAAATAAAAACCAAACTTTTGGACTCCTGGTGTGGTGCTGTGATTCAGCACTGGACTGTGAACCACAAAGTCGGCAGTTCAAACCCATCAGCTGCTCTTGGAAATCCTATATAGGGTTGCTATGAGTCGGAACTAACTCAGCAGTACTTCACAGCAACAGTAACAAAGTGTCAATTTAAGGTGTCATTATTTTAGCATTAAAAGCAAGCTATTAACTGTGGTCGTACTGTGATAAGTCGGTTAACCCTGCTGTCCAAGGATATTCTCACCATGGATATTTTTCTATGTAAGTGGAGCATCAAGGAAAGACAAACAAATATGTATAAGATCACTACTGCAAACTTCTAGATTGTCACCCTGGAGTAGAGATTGTGGCTAATTCATTCCTGCACACTCATTTGCACCTGCTGTTGTTGTTAAGTGTGTCAAATTGGTTCCGACCCATAGCCACCCTGTATAGAGTTTCCAAGGAGCAACTGGTGAGCTTGAACCTTATGGATCGAACCGACTTTGCAGTGTGGCGCATTAACCAGCACCGCTATACCAGAACTCCATTCGTTTGCACCTAGTCACCATTTAAATGTGTATGGAACGAGAGCGTAAATATTGTCTTAATCACCTTGAGAAAAAAGAAACAATGTAAGTTTTTTTTAAAAAAGTCTTCGAATTTTGAAGTTGATAGAATTTTGTGCTATCCATTTCTATCATCATTAGTCCTGGTGTGGTGTCGTAGAATAAGCATTGGACCAAAAGGTCATTTCACCCAAAAGGTTGATGGCTGAAACGCTCCAGTCACCTCTTGGAAATCCCATACAGGGTCACTATAAGTAGGAACTGACTCGATGGCACTTAACAACAGCAACATCATAGTTAGAATTCTCTTTCCTACTGAATAGCACATTGAGAACCCGAGCCTGCCCTAAATTCACATCTTCTCTGTGTCTGTTTGTCTTTGTGATCTTCAGTTAGCATTTTTCTGTGTCATTACAAAGATGATGCATGATTATTACAAAAAAGTGAAAAAGTATGGGTAAAGTAATTATCCATTGTCTGAAATATTATAGGGACAGGTCTCCAACATATATTGTATAAAAGAGCAATCACATAATAATGTTTATATATTATACTGCAGTACTATAATTTATTTAATGTCTCTTCTAACTCATTAGTCTTTGTAACTCCCACCAAACAACTCTTTCCCTGATGGGTCCGGGTAACAGAAGGTAGGAGAAAATGCTGATAGGATGACAGCATTCAGTTATGAATGATTGTTAACAAGGTTAATTGTGATGGCAAAACCTTGGAACATGGGTTTAAAACAAACCATCTCAGAAGCAGAAGGGGTAATCCACTAGCAGTGAAGAAGAGGAGCTAGCAGAGGGGTGCATCTTTTGGACTTCAAGATCCCTGTGCATCGGAACCTTCTTAACCCAGGGACGGAATACTGTAGCAGAAGATCAGCATCAGCAGCACAATCGAGAGCTATCGCCCGAGGCCGAGTTGTGGGCTTCTAGCACGTGGAGCAAATAAAGCTGAGTGACTTTGGCATGAAGCTTGCTTGCAGAGTGGGGTCCCTCTAGCCACTTAATTGGGGAAGCCAAGCTTGCTGATCCACGGAGCTGCTGTCTAGTGTCTTTAGACTGAGACTTATGGTGGAGTCATGTGTCGTGTGAGCACCAATCATCAGCCAGACAAGAGCTTTGTAAATTTGCCAAAGCAGAGGCCAGACCAAGGGGCTAAGGACCAGAGAGGCCTGTCTGGGCACCGCAGAGAAGAGGCTGCCCTGACTGAATGAGCTGTGCCTTGAGCATTTGTAATTCTTAATTATAAACTGTAAACTTCCCTAAGAAACACCAGAACTGAATTCTGTGTGGCCGTAGCAATGAATTATTGAACCCAGCTGAGTAGAGAGTGCTGTGAAGGGATGTTTAGTATCTTTTTTTTTTTGGCTAGATGAAGATACTAATTACTTAGGGGAGTCCTGGTGTGGTGCTGTGGGATAATGCGCTGGACTGCAAGGTCGGTTTAAACAACAAAGTCAGTGGTTTTAATCCACCAGCTGCTCCTCAGAAACCCTATACAGGGTTGCTATGAGTCAGAACTGACTTGACAGCACTTAACAACAACAACAACAAAAATAACTTAGGGAGTGTGGTGTTTCCATATAGCAAGCACTGGACTGTGAACCACAAGGTCTGTGGTTCAAGCCCACTGGTTGCTCTTTGGGAGAAAGATGAGGTTTTCTGCTCCTGAGAAGATGGAAAGCCTTGGAAACTTTGAGCTGGAACCTACTCAAAGGCACTTAACAACAGCAATTAAGAAAAAATACGAGTGTGTATATGAATGAATTAAATGCACAAGAATATGTTTATAGCGAGAAAGAGGATGGGAGAAAATCCGGGCTGAGAGGAATCCCCATAGGCTGGAATGTTTGGGAGCAGTTGTATGAATGAGTGCAAACTGCGTCTTGAAAGTGCAGCATTGTTGTGAAGGGACAGGTAGCAGCTTCCCAGTGAGGAGCAACATGGGAATAAAGGGCGTGGCGCAAGCTATTAGTGTGTTTAAGGGACTCTGAAAAGTCAAGCCTTTCATTACAGCGTGATTGTAAAGGTAGCCTTGGGAAATCAAACAGGGATTTGACTACCAAATTCAGGCAGAGGGAGCCAACAACAACAAGGACAACAGGTGAGTGTAATGAAAACATTTTTGGCGCCAGATAAGAAAGGATCTGAAATCATAAGCTGCAAAGATTTAAGCTCAAATGACCATTTAAAATGATAGCGTTACTGACAGAAATAGGGAAGCCTGGATCTGTATTGTATAGAAAAACTTAATTATACACTTTTTTTTTTTTTTTTTACTGGAAAAGATCTAAATGTCAGGAGTTCGTATGTGGTTTCAATTGTCAAGCTTTTAGACTCTTGATTCTTGGACGTGTGATATGAAGTGCTGTAATGTGGTATGTTGCTGCAAATTAGGTTTATTGATTTGGTATTGTCAAGAAATATAACACTTCAAAAACAGGCAGACGAGAGACAAAGATACCATACTGGTAGGTGTGAGAGCAACAGCATGACTTTGTAGCACTAAAATACTCCTCTAGCTAACAGCAGAAATACTACTATAAATGATATTGCAAACAACATTGTATTTTCCCATGCCCACTGAATAGAAAATACATGTCTCCCTTTACCCCTTCCCCACAGTGTATATGGCACTCTGGTTGCGTAGTGGTTACAAGTTAGGCTGCTAATCTCAAGGTCAGCAGTTCAGAACTACCAACTGTTCCGTGGGAGAGAGATGAAGCTTTCTGCTCCTGTAAAGATTTACAGCCTTGGAAACCCTGTACAGGGTCGTTATGAGTCAGAACCAACTCCATGGCACACCACCTCCACCCTGTATGAGGCAGAGAGTGGTTTTTGAAGGAATCTTGGTGGTGCAGTGGTTAAATGCTTGGTTGCTGACTGCAAGGTTGGTAGTTAGAACCCAGCGGTCTTTCACCAGGAGAAAGGTATGGCAGTTTGCTCTGTAAGGCAACTGCCTTGGAACCCCTCTGGGGTCATTCTGTTCTGTCCTGTGGGGCTGCTGTGTATCAGAATTGACAGCACACAATTGTGGTCCGTAATGGCTTATGGGAAAGAACCAATGACTTTCTCCATTCTTTTTTCAAAGGAGCCTCATAGGCATACAATAAGATCTTGATTTATTTTTGACTCAGAGAAAAGGAGTATGGTCACTAGAGGCTATGATTTAAAGGGTAAGGATAAAGGAGTAGGACCAGAGAGAATGTGTCAGAAGTGACCAAAAAGAGATCTGGGAATGAATTTATTGGCTTCCTGGAGTGCTCTCTATCTAACTGCTTACCACCCAATATTAGTTTTCACACAAACACAACTGTCTTTGGATGGCAGGAAATACAATCAAGTGCAAGTTGTGTTTATCATTGTATTTATGTTGTAGTGAAGTCTTGTATTTGTCTATCATTTATTTAGCTGGGACTGTGCTACAAAATTTTTAATTGATTCAGTTAATGAGCTGAAATTGATTCCATGGCAGACAACAACAGTAGCGTAAAAAAACATATAAATTTGACATTTTAAACTACCAACTATAGCTTTAAAATATTTTAGTAAATCCACAGGCCCGAGTACTCGTAGTTAGGATCAAAATATAAACATTTTTTATAATAGGAACTAATGTCTTCATTAAAATGAAAGAACCTTGTCTGGACACAGTCACTAACCCTTTAAGAATAATGTTTTAAAATTATTATGAGTACATCAATTTCCCATCTCGTGGTATAGAGAAATTCTTGCATCGTGAGTATATGTAGGCAAGGAATATGTGTTACTTTTTTCATGTGAAATTTGCCTGCTTTACTGGTATTTGGTTTGTTTAATCAGTTGCAAAAAAGTGTGTGCTTTTGTTATGAGTTATTTTATTTCAGTTTTTTTTAATTGAAATTTTACATGAAACAAGCCATAGTTGATAACCTTAAGACGACACTGGGCATTTGGATAAGGAACAAAAGTTACTTTGAGCCTTGAGCTCTCTCTCAACGGTCCTGTGGCATGTTAGCTGGGTTCCCTTGTGTCTGTGCTAGAGGATTGGCAAATCTTCAGCCTGTCTTAGAGGGCTCCTCTCCCCAGAGCTATTTCCTTTCAAAGCCCATTCTTAGCAGAGCTTCTGTTAACCCGAATTATCCTCCTAAAAACCAATACTTTCCCTTTGCAGTGTTTTTCATCCATAGTGAGTTGAATTTCAGTTGGTGGCTTGAGGAAATACCAAAGTTTTTCTCTTTTGCTGACACTGTAGTGAACACAAACTAATGGACTGGTGGGTTTTATGCACAAAGAGAGCTGTGTGGGTGCATTGCTTGTGTGTGTGGATGCTCTCCAGTGCATGTAATGTTTGTGGAGAGTTGGAGGGAGTTGCACTCATAACTTGTGGCTTTCAGGAGACCACAGACTATATGGTTTGGAAGACAATGGGAAAGGGGTTTCTTTACACACACACACACCCTTCTGTGAGTCATTGTATCCTTTCGTTCTTAAGAAAAAGACCTCAGACTCAAAGCATCAGTCAGGAGATAAACAAAGATACTTATTATATCCTCACTTGGTCAACACTGACCAGTCCATTTGCTTTACTGGTCAAGAAAGAACATTCACAGTCTTCATCAATATGGATGTCTTAGAATGTAGACAACTGACTCATAAAGGAAAGATGTTTCTTAAATAAAAACATCTGAAATGTGACAAGCACCAACAGCTGTAGAAAGTGGAGAGTATCTTTTTTTTACTCTTGTTTCAATTGTATTTACCATTTGCTCAACTCTTTGAAAGACATTCTGATAATTTTCTCCGTAAGCATTTCATTCTGCTGGATTATCTACTTCTGGAACAACATTTATTCTAAGAGGATTAATATACATTTGCTTTAATTTCATATCAGACCATATAAAGGTATACAAGATTAATATATAAACTCTAAATAGGTATTTTAAAGAGGAACTCTCAAATTAATCCAATTAATCCAAAGATCCATCCAAATTTTAAGACTAATGGAATATGTTTGGGATTCATAGTAATTTATCAGTAGGTAGGACCACCATTACTTCACTAATACAGCTTTAGCTCTAAGTTACATATTAAATGTGCTCAAACTAATTAGGAATACTTCCTTTTTTCTTTATTCGTGTTTCTACATTGTTAATTACCAATTTTTCATCTTGAGAATTAAAATAATGCGTTCTTATCTTTAAATAAACCATTTCTAATACGTATTATCTTAAGCAACTTTAATTTCTTTGCTCTTAGCACTCTTTTCCAAACAAACACATGGAAGTTCCCTGCTTCCCTAAGTGCTGAGAAGTGACTATGTAATCCCACGGAATGTTCTCTTTGGCCATTACAGACCTACCATCTTACTGTTAATCTTTCCTAAGAAAAACAAGTCTTTCCTCCTGAAAGCTTAGGGCTTTAAAAATCACAGCCACAAGATGTTTTTGTGTGGCAAATGCTCATCATAATGTTTCCTCCCTGAATCCTGCTGGATCTCTTCTTGCAGAACAGGAGAAGGGGGAGAAGTTGGTACTGCAGTCCACCCATCTAGGACTTAATTATTTGTTCTAAATTAATACTTCCTGGGAAGATTTTGCTAACTCTCTATGAGGTGATCTAGTTACTGTGGGTAGTCTTAAAAAAGCAAACCTCCCATGGGGAATACACTCCCACTAGGCAGATGCAGGAAGAAAAAGCTAAACTCTGTTTAAAATCTGGGCCCTTTGACCCGTGAACTCTTAAGTTCTTTTCCTGTAGGGCTCTCTAAAAGTCATAATGACCGAGATGTGACTCCCATTGCAATACATGAGCACAAGCAGATGCAGGTTAATTTTCAGGAAGTTGGACCGCGATTATGCTATTACCAAGAAACCAAAATAAATTCTACTATGTACATAAAAGAAGTCTTGTATGATGGTGGTCAGTGATTCAACTATTCCTGTACAAGTTAATCTGTTTTCTTTTTGGAAATACAAGGGCCTTAGTAAGAATCTTCTTATGAATAAGAAAGTTCTTTGAAAAACAGGAGCAAGGATAAAACACATATGTATGTGTATATTATCATATATATATATAAATATAAACACATATGTATAAACACATATGAGAGGCTTCTCAAAAATTTCATAGAAAACTGGAATTAAATAATGCAACTTTCCATGAAATGGTTAACATCTCCTCACATGTGTGTGTGTGTGTGTGTATATAAGCACGTATGCATATAGACACACATGCATACACCATATAGCCATGTGTAGGCTGTTTTGCTTTTTTTTTAAACCACTATTCTTTACCTGGCACTGCTTCAGAGGTGGTGGAATCCTATACCAAGTGATTAAATGGTCTCTGACTGGTGAATAATCTATTTACTGGGCTTTTAAGGGCAGAGGTGAAGATCATATGTGAGATAGTATGCAAGTAGTACAAGTATGCATTCCCTTGAGAGCAAGTTTTTGTTTACTTGGTCCATTGATACTGTAGTCTAATGGTTCCCCCAACTTAAATGTTGAAATATCTACTCTCAGATCTACTCAGGAGGCCTTAAACTGAGTCTGGGTTCAGTCTCGGCCTCCCTGGGAGGAGCTGGAAGTAACACTCAAACCAGTACTCAGAAAAAAAACCCCATTTTTTAAAAAATTAAGCTAACCAACTTGGTTTACTTATTTTGTGCTTCAGGCCCTAGAGACCTTTAGACCTCTATCAGGAGAGATGGAGGTTTTCTAGACAGGATCATCCTAAGATGCCACGATTAAAATCAGCATTAACATCATCATTCTTGGAAAATATAAGTGATTGCAAAAGACCTTTTAAACAAGACAGCAAAACAAGAAGCAATAAAAATTGATCAGTTTAATCCAGTGGTAAATTTAATTTCCATATAACAGCCCCCTCCACACACACACACACAAATCACCCCACAATGTTGTACGTTTGCAATTACTGAGCATTTTCATCAAAGTTTCTATAGAAGAATCCTGACAAAGAGGGGAAAATGAAGAATAGAGTTTCAAATTTTCATGTAATGTAAATGTTCTGGAGCCGTGGAGACTGGATGAATCCCTGAAACTATCACTTGGGGATCATCTTAAATCAAAAATATCCCCTGAAATTTTCTTTAATAGTTTAGTGTAACTCATAAAAATGTGGAGTTCTGGTGTGGCATTATGGATTCATGCACTGGACTGCAAGGTTGGTTTGCACCACAAGGTTGACTGTTCAAGCTCACCAGCTGCTCCTCAGAAACCCTTATAGGGTCGCTGTGAGTCAGTACCAACTCAACAGCACTTAACAATAAAGAACGTCTGCTTTGAAGATTGTGCTCTTTCAAGATCTATCTATATAGGATCAAATTGACAACAGCCACTCAAAAGACTAGGCAGCTACCTTAGAGGGCAATAGTTTATCTTAACCGAAAAGTAACAACTCAGAGAAAGAGTATGAGTAAAGTTGCAGAACTCAGAGTGCTATCAATATCACGGAATTGTACATGTAGAAATGTTTGACTTGGTATCTGTGTTGCAGTGAAACACAGTGGTTGAATAGTTATTATTTAGATATGTTTAGAGGTTTTAAAAGTCTGTTAAAAAAGTAGCAACAATTCTCCAGTAGGAAAATAGACAAATGATTCACTACCACCAGTTGCTGTTGCATCTGTTTCAATTCATAGTGATCCCATGTGTATCAGAGTAGAACTGTACTCTATAGCATTTTCAATGAAGGATTTTTTTAGAAAGAGATCGTTAAGCTTTCTGATATTCCTCTGGGTAGACTCAAACTATCAGCCTTTTGGTTAGCAGTTGATTGTACTAAACCATTTGCATCACCCAGGGACTCCTGACAAATGATACCAGCAGGCATTTTACAGGAAAAGAGATAAAACTATAAAATAGAGGAAGATGCTGAACCTCATGAAATCTAAATTAATAATAAAAAAAAATATGAGTTGGAAAGGAAAATGTTACCATGTAAGATTGAAATCCCGCTAATAGGGATTTCAGGAAACAGACACTTTCATATACTCTTGGTGGTGGTGGTTGTATGCTGTAGAGTTGGCTCTGAATCATATCTACCGTTTATAGGGTTTCCTGGGCTACACATCTCTACAGGAGCAGACATCTCCCACAAAGTGGCTGGGAGATTCAAAGTGCTGACTTTGCAGTCAGCAGCTCTGCTCATAACCCACTATGCTACCTGAGATCCTTATACTATTGATAAGTGTCGTTAAGTGCAGCTGTTGTGTCAGTTCTGACTCATAGAGGCCATGTATAGGGGTTCTGAGGACCAGTTGGTGAGCTTGAACTGCCAACCTTGAGGTTCAACCCAACCTTATAGTCTAGTGCATTAACCCGCAGTGCCACACCAGAACTCCTATACGGATAGATCTGTAAAATAGTACAAACTTTTGGGGAGCAACTTAACAGTATAATTTCAAGTGTTCTTAACTCTATTTCAATTCTAGTAGTCATCCATAGAAAAACTTGCACAACTACATAAACAAGAGTATGTAGGTTGCAGCAATTGTTTGAAATGATGAGAAATTAGAAGCAGTTCAAATGATCGATTATGACATAATTACAGGAATACTATATAGTCATTTAAGAGTCCCTGGATAGTGCAAAGAAAGGGTTAAGAACTCAACTAACAATTGAACGGTTGGCAGTTGGAACCCCACCCAGAGGTGTCTTAGGAGATGGACTTGGTGATCTGATTCCAAAGGGTCACATAGCCTGGGAAACCCAAAGGAGCTGTTCTACTCTGGGCTTGTGGAGTTACCATCAGCTGGAATCTGTTCAACACTAACAAACAATATAATCATTCACAAAAGAAGACATGAAAAGACTTTAAGAAAAATATGGGGTGCAGACAACTTCTGGAGAATTAATAGATTAAGATCCTGTTTTTCTTTCAGAATATAGTTTTATATATTACACATACTGAATAGTTTTGGAGACAATATCAGAGTTGTTTTATTGCCTACTTATGTTGAGCATAAGAGGTAAGAGTGGAGGAAGAATTAAAGGAGACTTTCACTGACAGAATAACTCATATTTTTGCACATAGAAATATTTTACACAGGAAAAAAAATGATAAAAAATGAAAAGACAAGTTGGACATTTATGGACAAATTTTCATTATACAAGTATGTAGGCATGTTATTTATTTTGCATAATAATTGTCTATAGTAATCGTCATGCATTTCTTTGAGTTTGGTTAACTGTTGTTGTGTGCCACATGTGTTGTGTATGACTCACACTGACCTAATGTTGATTTTCCGAGAGCAGTTGGTGAGTTTGAACTTCTGACTTTGTGGTTATCCGTACAATGCTTATCCTATAGCATCACACCAGGGCTCAGCCTATAAAAATAGTTGTCCCAATCCATCGGCCAAAAGGAAAGACGGTCAAGGGGAAGAAGGTGGTGCCGGCACGTGTTGTCCTCAAGAAGTTGGAGCCCCAGAAGGTGGTGAATCCTGTTTGAGAAAGTGCCCCAAAACTTTGGCATCGGACAAGGCATCTAGCCCAAAAGGGACCTTACCTGCTTTGTCAAATGGCCCTGCTACAGCGGGAGGGTGTGGGGAAACAGAAGCAGCGGGCAATCCTCTACAAGCAGCTGAATGTGCCCCCTGCCATTAACCAATTCACCCAGACCTTGGGCTGCCAGACTGCCTCTCAGCTGCTAAAGCTGGTCCACAAGGTACAGGCCAGAGATGAAGCAGGAAAAGAAACTGAGGCTGCTGGCCTGAGCTGAAAAAGCAGGCTGCTTGCATAGGGCACCTCACACCATGAGGCACTCCGTGCCCGTTCTGGGAGCTGCGGTCAATGATGTCACCACCCTGGTGGAGTGCAAGAAAGCCCAGCTGGTGGTGACTGCACACGATGTGGACCCCATCGAACTGGTTGTCTTTCTGCTGGCCTTGTATTTAAAATGGGGTTCCCTACTGCATCATCCATGGGAAGGCCCAGCTCTGGATGGCTGGTGTACAGGAAGACCTGCCCCACTGTGACCTCGATGCAGGTGAACTCGGGAAGACAAGGGAGCTCTAGCTAAGCTGGTGGAAGCCTTCAGGAGCATTTACAATGACGATCTAAGATGAGAACTTTCATCACTGGGTAGACACTGACCTGGGCTTCATATTGGTGGGTCACATAGCCAAGCTGGAAAAGGCAAAGGCCAAAGATCCAGCCATCAAATTGTGCTAATGTATGTGGCTGTTTTTTCTGTACATACAAATAAATTCCTTCTTTAGGTTAAAGACAAAAGAATAGCTATCTTTTTTCTTTCAGTTTTTGAAGAGGAGTCTAATTCTCATGCCAATGATTTTCTCTGCCGATCTGTTCATTATTCTCATAATGGTATAATAAGACTATACAAAATCAAATGTGGTCTAGGTTAATACTTGTTTGGCAACATAATAATCTTCCTCCCTCTCTCTCCATAAAGCTTATACATAAATATATAATCATGTTATCTGAAAATAGGGACAGTTACATTGATTTATTTTCAACCTAGAAGCCTATTTTTGTTTTTCTTACCTTCTTGAGTAGTCTAGGGCTTCCAGTATCCAGTATGATATTCAATAGCAGTGGTGACTTGTCCACTGCTGATTTGTCCCAGATTGTATTCAGTTTCTAGGGTTCTCATAGTGAAATCATAAACTGGGTGCCTTAAAATAGCAGAAATGGGTTCTTCTACAAGTCTGAAGGCTAGAAACCCTATCAAAGTGTTTGCAGTGTTGGTTCCTCCAGAGACTCTGAAGGAGAATTTGTTCCATGTCTCTCTCCTAGCTTCTGGTATTTGCCAGCAATCCTTGGAATTCCTTGGTTTGTAGCTATGTAGCTGTATCACTCCAGTCTCTGCTTCTGTCCTTGTGTATGTCACTGTTGTCTCCAAAGCCTTCTTGCTTTAGCAGGACAATGGTCATAGATATAGGGCCTACTCTAATCCAGAGTGGAGTCCTGTTGCGGTGCTGGTGGCTAATTCGTGAGACTGCAAAGTTGTTTGAACTGCAAAGTCAGTGGTTCCAGCTAACCAGCTGCTTCTTGAAAATCCTATACAGGGTCGCTATGGGTTGGAATCAACTCCTTGGCACTTAACAACAACGAATCCAATATAATCTCATTTAAACTATCTGGTACCTGTTAAGGACACTTTCACAGGTATCAGAGGTTAGAATGTGAGCATATCTTTTAGGGGCACTGGTAGTGCAGTGGTTACAAGTCGGGCTGCCAACCTCAAGGTCAGCAGTTCAAAACTACCAGCAACTCTGTGGGAGAAAGATGAGGCGTTCTGCTCCTGTAAAGATTTACAACCTTGGAAACCTTGTGCAGGGTCACTATGAGTTGGAACCAACTCCATGGTACTTAACAACAACAATTAAACTATTATGAGACTCTTCGGGGGGGAAAAACAGTCTTTCACCAATGTCATGGTTTGTACTCTGTCCCTTGAAAATATGTGTCAACTTGGCCAGTACAATTTTCTCAGTGGCTTGTCACTTATGTAATGATGGAATTTGGCACCCATGTGCAGTTATCTGGTATAATTATCCTCCATTCGTGATGTGTTGTAAACCCTGACCTCTGTGTGTTAATGAGGCAGGATTCAGATTTTGTTGAAGAGAAATAGGTCACATATGTTACGTTAATGAGGCAGGGTTAGGGTGGGAGGCAACATTTTTACTCAGGATACAGCTCTGATCTAAGGTGGGGAAGTTTTTTTGGGGTGTTGCCTGCATCACTTTTTATTTGTTGTTGTTGTTGTTAAGTGCTGTCCAGTCGGGTTTCCACAGTGCATAGGGTTTCCAAGGAGCAGCTGGTGAGCTAGAACCGCTAATCTTGTGGTTCAAGTAGATTTTGCAGTCCAGTGCATTAACCAACAGTGCCACACCAGGACAAGAACGAAAAGGAGAGAGAATTGAGCAGAGAGGGAGGGAGCTAACGACCGCTAAGACAGGAGATTGGACAGTAGAGCATGCCCTCTGGGCCTGGGCTCCATGCATGGAGAACCTTCTTGACCCAGGGGAAGCCTGATCTCCAAGGAATGCCAGGGCAACAGATGTTGAAAGGAGAGAAGGACCTTCCTCCAAATCAGACAGACAGAAAGGCTTCTCCTAGGCTAGTACCTGAAATATGGACTTGTAGCTTCCTAAACTAAGAGAATAAACTTATTTGTTAAAGTCGCTTGTGATAATTCTAATTCTGTCACGCAGCACTAGCAAGCTAAGGCAGCCATTAAATACAATGTTAGCTGAATGTTTTTTCCTTTTTTTTTTTTTTTAATAGAAGCCATTTATCAGAAATTCCTTTCTGTTCTTGTTTCAGAAGAGTTTCTTTTTTCCCTTTTTTTTTTTTTTAAAAAAATCCTGAATGGAAGTTGAATTTTTGAAATATTTTTCTGTATCAGTTGATTATGTGGTTGTTCTTCTGTAAACTGTTAATATTAATGGTTTACTTTGATCTATCAAATATTGAATTAACTTTTCATCCCTGGGATACACTCTGTGTGGTTTTGGTGCCATTCTTTTCATACATATAGCTGTGTTTGATTGTTAAAAATATTTTATACCATTGCTTATGAGAGAGAGAGTTTTCTTTATTGTCCTGTTTTTATACTGTTTTGGTATTAGCATAATGTTGGCCTCATATTTTTTCCTTTTCTGCTCTTACAAATAATTTTTCTATTCAAGTCCAATTGCTGACTTACTAAGTAGGATAGCCCTATAAATGAGTAATTTGACTAATTATATGTTCAGTTTGTTGTTGTTGTTGTTGTTAAGTGCCGTCGAGTTGGTTTCGACCCATGGCGACCCTGTACAGGGTTTCCGAGGGTGTAAATCTTTACGGGAGTAGAAAGCCTCATCTTTCTCCCGCAGAGCGGCTGGTAGTTTCGAACCGCTGACTTTAAGGTTCACAGCCTGATTCGTAACCACTTACTCTACCAGAGCTCCCTATATGCTCAATAGAAACTTTATATATGTGCTTCCAAAAGACAAGCAGCAAAAGGTCATGGAAGAACTATTTGTAACAGCTCCAGATAGAAAACACACGATAGGTCTGATACTAAAATCATATGAAAACATAATTTGTGTGTTATTAATCATTTCTTGAAATCTTGGTACCCAAAGTACAGAAATCTTGTACTGATAAAATACAGAAAAGAAGTACCTCCGTTTTTTTTTTTTTTTTTTTTTTTAGGGTTAATTGTGAGGACGAGATTCTGTGATATACATGAAATATTTCAATGAGCTCTTAAGGTTAATACAAATATAAGGTACCGTTTTCTTCATTTTTATGAAACTTTGTTTCCAGTGGGAAATCAATAGTTGTATTGTGATGATGCATTTGAATTATGGAGAATAATATAATTTGTTGTTGTTTTTAAGTGCTGTTGAGCTGGCTCTGACTCACAGTAACTCTGTATGCGGCTTCTGGGGTTTTAAACCTTCGTGGGAGCAGTAAACCTCATCTTTCTTCCACAGACCAGCTGGTTGGCTTTAACTTCAGACCTTGTGGTTCATAGTACAGTGCTTATTGTATGGAGCTCCCTGAATATTATTTTTTAATTGTCAATGCATTTGAATTATGGTGTTGGAGAAAAATATTGAAAGTCCCGTGGACTGATGGAAAAACGGACAAATCTGTCTTACAAAAAATACAGTCAGAATGCTCCTTGGAAGCCAGGATGGTGAGACTTCATCTCTCAGACTTAAGACTTGTTATCAGGAGGGACTTAGTACTTGGAGAAGGACGTCATACTTGGTAAGGTGGAGGGTCAGTAAAAACGAGGAAGATTCCCAAGGAGATGGGTTAGCATGGTATCAGCATTGTTGTTGTTGTTGTTGTGAAGTGCCATCGAGTCGGTTCCGACCCATAGCGACCCTGTACAGGGTTTCCGAGGGTGTAAATCTTTACGGGAGTAGAAAGCCTCATCTTTCTCCCGCGGAGCAGCTGGTAGTTTCGAACTGCTGGCCTTAAGGTTCGCAGCCCGATTCGTAACCACTACGCTACCAGAGCTCCTTAATGGGCTCAAATGTTACAATTGTGAGGATGGCACAGGATCAGGCTGTGTCTTGTTCTGTTGTGCATAGATAGGGTCACTATGAGTCAGAACCAACTCGATGGCACCTAACACCTACAACAACATTGTGATGCTATTAGATAACCTCATTCAGCAAAATGTGCTTGGTTTCGGTGAAAAACTATTGACTGATAAAGATAACCTATCACATAGCAAAAACTATGCTTGCCTCAGAGAAAATATAAAGGTTAATTAACAGGACAAAGTACCTGATTTCATGAATCCTATAGTCCAATAAAAAGACAGATGTGAATTAGCAAATTGTACTATTATTCAATCACAATTATAATACATAATAGCTTGCATTTTGCTCCGTTGTTTCCCTGAAGACTGGTACATAAAGCATACTCTATAGACCTACAAATTGCCCCAAAGGGCCTAGAATTATTTTTCAATAACATTATAAAAGAAAACCCAACTGGAAACCCAATGGAGAAAAGACTATAGGAAAATCTGAGATGTACATAGAAATTCTAGAAATCACACTTCTGTCCTCAGAAAGGACTGATAAAGTCTCAGGGAAATTGCTGGGAAATGAACATTTTCATAACTTAAGTTTCCTTAAAATACTCATGACAAAGTGGAATTATCTGGGTTGCCTTTTGTTTCACATTTGTTTCCTCCAGATTATGTAAGTTATTTGATGATCATTTGAGATGTGGACCCTGGTTTCAAACTCTGGTGTTTTTTCTACTTGCTGAACGTTAACTTTTTTGTTTCCTTTTGAAGGAGTAGAATTGAAATGTACATGATCGGGGTGACAGGATGAGAGAATTTAATGAAACACAGAAGTATTTTCTCAAGGAATAGCTATCATTCTTATAAACCATGAATTAATTTTTATGAATTAGGTCCAAGAGCTTAAGTAAAACACAGCTAATATTTCATAGGTAATTTCAACCCTTTAAAATAGTACAAGTCTCTGGTGTGTAATATTTAGGTAATGATTATCATAAAATAGACATCTTTGGAGGGCAATTATGTGTTCTCAACATTTTTTTATGAGAGCTGGGTGGGGGGAGGATGTCATTGCATTTGACAGTATCTTTATCTCCCCTAATATTCATGATATGCTGATGAAAAGTGGTTATTTTACTACATAGGAGTATATTTCTGGAAGAACTGATTACTGAATTGGTGTTGATAAACCTGTTCACATGTGAAACACACAAAGTATATGGTGCTTCTCGGCAAGGAGAGTCAGTTCTTTTGTTTTTGGAAAGGTGTTACATCTGCAGAGTAAATTCTCTCAGAGGTAGGTACAGGACAAGGGAGAGGGAAGCGAGGACTGAAGGGGATGCATAGAAAACGAAGCAGAGACCCTTAGTGTCTGGGGAATGACATGACTTTGAAGATAAAGCAATTGGGTTTGACTGAGCAAGTCTGTGATGAAAGACAGTGATCTAGACACCCCAAACCTGCTTTCTTTTGGGTCTTTTTTAGTACTAATGTTGACGTGCAGGATGTGATCATATGCAGTTTATATTGCCACAATACTTTCAGGTTTTCACAACTGTTTTTGATATTTTATTTGAGCCTCCAAATATCCTGATGGGAAAAGGAAGGACTGTTATTCCTCATTTACAGGAGAATAAACCCAGGCTGGATTCGTGGTGTGGTGCTGTAGGATAAGCACTGAACTGATAAGTACAAGGTTGGTGGTTCAAATTCGTCACCCTCTCCTTGGAAACTTAATACGGGGTCACTATGAGTCAGAACCGGCTCGACAACACTTAGCAACGACAATGGGAGTGTAATCCAGTTTAGTATATGTTGAAACCATAACTCTACGACCCCTGAGCATATGCTAGCACCATGCCTGGGGGAGTCAGTAGACTCATAGGGATCAACCTCCATCATGAGTATCTGCCCTTGTTGCTCCCAACTCGATTACTCATGTCACAAAGCATAAGAAGTCTGTGCAGTAAAGTCACTGAGGCATCTCATGACTCAGAAATATATTGGTTTCTACTAATGGGCTATTAAGACAATTTCAGGTATGAGAATATGGGAGTGGAAGAAAAGAAATAGTGATAAAAATCCATTAAAGAGGGTATGTAGAAGAATCTAGAAATCAAAATCTTTTACTTCCTAAACTCTTTTGTGTAATGCAAATGGTTAACATACGTGGCTGCTAACCAAAAGGTTGAAGGTTTGGAAGAAAAGTCCAATGATGTATTTTAGAAATACCAGTCATTGAAACCATATGGATTATAGTTCTACCTGACATTGTAGGGTCTCCATGATGACAATTAGGTACTGTTGGTTAAACATCTTTGTGATTGAAGTATACTTGGGATGTAGCTTTGGGCCAATGAGATGCTGTTGGCAGTCCTGTCTTCACTGGCAACAGTAGAAGCTCAGTGAGTAGATCGTTTGTTGTCAATACCATCGATTTCACTTCTCTGACA
Organism: Chrysochloris asiatica; assembly: GCF_000296735.1. NCBI lineage: Eukaryota > Metazoa > Chordata > Mammalia > Afrosoricida > Chrysochloridae > Chrysochloris > Chrysochloris asiatica. The sequence goes on along the minus strand of NW_006408547.1, from coordinate 11,668,257 downwards.
TCAGTTGAATAAATCAGCATGTCTTCCCCTGATCCTAACCACCTGAAGCTAGGTGGTATGTCTGGTTAAAGTTCACTAGAATGGTTAAGTCAGCCTGATACTTTCAATGCCACCTGAAAGCTTGTTGGTCCCCTTGGCACTCCACATGCTGTCTGAAAATTGAAGGGTCTCTCTACTATGGGCCCTGGTGTGGCACTTTAGGATAAGCACTGGACTTATGAGTACAAGGTCAGTAGTTTAAACTCACTCACCACTCCTCAGAAACCATATACAGGGTCGCTGTAAGTTGGATCCAACTTGGTGGTGTTTAGCAACAACCCTAATTACTTCTTTAAAATATCAACTGTAAGCTCAGGGGCTGCCAGGGTTCCACTTGTTTCTGACTTGCTGACTCTCAGTACTCTCTTGGGTTTGATAATTTGCTAGAATGACTTACAAAACTCAGTCAAGTGCTTTGTTGTTTTTGTTGTTAAGTGCCGTCGAGTCAGTTCCGACCCATAGCGACTCTGTACAGGGTTTCCGAGGGTGTAAATCTGTACGGGAGTAGAAAGCCTGATCTTTCTCCCGTAGAGCAGCTGGTAGTTTTGACCCGCTCACCTTAAGGTTCGCAGCCTGATTCGTGACCACTACGCTACCAGCGCTCCTGTGCTTTATCTGTGGTTATATATTATAGCACCAAGGTTACAAATGGAGTAGGTCTGGAAAGATTTCCAACATGGAACTTCCATCATCCAAAAAGGGAGACACTATTTTGCGACATGCATCCATGTCTTGTACCAATCAGAAGCTCATCAAGATTTCATGGCTAGAGGCTTTATTGGGGCTTTATTACTGAAGGATGATTAGTTGAATCAGTCCATCCCTTGAGGTTAGGCTGATATCATGTGTGGGTTTCTCTGGCCTGGTTAGCCTCCATTTAAGAAGCACCTTATTAACATAAACATTTAAATGTGATCTGGAGTTTTCATGAAAGACACTGGAAAGTCTAAGTTTAGATGTTATGTTTCAGAAACTAAAGACAAGACCAAATTCTGTGGGTGACGTTACATTCTTTATCCCATTGTTCCCTATCCCACTCCATCCCGCCCCACCAAAGAAACTTCTTCATCCACTGCCTTTCTTCTCAACTTTCATTTGGACTTGATGTCTGGAGGTGCAGCATCCTTCTTGTGATCCTGAAGCAGAGTCATTAGGAAAAAGGCAAGGGATTAGATACTAGCCAAGCTGTGGAACCAAGGCCACTAGCCACTGATGTCTGCATGGCTAAACTCCAATTTATTGAAGTCATTGTTAGTTATTATGTTCTTAACTAGTATGAGGGTAAATAAAAAAGTCATAATGCCACAAAATCATATTTATGTTTATTAAACAAAATTATCAAAATGTGAATCTACTGTTTCTTGACATATCCACTATCTAGGCCTCAATACTTCTAAAGGTGGTGTTTCCATTTCTTTAAACTTTAGTTTAAAATATTTCTGCCCTCTTCAATTTACACATGTCAAAATGGCAGTTTTGAGATCCTTAAGGGACACAAATTGTGTTTCTTTTCAATGTGTTTTGAGTTTGGGGAACAAAAAAAGTCTAAAGGGACAAGTTCAGGGTTGTAGGATGGATGAAGTGAGGTTTCCCAATGTAACACTTATACGACAACCCTTGCTACCCTGAAAGAATAAGCAGGTGCATTGTTGTGATGGAAAAAACAAGCCTGTCACAATGTCATTTTTCTCACCAATGTAAATTTCGATATTTATAAACTTTCTTTCTAATAAGCCCATAAATCCTGTGTCTTCCAAATTTTTTTCTTTTTATCAAAACTGTCCCTTTTGGATTACAAAAAATAGTTGCTATTACTTCCTTCTGAGTTAACCTCTCTACCTTGAATTAAACTGGCCCAACAGAGCTCCTTGAAAGCCACTGTTTTGATTGGATGCTTTTTTGTAGGCATCCTAATGAGACTAAGGCAAGTGTATTACTGAGACATCCTGTCTACAACCATCCACTGGTTGCAGAGACATGCTTACACATGTTTTGAATTTTATTTTCTTTGCTATTGAGTACTATTGACTCAGTTCAGGCTCATGTTGGTGTTGTTGTTAAGTGCCGTCGAGTCGGTTTCGACCCATAGCGACCCTGAATAGGGTTTCCGAGGCTGTAAATCTTTACGGGAGCAGATCGCCTCATCTTTCTCCCGCGGAGCAGCTGGTAGTTTCGAACTGCTGACCTTCCGGTTCGCCGCCCGATTCGTAACCACCCTTTATAGGGTTTCCAAGGGGCAGCTGGTGGGTTTGAACTGTTGACCTTGCAGTTAACAATCCAGTGCTTATCACACAGCATCATGTTAAACCTGTGTCTATATGAACTGGAATTCTAGAAGCAATGCTTTTGGACTTACCCATATATATGGGTACACAGTTATTTTCTACAGCATCTGATTTGTTTTTATGATTAAATAATATGCTAGGTAAGAAGGAAGAATTACTAAATAAACTGCACAAATTTAAAATAACTTAACTACTTTCCTCAATTCTGAAACGTTGTGTAAAAGTCAAGTCTATTTTTATCTTCCATTTCAGATTCGAGAAGTTTTATTTCCTTAATAGTTTCTATGTGAATAACTTGCTATGAACTTGTGGTAGTATACGCCACTCAGTGTTTGAATGAAAATGCACATGCTACCAGACATTAAATGTAGATACTTCAGTCCTAAATTTACTTTTTTTTCTTAAACTTCTAATTTTTCATTTGCTGAATATTGGTTGAAAGCCTCTGGGAGGAAGGGGAACTGGGGAAGTGACAGCTGTTATTCTGGAATGTGTATATTTAAAGGAAAGGTATTTCCTTCACAACCTTACTTACAGACCTATATGCCTCATGGATAGATAACTGATTCTAATTCAAGGCTCAAAGTTTTATTGTGAATTGAGTGCTAGTTTACATGGGAGAACAGTGATTCATCGCTTCATTGCAATGATTGCAATGTCCTGTGTGCATCATCGTTCAACAGTATTTTCTCTGTTTTTTTTTTTTTGGGTGTATACAGAAATACTCTGGAATATATAATCATTTAAACAACCAAAGGGCACATTCTGCAAGCCTGCCTCCTGGCCGCCAGCACACAGCTGTTCTCTTCCCATGAGTCTAGAGTCCTCAGCTGCTCCCTCTCTCCATGTCCTCATCTTTGCCTCCATCTCTGGTGTCGCTGCTTCTCTGGATAGGGTTCCACATTCTGCTCATGCTTTTCTCCCTTGATGGTCCTAGGGTCCTCTGTTCTTGGACTGTACGATTAACTACTCCTTCCTTGTTGTTATAGAACTTCTACCTTTACAAGCAATTAGTTATGATACAAATTACTCACTATTGAATCATAAGAATCTTATCCCCATAGCTTTTCACCAGACCCATCTACACAAGAAGAGAAGTATTCAATGGGTATTCTACCTTCCCCTGCACACTCTGAAACCAAACTCCCTCCTGAAAACTTGTAAGCCAGTCACTTCATGCCTTTATAGCTCCCCATATCTAAGTTACCCGTCCCTATCCACCCTGTATACAGAGGGGATAGCATTGGTACTTGATGTGAAGACTCCTTCCCTCTCAGTTGGTACTAAATTTACTCTTATGGATTGAATTGTCTCCCCAAAAAGTTATATTGAAGTCCTAACCCCTTTACTTTTTTGGAAAGAGGGGTCTTTTGTTATGTTAATGAGATGATAATAGGGCATAGGGTTGACCCAAAGCTTAATTCCTTCTGAGTGGTGTTTCATAAAGAAGGAAATAGATACACACACACAGTTGCACCATGAATTTAGCTGCCTTTGAATAGTTGGCATTAATGGATCTTAATCTTGAAAGGTCCCTTCAGGCCCATGGATTCCTCAGCTGTTGTGGTACGGTGAATTTACTTGATAGGCCTTTTCTACTGCAGCCAAATGATTGGGTGGAACCATGCAAATAGAGTGTATGGGACTAATGCGAGGATTGCTTAGTTTTGCCATCTTACTAGGTTTAAAAACAGCCATTTCAGAAGCAGGAAGAGACCATCCCAGGATCATTAAGAAAGAAGAGCCATGAGCAGAATGTGAGATCCTACTTGGCAAAACAGTGGCTGCAGTGGTATGGAGAGACAGAGCAGTTTGAAGCTTCCTGGCCCCTGGCCCAAGTAAAGCTGAATGCCTACGGGCAGGAGGCTGGCTTGCAGAACATGTGCTTTGGACACTTACAGACTAGCTAACGGAGTTCTGTAACACTTGCCTGAGCCGGGCAGAAGCCAAGGTGACATATGGCTGTGAGGCCGAAGACAAGAACAAGGTGTGTCTGCAATACAACAGAAAAGAGGTGTTCCTGACTGGAGAACCGCTGTACCCTGAGTTGTTTCTGCTCCTTAAACAACTTCCTGTACACTTCCTTAGTGTACCCCATAATTGGGACTCTTGGCTATGAATTCTGTGTGGCCATTGTGACGGATTATCAAACCCAGATGTGAGACCAAAGGAAGTCAGATGTGGCCTTGATGCCAGTTTTGCGCACACGAAGACACAAGGAAAGTGACCATTTTAGCAGCTGTCTGCACACCAAGGAATGACAAGGAACATGAAACTGCCAACATGTGCACCCAGTGCCCTGATTTGAATGTCTAGCTTCCAAAATTTTGAAACAATAAACCTCTGTGATATTTTATTGCAGTAGCAAACTAAAACAGTCACTCAAGTTATATTAGATATATATGCTTTAAGAAACCCTATACAAGGTCTCTATGAGTCAGAACTTACTTGAAGGCACTTAACAACAATGATATAATTCTATACACTGAGTTTCCCCCTGGTCTCATGAGCAAAGAATTTACTGAGGTCCCATTAACAGTAAAGATCAGATTTCATTTATTGTGCCCCCACCCTTCTCTGGATCTAGTTTACTACCTCAAACCCTTTCTTCTCAAAGTTCTGACTTCATATTTCTTTTTTGTTGTTGTTAGGTGCCATTGAGTCAGTACCGACTCATAGCGACCCTACGAAACACTGCTCAGTCCTGAGCTAACCTCACAATTGTTGCCACGCTTGAGCCCATCGATGCTGCCACTTGGCCAACCAATCTCACTGGGGGTCTTCCTTTTTTTCTCTGACCCTCCACCTTCCCATACATGAGGTCCTTCTTCAGTGATTGATCCCTCCTGACAATATATGCGAAGTATGAGATACGAAGTCTGGCCATCCTGGCCTCCAAGGAGCACTCTGGCTGCACTTCTTCCAACACAGATCTGTTGGTTTTTCTGGCTGCCCATGGTACTTTCAACATTCTCCTCCAACACCATAACTCAAAAGCATCAATTCTTCTACAATCTTCCTTTTTCATTGTCCACCTTTCACATGCATCTGAGGTTATTGACAATACCATGGCTTGGGTCATGCATGCCTTAGTCCTCAAGCTGATGTCTTTACTCATCAATACTTTGAAAACATTTGTGCAGCAGATTTGCCTAATGCAATATGTCATTTCATTTCTTGACTGCTGCTTCCATGAATGTTGATGGTTGAGCCAAGTAGAATGAAGTCTTTGACAACTTCAATCTTTCCTCCATTGATAAGAATGTTATTTATTGGTCCAGTGGTGAGGATTTTTGTTTTTTTTTACATTAATAATTCAATTCATACCAAAGGCTGTGCTCTTTAATCTTCATCAGTAAGTATGTTAAGTCCTCTTCACTGTCAGCAAGCAAGGTTGTATCATCTGCATATTGCAGGTTGTTAATATTCCTGAGAGTTATTAATATCTTGGGGTGTTACACAAGTGACTTGGAGTAGTACTTTTTCTCTCTTCATCACCTCTTTATTGTAAACCTTTGCCTGCAAAACCCAAACAAAGGCGTTCCCTTGGGTTCCTGGTATCACTGGTATCAGGAAGTAGCCCCTGCTCTCTCTCTACTGCTGCCTGGATTCCATGCTCCTGGAGGCCTCCCTGGGCCAGAACCAGGCTGCCTTCCAGAACAAGTGGAGAGTCAAGTGTCCATATTGGCACTGGAGCACTGTTACCTATAGACCCAGATTGAGACCTCCTGTGCCATTTAAAACACACACACACAAACACCCAGCCCAAAGCCATTGCTGTCAAGTGTCATTTGGATTCCTAGCAACCCTAGAGGACTAAGTAGAACGTCCCTGTAGGGCTCTAAGGTTGTAAATGTTTCCAGAAGCAGACTGCTGCATCTTTCTGTTTGGTAGCAACTGGAAGGTTACAATGGACAACCTTCAATATGCAGTGGGGCACTTAACCATTGCTCCATCTGGGCTCCTTGTTAAAAACAATAAACATATACAAAGAAACAGTAAATCAGAGAAAGATTTAGAATATTTAAAAAAAAAAAAATAGTGGTATGAAAGGATTGCAATTAATATCGTTTCTGCTCCAGTGGATAGACAAGCCTTTGTTGACAAAGACTTATCCTGCCCTATCTAACTGTGGGCTGGGGAAGGTGGGGATTCTCAGGGGGTGGGCCTGAGTAGTATAAGTCAATCAGGTCACCCCATTTCCCTTAACGGTAATACATAAAAGCATCAGAAAGAGAATACAATTCAGCAGATGAGACTGGAGGGAATCATACACGGATTCTGGGAAACGTTCCTTTGCTGATAAGTTCCCCAGAAGAAATGCCACCTTCTTTTGAAGTACCTTGGCATATCTGGATGTTTCAACTTGAATTATTGAGTAGTGGCAAACCTAGCGTTTTTGACATATTGGGCAGATAATTTTAATACCCTCCCCCTTTTAACAACAATTTCCTGCTGTAATCATGTAATAGTTATTGTGATCAATAATTCCTTGATTTGTTCTTTAGTTTTCAAACAAGCAATTACCAATTTAGTAAAAAATTTCAATTTTGAAGATAGGAGTCAATTTTAGTAAAATTATTTATGTATGTATATGAATTAAAGCGTTCACCTGCTAAATAAAAATAGTATACCTTCAGTTTGTACAGTTACATTATTACAGAGTTTAAACACGTACCAAGTTTTCACATAGAATGACAGAATTGAAGTTTTTCCAAGTCTGTCATCTATGCAATCACTGTGTTTTCCTTGTTTATTTCAAAGCCACTGTTTAAATGCTGGAATATGTAGTACCTCAGGGACTGGAGGCATGAGCTATAGTTGAAGTGAGCTTCAAACAACTCCACACTTTTAAGAGGTCACTCTTGAAATGACCATGTAGTGCTGACTCTGAAGGGCAGATATAGAAGCAGAGCTGCAAAGGCTCTCTAATACTTGGTTTGTGAAAGGATAAATAATATACTTGAATCTTGCATGCACTACTAAAACCCAATGGTGACCACAGTCATTACTTACAATCTATGGAAGGAAAGTGGGTTTTTTGTTTTTTTTTCTGGGAGAAAGATTTTATCTCTGACATTAAGTTTTACCACTTCATTGTTGTTGTTGTTAGGTGCCATCGAATCGGTATTGACTCACAGAGATCCTATGTATAATAGAACAAAACATTGCCCAGTCCTGGGTCAACCTCACAATTGTTGCCAGACAGCAAAAAGCAGACCTATCTTTTGATGTTCTGGTTGTTAGTGTTGGGGAGTTGGTTTCAACTCATAATGCCCTGTACAGGGTTTCCAAGGCTTTAAATCTTTGTGGGAGCAAAATACCTCATCTTTCTCCTATGGAGTGGCTGGAGGGAACCTCTGACCTTGTGGTTGGCCGTCCACTGCTTGTTGTATGGAGCCACCATACTCCCAGACTATCTTTTAGTTAGTTTTATTATTGTTTTCATACCATTGTAGACAATGCACTTTAATTTCCTGTCCCCTGGATGTGGCACATTGCTGATGAGGTGACCTTGCAGTCTTGAGAGAAGCCTGCCTGAGATTGAAACACAAAGAAAGGACAGAGCAACAGCGTTTATTGCTGAGTTTGTAGAGCATCTGAACTAATCAGGCCTATCTTGTGGCACTGGCGGATAAAGTGGCGGACACTGTAGGATAAAGGTTGGTTTGAGCCATAAGGTCATTAGTTCAAACTTACCAGCCATTACTTGGAAACCCTATACCAGGTGGCTGTGAGTCAGAACTGACTCAACAGCACTTAATAACAACAGCACCAACATCTTGAGGTCTTGTGTAAATGAGATAATTTATTTCCCTTATTGTTTTAAGGAAATTAAGTTATAGCATCTGTACCCCCCAGAATATTCTAACTAATAAAATTAGATGTGCTAGTGATTCCATTTACCTTCTAAATCTACCTACTCCCCTTCCTGTCCCATTGTGCATGGGATGCCAATCTCTGTGGGCAAATCAGCAGACTCTCTCTCCATTTCTGGTTTCTAGTTTGGGTTGGCCAATGGGAAGCACTGGCATGATTTTGGAGGGCACAGCTGAATGATGCCAGAGTATTTACTCGTTAATTTCCTCCCTGTCTTTCAGAGTTCCAGTAGTGGCTGAATTTCTCCATTGTCACAATGTCTGTTTAGAGTTTCTCTTGCTGAGATCTAGTTCTTGTCTGGCTCAGGTCACACTATGCCCAGCTGGTCTCTTCAATTTAGGGTAGTAGTGTCCTTCCATTGTTAGTGTTGTTGTTGTTGTTGTTAAGTTCTGTTGAGTTGATTCTGACTCATAGCAAACCCTGTTTCTGAGGTAGCAACAGGTGGGTATGAACCGCCAACCTTGCGGCTCAAACTGACCTTGCAGTCATTGTCCCGCAGTGCTAACCGATGTTAGTCCATGGATATTTAATCATCTCTGGATGCTTACTTGCTTGTTATTTGTTGTTAAGTGTTGTTGAATTCGATCCGACTCACAGTGATCCTATATAGAGTTTCTGAGGAGTGGCTGATGGGTTTGAACCACCAACGTTATGGCCAGCAGTCCAGTGCTTATCTTGAGCTACCCTGCCTATATCTTCCAAATAATCCATCCATTAAAAATGCCTCAGTTAAGCCTTATTCATTGCACCATCTGTTGCTGGAACCCTGACTGACATACTAGATATATTATTTCTTACTTACTTCTATCATGCCTTTATTGACATATCTTTTCTCTAATCTTTTTCAAAGGCCATAATTAGAATATTAATATTTTCCTAAGTCTTTGAATTTTACCATTATGTCCACTGTCTTGAAATGTTAGCTTTTCTTTGACCTCATATTAAGAATTACCTCTGATCGTTTATTACCAAATAATACTACATGTCCTAAATTTAGGTAATCATCTCTGAAATTGTTCTGTCACAGCCTGCTTCTGATCTGATTCCCCCTCAGACTTCAGGTATGTGACCTAATTCAGACAGTTCTTCCCATTTCTTATAACCCATACTCCAGCTTTTGTTCATCTTCTTCTCCCCGAAGCCCTCAGTATGTGACACTTTGGCCCCTCTTCTCCCTAACTGCCTTTTTTCTATCTGAATTCTTTTCTCTCCATGTTTGTAGGCGAATAGGAGACAAACATCTTTGCTCAAAGTTCTCTAAGACAAGCACATAAACTTTTGCCCTAGTTGCTGATAACTGCAGGAAAGTAGATGGGAGATTAACACAAATAATAAACACAGAGACGGTTAAAGAGACAAGACATCCTAGAGAGTATTAGTCATAGTTCTTTTGTTTTCTTCCAAATAAAAACAGTTTTGTTTGTAGCTGCTATTCTTGCTTCTCTTTTTAGACTTTCCCATGGGAGTATAAGACTTGAATGGGAAATAAACTGTCCTATTCGATCTGAATTGGATACTAAATCAAACTATCTAGGCTTTGACCAAAGGTCAAGTGGGGTATACACATTGTCAGAGCTGGTGGGCGTTTCAGCTGTTTTAAAAACATCTCCTTTATCTTTCGAGCCATACTGCTGGTCATATTGTGGGTTTCCTTCGGGTTTCTGAGCCTTTCTTATACTTACAGTTCCATGGATGTAAAAAGTGTTTTTCTTTGTGGTGTCAATTTTTTTTTTTTTTTTTTTCCATCTTGGACTAATATCTATAACCCTAGACCTTTTTGAAAGCCTTTCCTAGATGTTAGTCAATTTAGTGTAGATGATGCCTTGTTGTTGTTGTTAAGTACCGTGGAGTTGGTTCCAACTCATAGCTATGGACAACATTGCAAAGTATTAGTATTCTGGAAAACTTAATTGTGCTCATGAGGAACCTGTACACAAAACCAAGAGGCAATGTTTAAACTGAACAATGGAACACTGAATGATTTAAAATTAGGAAAAGTGTGTGCCAGGGTTTTATTCTTTCACCATACTTATTCAATGCGTATTTCAAACAAATAATCCAAGAAACTGGATTATATGAAGAAAAATGTGGCATCAGAGTTGGAGGAAGACTTATTAATTAATAACCTGCAAAATGCAGATGATACAACCTTGCTTGCTGAAAGAGAAGAGGGTTTAAAATACTCACTGATGAAGATCAAAGACCACAGCCTTCTATATAGATTGTATCTCAATGTAAAGAAAACAAAAATCCTTACCACTGGACCACTAAACAACATCCATATAAATTGAGAAAAGATTGAAGTTGTCAAAGACTTCATTTTTCTTGGAGCACCCATCAACACTCATGGAAACAGTAGTTAAGAAATCAAATGATGCATTGCTTTGGGAAAATCTGCTGCACAAGACCTCTTTAAAGCATTGATGAGAAAAGATGTCAGTTTGAGGACAAAGACATGCCTGACCCAAGCCATGGCATTTTCAATAACCTCATATGCATATGAAAGTTGGACAGTGAATAAAGAAGACTGTAGAAGAATTGATGCACTTGAATTATGGTGTTGGAGGAGATACTGAAAGTACCATGAGCTGTCAAAACGACAAATAGCTCTGTTTTGATAGAAGTACAACCAGAGTGCTCCTTGGAAGCCAGGATGGCCAGACTTTGTCTTTCATACTTCAACAAACTGTCAGGAGGGACCAGTCATTGAAGAAGGATATCATATTTGGTAAAGTGGAGGGTTGAAGAAAAAGAGGAAGACCCCTAGCGAGCTGGATTGGCTCAGTGGCAACAGAGATGGGCTCAAGTGTAGCAACAATTTTGAGGTTGGCCCAGGACTGGGCAGTGTTTCATTCTGTTGTGCACATGAATTGGTACCAATGTTTGATAGCACCTAACAACAATAACAACATGAGTTGGGGCAGATTCCATGGCATTTAACAACAACAACAACAACAACAACAACAACTATGAGGTACTGAGGTTGGTCAAGAGCAGGATCAGTGTAAAAGAGGAAGACCCCAATGAAACTTACTGACACAATGGTATCAGCAGTGGACTCACGTATAAGAATTTTGACCATAGCACAGGACTGGGCATTGTTTGGCTCTTTTGTGTGTAAGGTCACCACACACAAAAAAATGGTACCTGACAACAACAGCAAATACGAAGGGACCCTGGTGTTTAAGTTGTTTTCTGCTAACTGAAAGGTTACAATCTCAGAAACCACATGGATCAATTATATGCTGTCCCACAGGGTTGTTATTAACTGACGTGACGGCAGTGAGGATGATACGGGGTTTATGAGGTATTAAATAGTAAGCACTGTAGTAAATAACCTGCATAAGAATTCTCAGTATTTCTTACAAAAGCATTCTAAAGAGATAAATCCACTTATTTCTTACGACAATCCTATGTTTGGGAACTATTGCCTTAGTTTTTGGAGGAACAAACTGAGGTTGTGGGAAGAGATGTGTCTCATCCTAGGAAGAAAAGTGAAAATGACAGAGAAATGACCTTCATGGTGGTGGTGATGATTGTGTGCCACTGAATCGGTTCCAACTCACAGTGACCTTGTGTAGGGTTTCCGAGGTTGTAAATCTTTATGGGAGCAGAAAACCTCATCTTTCTTCTGTGGAGCAGCTGATAGATTCAAACTGCTGACCTTGAGGTTAGCAGCGCAGCTTGTAAACCACTACACTACCAGGGCTCCTTAATTACTTTCATAGACTTGAGTCACTAGAACTTCTTAGTTGGAATGTGTGAAGGAAACTCAGGCTCTGAAAATGAAAGTGGGGCTTGGAAGATTGATAGAGGGAAGCCTAGAAGTGTGCTGGGAATCCGGTAGCAACAGAGTAAATGGCCAGTAAGAAATTCGCTGTGTTGGAAAGGTGTAAATGAATTTCTAGTTTGCCTTTAATTTAATATGATTTTCTGTCTGTGTTGTGATTACCTTCGATGATACCAAATCTTCAACAAAAGTCTGGGTTATTATATAGAAATACCTAGTGTTCACTTTATGGAAAGAAGAAGGGCATGCCTAGCCATCAACCAGAGAAGCCAGACCTGGGAGCAAGTCACTGGATTGACTCACTACAGGTGGAAGAAACAAACAAAGAAATGAAGCACAAACAATCAAAGACAACTCTTCCCCAAACAGAAAGGTGAACCTTTTTAGGGATGTTTGTGTACGTGTGTATGTGTGATGTATTTAACCCTTGGAATTACGTGGGATGTTGCGAGCTGGGTCCATTGTATTTGGAACCAGAAGACTGGCACGTTTGAGGACTCACAAGCATCACACCCAGGTTGTATCACTAAAAATAAATGACATCATTTCTATCAGATATGAAGGTTGTGTTATTCCTTTCAACAAAATTTATTTTAGCAATATACTTTATTTAACCCAGCATCTATAAAATAGTATCATATCAATATGTAACCACATAACAGAGTTATTAATGAGTCCTTTTACTTTCTGCTTTTTAGACCAAGCTTTTAAGATCCAGTGTGTGTGTGTGAATAGTAGAGTCATCTCCATTCAGTTGGCCGCATTTCAAGTGTTCTTTGGCCACCCAGGGCTAACTCTGTATCAGACAGCACAGCTGGAAGCAGGCACTTCATTTTCTGGATGAGGCCACTGAGTGAGAGGGTCAGGGACTATCCCATGAACATGCCCCAAGGAGTTCATTCTGAGCAGAGTCCACTGCCCTGACCTCTTATTCCTCAGGTCCTGTATGTTTCCAGGAACCATGAGGAGTCGGGATAACAGTGTAGGCTCTTTGACACTGGGCTACCTAGGTTTGAGTACAGCCTTGGGCAGGTCCAGCAAAATCTTTTTGCCAGAGTCCTGGTGTGGCGCTGTGGGTTAATGCACCAGACTGTAAAGCCGTGTGTACTGCAAGATTGCCGGTTCAAGCTCACCAGCTGCTCCTTGGAAACTGTACAGGGTCGCTATGGGTCGGAAGTGACTTGACAGCATTTAGCAACAACAAACTAGGTTCCCTCTATTCACAAAGAGTTTTCATCCCCTGCCATTTTCTAATTTTTAAAGTAGAAATTCTCCTTTCTGACCAGTCTCCAGGTTCCCATTTCCCCTGTCATTTTCTAGGTCAGTATCTACTGCCCTGATCTGTTCCAATGTTAGCATTATGGGTCTTGCTAGTTGTTAGCAAGACATATGCCTGTGAAAGTTGGACAGTAAATAAGGAAGACTGTAGAAGAATTGATGCTTTTGAGTTATGGTGTTAGAGAAGAATATTGAAAGTGCCATGGGCTACCCATAGAACCAACAGATCTGTGTTGGAAGAAGTGCAGCCAGAGTGCTCCTTGGAGGCCAAGATGGCCAAACTTCATCTCTCATACTTGGGACATATTGTCAGGAGGGACTAGTTGCTGGAGAAGGATATCACGTTTGGTAAGGTGGAGGGTCAGAGAAAAAGAGGAAGACCCCCAGCTAAATGGATTGGCCACTGGCAGCATCTGTGGTCTCAAGTGTGGCAACAATAGTGAGGTTGGCCCCAGGATAGGGCAGTGTTTCGTTCTGCTGTGCCTAAGGTCACTATGAATCAGCGACGACTGGATGGCACCTAACAATAACAAGAAGTTGTTAACTGCTTACTACCAGCTATGATTTCAGTCATCAGTGTACTTTGTTTTTAAAGAGACAGTTTCCCTTGGTAGCCGAAGTGAGCAGTTGCAACAGCAAATTAAAGGAAAATTCTATTAATTTCATTACAATAAGGCAGATAATATGGTCCTATCAATGGTTTTTCAAAAAATCATTTTGGCAGCTGAGTCTTTTTCTGCATAAGAAAGTTTACTTGGAACTTCAATGTGGAAAATGTCGAAAATAGGAGCTGTTCCTAGCATTCTTCCTGTTTCCCTTCCAGCTTAAGGACTGACAAGAAAGAGGTGGTAGTACACACAGAAAGCGGCTTCTCTGCTGAAACAATGTGAAACCATTGAGGTTCCTGCTCCAAGGTGGTTATTAATGTTCCAGCAGCAGATTGGACAATGCATGACACACTGATTAAGGGTAATGAGGGGTCAATTTTGGAGAGATTGATAATAATCCATCATTGAGTGGGATGATGGGGTTAAGAGCATTCTTGGTAAGGTTTTGTCTACAGATTAATAAACTGTCAAGGTAGAATAGATATAGTGGAACAAATGGAGGGGATCTCATTTTGCTGGGGTTAAATTGGTAATGTGAAGTGGGATTTTGAAAGGTATTTTACCTTTTATAGGTTATACAAATCAAAGAAATTTCAGGCCCTGAATTATTAATCTTTCCAATGCAAATAAATAAATAATTTATTAGTGAAGGAAAAGAATTAATGGCTCCTTTAATCTCCAGTCAGAATAATGAGTTATTAAAAATATTAAGTTGTGAAAAGTACACTTGTGGAGTGACATTCATAGATACTTTTTATGACATTTTACATTATTAGTATATATTTTAAGGGCTATTAATTTTTAAAAAGCTGCTTGTTTTCCTACTTAGAGAAAAATTTTTGGTGGGTAAGTGTTTGTAACATTTATGAATCTTTTATTAGTTTTTACCTTTTTCCTGGAATCCTGGTGTGGTGCTGTGGGTCAATGCGCTGGACTGCAAGATCAGTTTGAACCATAAGGTCAGCAGTTCAAGCTCACTAGCCACTCCTTGGAAACCCTATGCAGGGTTACTGTGGCTTGGAACTGACTCATTGGCTCTTAACAACAACATTTATCCTACTTTTAAAAAATATAAGTCTTCAAGAATATATTACATTTTAGTTTTGGGAACAAAAACAAATTTGAGGCAAGAAACACCTAAATACAAGAAACAAAAAAGTTTCGTACATTTTCATTTCTAAGAGGTTTTAATAATTTTAAGTGTTATCAATTAAAAAATTTCTGAAATATTATTTCAAATGTGCTTGCCAGTTTGTTGCTAATTACTTCCTCATTATATTTCTTTCCTTTTGACCTGTTGTATGTGCTGTTGGTGGTAAGTGCCATGGAGGCCGTTCTGATTCATGACAACCCTGTATAGGGTTTCATAGGCGCAGCTGACCTTGTACTTAGTAGTCCAGTGCTTAGCCTACAGTGCCACACCAGGACTCTAGTTATATACAAGTAATGCGAACTTTTTATGTTTCTTTGCCAACTGCTCCTTTTTCTTAGATATATTTTATAAGTGTGCTATGCTACCTTTTTACAGCAACATATTAAAAAAAACCCCAACAAAATAGCCATTGGAAAATACACTATAGGAGGAGGGTGTAGTGACAAACAATCCTAGAAGGCAGGCTTATTCTTGACATAAAAATACAGTAGTTAAGGCAAGATTATTATAGTGAAATTTCTACTGGTTTATATTTTACATGAATGTCAAAACTAAACCCACTGACTATCTCTAGAATTTATAGAAAGCTACAACACCTCTACAAGAAAAAGATAAACAATCCAACTAAAAAATGGGCACAGTACATGAACAGACACTTCACCAAAGAAGACATTCAGACAGCCAACAAACATATGAAGAAATGTTAGTGATCAGTAGCCATTGTTGTTGCTAAGTGCTGTTGAGTCAATTCCAACTCATAGTGAACTTGTATAGGGTTTCCAAGGAGTGGCTGGTGAGTTTGAACCATGGATCTTATGTTTCAGCGTTTATCCTACAGTGCCACACCAGGAGAGATGCAAATCAAAACAGTGAGATATCATCTCACAACAGTATTTCAAAACAGAAAACAGCAAATGCTAGCAAGGGTGTGGAGAAGCTGAGACCCTCTTAGACTGTTGGTGGCATTGCAGATGGTTCAACCAGTGTGGAAAACTGTATGGCGCGTCTTCAGAAAGTTGGAAATAGAAATAATAGTGTATGACCCAGCAATCCTTCTACTCGGTATATTGTTGTTGTTGTTTCTGAGGGGCAGCTGGTGAGTTTGAACCACTGACTTTGTAGTTCAGACCGACCTTGCAGTCCAGCACATTAACTCACAGTGCCATATCAGAACTCCTTGGTATATATCCATAAGAAATATGAGCAGCACTATTCACCAAAGCAAAAAGATGAGTGCAGCTTAAGTGCCCATCAGTGAAAGAGAGGGAAAAAAAAAGTTTTGGTACATACATACTATGCAACATTGAAGAATAAAGATGAATCTGCAAACCACCTCATGACATGGATGAACCTGGATATATGCCGAGTGAAATAAGTCAATCACATAATGAAAAATATTGTATGAGACCACTATTGTAAAAATTCAATGAAATGTTTCCATAATAAAATAAACATCCTTTTAGTAAGAAAAAAATGTACTCTCCCTTCCCTCACACCCCTGGTTTCCTTTAGTATGAAAAAAGAAATATTAAAAGAAACCAGTGTTAACTTGGGTAACAGGGAGGGCAGTATACAAGAAGTGGAAGAAGTGTAATATACAAAAAGAGGGAAGGTGACAAAAGAATGATCAAGACAGGTGACGCAGGGAGGTTGTTGTTGTTGTTGTGTACCGTGGAGTCGGTTCCGACTCATAGCGACCCTGTACAGAGTTTTCGAGGCTGTAAATCTTTACGGGAGCAGAAAGCCTCATCTTTCTCTTGTGGAGCAGCTGGTAGTTTCAAACTGCTGACTTTGTGGTTCACAGGCCAATTCGTAGCCACTACACTACCAGAGCTCCTTGAGGATATATATATATATATATCCCACAAATATATGAAACAGGGAAAGGGTCACTATGAGTTGGAACCAACTCTACGGTACTTTAACAACAACAACCATGACAGAGAGGAAGCAGAAAACCTGTTGTTACATGGCGGGGATTGCAATCCTTGAGATGAAAAAAAGTACATGGCTTGTTGATTGTATAACAGATGATCTTGTCTGTAAATCTTCACTCATGTCACAATAAAAAGTTTAAAAAGACAAACGAAGTCCATTGAGTTCTAGTTTGGTGACAAAATTGAGTCTAGACTTCAGGACTCCAGGTTCTTTTTCTAGCACTTTATCAATTCAATTTCCTTGCTTTCCAAAAGGAAGATATCAAAGGTATGTATATTCAGTTGAAATAGCCTATTCCAGATCAGAGTGAAGTTCCATCAACACTCCGATAAAGTGTTATCAGTCGGAGCAAAACAGAACAACCAGGAAATTTGAATGGTGAGATTAGCTGCAGATCTGAGGCTCTTTTGAACGATTAGCTGAGTCTTTGAAAACTGTCTGAATGATCAGGGAGTATCTCCAGATCAGAGAAAGTGGTTTCTGTTCTGATAGAGGAGGTGCATGCGTGCACTGGGTCAGTCAGCAGAGCCTAGAATTACCATCCTACCTGGGGGAATGGGGCACCTCTATGGTGAAGTATTAACTTGTAGGGGTTTTCAGGGATTTAAAGATTGCTTTTTTGAGAGAAACAGTTAACATATGATGAGAAAAAAAGATGTTTTTTTTTCAGGGGCAGTTCAGGCCTGTTGGTGGGAAACATACAAAAAGGCCAGTTTATTTGTTCAATACAGGAGAAATAACTAAAAAATATAATTTTATATCATCAGCTCTCAAATAGCAAAGTTAGTGAAAAAAAAAAAATAATAAAACCACACCAAAAAACCCACAATGGTGGTGTTGGTTGTGTGCTGTGGAGTTGATTCTGTCTCATAGTGACACTGTATAGCATTTCCAAGGCTGTAATTGTTTACAGGAGTAGAAAGCTTCATCTTTCTCCCACAGAGCAGCTGGTAGACACGTAACATGCGGTTAACAGTCCAATTCATAACCCACTACACTACCAAGGCTAGACATTTAAAGTGTTTTCAGTCCCAAATAGTAGCCTTTTGTTGGCGCACATGGTTGGTGTCTGATTACTAATGGAAAGGTTGGAGGTTTGAACCCATGCCGCGTTTCTTCAGAAGAAGACACACTATCTGTTTTAGAATGTCCACAGCCTTGAAAACTTGGTGGAACCGTTCTACTCTGACACATATATGGTCACCCTGAGTTGAAATAGAGTTGATAGCAATGGTTTTTGTTTTAAGATCCAAAGAAATAGAGCTACAACAGTGAAATTCATATTGATCTAGAGGATGATATCCATATCTGGACCAAGGATCGGGATAAATTCTTCTCTATACTTTTGATGTATGAAATAACCCCCATCTCATAATTCTTAGAACATACACAAGAAGAAGTTGGCAGTGGTTCTTCCCTGAGATGCTATTGGTGAGAGTTTCCTTCAGTGAAAAGTGGACCACCCCTTTCACTCATTTATTTGCCATAACTGATCCACTTTGCCAGTGCTGTGGATCAGCAAGTGTAACTAAAGCGGTTTCATTGACACCCTCTTAATTCTGTGTAAAAATCCACTATTGTTTTGTGAAAAGTGTATTTTGAAGCATGTGGAGGAATTGAATTGCATAATTGTTTCCACATAAGGATGAGAATCCAGTCTCACTGGAATCGCTGGTATAGCCACAGTTTTTCACTGTCTTTCACTTCTGTTTCAGGGAGGCAAAAGCTCCAGCTTTGATCAAGTGTCAAGTTTATATGGTAAATCTTTCTCATGAGAAGCCCCCTTTTATGTACTTTTCAGGCAGCCTGTGGGGTGGAGAGTGGAGGTGACTGAGCATTATTTGTTCAAAGTGGCACCTCTAGCTGGAACACATTAAGTCAGAGCTCACACACATTTGACACAAAGAGAAAGAGTTGCCGGTCTCATCTCTTTTGATATAGATTTTGCCACCATTGTTCCAGGTATTGCCTGAGAGAGCTGATTTCCATATGTATAGAGCAACGATATGCTTTCTCTTGCCTGTTAAACTGTCACATAATATATTTTTAGAAATATATAATCTAAGGAAGACAGAAGATGAGGCAGAAAGTCTTACAGTAGCAACATTTTAACATCTTCTAACCACTTGAATGTTAATTAAAAGAGACCTCATTCTGCTTACTTTAATTGCTAAGCAACACTTGATTTTTTTTTCCCCCTGACAAAAATTTACTCGAAGCAAACTGCTTTGGTGTATAACCTGTTTCCTCTTTCACTAGGTATATCTCTAATGAAGTCTTCAGCTTCCCTTCTGTGTGGAAGATTTAAGGAATGCCCCCCACCCCCCTCTGTGCAGTAATATGTAGTGTCAGTATCTTTCTCTTTACTCCCAATAGCGTCAGGGATGTGAATGGTGGTGCATGTGGTTGTCAGAGAAACACAAGGAACATATTATTAGATCTTTCATAATTAGGCATTGCTGATATGTGCCAAAGATGTAGAGCTTAATCAAAAAGTTATCACATGGGTTTCTGCTGGCAATGCATTGGAAACCCATCAAAGGCAACCTACTGCTTGCTTTGCGTGGTAACAAAAGAAGACAAAGGCAGATGAATTCTGCCTAAGGTTTATTTGCAGGCGATATATATATATATATGTTTTAAGCATCTGATTCAGTGTTTGTGTGTGTGTGTGTGTTAAGGGGGGCGGAGGATAAGGGATGAATTAAAAAGCCCAGGACTCCCATGAAACTGAAACGTTGAGCTCCTTGATCCTGATGCTGTCCTAGCATCTGAGTCATTTTACCATGCAGGGGCTGGCTCAGGGTTGAGTGCTGTGGGAACCTGCTTTAATGTGTCTAGCTCAGCCTTTTCTAGGTACAGCCGGGGTTCCCTGGGGAGTAGTCCGGTTCCCTTCATGTGTCACATCATCTCACCTCGCTCTGGATTTAAAAGAGGATCTCTCTAGTCCTTACCCAAACCTGCCTGTGTATATTGGCAGCGAGGCCCGCCGGGAGCGGGAAGGGGCTGCGGGAAAACCCGATCGCGCAGCGTTTATGGCTGTTTTGACAAACTGTTGTGTGTTTTTTTCTGTCTGAGTATCTGGCAGCTCAGGTGAAGCATTGTACTGCTGATATCTTGGCTCACCACTCGCTCTCAGGCTCTGCAGGGAGTGGCGGGCCATCGCTGCAAATGTTCCCAGCAAAGCTGTGAAAACAAACGAGGCCGATTAGTTGGACAGGCTCACCAGCTTTTGAGTGTTAACTGCCCCGGTTGTCCTTTTTTCTCAACCCTTTTCCATTCTTTTATTTAGCAGTGTACTTATCAATTAGCACAATGGTTACTAAGTTTTTTTTCTTCTTTTTTCTTGTGATTCTAGTGTATTAAGCAGGAGCTATTATTTTTTAGACTTGAAATTAACCCTGATTCTGAGATTTGTCTCCTAACAAGATGCATAATTCCTTCTCTCTCTTTTTGAATGAAGATAACCTTCATTATTATTATTTAAAACAATTCATATTCACTGTGGAGAGAGTAGGTAAACAACAGGGAGAGTTTTTTGAATTATACTTACTTTGTGCCTGATATAAGGATTACTTTATATGTTCCGAAGAGTTGCACGTGTTATGGGCTCAAGTGTGGCAACAATTGTGAGGTTGGCGCGGGACGTGGCAGTGTTTCCTTCTGTTGTGCATAGGATCGCTATGATTCGGTACCATGGTATCCAACAACAATGCTGTGCTTCTGAAGGAAAATTCTTATGGATTATTTTATGACAGATAAAGACCATCAATAATTTTTTAAAATGTAGTTGAGAACAAGTCAATATCTCAGAAGCTTCAAGCATTTGGGAAGGGTTCTTTAAACAGAAATGACATTTTTGTCTTCTTCTGGTTTGAAGTGAGAGCCAACCTGGGGTAATGAGAACTTGGGCGTCCCCTTTGAAGCAAAATCAGAGTGAATTAAAAGGAGTGATTGTAGCCTTCTTTAATCAAAGGCTCCAGAGATCCTATTTCTTTTTAAAAAGCAACATCAAGGAATCATCTTTGAAAATTACTTTCATATTTTCTTGAACATTTCACAACTATAGTACATTTTAAGAGTTGTCATTTGCTCTTAAATATCAGACTCTATCTATATCATTCTTTTCTCTGTGCCTGCCCTTCAGTGTATCAGAAAGGATTGAGCTTGCCCTTGCTTTGTTGTGAACAAGCAGAAGCTGTCAAATGACTAATGCTCTTGGAATCTCACTGAGGCATTTATTCTGTCTCTGTTGCTATGAACCCTATGTTTTCTTTTGCAGCATCTAACAATACAGGTAATATATCTAAAGTATGGACCTGTCAAAAGGGGACTTAATCATGACATCGTGATTTTGCTTGCAGAGTGATTGTTGTTGTTAAGTTGTTCTTTGCTAAGTTCCCTAAAGGAGAAATATTCCCCCATGGTTGTTGTTGCTGATAAGTGTCCATGAATCGATTCCGACCCATAGCAACCCAGTATAGGGATTCCAAGGAGCAGCTGGTGGGCTTGAACTACCGACCTTGCATTTCAAACGACTTTGCAGGCTGACACATTAGCCCACAGTGCCACACCAGGACTCCATAAAGTGATTAAACATGCCAATTAATAGGTCTGTCATATACACTGCAGTAGGTTTTGTACTGTACAACTCCAAGAGATCTCTTCTCATTTTTTGTCACATGGGCTAATTAACTTGCAATAGTGTTAAAGTAGTGAAGAAAAAAGATACTCAAATTCACATAGCAAATATTTGCTGAAACATTTCCTAGTATGGTATTGCAGGATTAACACTGGACTGCCAACCTAAAGGTCTGAAGTTCAAACCCACCAGCTGTTCCTCAGAAACTCTATCCAGGGGGAATATTTCTCCTTTAGGGAACTTAGCAAAGAAGAACTTATTTGATGTTAATTAATGAATATTTACAGTTGTGACCGTTGTTGTTGTTAAGTGCCATTGAGTCGATTCCAACTCATAGCAACCTTGTATAGGGTTTCTGAGGAGTGGCTGGTGAATTTGAACCGTCAAGTTTGTGGTTCAGACTGACTTTGCAGCCTGGCGCATTATCCCAGTGCCACACCAGGAGTGGCAGTTAAGATTTTGTGTCAACTTGACTGAGTCAGGAACCTCACTGGTTTGATAGTTGAGATATAGTTATCCATGGAGATATGATCTAATACAGTGTCATCATTTCTGTGATAAGATCTGCTATGAGCAGTCAATCAATTGAAAAGAAGTTTCCTCCGAAGTATGTCCTGCTTCCTTGAACACTTGGCAAAAGCGTTCTTGGATATGAACAAGCGGTGCGGTCTGTTGTCTGTCAATCTTGGGAGGCGTCAGCAGACTGCCGTCTTACCTGCCTAACCTGTCTGCCTGCTGTCTGACCTGCTGATCTTGGTTCAGACTTGGGACTTGCCCACCTCTACAACTCTATGAATCATTTCCTAGATATAAACTTCCTTTTATGTACTGGTTTTGCGTCTCTAGAGAACCCAGCCTAAGGCAACAATACTATATGCTAAAAATCTTCTTTGCATTATTTAGAAATAGATGACCCATTAATTTTTTTAAACAAAGAAAGTCATCATCACTTCTTAAAAGTTTTAGATGGTCAAGCAGCTTATAAAATTCCTTATCTGTTGTGTCTTATTCAAGACCTTCAGATGCTCCTTGGAAACTCTATACAGGGTCTCTATGGGTCAGAATTCACTCGACGGCACTTAACAACATTCAAGATCTTGGCCAAACTCTTTGAAGATAACTGGGTCTGATATCTTAATTTGGTGAATTACCAAGAAAGGAATAGGAAAAGTATTTTTGTTGGGAAGTAAACATGTGTTTATTTCTTAACCAGAAACGTGTAACACTTAGTTGAAGCTGCAACGAAAATTGGTAACCTTGGATGTCTCTCAATGACTGAGCCTTTTTTTTCTTGTACCCAGTTTAATTCGAAAATACTATCATGACTATAGTAATTTAAGGTCAGCGGTTCGAAACTACCAGCCGCTCCACGGGAGAAAGATGAGGCTTTCTACTCCCGTAAAGATTTACACCCTCGGAAACCCTGTACAGGGTCGCTATGGGTCGGACCCGACTCGATGGCACTTAACAACAACAACAACAATCTCTATCAATACTATCACAATGACATTTATGGAAAATGCAGCTGGATCTGTGTTGTAGAGAGAATAATAATTTTTATAGTTTAAAAAGTGTATTATTAGGCATGTATTGTTAAAATCTTTAAAAACTTTTTAAAGAGTATTCGTACTTGTAATTAAATTTCTAAAGTGTTCTCATGCCCTAGGAAATGTCTAAGACTTTCAAGTTAAAATATGATTAATTTCTTTCCTATTTTATGTTACTCTTTGTTTTAAATACGTTGTTACTTTTTGCTGTTATGTGCCATCTAGTTGGCTCTGATGCATAGCTACCCTATAGGGTAGCTATGGGTTTCTGAGGAGTGGCTGGTGAGCTTGAACCACCGACCTTGTGGTTCAAACCAACTTTGCAGTTCAGCTTATAACAATTTTTAAATGGAAAATTAATATTTTCTTTTTCATAATATTTCTTTATAAATTATGCAGATGTCTAAATTTGATTATGTATAAAATTTGACATCACTGCACTTGACTGAAAGATATTTTATATATGACTTAGTAAAATGGAGACACAATTAAAAGTAAAACAAAACTTCCCTTTAAAATGGTACAAGTTATTTATCTTGTTTTAAAAAAAACCCTCCACACTAGACCTATACTTGGGTTTGAGTTAAGTGCTATCCTCAATATTATTTCAACAATACTCAATTAAGTTGACACTTTTTACTATAAGCTCTAATGTTATTTCTTATCATTCTTATTGAACAAAGTTGCCACTTTTAATATTGAACTCTAATGTTATTTCTCATAATTATGATTTCTTTTCAGTTCATCCTTTATTATTCTTGGATTAAATACAAAATGTATTCAAACAAATAAGCAAAATTCCTTTATTTTGTTCTCTTAACATCATATATTCTTTATATCTACTAAACATATACTACTTACATTAACTTAATATATAAATTAAAAACAGTTGGCTAACAATAGATATGTACAGGTCAAACATTTAGCAAAGTAATTTTAACCCCAGTGTCTAATTAGGCAGTTAATTGTTATTAGTACTAACGAGTAGCATCTGGTGTGGCACTGTGGGTTAATGTGTAAGACTGCAAAGTCATTGGAACTGCAAGGTCGGTGGTTCAAGCTCACCAGCTGCTCCTTGGAAACCCTATACAGGGTTGCTATGGGTCGGAATCGACTTGACGGCACTTAACAACAACAAAAACAGTTGCATCTGGAGTTCTGGTGTGGCCCTGTCAGCTAATATGTCAGACTGCAAATTCATTTGAACTGCAAGGTCAGTGGTTCAAACTCACCAGCTGCTCTTTGGAAAACCTGTACAGGCTTGCTATGGGTTGGAATCGACTTGATGGCACAAACAACAATAGTAACATCTAGAAGCTCTGATAGCATAGTGGTTACGAGTTTGGTTGCTAATCTTAAGGTCAGCAGTTGGAAACTACTTTCTCCCAGCCACTCCATGGGAGAAAGTTGAGGCTTTCTGCTCCTGTAAAGATTTACAGCCTCAAAAACCCTATGCAGGGTCATTATGAGTCAGTATCAACTCTATGGTACAAAACCGCCACCAGTAGCATCTATGCTTTTGATAAATGCATAAAGTACCTGTTAAGTCTGTCAAGAGTTGGTATAAAATGGCAGGCCATGTGATATAATAAACCTCAACATTGACTGTTCTAGCATAGTTTTTTTTAAAGGCAACTTAGAGATGAGGTTTAACACTCTCTCAACAATTTGAAAATATACCTAATTCTAAAATCTTGCATATAAACTTTCCTAAGCCAATGGTTCTATATTTGTGCCCATTCCAAAGATAGGTAGCCCAGTAGAATGTGGAAATCATCAAACAATATCATATGCCAGTAAAATTTTGCTGAAGACAACTCAAAATTGGTTGCAGCAGTACACCTATGAGAAGCTGCCATAAATTCAAGTTAGATTAAGAATTGGTTGTGGAACAAAGGTTATCATTGCTGGTATCAGATGGACCTCAGCTGAAAGAAGAGACTATCAGAATGGTGGTACTTGAGATTTATTGACTATGCAACGACATTTGACTGAATCATGAAAAATCATGGATGAGAATGGGAATTTCAAAACACTTAATTGTGCTCATGAAGAATCTACACATTGACCAAGAGGCAGTTACTAGAACAGAACAAGGTGGATACGAATGGTTCAAAATCAGGAAAGGTGTGAGCCAGGGATGTATCCTTTCACTATACTTATTCAATCCTCAAGCTGAGCAAATAATCTGAGAAGGGAAATTATATGAAGAAAAACATGACATCAGGGTTAGAGGAAGAGTAATTAACCTCCTGCAATAAATTCTGGACTGTGAACCACAAGGTCCCAGCCCTTCTGTGGGAGAAAGATGAGACTTTCTGCTTCTGCAAAGATTTTAAAAGCCTTGGAAACCCTATAAAGGGTTGCTATGAACCTACTCGAAGGTACTTAGGAACAACAACAACATGCAGATAATACAACTTTGCTTACTGGATACAAAGAGGACTTGAAATACTGATGAAGATCAATGAACATTGTCTTCAGTATGAACAGCTCCTCAATGTAAAGGAGGGGAAAAAAATCTTCACAACTGGACCAATAACCAACATCAAGATAAACAGAGAAAAGATCGAAGTTGTTAAAGACCTGTATTTGCTTGCATCCACAATGAATGCTCATGGAAACAGCAGTCAAGAAATCAAAAGACATATTGCATCTGGCAAATCTGCTGCAAAAGACCTTTTTAAAGTGTTAAAGAGCAAAGATGTCAGCTCTGACCCAAGCCATGGTATATTTAATAGCCTCAGATGAATGTGAAAGTTGGACAGTGAATAATGAAGATCTTAGAAGAATTGATGCGTTTGAATATCGAAAGTACCATGGACTGCCAGAAGAGGACAAAAAATCCCTCTTGGGAAAAGCACAGCCAGAATAGTTCTTAGAATTAAGGATGACAAGACTTTGTTGTCTTAATACTTTGGACATGTTGTCAGAAGGAATCATTTCCTAGAGAATAACATCCTGTTAGTGTGGTGCTCTGGTAGCGTAGTGGTTACGAATCCAGCTATGAACTGCAAGGTCAGCAGTTCAAAACTACCAGCTGCTCCGCGGGAGAGATTTTTTGCTCCTGTAAAGATTTACAGTCTTGGAAACGCTGTGCAGGATCGCTGTGGGTTGGAACCGACTCTTTAGCACTTATCAACCACAACAAGTGTGGTACAGCAGAGTCCAGGTGTGGCGCTGGGGGTTAATGCGCCAGACTACAAAGCCGTTTGAACTGCAAGGTTGGGGTTCAACCTCACCAGCTTCTCCTTAGAAACCCTATACAGGGTCGCTATGGGAACCGACTCGATGGCACTTAACAACAACAATAAGTGTGGTTCTGTGGGTTAATGTGCTAGACTGCAAGGTCAGTTTGAACAGAAAGGTCAGCAGCTCCTCGGAAACCCTGTACTGGGTCGCTATGAGTTGGAACCAACTTGACAGCACTTAACAACAACAAAAAGAAGGTTAAGTGGGGAGTTCTGGTGTGGCATTGTGGGTTAATGCGCTGGACTGCAAGATTGGTTTGAACTGCAAAGTTGGTGGTTCAAGCTCACCAGCGCTCCTTGCAAACCCTATACAGGGTTGCTACGGGTTAGAACTGGTAACAACAACAAAGGTAAAGTGCAGAGTCAGAGCAATACACCCCTCCTCCCCATGAAATAGATTGACAAAGGGGCAGCAACAATGGACTCAAAGACAGCAATTTTGAGGATTGTGCTGGCAATGTGTCAATCATTCTCTTGTTGCTATGAGTCGGAACTGTCTCGATGGTACCTAACGACAACAACAGCAAGTTGAGAATTAGATTATGTTTTCAAATGGTGCAGGTTTCACATCTGAATTCTTTAAATGACACTTTTATTTTTTTATTATTTTTAAAGCTAGAGTTTTAAGTACAATTGAGAAACAAAGCTTTTTACGTTCCTTTAGCAATCTTTTTAATCAAACATAAGACGTTTATAAATAAGTAGGAATTCAGATTCTTGGACAACTTAATATTTTTATTGGCCTACACATGGTTACTATTCTTGGTATTCAGAGCTGTAATCAATAATAGCTTGGGGTTTTTATATGTATAAGCCAAGGTTGCTTGGATTTAAATGGTTTTGATTGGAGCAGATATTATGCACATTTCTATAGAATGTTCATAATTACTTATTTTTCTTGGCCAGGGTAACAAGGCTTTTGAAGTCATTACATTCTGAAATACAATATCTATTTTTTGGGAAATTTAATTTGTTATTTTAAAATATATTGGTTATATATTTGCTAATTTTAAGGAGACCTGGTGACACACAGATTAAAGCACTTAGTTGCTGACAGAAAGGTGGATAGTTAGGACCACCAGGCATTCCTGGAGACCAAAATGTGGCTTCCAAAAACATTGTTGTTGTTGTTAAGTGCCTTTGAATTGGCTCTGACTCATAGTGACTCTGTAGAGGGTTTCCAAGGAACTGTCGTCCTTGCAGTTCAAACGTACCTTAAGGTCCAGTGTATTATCTTGCAGCATCACACGAGGACTCCAGGTTTTCAAGAAGTGACTGGTGGGTTTGAACTGCTGCTTTCGTCGTTAACTGTCTAGTACTTATCCTATAGTACCGCACCACTCCAGTGTCATACCAAGACTCAACTTTGGAAACCCCATGGGACACTTCTGCTGTGTCCTTTGTTGTTATGTGTGATGCAGTCGGTTGCGACTCACAGCGACCCTGCACAGGGTTTCCGAGGCTGTAAATCTTTACGGGAGCAGAAAGCCTCATCTTTCTCCCATGGAACAACTGGTAGTTTTGAACTGCTGACCTTAAGGTTCCTAGCCTGATTCATAACCACTACGCTATCAGAACTACTTTGCTGTGTCCTAGAGGGTTATTAAGAGTCGGAACCAACTTCATGACAATGTATTTGGGTTTTGCTAATTTTATAAAATGACCTAAGTGAGGCCAGGACAGTGTTCTGGTCGTCAGATATGGTTATTTTGTAAAATGAGACTTCTCGAGCATGTCATGTGTTACTTATTCACAAAACTACCTGAAAAGAAACTAAATGTAAATTTGGCTGCCTTCATATAGTGTAAATAAGGTTCAGAGCATGTGCTCAAATAATTGTTTTACCTGACAGTAATGACATGCTAATGATGTTGAAACAGTTTAGGCCCTGTAAGTGACTAACCTTTTCGTATTTTAAGTTGATTTTCCCCATGAATTAAATTAAAATAGCAACTGTGTGGTGAAAATTATTAGGTTGGTTCACTAAAAATGTTTCATTTAACATACTTTCTACATTTAGCTGTTAGCAATGTCTTCGGTAAATTGTGCAGAAATTTTTGCTTTAGGTTTGCTTATTTTTTTCTACGTTTTTAAATTAATTAAAATAGGGCTTTACAAATATAACAGCAAGCATGTATTTCAATTTTTGGTGATCATCATGACAAGGATTAATACTGTATTTGTTGCAAATATAGATTCTACAACATGTTTGTTTTTTTTTAATCTTGAGATAGCATGAGATATGCCCAATTTCTGTTTAAAGTTTGATCATCTAAATGTATTTTAAACCTTGCCATATTGTTATTCTAGGGCCAACTATGCACTCATTATATCATTTCTAATTTATTTGTCTGGTAATATTTCATAGGCAACAGCAACAACAAAAAAACACAACAAATTTCCAAGGGGGATATACCATGAACTTTTGAAAAAAGATTTTTCAAAAGTAATCTTTTTCTAAAAAAGTAGAATTCCAGATTTCAGGAAGCAGCAAGCAATAACAGCTGCAGAAAACATTCCAGTTGAAAATTTGATCATCTTCCTATGAAATATACTTAAAAGTCAATATTGAGGTCATGACCAGAGTCATTGGACTTATTTCAAAATTGTTTTTACTCCTTACAAGGAAGTATTTCTTCATTCACTTGAATGAATCTGTATTCTTGGCTCTTTCTTTATAAAGTTTAGAGTTGTTTTCCATGTTCTTAATGAAACTGACTGTTTTAAAGACATGGTAATAGGAAAGAAATGGCCCTTGTTCAGAGATTTGGCAGTTGTCTTTGTATGTATGAAGAGGAGCCTCCCAGAAAGCACTCACCTTCTTCAAGTTTCATCTGTGGCTGTCAGAGCTGGGAAGATGGTCTGTTACAAACATACGATGTATTAAACTTTCTAGCCTTTTGGAAAATAAAATAATTTTAATTTATATTTATGAAAATTATTTCCCAAGTGCTGAATGTCAAATATTTGGTAAGTCTTCACCACTTGAAAACTGCAAGTAGCATTTGTACTTGAAAAATCTTACGCATTCACAGTTGGCTACATGCCTTTCTTCTCCAAGTGTTAAATGTTTATGGTCTCGGGTGATAACTTTAAAGGCCTATCTTGAAATGGAATTTTTGTGATTCTGATGCACTTCTCCTAAGAGGAAATGCAATGTGTTTCTTTTTTTAAAGTAGACAAAAAACAAAGTTAGGGCCTTTTTAGATCCCCAAAGTACAATTGGGCCCCTGGGATCCCTCTTTTAGATCTGAGTATGGGCTTTAGATTAGGAAAAGCCCTTAGCTCAATTTTACCAGTTCTGTAAATTCTAAAGTTGACAGTTTGATGTTTTGATTTTGAGGCTGATACTAAACCGGATTCACTAATAACTCATCTTTTTCCCCCTCCTGGGTTTCTCATAGCCCAGTTTGAGATACCTGGAGCTCCTAGGTGACCACTGAGCAGAGAGTTCTGAAGGGAAACTGACTGATGACTGGACTCCTTCCTACCTCAGAGATTTTCTTATCTTCCTTCAGTGTCAGAACAGTAATATCTTGCTTACACAGCCTGAATCTGGAAACCAGGAGTTTTAATTGCTGGGCTCTATCTTTATTTCGTGTACCTGGATATCAGCTGCCTTTAAGTTGGGGGAAAGGCTGCAATCTCACTTGATAAGGGGATTGTGGACATGAGGTTCTGGTTTGTGAGAACTAGATAGACATCTGGTAGTGGGAGTTGCCTTAAGGGAAAAATCTACATTTAAAGCAAAAGACTTTCCTTAAAGTCCATGAGATAAGTGGAATGTAAGCAGGAAAACTCAGCATCTAAATCAATTTAGTCATACTACTATTTTTACATGCCAGCAGGGATGGTAAACTGCTGCCTCTCTATGTATACGGAACAGAAACCGTCTTTATGGTTTAGCTCTTAAAAATCAAAGCCAACATGCATACCAACTATCATGGATGCAGATGTCTGGTCCTGATTCCTCTCTGTTCCTCTTTGACCCACATACATTTTCCAACCTTCAAAGTTGGTGGTAAGTCTGAAATAACACCTTAAATATTTAAGGCCTCCCTGGCATCTACTGTGTGCTTTACCAACTGAAAGTATGGGAAGCGGTGCGGACTCTGAACCACTTGATAACGGTGTGGCCTTGGTCATACACCTCTATGCCTAAGGGTTCTATCTACAGACTAAAGATAAGAGCAGCACATACCTCATGTAGCGTAGTGGTTCTGAGTCGGTCTGATAACCTCAAGGTCAGCAGTTCAAAACTACCAGCTATTTCCACCGGAGAAAGATGAACTATTCTGCTTCTTTAAAGATTTACTGCCTTGGAAATCCAACCCACTCCATGGTACATATTGTTGTTGTTGTTAGGTGCCATCGATTCATTACCAATCCATAGAGACCTTATGCGCAGCAGAATGAAACACTGCCCGATCCTGGGCCAACCTCACTTCTGTTGCCATGCTTGAGTCCATTGATGCTGCCACTTGGCCAATCCATCTCATTGGGGATCATCCTCTTTTTCTCTGACCCTTGATATCTTTCTCCAGCGACTGGTCCCTCCTGACAATATGTCCAAAGAGTGAGAGACGAAGTTTGTCCATCTTGGCCTCTAAGGAGCACTTTGGCTGCACTTCTTCCCAAACCAATATATTAGTTCTTTTGGCAGCCCATGGCACTTTCAGTATTCTCCTCCAACACCATAACTTAAAGGCATCGATTCTTCTATGGTCTTCCTCATTAACTGTCCAGCTTTCGTATGCAATTGAGGTTATTGAAAATGACTTCTTGACTGCTGCTTCCATGAGTGTTGACAGTTGATCCAAGAAGGATGAAGTCCTTGACAACTTCAGTCTTTTCTCTGTTGATAAGAATGCTGTTTATTGGTCCAGTGGTGAGGATTTTTGTTTTCTTTACATTGAGATGCAACCCATACCGAAGGCTGTGCTCTTTGATCTTCATAACCACCATCAACTACCTCATATTTGAATATGTAATTTATGTAAAGTGTTTAGAAAATGACTAGAACATAGTAGGTACTTGATTTACTATATTGTCTTATTTTGTTTCTTATCCAATCATGTACAATTAGAGGCATTTTTATCTTTTGACTTAACTTGCACTTTTCAGAATAAAAGCACGTGGCAAATAAATGATCCAAGAGAGCAAATGTACTTGATTGGGGCGCGAAGCAGAGAAGGAGGGAAAGTCAATGCAAGTTGCGTTTTGTCCATCATTAGGGTGATTCATGCCAGATTCCCTGGAATCTTTTAAAAAGGCTTCTGAAATGCATCCAAGAACTGTCTACCTGGGGTGTAAAAGGGGGAAATGTTCACTCATATACTTTGATTCTCCTATCAGTCATGGCTGAGGAAACCTTAGAATAGATGTTAGTCACCCCACTCTTTCTATTTGTACCCATGAATGTGGAGTCCTGGTGTGGTACTGTGGGTTAAGGTGCTGGACTGCAAAATTGGTTTGATCTGCAAAGTTGGTGGTTCAAGCTAACCAGCCACTCTTCAGAAATCTTATACAGGGTCGTTATGGGCTGGAACCAACTCAACGGCACTTAACAACAAGAAGAAGTGGTGAGTGTGTCTCTCTGGGTGCCACATGCAGAGGGATCCTAGACAACTTGGCCTCACATGAGATGCTATCAACTTGCATCTATTCAAAGCTGGTGGGATTGGGGCCAAACTGTGACTTGAGTAAGAGGTAGGGCTGAAGATATCTGGGGTCATGAACATGGTGAATCTAATACGTGTCCACTTTATAGATGAGGAAACTAAAGAAATAAATAAACCTAAGAAATAAATGTTGCTGTTAAGTGCCCTTGAGTTGATTCTGAGTCATAACAACACTGTGTACAGGGCTTCTGAGGAGCAGCTGGTGGATTCGAACTGCCAACCTTGTGATTCACAGTCCTGTGCATGTCATGATATGTAAGAGATCATTATTAAACGCACAGAACCAGGCTTTGAACACATGACTGTGTTATCTCAGAGCTTGACCTTTGTTCCTTCTGCCACAAAAACTTGAGTATTGAACAAATCTTCTGCATTATGTTTAAGATGATATTTCTGGTTAAATCATGATTTTGCTTTTGCTAAGTTCTATTGAGTCCTTTCGGACTCATAGCGACCTAGGATTACTAAGGAATGGCTGGTGGATTTGAACCATCAACCTTGTGGTTAATAGTCCTTTTCATATACTACAGCATTAAGCTTGTTGTTGTTTAGTGCTGTCAAGTCGGTTCTGACCCATAGCGACCCTGTATAGGGTTTCCAAGGAGCAACTTGTGAGCTTGAACTGCTGACCTTGCAGTTCAAACAGCTTTGCAGTCTGGCGCATTAACCCACAGTGTCACAACAGCATCATGCTAGGACCCCCAAATTATTATTTCAGTACATACTTAATAGGTTGGGAAAAAAATCTGAAGTTAAAATGGGATTAAAAAAAAAAATTGGTGAATAGTTCAAAATACTAAAGACATTTTAACAAAACATGAACATCTTTAAATTTTACTTAACAATTTAAATTTTTATTCAAGTTTCATTTAAAAAATAAATTTTCAATGTAATTAATGGTAATGCTTCACTTTTTTCTCTACATAAGGTATTTTGTGTTTTCTATTTCCTAGGAAACAATAAAGCTATGATACTATTTTCAAAAGTCACACACAAAACTCAATTGCTTTTTTGAATCATGCATTTTTGTATGATATAAAATATCATTTTTTATTATATTGTAACTATATATGCAATTGTCTATGCAATTTGAGTAATGCTTAAGAAACAACATTTGTCTAATTGAGCAATAATTGATCTTACTATAAATTTGATTGATATTTATTTTCCCCAGAAATTTACATATGACAAAGTTCTAGAATTATAAATATCAATGTCTCTGACTTAATGACTTAAAAACAAAACAAAACACAACAAGTCTTTGATTTGATTCATTCATTCATTTGTCCTAGAATTATTTATAGCAAGCTTTGTGTCTGCTGCTGGAGATAGAAAGATGAAAAGGCATTGTTCCTGCTCTCCAAATGCTTACTGTGCTATTTGAAAGGTAGACAATAATTGAGTAATTATAAGACTCATCATTCCTGGGTTATTATAATAGTTCTTTCTCTGGTCTTTCTACCACCCACATACATACCTTCCCTTGAGTCTCTACTCCCAGCCACTGTTTCTTCCTATCTTATTACCCTGCTTCCCCACCCTATCCCACACATTAGTCTGAATTTGCTCCCAGAAATATCTCTTTCCTTTAAAATTTGTTCTTGCCACTCCCTTGGATTCAAGGAGAAAAGATGCAAATCTTTTGTACGGCATGTGGCTGCCTGTCCTGTCTCAAGCCTAATCTGTCTTGTTTATTTCAGCATGAAAACACTGGTAACTCTTTGTACCAATACTATACCTCTGTAACTTTGCATTTCTCTGGTATTTCTTAGATGATGTGTGCATTTGCTTATTTTGCTGTGGATACTCAGTTACCACCACACCTAGTTGCAGTCTGTTACTTCATGTATTCAAAGGCTGTTCCTCCCTTTTTGGACCTTTTTATTTCCCCTTGCTGACCTAGGCACAGCCTTTTTTTCTTGAGCACATGATATTTTGGAGATATTTTCATTTTAGCAACATTTGTCTTAAATTTTAATAGACAAAAAGGAGAAACTTTGCCTACCCACTTTTAACCTCAGTTCTTAATACTGGAAGACAAATAAGTGGGTTCCGACTCATAGTGATCCTGTCTAGCATTTCTGCGGAGTGGCTGGTGGGCTTGGATAGAATGTTGTTGTTGCTGTTGTTAAGTGCCAGTGAGTCATTTCCGACCCATAATGACCTTGTATAGGGTTTCCAAGGAGTGGCTGGTAAGCTTGAACCCCCAACCTTGCGGTTCAAACCGACCATGCAGTCTAGCACGTTATGGGAAATTAGATTGAAGGGTGAGTTTGCGAAAGGCAAGAAATCTCTCTTCACCCCACCCCGCCATCACAATTTTACAAGAACATACTGAAGACAGAATGTCTAACAAAAGAATTTAAGACATCAGAGCAGAATGGTGAGGGAGGTTCTTTTTGGCAGTCGGTAGTTTTTTGGCATTCTTTATATTACTTTACACATAAGGTCCTCTTAGTCTTGGGGTCATCTGTGTTTATATTCTACAAGTACTTTCTTGCTTATTACACATCAACTTCACTTGATGGTAAGGCTGTTAAAATGAAGATTCTAGGGCCCTGCTTCAGAAGTTCTATTTCACTTGGCCTAGGGTGGGGTCCATCTGAACATAAAACAATATTTATTTAGTTTTTAAATCCGGAATGTATTCACACTGTACAGAAGGTACAAGAGGATGTAGAATGAAAAGCTGCCTTTGCACACTTATTCTTTAGCCAAGGAGTTTCCCTATTTCAAAGTATTCCATGGTATTAGTTACTTTCGTAACCCAAGTGAATTTAAAAAAGAAGCCCCCCAAACGTGTTTACCTTTTGTTGCTGTTTTGTAGAATGGGGAGATCTGAGTTTAAATATAATTGTAAGGGTAGGAGCTGACATTGAAAGGCAGACTGAACAATGTATGTCAGAGATGAAGAGACTTCATGGAGATTAAATGTACAGATATGACTTATGCTCCAGTGTAGACGTTAAGTAAAGTCTCTCCCCTCTAGATTTTTCAAGTTTTCGGAATTCAAATAGCAATGCTATAGATCTGCAGGAAATAAGTCTTTTTCAAATACTGAACTCCCCCATCTAGACCAGCTTCAATATTAGAAGAAGTCTTCCACGTCTGTGTGGGATTGTGGTGAAATACATATGGGTGTCTTCTTTATTAATTTTCTTCTCTCTCTCTTTTTTTGTTCTAAACTTATTGTTAAGGCTAAAAAAAGTGATAAAAACTTGCCTCCTGGCTGTCTGAAAATATGAACGTACAGGGCCTTTTATGTTTCTCTTTAACTGTTAGGCCATATGAGCTTAGACAACATTTAATGGATCCAAAAGATATGACCTCACAGTATTGAAAACATATTAATAAATGAAAATAAGCACAGGCTGCTGGCTTTCCCTTGGTTCTGTCATGTTGTATTTGTGTTCCTCAACCCGCTGCATTTTAAAAAACCCTTCTGTCAACATTGTGGATATTCGAGTTTCGAATATCATCTAAGGTAAGTGGCCCTCTCACTAATAAGATTTTCCAGTTCTCCACATATTTTTGGTACAAGGTTATTTAAATATGCATTGACAATAAAGAATGAACATTCCAATATGTTTTGTGTCACTCTTCCTTGCATTTAAGCAGTTAAGTTTCTTCAGGACATTCCTTATTTTGAAATCTTTTTAAAGGGTAATTTTGGAAAGTCTGACTCAAATATCCGTTTAGAGTGAACATTTTTTCCCAATGCTAATTTAAGGTCTTATGCAAAAGCTTAGAATGCAGCAGCTCAATTGAAGACTACTCCCACTAAGATCTGACTAGATTCACTAGGCCTGCTGAGTCTGGGTGCAAAATGGCAGAATTATTCCTTGAAATGTGCTGGGGATACAAATTCAGGCTGAAGAGTTTGTTTTAAAATCTTAACAGTCAATGAGTACTTTAGGGAAGCAAAAGCAAGAGGTGAGGTTATAGAAGCTCCAAATCTGGAAGAAAAATTCATCCATTTAAGTTTGCTTTTGGAGACTTTTCTTTTTGACTTATATTGAAGGCAGCATGGTTATGAATATGGCTCTTCCTCACAAACACTTAGATCAATTTGTTTTAGACTCTCTCGCTGCCCTTTAAGGGGTGGCGCTGTGGGTTAATGAGCCAGACTGCAAATCTGTTTAAACTGCAACGTCAGTGGTTCAAGCTCACCAGCTGCTCCTCGGAAACCTTATACAGGGTTGCTATGGATCAGAAACGACTCGACGGCACTTAACAACAACAACAACAATTAATATGAAGGTAAGTAGAGGACGTAATTATGGCTTAATTAGAGGAATGTATAAAATATAGTGATTCTTCATAACATTGAAGAGTGAAAGGAATTTTTGCTGTTCTTAATTCATTTTGACTTTTGCATAGTTACTTCTAGTAACTTTTAGTAGAAGTAACTGTACAGCACAATTCAGGGAGAGTTAGAAAATGGATATAAACTATTATATGACTTTGATGTTCTATTGATAGTTACAGGAATATTAGAAATGGACATTTGATGGCACTTTTTGTACTCTTTTTGTTTTAGATAAGATTTGAAGGCAACACTAGTACATTTCAGTGCCTATTAGTGTTGTTGTTTAAGTGCCCTTGAGTCGCTTCTGACTCATAGGTATCCCGTATAGAGTTTCTGAGGGGCAGCTTGTGGGTTTGAACTGCCACCCTTGCGGTTAGCAGTCCTACAACGCCACAAATTATACATGCTCTCCAGATTGTTTGAACTATAAATAATTTGATGTGATTTTGAAAGAACAACTAGTAGGAAGATTGAGAAAAAAACATTTTCTTTTTATATTAAGAAAACACAAATGCAAATTTAGACTGCATCTGTCTGATGTTAAAATATGGGAGATATATATACATTTAAAAAAAATGTCTGCTGCTCCAAAATTTAATTATGTATTTTTCATTGAAATTGACTGAAAGCTTTAAAAATTAAACAAGGAGTGCAATTGGTGTTTATATTTCAGAATTAGGGAAAGAAACAACAGACTTGATTGGAACAAATGCTGACTCACAGTTTGCCAATTAAAAGAAGTTATGGAGTTTTAAATAGGAATAATATATGAATAAGAAAAAGGAAATATGTAAGTGGTTTGCTACATTTTATCCA
Organism: Chrysochloris asiatica; assembly: GCF_000296735.1. Classification (NCBI taxonomy): domain Eukaryota; kingdom Metazoa; phylum Chordata; class Mammalia; order Afrosoricida; family Chrysochloridae; genus Chrysochloris; species Chrysochloris asiatica. The sequence goes on along the minus strand of NW_006408547.1, from coordinate 11,631,040 downwards.
GAGACTTGATGGCACTTAACAACAACAACAACAACAGCAAAGTAAAATCAATATCTAAAAATTAGTTAATTCTCATTAAGGAAAATAGTAAACATATGTGAAAATTTCATCTTAGAGTAGCCATTTAAAGAACATTGTTGTTGTTAAGTGCCTTTGAGTTGGTTCTCACTCAAGTGATCCTATGAGGAGTGGCTGGTAGGTTTGAACCACCAACATTTTGGTTCAATGCTTAGCCTATAGTGACGCACCAGGATGCCTTTAAAGAACATATTAGTAATTACAATACTATCAGTTATGGTTTATTAATCATCTCTGTTTGGATGGTGGTAATGGCATGTTTATATAGTCCGTTTGATGGGTGAAAACTTCAGAGAAATATCAACTAGAAACGTATTTGTTAGAAGTAGAGATAATCTCTTTTATGCGTTTCAGTATTTGTCTTTGACATTTAATATTATTTGAGAAATTAGAAGAAACATAACAGAAATTCTTATGTAAAGGATGTATTTCTTTTTCCTTTGAAAAATATTTTTGTTGAGAATTTTTGGATTCTATTATATTCCAAATGCCAAAGCATTGCTATCTGAAAGCGATTGCATTTCAGATTCCCTCAGGGTCTCCTATAGAGTCATCTTTCCTGTCATTGTGGCTGATAGAGAACATGTGTGCCATCTGATAGCAGTGACAGTCTCTACTGAAATGATAATAGGTCACTCAGAAGCTTTATTTCATCAGTTAAGAATTAAAGAGGAGAAAAAGAATAGGAATGTTGTACAGAATTCTGAAGTTCAACACTAAAGAAAATTACTATTCAGAATAATATGTTTTAACATCACACAGGATGTACTGTGTTCAGACTTATCTCAAAACGCAGTACATAGTTCAGTATTGACTCTGGTGATATCGAAGAATAGAAATTCACCTGATACCACTCTCGTCCTGTCTGAGAAGCCGGGCCATTGATGTCGGGTTCACAGATATTTCTGATAGAAGGAAGACTTCATCTGGACACCAGGGCTCTTCATTGTTATTTCTGCTTTGAGGTCTCTGAATTCTGATATGGGCAACTGTTTCAAAGGAGGGCATTATTTTGTCTGTTTCCATGAGGTTACTTATTGCTGAGTAAATGAAGGCACAAAAAGTTGTCAATAAAAGGTAACTCACACAAGAAGCCCAAGAACTATCCTTATAAATGATTATTTTAAAATTAGAGGCAAACCTACACATTTTCCTGAAGGTTAAAATATGGGTTTGAATAATAAGATAATAAGAATAATACTTTGAATGGTATGAATAACACCTTTTTGAGGAACAATTTAGTCTCAACATTTTACAATTGTGTGCATTTATTTGACAATTTTCAATCTTTACAATGCAGCACTGAGAAAACTTTACTGATATGAAAACTGATTGAAGGGTCAGTATTAATACTCTTAGACTTGTATGATGAATAAATGTGAAATATGAAATGTTTAGAAAATGACTTTTTTAAGCATTCAAAAATTCTACTTTAGGAATTTCATTAAAAAGATTTAGAAATTTATTAGTTTATCCCTTTATGTAACTAGTTTTTCATAAAAACATGGTGTCTTATTTAGCATCAAGTAGGAGTAAAAGATACTAAAAAAAGAATGTCCACACCTATATCTCCGTGGTTCTGTCAGGCATTCGTGGCTGTTCTGATCCTTCCCCCACTTGGTCTCTCCCAAGATGGCGGCTCTGGGAGCAGCTGAGCATCTTGAATTAGAAAGCAATGCATTTCTTGAATCTCCTACAAAGTCCCCTAGCTGTAAGCCTTCCAATCTTCTAAATATTCCTTTATATGTGGTTCAGAGTTCTAGCACCATCCCCTGAGCCTGTTTGGTCTGGTATTCTGTGCTGTTGGTGACAGAGCTCCTCACTGACTAAGGTGCGCCAGACCCAAGCGATGATATTTTCAATAACCTCATATGCATGCGAATGATGGACAGCGAATAAGGAAGACTATAGAAGAATTGATGCCTTTGAGTTACGGTGTTGGAGGAGAATATTGAAAGTTACATGGGCTACCAAAAGAACCAATAGATCCATTTGGAAGAAGTGCAGCCAGAGTGCTCCTTAGAGGCCAAGATGGCCAAACTTCGTCTCTCATACTTTGGACATATTTTCAGGAGGGAGCAGTCGCTAGAGAAGGATGTCATGCTAGGTAAGATGTAGGGTCAGAGAAAAAGAGGAAGACCCCAACGAGATGGATTGGCCAAGTGGCAACATGGATGGACTCAAGCATGATAACAGTAGTGAGGTTGGCCCAGAATCGGGCAGTGTTTCGTTCTGCTGTGCATAGGGTCGCTATGGGTCGGTACCGACTCGATGGTACCTAACAACAACAACAATAGGAGTAAAAGATTAAAGTTAGTTTTTTTTTTTTTTTTTTTATTAAAAAAAAAAAAAAAAACAGAAACAGAATAAAGGTTTTTGGTTTTGAGGATGGAGGAAGTAAGAGGCCTAGTTGTACAAATGGCTAGTATGTTTGCTAACAAGATCGGTGCCATGAAGTTCTGGTGTGTCGTTGTGGGGTCAGTACTAGACTGCTAGCTGCAAGATCAAATCTATCAGCTGCTCCTCAAAAATCCTAAACAGGGTCACAGTGAATCAGAGCCCACTTGACAACACTTACCAACAACGACAGGTTTCCTAAGAGAAAATCCTTGTGATATAATTTTGAAAAATTAGCCATTGAAACCATATGAGAGACAGTTCTACTTTGACACATCTATCTAGTATCTCCCTGAGTCAGAAGTGACTCCAAGGCAACTTTTATTGTTGCTCTGGAGTGGTTCTGACCCAGAGCTACCCTGTATAGGGCTTCCAAGGAGTGGCTGATGGGTTTGAACTGCCGACCTTGCGGTTAGCAGTCCAGTACTTATCCTACAGTGCTACACCAGGCACACAAGGCAACTGTTGTGTGTGTGTGTTTTATATTTATTAATTAACAGAAGATAATGGCCACTTTGGGGACATAAAGAAGTTGTTAGTATTTTATTTTTAATGTGTAAGTTTAAAATTTCTTCTTTGTTTAGATGAAAAATTAATGCTGCTGTAAGAAAGAAAATGATTTAAACTTGCAGACTAAGCAATGAGTCTTCTATCAAATTAGGTCTGTGCTTATGTGTGGGGTGATTTCTCATTGTCTTCTGACTCAGGGGACAGCTTGATCCTTCAGGGTTGTCATTGCTCAGTGCTGTTGACTGGGTTCTGACTCATAGAGACCCTGTACAGAGTGTCCAAGGAGAGGCTGGTGGGTTTGAACTGCCGAGCTGGTGACTAGCAGTCTAGTGCTTATCCTACAGTCCCACACCAGGACTCCTGTTTCCCCAATACTTGTTCTCAGTTTTCCCTCATACTTCCACTCATCTTGGAAATTTGCCTGTCAGAGTCTTAAAATGTCAATTAGGTATTTTTTAAAGTTCTGAGCTACACTGCTAGTTTCTCCTCCCTGTTTCTTTCTCTGATTAAATAAAACAGACCAAAAAAAAAAACCAACTAAAAGGAACCAAACAATTCAACTTTTGCACTATTCAAGAAGCTTTCTATTTGTGAATGGCTTGGAATGACCTATTTGCATAAGAATAATCCCTCTTTAGTTTTCTTGTATAACATTAAAACCTCTCGTTCCTTCATGGAAGCCCAGACAGTGTATAGTTTGTAAAATTACTAGTTTGTACAACTAAGCCTTTACTTCTTTGTGAATTGGTCTCTTAGAATAGTTTTAGAATAGCAAAGAAAGACTTTTTCCCTCTGTGTATGTGTGTGTGCGTGTGTGTGAATTTGTTTGTTACAGGAAAGTAAAATCACTGTGTTTGCTCGCAACAGCATTAAGAATGGAGTCCCCGAATTTCCAGTATAAGCAACTGATACACTAGACTGGCTATGCATTTCATCAGGAAGGCATGACAATTTAAAAAAAGCCTATGAGGTTGAGAATGATCCCTTTGGTGCCATGGTTAAATGCTTATATGTTTACTGAAAGGTTTGCAGTTCTAACTACCCATCAACTCCCTAGGAGAAAGCCCGGTCATCTGTATTCATGAAGATTTGTTGTTGTTAAGTGCCGTTGAGTCGATTCTGACCCATAGTGACCCTGTATAGGGTTTCCAAGGAGCAGCTGGTGAACTTGAACCAGCAACCTTTTGGTTCAAACCAACTTTGCAGTCCAGCACATTAGCCCACAGTGCTACATCAGAATCATAGCCTAGGAAACTGTATGGAACAGTTCTCCTTTGTCAGATGGGGTTAATTATGAGTTAAATGATGACTAGATGGCATTTAACAACATAAAGTTCAATGTAACTCCTCTACCATATCCTAAATGTATCCTCTGAAATCTTTCTTCTGTATGCAAATTACGTTTTTGTTGTAGTTTGGTGGAGTCCTGAAGTGCATTTTGCCTTTTCTAAGAGTGTAATCATTTTGTTCCCTCAAAATATTTCTATTCATCATGCTAATGGTAATGGCCATGTTCTGGTTGTAGCTGCATCTCTGATTTTCTGGGAAATTCATTTAGATCGTTGCCCAGATAAAAATGATTTAATTAGGTTATTCTAAGGAGAACACTAGACACAAAGAAATAGATTGGCTGAATTTCAGCACGTTTCCCAGGCAATTTCTCCTTGGTTTACTTACCTCGAATCTCTTGTCTCACTTATTCTTCTCTTTGCTTCACTGACAGATGAGTTGCTTTCAGTGATTCTTCAATTCCTAGAAAATCAAACCCGAACTTTGAGTGCATATTTATTGCCTTGCCCAAATCCCCTGAACTGTATCTTTATTCTTATGTATATCTTTAATCTTACATATATATTCAAAGCTGAAGGCAAATCATAATTCTTGTTTGTATTTTTCAACATTTGGTCTTGCTATGACTTCTGCCAGGGAAATCTCACCTCATCTCTGGTGATTCATTTATCAAATCTTAGGTCTCATGTCACCTTCACGAAATTGTATGTTACAACGGAGTGAGAGTTCCAAAATTGAGGTGCTTGTTTTATATCAGAATGATGGGATCAAGTCTGAGTCCTGATTCCTTCTTAGATTTTGCTTGTCTCCCTTGCAAACATCATACCTTTGTTGTTGTTAGGTGCCATGTCATTGGGTTGCTTCTGACAGAATGGAACACTTCCCAGTTCTGCACCAACCTCACAATCATTGCTCTTTGAGCCCAACATTGCAGCCACTTCAGGCACACTAAGACATATCTGGCCCAAGCCATGGTATTTTTAATCACCTCATATGCATGGGAAAGCTGGACAATAAAGAAGCAAAACTGAGGAACTGAATTAGGGTATTGTTGAAGAATGTTAACTATACCATGGGTTGCCAGAAACATGAACAAATCTGTCTTGGAAGAAGTATAGCCAGAAATCCGCTTAGAAGCAAGGATGGTGAGACTTTGTTTCATGTACTTTGGAAATGCTATCATGAAGGACCAGTCCATAGAGACGGACATCATGCATGGTAAAGAGGAGGATCAGTGAAAAAGAGGAAGATATCACAGCAGACTCCCTACTAGGAATTTTATATGACTCTGGGTGTCTATAAGCATGCTTTGGGAGTGATGTATGTATGACCTCTTATGACTTCAAAAGGGGGCAAGAGAACCAAACTTAACATTAGCCCAAGGCTGATTCCTATGAAGTGGAGGTCAGACACGCCTCCATCGCTGTAATCTGTGGCCCCCTCTACTTCAGTTGCTGGATTCTATAGTCTGTTGCAGTGGCCACACGTAACTCACAGATGATACTCACAGTTATGAAACTTACTAGGGAAGTTAACATGTTCTCATTCAGTCACAAATGATCAGGATACAATTCTTCTCAGTCACACCCACAGGCATGCCTCTCTTTGGTCTTTGGTCTCTTAGCAATGTGGCCCCTTGGCCTCTGTCCAGGCAATGTTACAAAGGGATTTTTTAAAGGTACTGCTGTTAAGTGCCCAAAGTATTTCCAAATCTACATAAGCCTTAACCTGAAGGCTCTTGGCTCTGGCTCTGTGGACCAGCATACCTACCTCCCCTAATTAAGTGCCTGGAGGCAACCCACTCTGCAAGTGAGACTTCCTCCTGAAGGCATTCAGCGTTCTTGTTCATTGAACGACACAGTCTGCTCTGTCTCATGTTTTTGGGCATGCTACCTGAGCTGCTGTTGTATTTCTACCACACATCTGGTTCACAACCCTGTGTCTCCTGGATAAAGAAGGTTCAGCATGCAAGGTGCTTGGGATCCAGAAGATGAGTTACAGTCCAGGCTCTTGGATCTTGATGGTAGTAATATCATCCCCTTTCCTAATTCAAAGATGGTTCATTTTAAACCCACCAGGGTGACACAAGTGATCAATCCCCATGATAGTTCCATACACCCTATTTGCATGGTCCCACCTAGTCATTTCGTGAAAGTTACGACTATGGAGTCCTGGTGTGGCGCTGTGGGTTAATGCTCCAGACTGCAAAGCCGTTTGACTTGCAAGGTCGGTGGTTCAAGCTCACCAGCTGCTCAAGCTCACCAGCTGCTCAAGTTTACCAGCTGCTCCTCAGAAACCCTATACAGGGCCACTATGAGTCAGAATTGGTTCAACAGCACTCAACAACAACAACCGTGACTATGGCTAGAAGAGCCACATTAAGTAATTCATTGCTCTGCAGAGAACAAAGTTTTGACATATTCTTAATTTTGCTGATGAATGAGCCTGAATTTTCTCTATACTAGGACACTGGTTTGGTGTTCATGCTCAAAAGTATAATAAGGCAAATATTCTAGAAGTAATTTGAAATTTTTACGATCACTCTAGGGAAAATAAATTTCCATTTGCTCTTTTTCCTTCCACTTTGAGGAAGTAGTTCCTTTTTGTTCTATCTTTACTTTTTTTTCTCTTTGGGGAGCTTTTGTGTAGTATTTAGGTTCCTCAAAAGGTCTTTCAACCTGAAACTCCGATGTTTATCTAGAACCAGTTGAACTGAGTCAATCTTATTAAAAAATTACTGTAGACCTTTTAAAGAAACCAAGCTCCCTATTTGCCTTATGTGGATTAAGCCTGGTTTTTGAGGTTACCTCACAGACTCATGAGTTTATGTAGTTTTTGGCATTTCCTGTTGAGTTTGAGTTTCTGTCTTGTATCAGGATAAGGACCATGACCATCAGTTGCTGTTTATCAGTAGATGGACTTAAAATCTCAGATCTTTTCTCTTCTCCCCCCCAAAACTGCTGTCCGTGCCTGCCTTATGACTTGGGATTGTACTAGTTATGGCTGCCACTGTGCCAATAAATCTTGATGGGTGGTGGTGGGGGGCTTCCTCTTTCTCAGTGAGCCTCCATTTAACCAAATATGATATTCTTCTCCAGGGAATGATCTCTCCTGATAATATGACAGAAGTATAAGAGACGAAGTCTGGCCATCCTGACTTCCTTGGAGCATTCTGGTTGTACTTCTTCTGAAACAGATTGGTTTGTTCTTTTGGCAGTCTGTAGACCTTTGCGAGTCCTGGTGTGGTGCTGCAAGCTGATGCATCAGACTGCAAAGCTGGTTAAATTACAAGGTTACTGGTTAAAGCAAAGTCATTTGAACTGCAAGGTCGGCGGTTCAAGCTCACCAGCTTGAAAACCTTGGAAACCCTATACAGGGTTGCTATGGGTTGGAATCGACTCGATGACACTTAACAACAACAACAACAACATGGTCCTTTTAATATTCTTATCCAACACCATAACTCAAATGCATCAATTCTTCCACTGTCTTTCTTTTTCACTGTCTAATTTTTGCACGCATATGAGTTTATTGAAAATACACGGCTTGAGTCAGGCGTATCTTAGTCCTCAATCTGATATCTTTGCTCTCGAACACTTTAAAGAGGTCTTGTGCAACAGATTTGCCCAACGCAATATATCATTTGATTTCTTGACTGCTACTTCCTTGAGTGTTGATTGATCTGAGGAAAATGAAGTCTTTGACAACTTCAGTCTTTTCTCCATTTATGTAGATATTATTTGTTGGTCCAGTGATGAGGATTTTTGTTTTCATTACATTGAAGTTCAACCCATACCAAAGCCTTTGGTCTTTGATCTTCATCTGCAAGCACTTTAAGTCCTCTTCACTTTTAGCAAGCCATGGTTGCATCATCTGCATATTGCAGGTTGTTAATAAGTCTTCCTTCAATCCTGGTACCAAGTTCTTCTTCATACAGTCCAGCTTCTGAGATTATTTGCTCAGCAAATAGATTGAATAAATATGGTGAAAGAAACAACCCTGGCCCAAAACTTTCCTAATTTTAAAACATTCAGTGTTTCCTTGTTCAGTTTGAACAACTGCCTTTTGGTCTATGTACAAGTTCCTCATGAGCACAATTAAGTATTCAAGAATACTTATATTCCACAATGTCATCCATAGCTTTCAGTATCCACACAATTGAAAGTCTTTGCATAGCTAGTAAATCACAGGTAAACATCTTTCTGGTATTCAGGGCTGTCAGCCAGGATGCCAAGATCCAGCTGATGTCAACAATGATATCCCTCATTTAATGCTATCTTCTGAATCTGGCTTGAACCTCTGGAAGTTCTCTGTCAATGTTTGGTTTGAGCCATTTTAGAATTATCTCTGGAAAACTTTTACTTGCATGCAATATTAATGATATTGTCCAAAGATTTCAGCATTCTATTGGGTCACCTCTCTTTGGAATGGGCACAAATATAGATCTCTGCCAGTCAGTTGGCCAGAATTTCTTGACCTACAGGAGAGAATGCCAGTTTGTTGCACCAGTTTGTTGAAAGATTCCAATATGTATTCCCTTAAATCCTGGTGAATTGTTTTTTTCCAGCGTCTTCAATGCACCTTGGAGTTCTTTCTTTAGTATGTTGGCTCTAACCATATGCTACCTCTTGACATGGTTGAATATCAACCATTTGTTTTGGTACAGTGACTATGTGTGCCTTCCACCTACCTTTGATGGTTTCTGTATCATTTGATATTTTTCCATACAATTCTTCATTATTGCAGGTTGAGGCCTGATTTTTGGCTTCAGATCCCTCGGGTTGAGTAATGATGGGTGCATTCTTCTCTTTTGGTTTTCTAACTTCAGGTCTTTGCATATTTCATTATATTTGACATGGTCTTCTCGAGCTGTTTTTTGAAATTTTCTATTCAAGTCTTTTACCTTCTCATTTTTTACATTTGTGTTAGCATCTCTATTGTAGAGAGCATGTTTCAGTGTTTCTTCTGACATCCATTTTGATCTTTTCCTTCTTTTCTTCCTTCTTAATGACCGTTTGCTTTCTTCCTGTATGATACTCTTCATGTTTTCTGGTCTTTGGTCTTTCGTGTCTAATGCATGTAATCTATTCCTCAGATGATCTCTAAATAAGATAAGTCAAGGTTGTATTTTGGCTTTGATGAACTTGTTTAAATTTTCTTCAGCTTCAGTCTGAACTTGCATATGAGCAATTGATGGTCTATTCCAGTCTGTTCCTGGCCTTATTTTGGCTAATGATATGGAGCTTTTCCATTGTCTCTTTCCATAGATGTAGTCAAGTTGATTTCTGTTGATTCCATCTTGTGAAGTCCTTGTGTATAATTGTATTTTATGTTGTTTAAAAAAGGTATTTGCAATTAAGAAGTCATTGTTCTTGAAAATTCTTTCATGCGGTCTCCAGCATCATTTCTATCACCAAGGCTATATTTTCCAACTACTGATCCTTCCTCTTTATTTCCAACCTTTGCATTCCGATCGTCATACTTTGTTTGCAGGTTTAATCAATTTCAAACTGAAGAAGCTGATAGAATTCTTCAATTTCATCATCACTGGTTTTAATGGTTGGTGTGTAAATTTGAATAATAGTGGTATTAACTGGTCTTCCTTATAGGTGTATGGATATCCTGTCACAGATATGACTGATGTTGATATGTTCTTTTGGATGATGAACGTGACACTATTCCATTTCAATTTATCATTCCCTGCATAGTAAACCATGTGATTGCTAGATTCCAAATTGTCAATACCAGTCCATTTCAGCTTATTAATGCCTAGGATGTACATGTTTCTGCATTCCATTTCACTTTTGGCAAGTTCCAATTTTGCTAGACTCATACTTCATACATCCCATGTTCTGGTTTTTAATGAATGTTTACAGCATGCTTCCCTTCATTTTGAGCTATACCCCATTAACAAATGAAGTTCTCGAAGGCTTTATTCCATTCGCATCGTCACGGTCACCTCTACGTTGAGGAGGCAGTTCTTTCCCAGTCATATTTTGATTGCCTTCCAAACTGAGGGGCTCATTTTCTGCCACTATATCTGACCATACTGTGGTGCTCTTGATCGTGTTTCAGTATTCCACACACTGTGGTGCTGACAGTGTCCCACTGCTTTTCATAAGATTTTCAGTGATCAGTATTTGGTAGTAATTCATTTCTCCTTCTTCCTAGTCTATCTTTATCTGGAAGCTCAGCTGAAACCTGTCCATTGTGGGCGGCCCTGCTGGTATTTAAAACACCTGTGGCATGCCTTCCAAACCACAACAGTATGACAAAATGACAGACTAGTGGTGGGGTATGCTGTGGAGTTGGTTCTGACTTATAGCCATGCTGTATAGGGTTTCTGAGGCTGTAAATCATTATGGAAGCTTTATCTTTCTCCCATGGAATGTCTGGTAGTTTCGAACTGCTGACCATGTGATTAGCAGCATGACTTGTAACCAATACGCTACCAGAGACAAGTGGTGGAAACCCATTGGATGAAATTCCTGTTTGTGTCCATTCCAAACTGAGGTGACCTAACAATCTGGAAATCATCTAACAGCCTCATTGATACCACATGCAAGTAAAACTTTGCTTAAGAAAACTCATAAACAGTTACAACAGTATATTGACTGGAACTGCCGGAAATTCAACCTGGATTCAGAAGAGAATGTGAAACTAGAAATATCATTGCTGATATCAAATGAATCTTGACTGTAAGCAGGAATACCAAAAAAGATATGTACGTGGGCTCTATTGCCTATGAAATGGATTTCTTCTGTTTAAATCATGATAGCACATAGATACAATGGTAAGGAATGGGTACTCTAGAACACTTGATTGTGCTAATAAGGAAAGTGTACAAAATCTGAGAGCAGTCATTTGAACAGAACAAGGTGATACTGAATGGTTTAAAATCAGGAAATATATGTGCCAGGGTTAGATCCTTTCATCATACTTATTTAATCTGTATAGTGAACAAATAAATTGAGAAGCTGGGTTATATGAAGAGGAATGTGACATCAAAATTGGAGGAAGAATCATGAATAACCTGTGGGATCCAAGTGATATAACGTTGCTTGCTGGAAGCAAAGAGGACTTAAAATACTTATTGATGAAAATCAAAGACCACAGCCTTTAGTATGGATTGCAGCTTCCAATATGGATTGTACCTCAATGTAAATTTAAAAAATCCTCACAAATGCACTTGAATAATATCATGATGGATGGAGAAAAAAAATGGAAATTGTCTAAGACAATTGGAATCACAATCAGCAATTATGGGAGCAGCTGCCAAAGGATCAAATGACATATTACATTAGGTAAATCTGCTGTATAAGACTTCTTTGAATTGTTAAAGAGAACTCAGCAGTTCTGATACATGGCACAAATATGCTACCAAACATAACTGAAAACACACAAATAGAGATAAAATAGATGACTAGGACCTCCTAAAAATTAGACACTTATATGCATCAAAGGATTTCACTAAGCGAGTAAGACGAGAACACACATAGCCTGGGAAAAAAATATTTGGCAACTGCCTATCAGACAAAGGACTATTCTCCAAGCTTTACAGAACTTTAACACCTCACCAAGAGGACAAATAATCCAATTAAAAAATGGGCAGAGAACATAATCAGACACTTCACCAAAAACATATCCAGGAGGCAAACATATGAAATGCTCTCAGCTGTCAGCCATGGTTGTTGTTAAGTGCTGTCGAGTCGATTCCAACCCATAGCGAACCTGTATAGGGTTTCTTAGGAGTGGCTGGTGAGCTTGAACCACCGACCTTGAGGTTTAAACAGACTATGCAGTCCAGTGCATTAATCCATAGCACCACACCAGGACTCCCATTAGCCATTTTTGTATTGTTGTTATGTGCCA